>NC_141687.1:1431905860-1432558360 GCF_964263255.1 Lissotriton vulgaris
CAAACAAGTTTGAGTACATAACATTGACTTTGCTACACACGTCTATACCTGCCAACCTGCAAGCAGGGGAAACATTCATGAGAATCAGGGGGGTCTCAAGAGAAGGGTTAAGAGTCACAGCAACCCCGAGCTCCATCACTTTTGTTCCATGCCTTCTTGAAGGCCCTACACATTGTTCATAACCGGAGCATCTTGGTTTTCAATAGGAGGTCATTTTTATTTTACTGAAGCACCAGGGCTCTTAGGTGTATGTCTAGCATAAATGAGGGGAAACCTAGTCAAATAGCACCTATTCTTGTCACCAAGTATTCGCTTTCGTATTTCTGCTCATTTGTGACTTATTTTGCCTTCTGCAGGTTTTGGACGTTTTTGTCCTCTTGCTGCTCATTTCGGACCTTTATTTTGCCTCTTCCTGCTCGTTTCTGACCTTCATTTGGTCTCTTTCTGCCCATTTTTCCCCCATCTCCCACTGTTACCCTCCTACCGCCATCCAGTGCCCCGCCCTCCCTTCCAGGACCTACTTAATGGAGGTCGCATGGTGACCTCATTGACCTCATTGAGCAGGTCCTCATGCCAGCTCTCCCTGCAGCGGTCCTCCTGTCCAGCTTGCCCGCAGTCCGCTCTCCTCTGCTGCCTTCGGTTTTGTGGCCCTTCTGCTCGTTTTTCTTCCCCTTCTCGGCTCACTCCTGCCCCCTATTTTGCCTCTTTCTCCTCGTTCCCGACTTTAATTTAGTCCCTTTCTGCTCCATCCCAACATTTATTTTGCCTCTTTCTGCTTGTTTCTGACCTTTATTCTGACGTTGCATCCACAGCGCCCAGATACCCTTAGGATACACAGCACTGCGCTGTGGCTATATGAGGAGCCGGTACTTCTAGATTTAAAAAATGATCATGCTTTCTGGTGAGTCCTGCAACACCTCATTGCCCCAGCAAAACAGCAGGGGAAGAAAACAGCGCAAAGAAACACAGTGTACATGACAGTTTTAGAACTTTCTCTAATTGAAGGGACAGAACTAAGGTGGGACATTGCATATGAGATACAGCTACTACTTAATTACCAGTTTTTTTAGGTACAAATCTTTGTTTACACCGAACTTGAGATTTTGAAAAATAATCTTTCTAGAACATTTTCAAACAGTTATTTGTTAGTATGAATGGATGTATGCGAGTTACTGTTTGGGCAAGATCAAACAGCCCCTTTGACCAAAAAAGATAAAAAAAGAGAATCATTTATTAATACCATTACTTTTTTTTCTCCTCAATCCGGTACTGTTGTGGGCCGTGACTTTCAAAGACAACATAAACTTAATTAATAGATTGATTGTTGAGATATATATATATATGTTTGGTTAAGCACTACACAAGAGTTCATGGGATTTCAAGCTGTCTCCTTTCTCCGTCCACCCTCCCCACCACCAGACAGGCAGTGTTTTGCTCTCTTTCACCCATGAAGTGCTCGCCCTAGTATGCTTCTCACCCTTTGTTGCTTTCTCGCCCGTGTGCTTCTCCCCCAGCTCCAAGTTGCGCTCTCTCACGTATCTGCTTTTCTCTGCCATGTGCTGCAGGCAAGTCTACTACTACTACTAGCATTAGTAGTGTTATTACTACAACAACCAATACCATTAGTAAAACCAAATTTAATAGCAATACAAGTGTTACCTCAACTGCAGGTACTAGCAATAATACTAGTAATCCATTACAAGTAGTGATGTTAATACTGGCGGAAGTACTAGTACCAACAGTAGCACAATAATTTTAGAATTTAAAATAGCTGCAGCCTGCATGTTGATAATAGTACATGGGTTAGCAGTGGGGTCAGTAGTCGTTAGTCGTTAGTCGAGTCAGTAGTCGTTAGACTGGAAACATGTTATTGTTGCAGTTTATGTGATAAGCTGCTCTTTTAACTGAATGATGCCATTGAACTGTGATGAATTGGAGAACTGAAAAGTGCATGGTTACACTTCAATCAGATATTTTCAGGTAATGGAAACTGGAAAGCCGCAATGAAAAGGTTAAAAGCTTTACTTCAGCCCCTGACTAAATCATCTAAAAATATCTTCAGTAATGTCGTGGAAATGGGAAATTATGCATAAAAATAGGTCACAACAAATGGGGTTAGAAGCACCTGAGTAAAGGAACGAAGCTGATGTTACCTGCTTCTTTCAATTTTAAACAACTGCCATGAAATGCACATTAATGCATTTGCTTTTTGAAGTGTGTAGTGGAAATGTAAAAGTAAGTAACACTTCTATTTAAGTGCGATTCGGTGTTAAATTCTTTAAATATCTTCTCTAACAAATAGAAGCAAAAATATGAATGGAAATGCGTGTGCTATTCTATTTACAGCAATAATTACAGGACAATGCGATTTCTATATTTTTTCAGCTAAGCATTCGAAATGCTCCCAGTCTTCAAGATCCATTTGTAAATTACTTGCCACATATTTATTACTAGATTGTGAATAACTGTGATTGTTTATATGTTAGTCAGTCACTTGAATAAACACAGCTCTACAAACGCCCTACAGAAGGAGCACTCTGTACCTGCACCATCTACGAAATTAATATTGCTAATTTACGGTAGGGACTACTCGATGGCTTTCAAATGTGCACGCCCAATTATATGCTACGAAACGGACAATGGCGTTCTTGAATCAAACAAATGAGAGTTCATCAGAGTTCCAAATCACACAGATCACATTTTTTACATCGCAAATGATCCTTTCCATTCACGTTTATGTACACAAGACATTTTGATCTTCCACCAGTAACTAGTTCAAAATACAGATTGATTGCACAAATGGGACTCCAACGCTGGACATGACAAATATTACTCTCCCATTACAAAGTTACTTAAACTCTGCCTACCTATAGGAGAAATGGGCGGGGAAACCTTTGTGGACACACACTTCAGTCGTCTTCAGATAACCTGTAATCTTAAACCTCTCTGTTTTGTATGGCCAACATGGTGCTCAAAAAACCAGGGTTGAACGACAAAAGGTGCCCAGAAACTTAACAGCCGCCTCGAACATCGCATATAGATAAAGGTATGCTTGACAAATTATTCAACCTTACATCCAGCCCGATACCCAAAGTTTAAATCTATAAAATGGATTAGGACGATAAATTAAAAAAAAATGAGGCGAAATGTTATTTACAAAAAATGCCTGAGCATTTCAATCTTCCTTCCCATTATGGGGGGAAATGACAATCTTTATTAACATATAGGTTACTGCCAAAAATAGTGGATTCTCTTTATGTCCAAGGACGTGTCTTTCACCTTCATTCTGGTGGTCTTCATCAACCTTGTTTCACATCATGCGTATGCTTACCAAGTGGATTTGAAAACTATTTCGCTGTTCGTTCTTAAACATAGCAGTTTTTTACGCTATGGTCACTGATCTAGCTATTTTCATCTATTAACAGTAAACTTATTATTCACTGATTTCCTAAGTAATATGAGCATGTGGTCAAAGTTTAGGGGTGTGGCCAAGATGACAGAGGTTGGACGTATAAACTCCAAGTGGCCCTTCAAACAATGTAGTTATCCTCCTGAATGGGCAGGCCCGAACTGACCTCACTGTGTCGGAAGCTGCCCTAGTAGTGCCTTTATCATTGTTGTGCGATGTAGACGGCCCTCCCAGCCTGGGGGTCCAGCGGATCAAGCGGCAACAAAGCCTACTACAGCAGCCATTGCAGAGAGCAGGGACCTGCAAGCCCACCTGTTACTGCGGTGACTGGCTGGGGACAGGTTGACTCTTCTCACCCCAAGATGAACCTGGGAAAACAAGGTGGGTGCGAGGACTCAGCTTCTGGGTCTGCCTATGGCGCCCAGGTGATCCTTTCCTTTAGCACCTGCCACGAGCCCTGCTTGGAGATACGGACCTCATAGATGGTCCAGGTGTGTGAGGGGGAGGGGAGAAGAGACAGTTCCCTTGCATCTTCTTGCAGGCAACTTGACCAGGTTTTACAACAGACATTTAGTGCCCTTGGGCTCTGACCAACTCTTACCAGGGTAACTTAACCAGGATGCCAGGCATACAAAAGGACACAAGAATAAGCATCATGAAGGAGCATAGGGACTGCCAGACATGACATGGGGCCAGCTGTAAGGTGAACATCCCATGGGCATGACTCCCTACGACAAGACCTATGTGGTGAACGGGTCAACGGCTCTAGTGAAGAGAGATGCACAGCACTGTGTGCTGCAACTGTGCAGTGACAGTGAGCACTGATCGGAGATCCTGGATCCCCCTGCCACACATCCTTAAAGGCAGGCTGTATACCACCCCTTTTTCCCCGGGTGATTCGGAGAGGTGCAGAGCAAATGGCACCCATGACTGCTGTATAAAGACACTTAACTAAAGTCCCTTAACAGACCAGAACCTCCACTACACCTGCACTCCAGGGGCCTGGCAGCCTCGAAAAACAAAAATAGTGGGACCGGAGCTATTTGGCCCGCTTGGTAGCGACTGACGTTTGGACTGCATGCTGCACGTAAGATCTTGTAGCAGGGCCCCTCACACTGCATGAATGGCACGATGGTAAAGATGAAAACAATAAAGCCTGCAGGGCCCAAGAAACTGTTAGCTACAAAGGCCGGACCCGCTGGCCCCACAGACTTCATGATACATGTGGGCTACACGCAGGAAGAGAATTCCGGCAAATCTGATCAGATACTACAAGCAATCCATGTTTCCAATGCCGCGTTTAGGCGAAAATCATTGTAGTAGGGCCGAATGTCGTCCCTCTGCAGGCAAGTCATAGAGAGTTGGTGGACAGGGCGGATACAATCAAGTCCAATCTCACAGTTCTACGCCAAACAGTCAAGGAGCTACATTCCCAATCGGCGGCTTCCTGGTGGAGGAGTCTTTGGAGCTTCCTCTGCAAGGGATAGAACTGAGGCTCATTCCGTCATCGTACCTAGGGGGTCAATGTTTATCACATGGATTCTGATCTTCAGAGGGAAATCAGGGCAGACTGATTATATCAACAAGGGAGGTTGTGAGATTTTGGGTCTGCCTGTCCTCTATAGGCAAGATAGCAGTGTTCAAGTCTGGAGCTGTTGCAATGGTTGATGTAACAGGTGTGAGTGGGGAGAGTAAAGAAGGAAGGAAGGTATGGGGGAAGAGATTAGGGTCCCACAAATTGGGGGAAAGACAGCTCGTTACTAATGGCGGCCGTTGCTACATTCCAGACACTGTAGGCATCCTAATGCACCAGGGCTATCACTTGGTCCACTAAACCAACCAGCTCTTTAACTAGTATGCATGACAAGACACCCTGGATGGAGGCTGGCGTGTCGGAGTTGGGTGATCTCTATGAACTAACGAGACACTTAGCACTTATCAGGGACTCCGGGACGAACCAGGACTGGGACCAGGTCACTTAATATTATACAATACAAAAAGGTGACCAGGTAAGAAATGCACGGGGGCTGAATGGTGTTCTACCCCCTGTGAAAGAGATATCTATTTATGGGCTTATGCCTTACACATGACATGCGTCATTATAAAGGGGTTGCTTGACCGATGATGGAGTAAAAAAAAACGCAAATTATGCTATGTGAAGCCATGTGACTAATCATACAAAATGCTGGTTTCAGAATGAACAAGTGAAATATGTCTTAGTAAGGAAGCAGTCGGCTACACACTGGCAATAGGTACTGCGCAATGAAACGTCTCTCTGGCTTTCTGAACTATTTATATTGGATTAAAAAAAAAAAGATAAAAATAGATGGTGTTACCATCTGTAAAGCGATCATGCACTCTGAAAATCATGAGGTTGTCAATGAAATTGCAGGAAAGACAGATATCCACAGGAAATTTCCTGGTTAACCAAATAATTCTGCATCTGTGGATATCCTGAAAATATATGGCAAGGACAGCACTACACAATAGTAAAACATTGGGAAACAAATGCAAAATTTGCAGACATAATGATTCATTTGCAATAAAGATATCTGCAAGGTCTTAATAAAAGCAAACTGATGTCAGTCTATGCATGTACAGATGATTGAGTGATTGCACAGCATATTACATTAACACTACAGTTCTCTTTTGTTATCTATGCTTTTCTAGATGCTTTAAAAGTATCGCTGGTGAATCAAATTGCCCAAGATGAAGTCCCTAAACACTGAACCTTTATGTCAGGACGTCTAAGAGCTACAAATATTGTCCACTATAGCATTCACAATACAATTTACCAATGCATGTAAATACTATTGAGACTTATGCCCAAAAATCTAAACTCAGGCAATGTGAAACAGCATTTTTGAATCAGGAGTCCAAAAGAAAACAATATTTAAAAGAAACCAATTTAAAAGCAATTACTGTCAACGCTTCACCAGTTAACCTCTTAAAAAATGTTTACTACTATGTTTCCATATTAGAAAAACAAACTCACACAAACAGGTTATATAGTTTTAGAAAAAATCCCTTTTATCTTTTCACATCTAAAAAACAGTAACACCCCTGAAATTAACAGTTTGTTTTAGCAAGTGCCTAAATTCATTAACAGTGGACCAAAAAAGTACTAATAAGATTATTTAAAGAGGGACAGGTGTGGGGGGGGGGGGGGGGGGGGGGGGGGGGGAGACACAGGATCAAAAAAGTGAAATTTCCCATTTAAATAAGGAAGGAAGTTTTTGTAAAAGAACAACGCATATACATTTAATTACATCAAACTTGCCATCAAAGTAGAATTTTACTTAATGTATTTGATTGGCTTAAATTCCTTCAATCATTTTTGAGAAATTCGTTTTGGAAAAGTGTTTTTGTAGGCCTAAAATTTAGTTTGTCAATCAAACTTAGGAAGGTAGAAATATCTTCAAATGTTAAAATTATTATTTATGTGCTTATAAGTTTAGCACACTTTGACATCTTCGTATGAAATTTGGTAGACGCTTATTATATTTAAAATTACTTATGGAATTTTTAAATACGTGCAGATCCATCAATTGGGGCACTGAGAAAACGAGCATCAGCAATGCAATAGGACTCGCATTTACACGAGTTTGAGCAATTGGCATTGTAAATGACACTGACTTTTATTTATGTTTTGATTTTTAAAGCATAAATAAAAGGTATGGTCAATTACAATGCCAAAAGTTTAAACTCTCGCAAACGAGAAACCTATTAGGAATCTGGAATGAGTGCATCCTGTGTCGGAATGCTACCTTCAAGCACCCTGAAAGAGGGAGCGGCCTGACATCCTAGAGGTGACTAAAGGTGCCCTGCCTGAAGGGAAGCCCATCTCCTCTATAGCTATCAGGTAGCTCCACCGGGCATCAGCCAAATAGCAAGGTCTCAACAGGAAAAGAGCAAAGAGGGGGGATAAATGAATCATAAAGGGAGAAAGTGGGTGGAGTAAAGGAGTAGGAGGAAGAACACGACAGAGAGACAAAGTGAGGTCTGCCCAAATGTTGGTGTTAATAAAACCTTATAACCACATATGGCAGTTTGTTGCCTAAGATAACGCAACGCTGTTGAAGACCGTGAACGACAAAGTACCACAAATACCATCAGAGATTCTTGAAATAGCAGGATTGGCACAAGTATGCATGGGCCTTGTGACCTCTGACTGCATAACGTCCTCCTCGGCTGACCCGGAGGAGCATAGCTGTGCATGGCTGCACCGCCGAAGGGCAGTAGAGCAGCAAGTCAGCTTTGGCCGAGCCCAGCCCGACGGCATCCCTTAAGAGTGTGCGTGAACGCGCACACGACCAGGAGGTGAACTTCGCTGCCCATGAACTGCAGGAGGCCCCTTTAAAAAGTGTGTGTGGCGGTGTGCATGACCAGAAGCCGCACTGCAGGAGGTCCCCTTAAGAGTGTACGTGAAAAGGCATCGCTGGGTTGCCCCCTTTTTTCTCCCATGGACCCTAAAGAGCTCCCTGTTTGCTCAAGTTAAAAACAAGCCAGTGATCACAACTGCGCATGAGACCCTCCTGCAGTAATAGAAACTCCTTAAAGAAAATAGTGCTTACAGTCTAAAGGAGCCTTACAGTGTAACAACCGAAGTAAAAGGGCCAGTCCTCATGAGAGGTTACAGAGGAAGATAAGGCGGTACTAAGGAGGGACTAACAAGACTAATAACGAATCAGAAACCTGCATTTACGAAAGACAATGACACAAGCAGATTACAAATATGGGCACAGAGTGGGCAGGGCTTTCAAGTACATACTCCAATACAGCATGGCTCACAGAGCAGCACATGTGCTGCCCAGGCTCAAGCTAAAACAAGCATTTACAATGCAATAGGTCTCACAATTACATTATTTTGAGCTATTGGCTTTGAATTTTTTTCCCACCTTTGTGAAGCATTAATCAAGTAATGGCGTTGTAAATGACAGTGTCTTTTACCCCCTGTTGACCCCCACAAAGCTCATCCGCACGTGCCCTTCATAAAGTTTCACTCCGTTATTATATGCATTATAAAAACGTCATGATTATAGAAAAATAATCCACACTAAATTTACTGTCACAATCGAAAAATGTTCAAAAGATTTAAAAACAGACTCACAGAAATACCTTTCACTACACACACATACTCTCAATCACACTCTAAAAAGCTATCGTCCGCTCATGTTGATCCTAATCAAGATTTTAAACAAACATTGCATAAACATTGATGAGCATGATCGATGAGATGCAAGGAACGCAATGCACGTTTCGGTGGTTTACACTCCTACATTATACCACCTCGTTAAGAACAATTTCTAAGTACTGAGTTTAGGACCTTCAAGAGGTGGTTTTGAATCCAAAAGGAGTCCCATCACAATGCTGCTGGCTTTAGTTCAAATATTTACCCCATCAATCGCACAAAACTGTAAAATGCTTCACCACCATGCTCTAACAGAAAACGAAGATTTTAAGATGGAGCTAGAGAAAAGTTAACCGTCTCTGCCTTTCAGATCCAGTAAAAGCTGCCATCTATTTAACTTGTGAGCATGCATCTCTTTCAAATCAAAGCAAGTGATGCCCAAAATGTATGATATCACAACAGCACTCCAACAGAAATCGAAACAGAGATAAAAGATAAAACTGCTAATTATAAAGCTACAATGTACCGGTCTTAAAACTAACAACAATGAAGACAAACTTCACCTACAGAAACTTAACAGATTATACAGTCAACAATCAAAAAAGCTAAGAAAACATAAGATTCATACAGAATTAAAAATGCTAAATATGCAAATAAAGAATCCTATAAACTTTTCACCGAATTTCGTAAACCAAATTGCCTTGAAGGAGCTCAACTCATTACTCAAGATTTCACATACAAACCGGCAATTCATTACACGACCAACGCAGACACGTTGGGCTCCTGTTTAAAACAAAGAAATACCACCAGCACTGGCCCCCTTCCAAAAAAACACTCCAAGAGTATGCAAACCCACCCTCCCCATTCCTTCCAACAAATATCACACAATGAATTTATGGACCTGGTCAAATTTAGCAGGCCTGCCGGCAGCCCTACTGACCCATTTACACCACAAACCTTCAAGAAAATTCTTCTAACTATCTCTGCTGCCACACCAGTAAAAGGATTATCAAAAATTCCTTCACCACCAAAACATTTCCAAAATATATCAAAAAGTCATACATATACCAACTACTAAAGAAAAAAAACATGGGCCCGCTTAACCCAGACAACTACAGACCGATTACAAATGGACCTTTCCAGGTCTAACTTATAGAACAAGCTGCATTTGCCCAAATGTCACAATTCATTGAAAGAATTCCTTACTTTCAGACTTCCAGACAGGATTCCGTTCAGGAACGGGTTGCTGCACTACTTCTCTTGGACCTTTCAGCTGCCTTGGACACAGTTGACCATAACAGTCTAATACAAAGACTCTACAAAGCCAGTATAGAGGGGACTGGTCTCGACTGGATCACATCCTACCTTCAAAAACAGAATAAATTTCATCCATACCACCCCCCTTCTCATCCAAACTGAACTTCACAAAAGCAAAGGTGCCTCAAGGCTCTATCATCTCGCCCATGCTATTCAAAATTTACAGGAAGCCATGTATCAATCAATTTAACCTCATATGTAATAAGTATGCAGATGACACACAAATACTCAAACTGGAAGGCCCCAAAGACATTGGAAACTCACAAATGTTCATTTGTCTCAGAGCTGTGAATGAGTGGTTGACATGGAGCAGTCTCAAACTGAATGCTTCCAGAACAAACCAAGTAGAGAAAGGCAAGAAGCACACATTTGACAGTGACAGAAAAGGCAACCAATCCTAAACAACTGACCCGGTGTAAGTTCTGGTGTGCACACAATAGCTCAAAAGGTCTTTTAGAGGTAGAAGAGACTAAAATTGGCCTTGATGTCAGGATATGTACTCTTATTTGTGAGGTTATTTACAACAGTTATACCTGCATCTGTCACTTCAGGGATGGGGTCAAGAGCACTCCAAATTATGTAGTTCAAATGTGCACATCTCTATGAGACTTATGGGTCCTAAACACAATTTGCTCATTTCTGTGATTTTCGGTTTAAATTCAAAGTGACAACGCCACTTTACTGTTTTTCCCCCCTGTGAATTTCTAAAGATTTTCTTTTTTTTAAAACTTTAAATCTTTTTATTGAAGGTTTGATCCAGTTACCAGGTTTAATGTGGAATGTTTACAATTCAGAATAGGATATAGCAATTAACAAGAACAGCATTATAACTAATTCTCCTAATTTCCCTAGTTCTTAGAACGCCGTCTCGGGTTCTGAGAGTAGGTAGTAAACTATACCCTATAGGGAAGTTCAGTCGTTTTTGGGAACTTTAGCAGTCTGGTGTAATAATGGCGTTTATCTTTAGCCACTTTAGTCCAGTGGAATAACCTTTCATATTTACGGGCATTACCTCAGTAGAGCAGCGGATGTGAACGGTTCGACCAGAACTTTGAGATAGTCGTTCTAATGTTCACACTAGTAGGATATTTTTATTTATTTATTTTTTAACAAAGCTGGGAAGCAAGGAAAACAACTTTAAAATGGTGCCCTACACCTGTGGTGTACTGTTTTTCATTGGGTTTTTCATTGGAGGAAATGTGGGAATGCTGGGTAGTAGCAATTTTGTGGATCCCTCTAGATTTTGAAATTCTCTTTCACAGAAATGTGAGGAAAAAGTGTGCTTTTAGCCAATGTTTGAGGTTTACTCAGCATTCTGGTTAAGAAAACATAGGGGGACTCACACAAGTCACACCACCCTGGACTCTACTGGATGTCCAATTTACAAAAATCACTGGGCTTAGTAAGTTCCCCAAGTGGCATATAGCATTTGTTATTACCAATTGGATTTATCTCAATTTTTCGCTGTTAGGAAAGCATTCCTAACTAGGGGCCCCATTACGATGCAGCTAGAAAGGCCTTCTTACGGCATTTGCTCCTTCCAAATTGGATCAGGAACTTGTCTTCCTGACCGAGGGCCAGATTACGATTCAGTTAGGAACGTAGGCTCCCATAGCAGTCAATGGCAGTCCAACAAAATCGTATCTAAAAGCATCAGGATGCATCATACTAGGCCGAACTCTCCCGATCAAAGTCGGTCAGAAACCATTTCCAAACCAATTCGATCGGGAAGATTTCCTAACCGCATCTGAATCGGGCCCAAAGTGTAAGCCAGACTGAAAAGAAAAACATATTTTACAAAAAATGCTCTCTAAATCTTATGACAGTATGGATAACCCCAAATTCAGAGTAGTCCAAATAACTACTATTCCTACACTCAGTACACTGTGCACATTTCAAAAATGCATAATTTTCCATCATACCAATTTTTAATTTATTAGATTTTACCATATGAATATAAGCATAGTTGGTACGCAAGTTAAAATTATTAGAGGCAGCTTGGTTGTTGGCCCTGGGTATCAAATGTTTTTGGCCAATCAAACAATGTGTATCCCTGCAGCATGAAGGGTCTGGTTGACGTACAGTATACTACTTTATTTCTGACTAATTATTTTCATTATTTCAATTATTTCAACAATTGGTTTATTAGGGGAAACTATGAGAAATCTACATGAATGTGTCTTGTTGAACTCAGAATTTTGTCTAGTTTTCAGAAATGTATAGCCTTCTGTATTTTATCCATTAGTTTCACACCCATTTACACCACAAACTTCAATTATTTTGAAACCTCAAAGAAATAAGAACAAGCACTGGCGTTGCCAATAGGTCTCGCAGTAGGAAAGTTGGAGCTATTACAATTGCAAATAACAATGCCTTATTTTTTTTTTCATTTTAAAAACATAAAGGGCTTTGTCATTTACAAAACCAATAGCTCCAACTTTCCTACTGCGAGACCTATTGTGCACTGCACATTGTGGGTGAAAGTGGCACTGCGTGTGTGTGTGAGTGGCTTTGAGTGAGTTGCGTTGCGTGGGTGAGTGGCGTTGCATGTGTGAGTGGCGTTGCATGTGTGAGTGGCGTTGCGTGGGTGAGTGGCGTTGCGTGGGTGAGTGGCGTTGCGTGGGTGAGTGGCGTTGCGTGGGTGAGTGGCGTTGCGTGGGTGAGTGGCATTGCATGGGTGAGAGTGGCGTTGCGTGTGTGAGAGTGGCGTTGCGTGTGTGAGAGTGGGCTTGCGTGGGTGTGAGAGGCGTTGTGTGTCCTTAGTCATCAAGACACAATTTGCAGGGTGTGGGCTTTTCTCCGGCAACCTAATGCGTTTTTGGGCATTGTAATGCTGGTTAATTTCAACTGAACCAATTGAAACTACTGGTGGCTCGGGACTTGAAGCGGGCATCCATGGTGATATTACCCATCTGGTAACCTTTTTTCATTCTAATCGCTTTTGAACAGACTGATTTATTGTGCATAGGGAAGCAGGGGTGTAGCTACAAATAGTGCAGCAGGTGCTGTGGCACCGGTACCCAAGGGACCACTGAACCATAGCTATACCCTAGCTGAACCATGGCGATAGTTGTATACCTTCTTTCCTTGCACCAGGGCCCATAGCACCTTTGATACGCCACTGAAGTGCAGAGATGGTGTATGTTTGTGTGTATAGTGTGTTATATCTCAAGGGGACAGTCGCGTTTGAACGGAATGTATGATTTTTCTCCGGTTGTGTTTTTTTCAGCGGGTTGCTGATTGTGCAAGGAGACAGCTGGTTTGGAAGGGGCGTGAGGGCGTTTGCGAAGGGTGCGTCTGTCCGCAGTGGGTGCGGTTCAGCCCTGTGACTGCAGGGGCAGTGGTGCATCGTGATGAGGGTCGTTAGAATCCGGCAGTTCTTCTAGAAAAGAGGGCGAGGGGAAGCATGGTGCGGAGAGGGCGTGGCCTTTGAAAAGATGGATGGTGTGAGTGATGTCTGACTCTGACGCTGGAGTAAATGGCCACTCTAGCTGAAAGCAGCCACAGACGGGGAGGGGCTCTCGGGATTTGAAAAGGTGAGAGGTTGTCAAAATGTAAGAAGGAAAGTGAAAATTCAGATTTTCGAACAACCTTAAATCAACTCGTTTGCCCTCCTGTTTCTTAGTTGGGGTCCATAGCACCAAGAGGTCCCATTCAGGGCGCTGTATCGCGCTGCAAAATTGCTGGTGGAACAGAGGCTTTCGAAAGTGACCCCGAGAGACTGTGGGTGGAGGAGGTAGGGCGTCGGCGAGGGAGGCTGTGATGACAAACACTGTGGCGATGGCGAGAGACATTCTGGCGGCATGGGTGGAGGTGCGAGTTGAGGTGCGAGGACCTTTGGAGATTGGGGGCAGAGACTGTGGCGCTGTTGAGATGGCTGTGGTGGTCGTGGGTAGGCTGTGAGTAGTCGTGTTGGAGGGTGAGGGGAGAACTTGGGCTTCGGTGGTGGGGAGACGCTGGGGGCAGGAGAAGACGAGAGCGGGGTTAGTGGAAAGTGGGAGCGGTGGTTTTGGGGCAGGGGTTGGAGAAGTGGTGGGGTGTGCGAGGAGAGCGAAAGTGGGGTAGCTAGGAATGGTAGGGGAGGGGGTCGGGTGGCGAGATGTATCGAGCGCCAAGAAGCAGTGGTTAGGAGAGGTGGTGGAAGAAGAGCAAAGCAGAAGCCATGTGACGGAGCTGGGTTGTGTTGTTGGGACAGGCTCGGCAGTGTATGAGGGGAGAGGTCGGGTTGGAGTGGGAGAGGCTGCTGCAGTGCATTGTTTGAATAGCACAGAATGAAAACAAGGCTGTGTTTGGGGGGAGAGAGGGGAGGTGCTGGTGTGGGAGGGGGGAGGTGCTGGTGTGGGAGGAGTGCTGATAGGGCAAGGCTGTGTTTGCGAAGCAAATAAAATGGAACTAGACCAGACGGCAAGGCTGTGATTGCGTGGAGAGAGAGGGGAGGTGCTGGTGTGGGAGGGGGGAGGTGCTGTCGAAAGTGACCCAGAGAGACTGTGGGTGGAGGAGGTAGGGCGTCGGCCAGGGAGGCTGTGATGACAAACACTGTGGCGATGGCGAGAGACATTCTGGCGGCATTAAGGGGGGCTGTGGCATGACGCACAACGTTGCCCCCACTGCTGACTATGATGAGGGGCCACGGAGTCTTCCGTTTCTCACAGTGTTAATTGCGCGTGTGCTGCGTGGGGGCTCCTTACTGTTTGCCCCTTCCTCGGCCGGCCTCACCCCCGGGCCTAGTTTAACCTCCTGGGTTTTGGCTATGTTGGGGGGAGCCTGGAGCGTGATGAAGTCTGGGGGGGGGGTGGGGGTGCTTTTGCTGGGGAAAGTGGTATGCCCGGTCGATAATTTGAGACTTTTGATAAATCGGGCATGAGTATGGCACTTGACATGGCGCCGGCACGTGCCGTGGGTGGAGGTGCGAGTTGAGGTGCGAGGACCTTTGGAGATTGGGGGCAGAGACTGTGGCGCTGTTGAGATGGCTGTGGTGGTCGTGGGTAGGCTGTGAGTAGTAGCGTTGGAGGGTGAGGGGAGAACTTGGGCTTCGGTGGTGGGGAGACGCTGGGGGCAGGAGAAGACGAGAGCGGGGTTAGTGGAAAGTGGGAGCGGTGGTTTTGGGGCAGGGGTTGGAGAAGTGGTGGGGTGTGCGAGGAGAGCGAAAGTGGGGTAGCTAGGAATGGTAGGAGAGGGGGTCGGGTGGCGAGATGTATTGAGCGCCAAGAAGCAGTGGTTAGGAGAGGTGGTGGAAGAAGAGCAAAGCAGAAGCCATGTGACGGAGCTGGGTTGTGTTGTTGGGACAAGCTCGGCAGTGCGGCAAGGCTGTGATTGCGTGGAGAGAGAGGGGAAGTGCTGGTGTGGGAGGGGAGAGGTGCTGGTGTGGGAGGAGTGCTGCTAGGGAAAGGCTGTGATTGCGTGGAGAGAGAGGGGAGGTGCTGGTGTGGGAGGGGGGAGTTGCTGGTGTGGGAGGAGTGCTGCTAGGGGAGGAGAAGCCTGATGCCGGATGGGGGCGGGAGAGCCTGGGAATGCGAGAGGCTGGGCTTGCGAGAGGCTGGGCTTGCATGCGATGCGCGTGCATGTACACGTGAACTGCATGAAAACCGCGGGGCTGAAAGCCCTTAGTTTGACGATGTTTTCGCCACTTGAATTCTCGCTCCGCTCGATGCGCTTGCGCACATCGATAGGTCGAGAGACCTAAAAATGGACTACTGCTGAGAAAAAAGTAAAAATTTGGGAATTGTTTCTTCTTCCGATCTATAGCTTTTTGAAAGCTGGGAAATTGGTGTTGTTAGCACACAAACATTTTGTCAACACCATTTTAGGACATAAATATGCTTTCTTGCATTTCACGTTTTACAATTTTCAAAAGAAATGCTCTCTTTTTTGCTATTTTATCAGTTCCCTCGGGGGCATCAACAAATCCTTGGTACCTTTAGAATCCCAAACATGTTGAG
Source organism: Lissotriton vulgaris (assembly GCF_964263255.1). Lineage (NCBI taxonomy): Eukaryota > Metazoa > Chordata > Amphibia > Caudata > Salamandridae > Lissotriton > Lissotriton vulgaris. Next base: position 1,431,921,657 of record NC_141687.1, read on the forward strand.
GGGTGTGGGGATGAGGGGAGGACCCAAATTTAGCCTGGTTACCTTTTGTAGGAAAACTAAGTTATGAAGGCTTAAGTACAAAGTCCCACAAAAAAATGTTTTTTTTAAAAAAGGGGGGGCGGGGGGGGGGGGGGGCTCAGTACAATACAGTGGTGGGAAAAGCCCTCAGTAGCTAAAAGGTTAGCATATGTTTTGGTCCTCTGCAATTCAAGAGTTGGGAGTTTTTCCGGGGGATTATTTTCAATATGTTTAGGTATCTGGGATATCAGAGTACTCTGAACACCGTTGAGAGTAACCCCCAGAACTGGTACCCAGAGTGTCTTGAACCCACAAGGGCTGTTTGTTTATTAGTGAGAGAGGTTCTACATTACCAGAATATACCATATGTGATATAGCAAATCCTGTAGGGGGGGTATCTTTACTTTCCTTCATCAAGCCAAAATTGCCTGTTTAGCAGCTAGTGATGCAAATTATATTTGTTTGCCTTTCAGCAAATACAAAAAATGCCAGGTGAGCCTATTGGGTAAACCAGATATTCTGTATGTGGGGAATCTGGGCATCTCTATATATAACCAGTCTATTGCGCCCAGCATTTTTTCAAGTACACCCAAAGTTTTGGACATGGCCACATTTGAAGAAGAGATAGGGTTCCCTCTGTCGCACTCCCACCAGCATTTGCTTGTTTCTGGGGTCCCACTCGAGCAGTTTGACTGCCGTCAGGTACCAACAGTTCATCAACTGTACAAATGTGTATTTTAAGGCAGTCACTCTGGTGGTGGTGGTGGTGTGTTTGAGGTGTATCAGGGCCAGGTTATCTGCCCTTTTTCTGTCCCCCTATCTTAATTGCCTTGGAGAACGGGCTCATTTAGTGCCTGGCGGTAATAACTTGCATATATCTGATATTAATGCCCGATTACCCTTCTTCTGTAATAAACATTATTCAAAGCAGTAAGGTTTGAGCTGCTATTCTTCTGTAATAAACATTATTCAAAGCAGTAAGGTTTGAGCTGCTACTTTTCTAATATCGGGCTAAAAAATCCAATGTCTAATTTGTCAGTGCCAATAGCTTTCCGCCGTAATCTTCTATCAAGGTCTCAAAATCTTCGATGCCCGCTTCCTTGAAAAAGTTACCTATTCGATAAAATCTTGCTTCCAACCATACTTGAAGCTCTTGTATATCTCACCCCGTTGAAAAGAGAGTTGCCAGTTTAAATGGCGATGGGAATGTGTTCAGACCCATCTCTACTACTATCTTGAACCACACTGGTAGGGGCACACGGATTATAGGTGATGAGTATTGTCCCCATGTTCTCAGTTTTCTCCATCCACGATACTTTACAGTTGTGATCCTGAAATAATTATGATCTATGATGAACCACTGCTTTTCTGATTGCATGCGGTCCCATTCTAGCATGAACCACATATGGGAGATTTGGTAGTATTTTGTGATAAATGGGACACCTAGTACCAGTACAGAGTTTCACTAGTGTTATGAAGTAAAGTGGGAGCAGTATGGCATACATTAGAAATAAGCTCCTAGGCAGGATTGTCCTTTGGATTGCCGCAATGTGCCACATTAATAACAGTCATCTATAGGCTAGGTCTGATGGTCCTCACGGATTTCCTGTATTAGATGGGAGTAGGTGGTCTGCACCAAGTTTTTTCGTGACTAATTTTATGCAGGATTGGTCCATTATTGAAGACTCCATGAAGTACGAGAAGGAACTTCACAGTCCGGTTTTGCAAGCCCAAATTATGAAGGGCATATATGTAATAGTGCAACAAGAGATCTGTGGAAATTTGAACAATCGCAATCATCATTAACCTATATTCAGTATCAAGCAGATTCATTCAGAGCCATAGAAAAATATTTTTTAATTGCCAATTGATACTGCAGCACTCTTTAAGATGTGTTATTGTAAGCTTCGGTCCTATCGCTTATGAGATAAGTTAATAAACCTTGTCATCTGGATACAAGAAACCAAACAATAGTATCTGTTATCGGGAGTATATATGCCTCCCTCTATGACAACCAATAGTGTAGAAGTGGACAGGATTACGATTAGGATCAACTTTATATCTAACCACAAGTGTTTTATTAATGTCTTGATGAAGATGGTATAAAAGTTGGACAACAACATCGAAACGGGTTGATGCATCTGTCACACAATTCGTGTAGTTATTTGGAACTGTAGATACCAAACGAGTGCTTAAGTATCGGGTATTAGTCGCTATACTGTTTAACACACGTGTTTTTTAATGACAAAGTGTACAGTCCTTCTCTTCTCTCACTTTTTTCGTGTAATCAATAATACACTTATGTTTTTTATCATTATGATAATGTTATAATGTATATGAAATGTTTCTCTTGTAATTTCTTGTGTTTTTAAACCTTTTTATGCTAGTAGGAAGAAAATGTACCTTTTGTTTAAAAAAGAAAAATATATATTCAATAAACACATTTTGTACTATTTACGTACTTTTGGTGTATCGTTTGGGCCTATAGTATAACCGGTGATGAGATTTAGTGGATTGGGTGATTGAATACGAGTGGTGTTCATTTTGCAGCAACCAAAAGTAAGAAGCATTTTTTTAATAGTACCCTATTCCTTTGGTAAAGTAAAGGGGTCCCTCGCTTGATAATTGAACTAATTTTAAGCCCACATAGTTACTGTTTTTTCGCCCAGGCAAAGAGAAACAAAGCTGGGAGTTCCTTTATTTTCTCCAGGGAAGTGTACGGGTTAGAGTTTAGGACTTGGTTTGGTGTTGTCCTAAGATTTCCAGCGTAGGCAATCGAACAGCTTCTCTGCATCAAGCGAGAGAAGGAAGATATTGTTTCACTTTCAGTGGACATTGACATGTAGGATCTTTTTGTAGTACCTCCACAGGTGCAACAGGGAATGAAAACCTGGATTTTTTGGGTTCTATTAAACCTAGCAGCAGGCAACACAGTCTGGTGGCCAGTGCTCCTGAGAAACGTTGTGTATGTTTTTATTCAAGCAAATGGGGCTTAGAAACAACCTTTGATGCGGGTCTTTTGTGGAGGTCTTCCCTATTTTCGGAATTGCCATAAATTAAGCTTCTTCCATTGAGTTGGTGACTATTACCTGTTGGATGAAGGCATAGAACAACATTGTCAGTATTGAGACTAGTAACATGCAGTAGGGTCTTATAAAACATGTCCCACTGTGTAATCAATGTATGCAGGGTAATTATCTTCTATGATCTGATGTGTTTTTTCCACGTTATCAATCTTGGCTTTGATGGAGGCTGTATTTTGGGGTCATTGAATATGTTTATTATCTCATTCTCTGAAGGGTTTTCTGCTAAATAGAGGCTTTCATAGTATGACATGAAGCTGTTTGCTATTTCACTCCTTGAGCTACGTGCCGCCCTGTTTGTTCATGTTCATGATGCAGTCTACTATTCGTTTCCACATTTTTCCCTCCACTATCCTACTTTTGTTTAGTCCTCAGTAGGTCAGATTCTGTTTTGTCGTTGCCTAGTGCACTCACCTGTTGACTTATTGCTGAGTGGAAGGTAGATTTTTTGATAGCCTGTTCTTTCAAGGACCCTCTAGATTTTTTTTTACCCGTTTAAGATACATTGGCTAGCATAGCCTTCTACAGCTTACACCATAATTTTGGATTATTGTGCATGCGAGTTTCCTGTTTGCCCTTTTAAGATTACACCATTACATTTTTTGTTAATATCTGCAGTGCCCACAAATGGTGAGATGCCATTTGGTTTCTAGGACAATGTATCTGGAAACAGTAACTTTTTTTACCCTTTTGACTTTCCTCAATGTTGGTGAATTGTGCATCTTTCCATACTTACAGGTACAGGGCCAAATTTGGACCAGAGGAGTATATGTCTTTGATATGCATGAATGAATATTTGTCACTTCACCTACCACAACAAAGCGTGTACATTACAAATAGCATACGCAGACTGTGCTGTGGCAAAGTATCCTTAAATTTAGACCAGGTGTCCCCAACCAGTGGATCCTGAGCCATCAGTAGCTCACATAAACTTTCGGAGTAGCTCAAAGTCTCAAGTACATTTTTAACTACGATCTGCAATAAATAATTGTTGCGTTTTCCTTTTAAAATTAAGGAAATGCGATGTTTGCTTTATCATATTATTAGGCTACAGATAGCAGAGGCTGATAATGAGCAGTGCTCCACTCAGATTTTAGACGCATGTTGGTCACAGAGGTTTAGAACTGAAGCACTAAGATATTTAAGGTATTTAACTCCTAAATAAAAGTCATTCTTAACTCAATATTGGAGCAGGAGTACAAAATGATATTTCTGAATGTATATATTTTTTTTAGCGTTTTATATAGGGCAAACTAGACCCGAGACATCGGGTATCAGAGCGCTTTACATGAGCACCAGTTTAGTTACAGAAGGACACATTCATATACCTTTTACATGAGAGAAAATTTAAATGAAGAGTAAACAATCATTAAGATAACTTACTTTTTCCCTTTTTAAAGTGTTTTTCCCTTTTTAAAGTGTCACGTTTACAAACAGCAGGCATCTTGCTACATGTGGCTAGTAAACACAGTGCAATATTTATATTAAAAAATTGTCATTTTCTTTTAAATAGGAGAAATTTAAAGTGATGAAAAATGTTTCTATGAAACATATTCTTAATGGCTGTCTCTACTACTTAAGGCAATTAAGTCCTATTGTTTTATGAAGCCTGCTTTTTTGCTTTAAACTTCCCACATTTACAGAAATAACGGTATTTTCCTGTTCTAAATATACCACCATTTCTGTAGACCACTGGGAGTAATATTCCAGCTGTTTGTAAAGACACTTTAACATGAGTTTTATGGAATGCATATAAACAAAGTTAACTCTTCATTTGTGTAATTTTCTCCCATTTCAAAGAGCCGGATCTACACACAGCAGGCATCGTGCTTCTAGTGTCTGGTAGACATGCTGCCATATTTATAACTGAAAAATACAGCCATTATTTTTTTAAATGGGAGAAATTTTAAATGCAGAACAATGTTCCATCAAGTGCGGAAAATGCCTTATTAATAACATTTTTGCACAACCTTTTCAGCACTTCAAATTTCTCCTATTTAAAAAAAATGGTTGTATGTTTGTGTTGTACATGTAACAATTCAAATACCTTCGTATTGTGCACATCTGTTTGTTTATTATATAACTTTATGATCATTTCTTCACTCACTGTTGGTGTGGTCAGCATGCTAGTCAGGATCATGCGTCTGCCTACCCCACGTATAAATTGTACCTTACTGAAAGTGTCACTAGTGGCCGGGCTGCAGAGCTAAAGAACATACCAAAGAATCTTTACACCAAATACGTTTGTGTAGCAAAAAACCTTTTTACAATACTATTCATCTTTAAAATGACAGTGATTATTCATCTTTATAAGTCAACGTTAAACGTATATTCACAAAGGGTTGTACATTTATACTTAATACCATTAACATAAAGACCTTCAACAAAAACAATCAAAAGTGCCTATTTAACAAATAAGTTCACATTCGCAGCCAGCTACACAATCTACAAAGCTCACATGACTGGCACCCTGGCATATCCGGCTGACAAACTCACCATCTCTGGAGGCTCTTAGAACACCCACGTGGACACCATCAGACAAGAGGTAAAACAGAAAATATTGCTTGAATTTGGTACAATTCTGCAAAGACTGAAGTTACACTACACCACTACACAATAATAATCAGTTTCTGTTCGAAGAACCCAGCTACTCTTCTAATCAATTGCTGCTTGTACCTGTGTAACTAAACAGTTCTCTGTCTATAAAAAAGGAATAATTTTGCCAAGACCCACTAGGGGACGGGAATGTTAAAGTAAACAATCTGTTCACTCAGTAAGTAATAAGATGCACCTAGGATTTTATATTTTAGCATAGGTATAGAGGTGTCCACAGAGAGCAGGTGCAGCTGCTGGTTACAAGAGTTAAGTTGCAACTTAATCTCCATGCATACTAGAATACACAGCAATGAATGTACATGAAAACCAGCCCAGCAACTGTATTGTGTAACCACTTAGCTAACTTGGAATAAACAAAATGTATTGAATACATGAAATACGTATATACAAAACACATCTCCTTTTCCACAGTACCATAAAGCAAATGCCAAATCTATTTGCCCTTTCAGGCAAACCATGGAATGGATGACTATATAGAGCTCTTTTTTAATGAAAAAATACCATGATATCTGTGCCACAATTTCATGTAACACACGCATATCCTTTCAGAAGAACAAAATAAAATGTAGTATAGATGCACATAACAAGACAACTAATACAAAACAAAGTTTTTCCAACCTGGTCTGGTATATTGCATACCTTTTTATGCAACATCACTTGAAATTCTAGAAGAACAAGAGTTTGAATCACTGGCTCTAACAGTACTAGAACCAGTACAAATGCAACCACAAATATCACTACAGACTGCCGTTTCATCAATATTGTCTGGTACATTTGAAGTCCCACCAAAGTGCTCATTGCACTCATCCTGTACTTTGGAAATTTTCTCTGACTACATACACATTACACTATTTGAAAAAAGGGGAACCCTACTAAAACAATGTGCTTGCTATGTGCAGGGACAAAACTAACTGTGTAAAGAAAACAATAGCAAGCTTCTCTTTAACCACATAGACATATTCTAGGTGCAATAACGTAGTAACAACACTCCATAACGTCCAAACAAGAAAAACTTAGTATTGAAAAAATATATAGTTTTGTTTATTTCAATTTTTTTTTAATATCTTTTAGGTTCATTTAATTTTTTTTACAGAGAAAAAATATATATATTAACATAAAATGACAACATCAATGTACATAATATAGGGTGATGAGATGGAAAATCTTGTTATATTTTCACATTAATACATTCCAAACTGATTTTCCAAAATCCTTGACAAATTAGATGAGACAAGCAGTAGATAAGACTTGATGAGGGGCAAGCGGTACATTAAAACTACACGCGTTTTGGCACTACTGCCTTTATCAGGGAACCGTCTATTGCAAAACAATCAAATTGATGGAAACTTGATTGGCGATAAAGTATCGTTAACAATTGCCCAAAAGGATCCCAAAAATTCATTAAAGGGAAATCTGTTGCTCCTACAGATAGCTATATTTGTAGGTAATGGACATGGGATAACTCCATAAAAAATACAGATCGATTCAGTACTTTGAAATTCGAGGAGAAGGTATCTCTCGATCGTGTAGGTAGCTGTATATGCTGATCATAGGTTTGGGACATTATTCATGTTGTACGACTCAATGCCTTCTGGAATTCAGACAGGAAGTGTAATTCCTCCTGCAGAAGAATCTATGTACTGGTTTTCCACTTGGATGTGGACATAATGTTAACCCAAGTAATTTCGGTACTCTCTTGAGCTTTGTGTTTTCGTTTAAGGCAAACCCTCCTATGTGTCAGCGATTCGCTCTGCTTCCTTCAGGCGACATGAGGAGGAATTACACTTCCTGTCTGAATTCCAATAAGCATTGAGTCTATGTGTAATGTTTTGATCCTCTTGTTTGAACCGACGCCACTATTCATTGTGTATGTTTGTTTTGGAGCAGTTTATAGTGAGTCCCATATTGGACATAAAATTAGCAGACAAATCTACAACACGTTGCAGACCTAGTGGTGTATGGGCCATTAAAACTGCATCATCAGCATACAGGACGCAGGGATAGGGCGCTTTGCCGCCTTTGGTAGATCCCTGCTCTCCTTAATTAGGATGGTTTCTAAGTTATTTATATAAAGAGTTAAAAAAAATGGGGCACGGACACAGCCTTGCCTCACTCCTCTTCCAACTCTAAAGTGACTAGTGCATGCTCCACCCAACCCATATCTGACATTAGCCCCTGAATAAAGTTCCCTTAAAAATGCGATTATTAAAACATCCACGCCCATACCTTCTAAAATTGACAACAGTTTATTATGAATGACGCAGTCAGAAGCTGCCGTTAATCGACAAATGTCATAAATAATCATCTCTTTTTAGCCTGTGTGTACTTATCCAATAAAATGTGCAAATTAAGATCCTGCTCAACTGTACCTAGGCCCTTGCGGAACCCATATTGCAGGTCACTTATGACATCTTGCTCTTCCACCCATACCTGCAATCTTTCTAATAAAACTCGCCTGATTATCTTTACAGTTGAACCCAACAGTGAAATCGGGCGGTAGCAAGCAGGGTTTAACCTGCCTCCCTTTTTAAAAATTGGTACAATAATAGATTCGTACCAAGTTGCTAAAAAACACTTTTGCATTAAGAACCAGAGTTAAAAGCAGACCCCATAGAGGTAGGTTTGTTCTAAAAAGGTCCACAGGGATCCCATCAGGACCGGGGACCTTGCCTCCCAGGTTTTAGGTAATTGCCGCAGTGACCTCATGTATGCAATATCCATCTAAACTGTAAGTATAGACTGATGGAAAATAAAACTCTTTGTGGAAGTAAATGGCACAATCAAATTTGTGTAAGAGGAAATACAACGTAAGAACAAGTCACTCGAATACTTCGACAAAAAAACAAAAATGAAAAACAAGTATGCTGAGCGAAGTGAAATGACAGATTTGACCTGGCAATGTGAAATATTATATCTTTCAAAATGAAAACGATATATTCATAAGACAAAGAACTCATGAGGAAATGAAAAATTGATGCATGGAACTGGAATACCAACGAAGCTTGCAATCCTAAGCAAATGTAAAGTTCTTGGGGTAATGCAGACGGTATTCTTGTTTTGTTCAAATAACTGCTTTCACTGATAGATGGGGAGGGGTCATCAGAGTGTAGGAGAATTGTAACTGTTATTAAAGGAATAAAGGTAGGAAATTGAATTTAACAATTCACACTAACAAAGTTTCAGTCTGTAATCTGCACACTTCCAACATTCATGCCACGAGGAAAAGCTGATGGCTAACATAGGACAAATCACATTTTTATCCTGGAACATAAGGGGTCAGAACACTTGACAAAAGGCATAAGATTAATGTTTTGAAAGACAGAGTGGACCTGGCAATACTCAAGGAAACTCACGTAGACCCTAAGCACTTAACCCACATTGCTACAAAGTGGGCCTACGAAGTATTATTTGCCTATGTTAGCTCTTATTCTAGTGAATGTGTATACTCATCCAAAAATCCTTACACTTTGGACTAAAGAAGAAACACATGGATACAGAAAGTAGATACATAGATAGAAGGTATATATAGTTCCACAAGGCCGCATACTAGGGCAGTTTGTTACACATATAAATAGATAGAAGACCTCTGCCTGTGCTGGTGCGCATCCAGAACTGTAACACAGGAGAGCTGAGCTGGAGACGTGGTCGAAGACGCCTGTTGGTAGCCACGGTGCTCTAGTGAACATGCCTCGGGACAGATCTGGTGCTGAGAAGCTGGAATCGCTAGCAGCCAGCAGGACTGTAGTGGGCCAGAGTAGCGCGTTAGCCAATCTGCTGCCGGGAAGCAGGCATGTGTGAAGCAAGTCCGGGGCTGTGCAAGCAAGGATCAACGTGTGCCGCTCTGGTGCTGTGAAGCAGGCATGTGTGAAGCAAGTCCGGGGCTGTGCAAGCAAGGATCAACGTGTGCCGCTCTGGTGCTGTGAAGCAGGCATGTGTGTAAGCAAGTCCGGGGCAATGCATGCAAGCATCAACATGTGCCGCTCTGGTGCTGTAAATCAGGCCGAGAGGGGAGAGCTGGTGACAGGGGAGGGGGCCGAGTTAGATACTAATCTCACGTTTCATGTTGATGACACCGCAAGCTGCTTGAATTTTCAATAACTACTGACATTAGACAACTTGCCTCTGCCCCGGCTGCAGTTGTGGCATTGCTTCGGCACTTTATTAAAGTGTGTTGTGCTATTCGGCACTTTATTAAAGTGTGTTTTGCGATTGGTCAGGTTCTCTTTAATTTCACTGCTAATATCCAGCCCGAGTAACACTTTTTGTCCAATTCCAGACAAGCTTCGAAGCCATCTTGTTGTGAATATTATTTGTATAGCGCCTCTGCCCCGCAAAACACTTCGAAGCGCTAAAAGGTCATTTTAAAGTATATTGCCTTGAAGCTCTCTTATTTGTAAATGCAGTTACATCTGTCAGGCCGCACAAGAGTTCATTTTAGGGCTGGCTGGGGGTTGAAGGCGTCTGTGCGGGTTGGGGTGGGGGAGGGGCTGGTACGATGTCTACTCAGTTCTGCAATCACACATGTGTCTCCCCAGGATCAATCAGCAGAGTGAACCCTCGTCAACGTCTGACAATAACTGTACCATACAACGGATGGACAGACGAGTGGGCGAATTTCGGAAGAATCGAAGTGGATGGGATGAATTTTGAAGAGACCGAGATAGATGAGGGAGAGGCTGGATGGTGAATAGATGGGTGAGTTTGGTGGGGGTAGAGAAAATTGGTGGTTGTGCAATGGTGGTGTGCGACATGGCTGGAAGCAATTAGGGGGGAGAAGTGAGGCCAGCGCTGGGTGCAGCAGGGGGTGGAGCGGATCGCTTTGAAGCAGCTCACGGCCTGGCGACCGTGAAAAAAAAAGCAATTAGGGGGGAGGAGAAGGGAGCTGGGGGAAGCTGTGGTGTGCTGGTGTGGGAGGAGTGCTGCTAGGGGAGGAGAAGCCTGATGCCGGATGGGGGCGGGAGAGCCTGGGAATGCGACCGTGAAAAAAAAAGCAATTAGGGGGGAGGAGAAGGGAGCTGGGGGAAGCTGTGGTGTGCTGGTGTGGGAGGAGTGCTGCTAGGGGAGGAGAAGCCTGATGCCGGATGGGGGCGGGAGAGCCTGGGAATGCGAGAGGCTGGGCTTGCATGCGATGCATGTGCACGTGAACTGCAAGAAAACCGCGGGGCTAAAAGCCCATAGTTTGACTTGTGTTTTGCCGACATGACTGGTGTGGGAGGAGTGCTGCTAGGGGAGGAGAAGCCTGATGCCGGATGGGGGCGGGAGAGCCTGGGAATGCGAGAGGCTGGGCTTGCATGCGATGCGCGTGCATGTACACGTGAACTGCAAGAAAACCGCGGGGCTGAAAGCCCTTAGTTTGACTTGTGTTTTGCCGACATGAATTCTTGCTCCGCTCGATGCGCTTGCGCGAATCGATAGGTCGCGAGACCTAAAAACACTGACTCACTATCTAATGTAGCGAAAAGGTGAGAAACTGCTAGCTGAAATAAATGTGAAGATCAATGAATTCAGAGATGCAGTTAATTGAGAGATGACATTTAGGGGGAAATGTTCTTACTAGAAAACATGGTGAAGGTGAAACAGCAGGGAAAACACTATCTGGCACTATCACACGGAGGGCAAGTTTCCCAAGACAAGTAAGGATGTCACTAAATGTCAGTCATACAGACTGCAGTATCTACTGAATTTTGATAATAAAATACTGGCTAAATTAATCACTAGCAGATTGATGCCACTGAGTACAAGCATTAAAGCCAAGATCAAGCGATTTCAAAGTTGGTCAACATCAACTAATCTATACACACTATGTGCGGCATTACACCAGCAGCTGACCCCCAAGATCTAAACAGCAGCAGCATTTTTAGATGCTGAAAAAGTATTTGACTCCCCAAAGACTTTTTTTCTGGCGAGGCTCCGTAGGTTGGGATTAGGACCTTTTATACTTGAGGTGATATCTCTATTACAGAAACAAACACTGACAAGGGTGCAGATTAATGCATGCACTTACTTTAATGGCAGGAGTACACAGCAGAGATGCCCCCTCGGCCCTATGCTCTGGAGGCTTGATGTACCAGATATAGGATTCTACCAGGTCTAAACCGAAGAAACAGGTTTCATCCAACACAGGAAATGCCTCACTTAATTTTGAAGACAGTTCAAATTGTAAAAACGTACTCTGCAAAGCCAAAGACTACTGGGACTATGGTACCTGCCTGTTGGGTGTGAAACGAAAGCCAGACCGTATGTTGGTCTGGACATTATGCATTTGCTAACACTTCTGTAACCACATAACTCAATTTTGAAGCTTATTGAAGAGAAGAACGTATTAGTTCCCTAGAAAAGTAGGTATACAGCAGTTGGGGAAAACTGTATAAGAACATGACAGATCAATGCTTAACGTGTTCACCTAATTTCCCTTACATCACCAGGGTTAGTATGACCCAGGCAAGGTGCCCAGATAAACTTTTCACAAGGATCTTATGGTCTACGTTAATAAAAGACCAGGAACTATACGAATTTTGTTCTGCTGGATTCTTCCCTGTTTGGGGAGGGCTACAAATCATAACTTCTTGCTACGTTTGAGAGGCGAGCCCTTGGCATACATTTCAATAAATATATCCACAAGAAGTGCTACAAGAAAATCTATGGAGGATTTATAAAACTTGTTAGGCAACCCAAAACCAGAAAATCCAATGCCAGGAAATCCTTAAGTAAATAAAATGAGCGACAGTGATGCTACTCGTTTGTAATGCAGTGTTTAAAAAAATTTAAAAAGTAAAAGCTAAAAAAACAATGTTGGAAGAAAAAGGAAAAGTATTAAAAGTATCTCAAAAGTTCACACTGTATTCGGTACTTTTAATCTTCATTGATATGCATAAACATCTGTTATTTAGCACTAAGATATCCTTGGGTGTGATGGAGCAAGATGTTGTTCAAAACTCGCAAAGTTAAACTTCCATAATGTAACCGTATTAATAGCATGTGTTGAAAAAATTAATCAATCTAGATTAAAATTGCACACACTACACGTGGGACTAATGTGCTTTCATGTTGCACTTGCAAGTTTGTGAAAAATAATAAACTAACCTGGTCTATCGTTATTGTCAGTATTAAATGCGGCTGTTTAATTATTAGCATGTGCTATATTTCTTTGCATAGGCTTTGTTGTGTCTTTTCTGTGGCAAAAGCTCGTGGAGAATCCTGGTGGCGTAAAAGAAGAAGATTTTTATATACGCAGCTTATATGTGCCTTGCTAGGTAACATAATTAACTGGGTTAATATTTAGCAAAGGGGAGGGAAACATATTGGGTTTCAATTCTTTAATTAATTACTGTCTTCTGTTTCTTTAAATACTAGTTCTCAAGTGGGCCTAAGAAAATGTCTGACTGGCAGTGCTGGAAAATGCAAAACTTGACCAGAGTGAAGCCTTCACTCACATGCAGAAAAAAGAGTTTTCTTTCCAAACAATGGAATAATAAACGGAACTGTTTTGGTCGAGTTGTACGTGTTCTTAGAGAAGAGCACCAAGGACAAAAAACATGAATTGCCTGCCAAGAGTATGAAGTGAAAAGTTTTGTGTTCTGTGAAATGTTACTTTTCCGAGGGAAGTTAGAAGGATGGAATCTAAGAACAATAAGGGCTTATGATGTGCCCCGGACTTGGTCAGGAAAGCATGACATGAGAATGGTCTGACATCTGTCAACCAATGGGAACCCTGATGGCAAGGAAAAGTGTACTTTTTGAGAAGATTAGCTAGTAAGAAAGGTATAAAAACTGGCCCTACAGACAGGAGGGGGCTCTTGCTTCCCGATTCCTGAATGACGTGCTGACGGACTCTTGGCGCACGTAAGGATAGCAGCCTTTACTATTTTATTAGGTGAAGAGAGTTTTAGACAGGGAAATAGAATTTATGGAATGAAAACTTTATTTTGCTTTAATTCATGCTAAATGATTTACTTTGAAATGTCAGACTAATAAGCCCATCCTTGAATGAGGTTTTCAATTTGCTAATAAAATAATGATTTCTGAATAAAGAATACTCTTTCTTTGAATAAAATAAAGGTAATGAAATAGATTTTGAAGTGACAAGCTGGTCTTGTTTATTCATGGTCTAGTTATCATTATTAGATCCATTCGCCTATGTGACTTAATTAATGTTGTGTGATCAAAACCATGGTTAAATACATTAAACTGCAGTTGTATATAATTTTGTAAATAGTTTTTGAACAGAGTGTTTTAATTAGGTCACATGATTCAGTCGCTCAAAAATTGTCTCCTTAGTTTATGGGCCTAGGTAGTGATTTGTGGTTAATGGTGAGTATTGTGGAGATGAGTAGCGTTTGTGAGACAGTTTTTCATTAGGAGCGCTGGATCAATTATCTGGTAGCAGAGTTACGGTTACTATGGTAACGGTCATGCTACATGTAGCTACATAGGATACATGTCTAAAACATGTTAAGTTTGTTCAGTTGTTATATGTAGTCGAAAGGTCTTTTCCAGCAGTGAGAAAATTTCTAGTGTGCCGGCAAGATTAGTGTGACAAGTGAGGTTACACAGCATTTGTTCGGTTTCAAAATAGTGGTATTGACATATATCACTAGTGTTGTGGACGTACAGCACAAGTTTAGGGACCTTAGGTGTGATAGGTAGTTGAATGTATAGAGAGGATTGTCTATGAAATCGTAGCTTTCGAGTATTGGGACAACTGTCCTGTTTTTAAAACTCACTGTGAAAAGAGTAATAGAATTTATCCAAGCTTGAGTGAAGGGTAAGGAAGCATTGTTTCTTACTGGCAAGTGAGGATTTTTATTGGCGGGTTGAAGTCCTACCATAAATTTCATGTATGAATGGTTAGGGATTCTTTCCGTATGAATGTGTATGCTAGAAAAATATTTTGTGAAAATAGCGTCTCTATTTCACGCGAAAGGATACTTGAATAATTGTAAAAGTTATCTCTTTATTTTAGCGAAACAGACAAATGGTTTGTTTATGTGAAGCTACTAACTGAATTTTATCGAGAGAATTTGTAAAAATATGGCGCTGTGAAAATATTTTGTAAAGGAGGGGTTAGTTCAAGGAGTGAATCGGAGACAGTGAAGCAGCAGCATACGTCACCAGGTTCGCGCTGTGATTGGCTAGCATACGTCACAGTATTCGCGCGCTAATTGGCTCATGTGACTTTCTAGGCTCGTACCTGATTGGTTCATTCTGAAATTTAGCAATTCTATTAGCTGAACAGAGTAGTGATGTGGCTTAACCTGATTGGCTTGTTGGTGAGTTTCGCGCACGGATTGGCTGGAATAGCGGAACAACATGAAAATATTTACGATCTTTTTTGTAGTAAGCAGATTTGTTTAAAACATGAGTTACTATTACTCGTACGATGAAAAGAAGCCTTCATGGTTTCAGAAATTAAAAAATATTTTCAAAAGTGACAAGAAAATTGAAACGCGTGGTGGGAAATTACTTCATAAGTACAAAACACCCGCAGCCTATATGGAAGGTGAATTTGGTTATCATACTGTTCTTTGGATGGAGAATTGGATGGAATATACCAAAGATGATGGTGTATTGGCATGGCCAGAAGATGGGTCATTTAATATTAAAGTGTTGAAAAACTTGAGAGAAAAATTGATGTCTCTCGTACCGAAACCCAGACCTACACAATTTGAGGCTTTAGTTGAATGGGAGGATGAGATGTTTGAAATAGAACGAGAAAACAGGGGTGTAAAAAGAGGCACTAAATTAGACATTAATCAAGAAACTCATGAAGATAGAATGTGTCGTTGGAGACGAGGAAACATGTGTAATGGTTTATATCCAGTAAGATTTAGTAAAGAAACAGGTCAAAAGAGTTCTGCAAAAAAGAATAATATTGGTGAAGACAGTGAATTAGAAGATCCAGTTTTAGAAGAGATTTACATCACGAAATCAAAACAATCGCCACCTTATCTACCAGTTTGTTCATGGTCTACCCCGAGAATTCCTCAAGGAACTTCTCCAAGTGCTCCTCCTAGATAAATTTCTGGTGAAACTCCATTTAGATTAAATCAGAATAATGCAAAATTTCCTGAGAGTAGAAACAAGGAGTTAATTCTAGTACATCTGGAGAAAGTAGAAATTATCCTGAAACTCCAGATCAGAGAAATAAGATTCCAAGAAACGTAATAAGAACAGAAAGACTTGAGGACACTCAAAATATTTCAGAAAATCTTCGATCAAAAGAAGAATTAATACAGCAGTTAACTAAAGGCATGGAAGCAGTAATGGTCCAAGTAACAATTGGACCCGTTGTTCCGGTTTTTGATCAAAAAGAAATTAGACATTCAGCTCTAACTGTCCCTTTAAATGCAGAAATTCAGAAAATGGATAAAAAAATTTAATCAGTTTTATCCGAAATTCACAGAGAGAAAAAAATGACAGACTTAACTTTTAATCAAAGTTTTTCAAATGGTCAATCTCCAATTGTTGCAGAATCTGATTCTGGAACTCTAGAAAGAGAAAGAAGTATGAATAGGTCCTCAGAATCTAAATTACTTGATGTCGCAAAATTGAAAGCAGATTTGGAGGAATTAATTATTGGCACAATTGGTCCTGTCAGTTTAAAGTTATATCAGGATGATGAATTGTTGTTCATTTGCAAGAGCATACAATGGAAAACGAAAAATAAATATGATTTATTAGCAGAAATAGCTGCTGAATAAGATGTAGATTTGATGAGACAGAAAAATTTGCAGAAACATTATAGAGTAGATGTCTCTGAAAAAGATACTGAAAGTATGAACACCACAGGAAGGATAACTCGTACACAAGAATTGATAGTGTTCCTAAAAAGAATAGGTGTATTAAGCAAATGGAGAGTGAAATGGAAAAAGAAAAGAGGAAGAAAAAAGAGAAAGAGAGGAAGTTGCAAATGAGTTTCCTATGAGAGAAATAGCTGGTGGAGGGTATGTTCATGTTCCTTGGTCAAGACAGGACATTTTACTGTTCACAAATGATTTTTCAAAATTGAGAGAAAAACCTGTGGAATGGTATAATCAGGTAGAAAGATTTGTTAAGTTCTCAAAAGTTCTGTGGATTGATCTTGATGGATTCTTTGACATCGTTGTTCCGTCAGCTCTTTCGACAGAAGGTAAAATTTCTATAGATTGGCCCAAAGAAGAACATACCCGAGATAAAGTAACAGGTGCACCTTCAGCTGATGTTATAACTCTATATGATAAAGTAATTGTGTGGCTGAAAACCAAGATTCCCCCAAAAGAAGTGGATTGGGTTAAAATTGACAGAACAAATCAAGAGCCGAAAGAGTCAGTACATTCCTTCTATGAAAGATTACTGCTGGTATTTAAACAATACAGTGGTTATGAGAAGCTGAGTGAGAAGGATATGAGCCATTTTATTTACAGATTTGTATATGGCTTGAGACATGAAATTGGTGAGATGATCAGATCAGGAATAGTTGGTTGGCAATCACTTTCAGTTGATGACATCCTGAGAAAAGCAAAATACTGCAGTGATGAGATAGACGCTATGCAGAAAAAGCTGAAAGAAAAAGCAATGTGGGCACAGGTGAAAGTAGCTGAAAAACAAAATTGCAGCTTTAGAAAACAAAAATGTTCAACAGAATCAAGGGAAATTTAAGGGAAATTTTAATGAGCCAAAATTGATGGGAAATATTGAAGAATTAAAACAGAAACTCCCATGTTTTAATTGCGGCGAAATTGGACACTGGAAGCGAGAGTGTAAAAATCCGCCCAGAAATTTAAAAAAGTACATCATTAAATCCACAGATGCAGAATGAGGTAAATCAGCAGCAAAATCTACAGCAACAGTTAGTGAATCAGCAGAGTCAGATTCCACAACCGCCACTTCCTAATTGTGTTAATGTACAGAGGTACAATACTGAAACAGGATTCTGCGGAGGTGAACAGGTAAACAGATCACCAAGAGTGAATGTGTCGAATGTTTCTCAACAATATTGGTTGAAAGAAAATGATGGAAGCGAGTCTGATGATTACTTATGACGGTGCCTGAGAGAGGAGGAAGAGTGTGTGCTTGGAGCCACTCTTGGGGTAGATCAGTCAGGCCATTTATTAATGGTAAAGTGAATGATGTAGAAATCAATTTTCTTGTGGATACTGGTGCTACCCGTTCTACTGTTAGATCAGTGGAAATAGAAAACCTGCCTCTCTCTGGTGACACTATCCAAGTAGTTGGCGTAGCTAATCAACAAATTAAAACAGATTTAACAGATCCAGTTAAAGTTGAAATTGGTAAATTTAAGGACAAACATAGATTTGTAGTCTGTGATAGCAGTCCTGTAAACTTGTTAGGGAGAGACATCCTTTGCAAGATGAATTGCAAAATATATTGCTCACCGGATGGTATTGAGCTTCAAACTCCAGATGAAGAAGATGGCCTTTATAAATTAACAATGGTAATGGTTGAAGCAGAAGAAAGTAAATTATTTCCTGCCTTTGACAAAAAAGATTTGCCTGAAGAATTAAAAGAAACAGTCAATATTAAAGTTTGGGATTTTGCTGGTGATGAAATGGGTTTAATGAAACATGTGGACCCAGTACAAATTACAGTAATACAAGGAGCAGATTATCCAAATATTCCTCAGTATAAAATGAAAGCTGAGACAATTGAAGGAGTAATTCCTGTAATTGAAAAAATTATAAAACAAGGTGTTTTAAAAGAAATTGAGAGCAGTCCATGTAATTCACCGATTATGGGAATCAAAAAGCCAAACGGAACTTACAGAATAGTTTAGGACCGGAGAAAGGTTAATCAAATAGTTGTTCCATGTTGCCCAGTCGTACCAAATCCAGCGGTAATTCTTTATCAGATTCCGCATGATGCAGAATGGTACACAGTTACATACCTATGTAACGCATTGTTTACTGTTCCATTGCATCCAGAGAGCCAACAAATGTTTGCGTTTAGATTTCATTAGCATGGTGTCGTATCCCACAAGGGTATACAGAAAGTCCATCAATTTTTAATCAGTTGCTAAAGAAATCTCTGGAGAATCTAGATCTGCCTGGAAAATCTAGATCTGCCTGGAAAATCAACATTAGTGCAGTACATTGATGATCTTCTTGTTGCTGCAAAAACAGGAGACAACTGTGTGACAGATATAATTACTCTTTTAAATCATTTGGCAGATGAGGGACATAGAGTGTCTCCTGCAAAATTACAGTTTTGCAAACAAGTAGTAAAATATCTTGGTCACAGGATTGCAAAAGGAATTAGACAGTAAACGATTGAAAGAATAAAAATGATCCAAGCAATGCAACCTCCAAAAACACAGAGACAGGTCAGAATGTTTCTTGGAATAGTAGGTTATTGTTGTCAATGGATTAGTGGATTTTCAGTTATTGCAAAACCATTACAGAGACTGACAAAAGCAGACATATAAGACCCGATTGTCCTAAAAGACCCGATTGTCCTAACAAAAACTGAATTAGAGGCTTTTGAACAATTAAAAAAAAGCTTGTGGGAAGCACCAGCAATGGGTATGCCCGATTACGAAAAGGAATTTGAGCTGTACTGCAGTGAAAGGGAAGGATTTGCATTATCAGTTTTGATTCAAAGACATGGAAAACTGAGAAAGCAAATTGCTTACTTCTCAGCAGTTCTTGACCATGTTGCAAAAGCATTACCAGGTTGCTTAAAAGCAGTGGCTGCAACAAGTGTGAGCTTGGAACAAAGTGATGGGATAATTATGGGATTTCCTGTAAAAGTATATGTTCCCCATTCAGTTGAGATTCTTCTTACCAGAAGTAAAACTCAGCACTTAACGAGTAATAGATTGACAAAATATGAAAAAGTTATTCTAGGATCAGATAATGTTTCGATTGCAACATGTGTGAATTTAAATCCATCTGCATTATTGCCTGATGGTGTTATGACAGAAATCAGAAATGAGAATGACATTGATCATGAATGCCTGGACGTTTTAGAATATTGTACCAAACCAAGGCAGGACATTAAAAATGTACCATTGCCTGAGTCAGATTTTGTTTATTTTGTTGATGGCTTATGTTTGAGAACGGATCAAGGTGTTCTGTGTGCAGCATATTCAGTCGGTACAGTTGCAGATGTGGTTGAAGCTTCTTGTCTCAAAGGAATTCGTTCAGCTCAAATAGCGGAATTGATTGCTTTGATTCGTGCATGTGAAAAAGCAAAAGGATTGAAAATTACCATAGTGACTGATAGTCAGTATGGATATGGCGTAGTCCATGACTATGGCCAGCTTTGGTCTCAAAGAGGTTATTTAACTTCTGCGGGAACTCCAATCAGGAATGCTAAACTGATTAAAAGATTGCTTGATGGCATTTAATTACCAGAGAAAATTGCTGTGGTAAAATGCACAGCTCATAAAAAAGGCAACGATTATATGACAAAGGGTAATGCATACACGGATGAGGTCGCAAAGTTTTGCGCAAAAAACAATATGTCAGTTAATTGGGATAAAAACAATGACCATGTTTTGAACTCACTCATGCTAATATCTGTAGTGGAGGCATGGCAAGGAGTAAAAGATCTACAAGATGAGGCAGATGATGAGGAGAAAGAAACATGGCTAAAAGCAGGTTGCAGGCAGCGAGAAGAAGATGGAATTTGGGTTTACAAAGAAGACAGACCAGTAATGCCAAACAGCATGATTGCCGACATGGCACGAATGTATCATGGTCCAGGTCACTTAGGCAGAGATTCAATGATTAGGTTGTTTAGACACACATGGTACAATCCAAAATTCAGAATCATTGCAGAATCTTTTTGCCAAAGATGCTTGATCTGTCAACAGATCAATCCAAACAGAAGAACAGTTGTAAGCTTGGGAACTATAGGACGGGAGGGTTGTCCTTTTACCAGGTTGCAGATGGATTTCATTGATATGCCTTCACACAACAGATTAAGATATGTCCTTGTGATAATCTGTCTGTTTTAAAGATGGGTGGAAGCTTTCCCGACTCGTCACAATGATTCAGTTACTGTGGCAAAATTGCTTTTGAGAGAGATCATACCTAGGTATGGATTTCCAGTGACAGTTGAAACTGATTGCGGTACACATTTTGAAAACTGATTGTTACAGATGATTTGTGAAGCACTTGGTATAAAACAAAAGTTGCACTGTGCTTATAGACCAGAAGCATCAGGTGTTGTTGAGCAAGTCAATGGTACTATCAAAAATAGGCTTGCTAAAATGCGCTTGGCTACAGGAATGAAGTGGACTGATGCACTTCCACTTGTCTTAATGTCTTTGAGAAGTACTCCTGACAGAAAAACTGGTTTAAGTTCTCATGACATTCCCATGGGTAGAGTAATGAGACAAGCATTTGTTCCAGTTGGAAGGGTACTTAGAATTAATGATAGTGCAGTTATGGAGTACTGTAAAACTCTGTCTGACGAAGTGACTTCTGTGTTCCATCAGGTGGGAACTGAAGTGCTCACAAGAGAAAAGGAGCAGGCTCATGATCTTTTGCCAGGGGATTGGGTGAGGACAAAAAGGTTAATCGAACGAGAAATTGCCTGGTACCCAGGTGGCAGAAAGCGAGACAAGAGATACTTGTTAAAACAAATGCAGTTAAGTGTAAAGGTCTGAAAAGGTGGATTCACGCCAGTCATACTATTAGAGTGCCACCACCTGAGAATTCTGACGAAGAAGGGGATACAAAAACTGATTCAGACTCTGAAGGAGAACCTGAAAATCCAGATACTGAATATCGACAAGAAAGTCGAGATCTGGAAAATGCAGATGTGAATCAGGCATCAAATGAAAAAGATCTAGAAATTGTGATACTAGACTCTGAAAATTATGAAGATCTGCTAGAAAAAGAAGCAGAAAAGGAGTCTGCTCAAGAAGTGATTCAAGATCAGGAAAGTATTGAAAGCAGAATAGAAGCTCTGAAAGAAGGAACGCAAATTCTGAAACTGGTGGATTGGAAGTAATTCAAGAAGAAGAATAAGACGAATTATCAAGTACCAGCTATAAGGATTATGTTCCTAACGGAGTGAAGCTGCCGAGTAAAGAAGTACCTGAATCTAGAATTCAAGACTCAGAAACAGAAAGTGAAACTGATGATTGTGATGAAGAATCTAAAGTGAGAGAATTCAGAAAAAGAGCTTGGAGAACAGAATGTAATCAATCTGAGCCAAAGAAGAAACTATTCAGAAAAGGAGATAATTGGCCAAATGAGAATGAAGGTCTGAAATTCAAATGAGTGAATAAGTCAAAAGAACAAATAAACGAGATTTCAAGCCAGAAAAGTGAATTGGATAAGAAAAATCAAGCAGGAAAGAAAATAGAAGTGATTAGCAGTAGGGGAAAAAGACCATTAAAGCAAAACCAGAAGTATAAGTCACCTGAATGGACCTTTATCATTATTCCACCAGTAGTGGAAGTGAGCAGTAGTAGTCAGGAAGAAATAGATGACACGAGTGATATCGATTGAATTTTTAATTTCAAGTTAGAATTGTGATTGACATAAGGTCGAAGAAAAGGTGTTAGATGGAAAAGCACAAGTTCGAAGAAAAGTTGTTAGTGGATTCCTTTTTTTTAAAAAAAAATTTTTTTTAAGGGGAGTATTTATATTTAGTGTGACTTTCAAGAATAATTTTAATTTTTGTTTTTTCTGAAAGGCTCTTGTCTCAAGTAAAAGATGCCTAATTCTAACAATAATTTGAGATGCTCTATCATAAGAAGGTGTTGCAAAATGTCTCTATTTGTGTGATTTTATTAATTTTGGTCTGGTTAATTCTAGCTGTCATTTTCCCTTTTATAATTGACAAAGAAAAATACAAAGCTAATATGACTAGTAAAGCGGAGACTAAACAAGCTGTTCATGATGTAGCAGGCAAAACTAATAGAGCCATTGTGCACAAACCAGAGATCCACCAAGATAGATCTGTTGGTGATTTTTCTAGTAATACTTTTTCTAGACTCTTGTCTGAATAGGTCAAGGTGATGAATGTCAAAGATTGCTACGTTTGTGTGAAATTACCTGCTTCAGTTTCGGAAGGGGTGACTTATAATATGCTTCCCCTAACTTATGGCATAACTTGTAGTGTAATAACAAGTTTGTTTTATGAAACAGGTCGGTTGGAATATTATTATTCTGACTTTGATGAAATCTTGGCAAATCTAAAAGTTATAAATAGCTTAAACAAAGTGAGGCCTGCGAAACAGATGAGGGAATTTTTCTTAGTGACTGGTGAACTCAATTATGAGTATGCGTTTAAAAATAATCTAACATGTAAGCTGAGAACTGAAGAAAAAACTTTGCTAAATATGGTGGAAGAGAGAAGAGCAATCTATAAGAGAAACATGATGACGAAACATACTAAATCTAAGTTTTGGCAAAAGGAGGACGAGAAACTTAATGGAAGAAATGAAAATGTTGCTATTAACATAGATAAACCTGATAGAGGAAAGCTTTGCATTAGGAGAGATAACACGTTATATGATAATTACATTGTTGGGGCAAGTCAATGTGAAGATACCTATCGTATTACAGGGGGTTGGGGATTCAAAGGGGGCAAAGATCCGATCTTTCCTGGAATTTATTCCATTTGTGGGAATAAAGCCTATTACAGTCTTCCTGACCATTGGTATGGGACTTGTTTTGTTGGATTAGTTTTTCCAAAAATATTCCATGTAGATAGAAATTCAAAGGGTTCATTTGAAATTGATGATCACCTGAGCAGATTTTAAAGAGAACGTTTTTCAGAAATTATAGGTATTATTGCGCCAAATATATCTCCTATGGTGGGAATTACCCTGAATGCGAATAAAATCAGAAAAGTTTCAACAATTGTTGACAGATTGTCAACAGACACAGCAAGTGGATTTCAATTAGTTGATACTGAACTTGTTGCCATGAGATCCATGGTAATGCAGAACCGTCTTGCTTTAGACATTCTGCTAGCAAAAGAGGGAGGAGTCTGTGGGACATTGCATGTCCAACATTGCTGTACATATATCCCAGATAAAAGTAGAGATATAGAAATGTATATAAAGAATTTAACAGAAATACATACTGAAATTGAACCTGTTGAAGATGAAAGTTTTACAGAGCGCTTGGCTAAAAGATTCGCAACAATTAAACATTGGTTCCAAGAGATTGGTAGCTCAATCATTGGGGAAATACTTTATCCTGTAATAGTAATAGCTATAGTAATACTTTTGTTAAAGTTAAGTTGCATGTTACACAAGAGAAAGAAATTTGTGAGGGAAAAGAACAGAATTTATAAAATCAGAAAGGAACTAGAACTGGTAGAGATTCGTAGAGCTCAATATGAGAGTAGTAGACAAATTGCTGAATCGAAGCTTTAGAAAAACTAACACAGAGAATGTTCAAAACATGATCAATATAGATACAAATTTTATTAAAAATGTTTGGGTGTGGTTTGGTCATTATGAAATCACCAGATGAGGGAGTTGATGGAGCGAGATGTTGTTCAAAACTCGCAAAGTTAAACTTCCATAATGTAACCGTATTAATAGCATGTGTTGAAAAAATGAATCAATCTAGATTAAAATTGCACACACTACACGTGGGACTAATGTGCTTTCATGTTACACTTGTAAGTGTGTGAAAAATAATAAACTAACCTTGTCTATCGTTATTGTCAGTATTAAATGCGGCTGTTTAATTAATAGCATGTGCTATATTTCTGTGCATATGTTTTGTTGTGTCTTTTCTGTGGCAAAACCATGTGGAGAATCCTGGTGGCCTAAAAGAAAAAGGTTTTTATATATGCTGCTTATATGTGCCTTGCTAGGTAACATAATTAACTGGGTTAATATTTAGCAAGGGGGAGGGAAACAGAATGGGTTTCAATTCTTTAATTAATTACGGTCTTCTGTTTCTTTAAATACTAGTTCTCAAGTGGGCCTAAGAAAATGTCTGACTGGCAGTGCTGGAAAATGCAAAACTTGACCAGAGTGAAGCCTTCACTCACATGCAGAAAAAAAGAGTTTTCTTTCCAAACAATGGAATAATAAACTGAACTGTTTTGGTCGAGTTGTACGTGTTCTTAGAGAAGAGCACCAAGGACAAAAAGCCTGAATCGCCTGCCAAGATTAGGAAGTGAAAAGTTTTGTGCTCGGTGAAATGTTTCTTTTGCAAGGAAGTTAGAAGGATGGAATCTAAGAACAAGGGCTTATGATGTGCCCCGGACTTGGTCAGGAAAGAATGACATGAGAATGGTCTGACATCTGTCAACCAATGGGAACCCTGATGGCAAGGAAAAGTGTACCTTTTGGAGAAGATTAACTAGTAAGAAAGGTATAACAAGCATTTACAATGCAATGGTTTTGCCTTTGTTAAAGTTAGAGCTATTGGCATTGCTTTTGACACTCTGCACTCTGCACTCTGCACTCTGCACTCTGCACTCTGTATCCCCACTTATTTTTTTAGGATTTGTTCCCTGACTATAACCCACCACCAAGCAATGCACATACCAGTCTGCTCCCAGCCTGCCCGCCTCTCTGAGGGACACATTTCTACACACAACCGCATTCACGCCAGTGAATGGGCGAGCCGGACAGGGCACGCGGATCCTGAAAGGTTGGGATTGTGCGATTCAAGTGCATTTAACGTAACATCATATTCGCATGCAGGGTTTCCGGATTTTTAGAGGTACAAGCTGTCTTCATGACTAATGAATGTTATGCCCTGTACGTTTCCTGTTAACCGGTATCTTGGTCCCATGCTTCATAATGTGATAGAGATTAGGATGCTAGCTGATACTTCAAATAAAGTGATTTATTGTACATGGCTAAGTAATTGCTCTACACAAGAGGCCTGTCGTAAAGTAGCGTGAACACATTAGGGCTGTCCTAAAGTAGCCTGAACATATACAATATGCACAGTTTAGTAAATGATGCAACGTCAGTGCAGGGCTCACACAGTGTACCTACATATGAAGGTTAAACGAGCATGAACAACAGTAGCAGACATGTAAAAATAAACGATACCTCCAAGATTCAATCAGCAAATATAAAAGTGTGAATAACTAAAAAATACTATAAACACCATATACTTGACAAAACGACTTCAGAAAAGATTCTAATGCACAGTTGCCAAAAGTTGAAAGGCAAGTACAAATTGAAGTATTCACAAGTACATATCAAGGGATGCAAAACATTCTCCCAAATAGGAGGGGGAACAAACAATGTCCTGCTATATTCAAGAGATGTTATAATAAAAGATCGCCGGTATACGAGAGTGAGGTATTATTCATCAAGAACAAACATGCAATGCTCGTGGTTAATGCTAAGAGTTTTAGTTAGAACTAAGTGGCTTTGGATTTGCCAATGTCATCTAAACATGAACATGTCATGATAAGTCTGCAGTTTTGCTAATTGTTAATGCATAAAATATGTATTAAAAAAAAACTAGTTTTGATGGTTCGGGCGACTGCTCTTTTTTCATCCTGAGATTGTGTCCAATTATTTTGAGACTTTCTCCTTCTGCCTTATAATGCTGTCAGTGCTCTTTAGGAGTGTGACACTTAGAATCTGAAGAGACGTAATTGCTTAATTAGAGATTTTTGGTATTTTTTTTATTCTGTATTCTTTAGCTGAACACTCCTGTTTAGCTATACATTTCTCTGTATCATTTATATCGAAACATTCTGTAATAAAGTCTTACAGTTAATTTCCGAGTTATCCCAGTTCTTATTTGAAGTTTTACTCTGCTAATTAATGAGTTTAATGTTGGGGAGTCTCTTTCCACTAGATCAATGAGAACAACCGAGCCGTATTACATTAGGTAAAAGACCGTGGTGCATAAAACATTGGGGCTCAGAGAAATATTGAGGTGCGGCTCCACACATATACCTCCATATTACAAAGGAGCATGATTCCAGTTGCAGGTGCTCATTTGCCATAGTAGGCCATTATGGTATTTGTACTCTTGGTTTAATTCACTCGCACCCATTAGACTATAACAGATTAACGTAATGATGTTTAAAAGGAAAGGGCAGGAAACGATGGGTTCTTGCGGCAGGAACTCAATGCAATAAACTAGCTGTGCAAAAAGGGTAATTCACCAAAAGTCTTTAAATTACCTATGTCCCTCTAAAGCTGCTTAGTTCTCAATGCTAGTTAAACTATGTTATAGGTTGAGCTTGGTTCTGAAATTGCACCCAAATTGTCAGGGTATTTGTTGGTAACTCGGGCAGTAGTAGGGGTGCACACGGTAAGGGGGGACTGGTGTCAGAGCTGTATTTAGCTTTGAGCGGTTTCATTGCATCCACGCTTCAAAGTTTCTGAATGTTGTATCAGGCACAATGTGAGAAAAGTGGCAATAAAATAGTAGTGGGTTAAATAAGCACGTGCACCGAACTGAGAAACTGCCGGTAAGAAGCTCTAAACCCAATGAGATGTCGTAGGTGGGTGTCTGCAACAGCAATCTGTGTGTATTTACTCAATATCACAGATTCCATTCTAACGCCAGTAAGAAAGGTTTAGTGGCTGATTTCGCACGCAGCAGGTTGTGAAATTGATTTTTTTTCATATTCTAAAGCTCTAGAGCTTGTTTGGTACCGGAGAAATTAACTGTGCCCCTCAGAAACGTCATTTATGGGGACACCATTACGAAATGTCACTTCCGGAGTTGTAACAAAGATTGAAAAACATGTTCATACTAATAAGATCCCCCTTTGGGAGACTTGGAAGTGTTAGCTTCTCTGAACAGTCCACCACCCAAAGGCTTATGAGAGGAGAACCCCAAGACCCAACAGAACAGAGAGCCTCCAGTCACAAGACCCTTCTGCCCCATCACTTAATGGTATCAATCGCTCGAGACAGTTCCCCATCCCAACTCTTTGCACTCTCAGATTATTACCTGTCATATTCGGAGCGGGTGAGAAACATTGCAGGCTCTTGGACGACTTTGTTAAGTGCTGCAGCAGGATTTGATCATATATCACCAGTCACTCTGGTAAACCTCTCACACCACGCAAAGGCCCGCTTGCCGGTATAAGACACAACACGCGTGCGCCAACCACAAGGTACGCGGTACGCCTGTGCAGAGTCCCACAGTCGCTACAAACCATTGGTCCAGCCAGCAACCTCAGCGAAAAAAAAGAAAGACAAGAATGACGAGGCAAACTGCCCAGGAGCTACTAGGAATGATGCGAGTACTGTCGCCATATTAAAAATAACCGATTTACCTGAAAAGAGCGAAATTAGTGGAACAGAGCACGCACCTTGCGACGGCGGCTACTAGGAATGATGCGAGTACTGTCGCCATATTAACCCCATGGCTGCTAAGCGTTTTCCCGTCCTGTGCTGAGTTTTATTGTTTTCCTTTATTTCATGACGAGCTGGCCTTGTCATCCGCGCACGGCAGGTAAGCGCCATGACGAGGCCAGCTCGTCATTAGCCTCGAAGGGGTTAAAAATAACCGATTTACCTGAAAAGAGCGAAATTAGTGGAACAGAGCACGCACCTTGCGACGGCGGCACTTCTCGATCGGTCTGGGAGGCGAGCAGCGACAGGCTGGGCAGCCCAGACAGAGCGGCAGGTTGGAGAGGCACTTCTCCGGTCTCCCCGCGGGCGCCGCCATAGTGCTTGCCGTCTTCCTTCTTCCCCCGGGCTGCGGGGGGCGGGCACTTCCGGCCGGCCGCGCTAGGATTGGCCGGCCGGCCAGTCACGGGGCGGGAAACGGGGGAGAAGAGACGCAGTAGTGCCGGCAATGCCGGACCAGACACGGGGGCGTTCCCGGCGTCCCGTGACGTCGGCAAAAGCCAAAGAATGTCGGGAACGCCCCCGTGTCTGGTCCGGCATTGACGGACAGGCCCCTCGTCCAATGGCAAGGCTCCGTTTACGGAGCCAGCCAATCAACGACGAGGGCCGAACCAAGCTGCACTACAGTTCTCATCAGGTTTTCGCCTGCGCGAAAAAGCTGCGCAGAAAGCGCAGCTTTCGCCAGGCAAAACCTAAAAACTGGCCCTACAGACAGGAGGGGGCTCTTGCTTCCCGATTCCTGAATGACGTGCTGACGGACTCTTGGCGCACGCAAGGATAGCAGCCTTTACCATTTTATTAGGTGAAGAGAGTTTTAGACAGGGAAATAGAATTTATGGAATGAAAACTTTATTTTGCTTTAAATCATGCTAAATGATTTACTTTGAAATGTCAGACTAATAAGCCCATCCTTGAATGATGTTTTCAATTTGCTAATAAAATAATGATTTCTGAATAAAGAATACTCTTTCTTTGAATAAAATAAAGTTAATGAAATAGATTTTGAAATGACAAGCTGGTCTTGTTTATTCATGGTCTAGTTATCATTATTAGATCCATTGGCCTATGTGACTTAATTAATGTTGTGTGATCAAAACCATGGTTAAATACATTAAACTGCAGTTGTATATAATTTTGTAAATAGTTTTTGAACAGAGTGTTTTAATTAGGTCACATGATTCAGTCGCTCAAAAATGTTCTCCTTAGTTTATGGGCCAAGGTAGTGATTTGTGGTTAATGGTGAGTATTGTGGAGATGAGTAGCGTTTGTGAGACAGTTTTTCCTTATGAGCGCTGGATCAGGTGGAAGTGCGCTTTACAAATACACGTTATGTTAAAGTTATGTTCAAATTTTACACTCAGGCACCTCGGAACAGAATTAATAAGGACATGTAAAAGAAAATGATTGCCAATGCCTAATTTGCTTTCCACACGACTCAGAAATTAAAGAGGATCAAGTACTTTGGTCCGCTGCAGTAGCCCACAGTGATATTTATGGGCTTTGAGGAGAAGAGACATCTCCTTTTCAGTCATGCTACTTACAGGTTCTACCTGAAGCACCAGATGTGTAGCAGCTGTCCCCTCCCCATGGTCATAAAAGCCTTTGTGTGCCAAGGCCTGAGCTTTTGTGCAATCTGTGGAATGCAGGATATAGGACAAAAGCAACCTTTAAAGTCTGTTCTTTAGTCATATTCTGTCAAAAATGTACTCTCCTCAAAATTAAAAAGTGCCAGTACTCAGTAAAGGACAGTAAAACCCCATTTAAGGTACTGGCATAAAAGAAGAATAAAAAATTGGTTTCCTTAAAGTGCACAGTGGAAGGATTGTATTGTAAATAAGATAGTCCTTAGAGACCAGATGATGTGTAGATATATTCATAAGATTTATTGATAAGTAAATAACACCAATATCCTTGGGAGATGGTAAGTTCAAGTGATGCCCCACCAGGAGCAGCCTCTGCCCTGCTCAGCCTGCACACACCAACTGACACTCCACAGCTCACCAAGCACCCAACATTCCACGACATCATCATACATCCAACATTCTAGACATCTTCAGGCACACCAACATTCACACTGGCTGAGCAGTAGAGAAGGGAACCATAGAGAAGGGAAATGCAGCAGTAGATTATAACACATCCCCCTCCCTAAGGAAACCAAACACAATGAAGAATAATAAAAGATGCATGAAGATACACTGAGCAAATGAAAAAAGTACATAGAACATAAATGAAAATGCATGACAATTCCAAATGCCAATGTAATCACACACCTTGAATCACAATAAAAGAGTTCCCGGAAAGCATGAAACTGGACAGTATTAAAATAATCAATCCAAATATACGCAAGTAAACCAGGAAGCCTCAAAAAGACTCATAACCAGGTAAGGCCCAAAATTGCTTCAACTCAAATATATAATAAGTAAGAAGCATGGAAAACTCACAAGAAAGTGTCAAAAGCAACACAATCCTAACTAGGATAACACTTAAAGAAAGTGCAGGGAAAACCATTCACCCACCAACCAAACAGTGAGTGTACACGCAGAGAACGACCAGAAAAACCATTGGCACTTAAAGAAAGCACTGGAAAAACCATTCACCCACAACCAAACAGTGGATGTATACGCCAAGAAACCTAAAGTGAAGGTGTTAGCTCTGCACAGACCAACATAAATACATTCACTCACCCAAACAAAAGGTGAAGTAACTCGACAAAATAATGTCATACAGGTAAAACATTAAATGTGAATCATAACACACACCATGTGAATCCCTAACCACAAATAAGTGGTTGATAAACCAAAGGAGACAGGCAAACTCAAAGCAACCAGTAACGGAAAACCACGCCAAACCAAGTGCACACCTAACCAAGTATGCAAGCAAAGACAGCAATAAATACAACACACACTCTCCTCCTCTCTTCCATATAAATTCAACAACAACAGAAAGGACCTGAGACAACTGCAACATGCCCCCATTACAATAATGTAAACACCCAGTTGTAAATAAGAACAAGGCAACAGTAACAAAACAAATTAAAACAATAAACGTGGTCACTGTAGTCTACGATCGGTGAGCGATTTCTCACCCGAAAATCCATGTAGCTTCTCACCCAAAGTCCAAATGGTACAGGCCAGATCTAGTGTTTCCAATGCACATAAATGCATCACCAGTACCATAGTCCCAGTCATGACGGCAACTTCCAAATTGACATTCAGGATCTGAGTGACTTCCAATGACCTTGCTAAACGAGGGTGTCCTCACCCAAAATCTCCCAGCAAAAAGTCTACAATACATCCCCTTCGATTAATGAAGACAGCTCTGGTGAGCGATCTCCCACCCGGATTTCCATCAACTTCACCACTCGAAAGTGACAACCAGCAAAAGTACCGTGTAGATCCAAGGGTCAAAACTGGGAAGTGGACAAACGGGTTCCGATTCCCACCAGATGCTTGTCGCTGACCAAGTAGTATCCTCCGTTGTGACGAAAACCCAACCTTCGACAAGCTAAAGAAACAAACAAGAGACTGGCAAATGAAGTGTTGTCATGGCAACTGAGCCGAAAACAACATGGCCGCCACGTCGAGCGTAGCAGCGTAAACGACATGAAAACCAAGCTCGGCATGTTCACAGACGTCACAGGGGTCAGGAGCGAAGACTTCACCAACACGCCGAAGAGTTCCAGAAACATCATCAATTGGATGCCAGCAGGGAAACTCGAAGGAGCTCCGCCGACCAACCGTCACCAGCACAGCATACTGTGAGTCAACGAACATGCAAAGAATAGCTGCGAGTGTCCATAACACATTAAAATGTTATGTTGAGTAGACAAATATTAGATTGGCCCATGGTAAATGTAGGAAATCATTGTCGCTACCAAAACACGTTGCAAGTGCACTAAAAAGTCCTTCTGAGTTGGCGATATAACATTCCCCCGTTTAAAATGTCCAACTCTCTGTCCCACTGTGATGCTTAACAAAGCGCAGACACCGATCTCTCCACAGGCAGAGGGTGTGCCTCCACAAGTTCATACCTGATGTCCGATGCACGCTCATGCAAACAAACGAGCACTACATCAATCAGCTGCACTCGCCAATCGTTGCCTCCAGTCCCAGGTCAAATTCAATGACAGCAGGAGAGTGAACCAAAATGAAGATTAAAAGCAGTAGAAAAACAAGGAAACTGCCATCCAAAGTAATCTCCACAATACACCCGCATAGACAGCATGTGAAAGTCTTATTATTAGAAAAATACAGGTAACATGCAAGGCTGGTAAATCCAAATACAAGGCTGGTAAGTCCAAATCCTTAATTCCTAGGAAAATCAACAAGTTTTAAACGCTCTGGACTGCAGGCTGTCCTGTTGACTAAGAACACTGGTGGGGCTTAACAGACCGTTTGTTTCACGTTTCCTTATTCTTTCCCTTTACCTTATGTATTTTTCCTTGGGTTCCATTTCAAAAGTTTATATTCCTTTGGTTAGTCCAGGTAATCCAGGGTAATCCTTCACAAACACGTAGTTCTTTTTACCTCGTCGCCAGTATTGTAAATAAGATAGTCCTTAGAGACCAGATGATGTGTAGATATATTCATAAGATTTATTGATCAGTAAATAACATCAATATCCTTGGGAGATGGTAAGTCCAAGTGATGCCCCACCAGGAGCAGCCTCTGCCCTGCTCAGCCTGCACACACCAACTGACACTCCACAGCTCACCAAGCACCCAACATTCCACGACATCATCATACATCCAACATTCTAGACATCTTCAGGCACACCAACATATACACTGGCTGAGCAGTAGAGAAGGGAACCATAGAGAAGGGAAATGCAGCAGTAGATTATAACAGATTGCACAGCGGAAGGATACTAGACAGCCAGTCAAAAGAATGGTAAAGAGGCTATACTCTCGAGAGGGGCAACGATCAGATAGTGAACTGCCAGATAAGAAGCAAGCAAATAAGAGTAACAGAAAAGCCAACCAACGGTAAAGCATGGGCTCTAAGCCCACTGTACATTTTTAGTGTGGACTACAAGAGGCTTTAGCTTAAAAGGTCTGTTTTAAAATGTTTCCGCTTCAATGTACCTATGGGAAAAGACACATTTAATTGTACCTGTGGGAACGACAAATGTATTTATTTCAAACAACTAGAGGATGTTCATATTTTTCAAACACGTATGAGAAAGACATCTGTTTTTACATCCTTGATTTAAAACACATAGTGCAGAATGAAACAGGTAAATGCATCCATTAATTCCCTTCAAATAATAATCTCGTTTCCCAGGAATCAGCGAGAGAATGACGGGGTTTAAAAAGGAGAACGAGTGACAGGGAGACATCAGCCCCAAGAGCAGACATGCACGTAACGCAACACGGATATCAATAACATGAAACTACTTATGGTGCCCGCTTTTATTCACTGCATCAAACGTAGAGCAACAAGAAGAGACTACTTCAGACAGTTTTAAATGAAAATGACAAACTTTCAAAAGCAAGGCGATGAACATTTGCAAATCACTCTAACTAGAAGGCTCAAGTGGCATAAAAGCCGCAAAAGGCTCAGCAACATGCCATAACACAAAACACAGTGAATCCTATGGGCATACAATAAGCCTCGAGAATACGGAGTTCAGAAAATCGTCCAAAACCATACAGAACAGATACAACAGGAAGTCGATCCCCTTTATATCTCAAAGTAAAATGGAAGATGATGCCTCGAATATATTTAAAAATACTTTAGACAATAAGGTTTTGGCAATATGCATATGTCAAGTCACACTATCAGAGTATTGCTACACTACATTTCATAATGTATGAACGTGGCTGTCAGCCCCTGCGCGATTCTGTCCTGACCTTTCCATGGGCTCAAATCACTGTCATTCAAGCCCCATTCCGAGTTGGGGGTGGGTACGGGTTAGTCCAGGCCCGCCCCCGCGCAGCTGTAGGTGCGAGGAGACTCAAGCCTTGCGCAGTGGTGGGTGTGGAGGGGCAGTCCAGCTGCGAGAAACCAGAGTAGGGCAAGACATAGCCCCACCCTCGCGGAGCTGTGGGTGGGGATGAAGGCGTTATCAAG
Source organism: Lissotriton vulgaris (assembly GCF_964263255.1). Lineage (NCBI taxonomy): Eukaryota > Metazoa > Chordata > Amphibia > Caudata > Salamandridae > Lissotriton > Lissotriton vulgaris. The sequence goes on from NC_141687.1 coordinate 1,431,955,709, forward strand.
CCCTGTGAAATGAAGAGTGCGGAGCGCAGGATAGTACCTCTCGACAGATGACCACTTACCGCAGCCGTAGCAGGTCAGGGCCCAGATGGAATAGTGGAGGGCGGACAGGACTGTTACAAGTGTAAGCCGCGAAGGACAGGCTGAGCCCTGTACAGCAAGAAGCAGTTTGCAGAAGCAGCTCAGGCTGGGGCCTGGGCCCGGGGGGAGCCGCGGTGCTCAGGAACAGCAGGAGGGAGGGGCAAGGGGGGTCGCAGGAGATGACGTCCTCGTAACATGGATGCAGGCTGGGTGGCTCTCGGGAGCGGATGGTGCCAAAGAAGCTGCCAAGGGGCGGAGATAGTCAGATTGAGAACGCCGTGGGAACTAGTGTATTTTATTTTCCTGCAACGGTTTCAATCACGTGGTTGCTCGATTTTTTGGGACTAATTAAGCCATGGACCCCTATTCATGTAAATGGATTCGGAGAAGCGCAAGGAAGCCCGTCATCTGACGGAATGTTTGGGCCGTGCAGCAGCTAAATAACTGCGCCTAGGGCATGTGTACTTTCCTGGTCTCACAGCTAATAAGCTACTAGCAAGCGCCTTGCCGACCTATCGAAAGCCGCGGCACAGGATCCAATGTCACGACCCAATGAATAACGAGTGCGAATTCACCCAGCAAATCACACGGCAAAAAACTTAAAACGAATCCACGGTCGCTACACATTTCCGGTAACTGGTGTAATATTTGTCCACCGATTTGATTTGGCTGAAGCACTTATATATTTTTGCCTCATGCTACTAATCTGCGCGCTGTAAATACGAGAGAGAAGATCGCCTTTATACTAGTAAGGAAGAGTAGCGGACTTCCTTTCCAAATAACTGGCTTTAGTGAGGTTCAGTACAGGTTATGATTATTCTCTACAATTCAGGTAATTACCAGAAACTCGCCTAGCCTACATTTGGTATCACTTGTCTGCTGAGGTCGGAACATGCCTGTCAACTTGGAGGTTCTTGGATGAGGATGGGGTCAGATGTTTAAGAGGTTGGTCTCGTTAAAACGAAAAGAGAAAACCTTTTTGTTGGGCACTGCAGGTTTTCAAAGAAGTTAACACTTTTGAACATTTATGGCGGGAGGCACGATGCGTTTTAGGAGTGTAAATATCGTTAAGAGGAGGGTGAGTTGAAGGGTATGGACAATTACTGCAAAGAACTTCCCATTTCACTATATTACTGGCACTTTATCATTAGGTTGTTGTAGTAATCCTGAGCGTATCTTATTGTCGCGTGTAGGTATTAATGATTCCTGTTCTGAAATCTGGTCTCCATCCATCCATCTGACAGTTAGTTGGTGATCAAATTGTGCTGCTCGATGTGCCTTGGTGTGCTCCATTAGGGATACAAAAATTTGCCTTTTCGTTACTGTTGATGAAAAAAGAATATTTTCAACTCGCACTTTGCCATGCTACAGGTGTGGATCCTCTACGCTGGTCAGCAGTTTTGCTAATTGTCCTGCACAAGGGAAGAAAAGTAATAAGAGCAAGAAAGTGGGGCATTTTATGCAAATTTGCAAGTCTAATAATGTGTTACTGGTCAAGGTCCGTTGTATTCCTATGTAGAGTAATAGTCTTATTAGTACAGACCACTCCAACCGCTTGGTTATGTTTTAAATCCTAACTTTGTTATCCCACACCATGCGTTCTTAACATATATTTTGCCGCCAATACGAACGATACGTGACTCCTACACCTTGTAACTCTCATTGTTTTATGCAACATTTATCATATATTGATTTACACACTTTCAAGATTGCTTACCGACGCATAATGTGTGTGTAATTGGGATGAGTAGCTCTATAAAAGGAAAAAAAATAAGTGTTATTTAAATCGTTATTAGTATATTTACTCATATAGATTGATGTATCTGACATTCTTACTGTACATGCATATGTTTTACATATAGGTGTTCAAGTCAAAAATCCACCTCCAAATCACAGAGTCTCTTAAGTACTTGTGAAGTTATAACAAGCTGTGTGTCTTTGTATCCCTCTGTTACATTACCATCTAGGTGTTAGGTTCCAGGTGTTCCCAGCCATGAGTATACTCAAACAAAAGGCGGGCTGCTGGCCTTTTAAATGAGGCCTTTGTTTTGGGCTTCAGGTGGAAACGAAAATAAGAAAGTCTACTCACTGCCTGCAGGGCGCTATTCTGAATACACATCTGGCAACGTGTCTCCGCTGTTGAATGTGACCCAGTGTTGGCAAGTCACACCAGGATCAAGTTCAGCTTATTTCACTGGGATCAACCTGGATATCAGGTCCACCTGGATCCCCATCATTTCATGTATTGAATGTAAAAAAAAAAACCAACTAAATATCACACTCATGACGAGCATTGAAGCGATTTATGACAGGAAGCATGCTACTCCTTAACCAAAAGTTAGTAGTTAATCTGGTGTACAGTGGATGTTTCAGAAACCATTTGAAAATGCCCTATCCAAAAGATCACAAAATACTAGTTACATCACTGATTCATTGAAAAACAGTGGCCCTCCCCAATATCATAAAAACTAGTATGAATATTCCTGGTTCAATTGCAGTCCATATTTAAGCGGCATGAAATTAGACAGACTATATAATTCTTAACAGGCGCTGATTAGGTTTTAAACAATTATTTATCGTTAAATATCATGTTCCTCTAATATCCGCTACTCATATGTGACACTGTTAATGGATTAAAGGGCTGTACCTAGGTTTGGTTAAAAGAGCCTGAAATAATGTAAGCAAAGATAAAGAAACTCAGTTAATGTTCTTCTCTATTGTTCCACCTGTAAATATTTTAGTAACCGACTGACATGTTTTTATTGTTGTACTAGCAGCCCGTCCCGACAGTGTCCGGGTATGAATTGCTGCCGGCCAGTAGTATATTGTTTTGTAGGATTTCGTTTTGATAGCATTTCTCATCTGTGACCGGCCTGTGAAACACTCCGATTCACAGTGCACTGCTGATGCACTTAAGAGTGCGCGGTCAGTAATGTGTGTTCTCAAGTTTTTTTATTTTATTTTTTATTGCAATATTATATACCGCAAACTCGACAACATGGCATGAGCACAATATACATTACAGAAGAATACATTCATTTGTGGTAGGCACGGGGAGACAAACCGATTTGCCTGGAATCACAGGATTTTGAGCTGATGGCGAGATTCGAACGCAGCTCCCCAGCTCTAAAGTTCGCTATTCTAGAACGTCTGGCGGGAGGTGTGTCTAAAAGTGTATGTCGGTGCTGGCCATCAGTGAGAGAGACCTGGTCATTTTTTAAATGGGTGGTGAAAAAATATTATATGGGCCGCCATGCCACCAATGTCTTTACAGGGGAAGGGATAGTCCTTTTCTTGCTATTTCCGTGGAGGCGGGCCTTGTGTCCGGATGTGCGTGGCGCGAGGCCTGTGCGGAACAGAAGGGGAAAATCTCCAGTGTGCACTTCAGGCATCACCGGAAGTTAAGGCAAGATTAGATTTCCTGCACAGTGGACCCTGTTTGCGCTCCTTCCGTCCCTTGGTATTAGCGCCATGCCTGACCTTCCTACAGTAAAGCAGGTGCACGTCACTGGGAGCGTGGGGCAAGCACACCCGGAGATGGAATGCACAGAACCTGGGAAGAAAAAACAATGAAATATTGGGCACAACACTTGCTTTTTTTTCTCGTAATCCCGCGCCCCGCACACGCCCACGCCCCCAGCACATGCCCACAGCACACGATATGAGACATGGCATGAAGGGTGGAACGTACCACACGCCCCCAGCGTTTGTCACGCCCTCGGCACACGCCCACAGCACAACGCAGGCACGCCCACAAGGGACTACTTTGCTGGCACGGTTCTTTTACCTTTTAAATGTATATGGTGGGCGTCTGCATAACCTATGTCCTTCTGCTGCAACTGCCCTTTCCAACGCTGTATTGGGTGTTGTGATTGGTGCTGTGGTTCCTGAGATTACCCGCCTCAAAGGTTTGGGCTCTCTCTTTATTATATTAGTATAGAAGATGTACGTCATTGTAATGTTTTTTGTTAAACAATAAAGTAATTCAGTAATATGAATATTGTAAGTTTATGGAAACACTTATTGTACGATGGCTTGTTCCCCATCACTAAAGGCAGAGTAAATAGTTTCCAAGAGAAATTGTCTAGCTTGGGGTAAAACATTGTAATCGAAGATTGAATGCCTGAAGAAAAATAAAATATTTGAACAAGTTAAAATGTTGGACAATAGCTAAGATCATGGCTAATGGTCAATAGAGCATGCCGAAATAAAGACCCTCTAATCCTGCTAGTACATATTGAAGAGGTGGTAGAGGAAAGGACCAGGCACATCCAGATTACAGAGAAACTAGAAGATAATGTGGTATCCATAGTAAGGGCAGGGTAACTGGGTTTGTTGGGAGTTTCCTAAAAGACTACAAGTATAGATTGAATCACAAATAACGCTATTCACAGAAATATCTAGATTTTGTATGTGGTGTCACTGTTCCTGACAAGTTAGAAAACTAGTCAGCAAAGAAAGCGGAGGACAAATAGTGTATACGTTTTAAATGTCACCTGTAGGAAAAATCTGGTAAATAATAACGCTATTTGTCAATAGATACACTGTTAGTGTGGTCACCAGGTGAGTAGCAGAGGGCTCAAAGGTAAAAATCTAATTGGGAAAGGATGGTGCCCAGAACATCAATCAAAGAGCGGACATGCTAGTGCACAACAAAGGCTGAAATTGCAAACCGTTTTAAATCGAAAGAAAATTTCAAAAAGACCAGTCACAAAAAGCACCCAGGCTGCCATTTAAAATGCAAGTGCAAAAGAAAAGTCGGTGACGTGTGCTGCTTTTTAGGTCTCGCCCTTGCGAAAGCGCCTTCTCGCCGCGAGAGCTATAGCTGTCGGCTCAGCTGACAACGAGGGGAGACAAGAGCTGGCCACGTGCGCAGCATTGTCTATGGCAGCGTCTGATTCCGACGTGCGCCTTCGGATTGGGTTGCGCGCGTGAGCTTGTAACGTAGACAGCTCACGCGCGCGACCCAATCCCAAGGCTAGCGTCGGAATCCGATGCTGCCATGCTTCTGAATGCTGCGCGCCTTGTAGGTTTCGGTTTCTCATTTTCACTCCTGCGGTGAGCCGCCCCCCACCCCCCTTTATAGCATGCATGCAATATGTTCCTGAGCCTGCCCTGCCACCGACACACTCTTCACCCCACTATCCTCCTAAGCAACGCAATGCGCCCCCCACCTCCCAGAGTTATCAGCTGCACTCAGCAAGTAGTAGATGTCAGCAAAATTGTCCATGGAGTTGGGTAAGGCTTTTGGTTTTTATACCAGTAGTACTGGATCTGTGTGGTTATTCCACAATGAGACTCGTGTATGTCATAACCTCATCAGGAGCTACCAGGCCAGTCGCAATCATTCGTTCCAGCGCCGGCACTTAGTTTATGGTGAACTTGTTCTAAATACTTATAATGCATATGGAATGCAGCTGAAGGACTTTTCGTCATTTGAAAGTACTCCAGTTTCTGTCGTGACTTTCCCTGCACCTAGGATAACGCTGGCGGGTTTCCGGGATTCCCAGACAGTGCACACCGAGTGCACGTGTTGGAAATACGTAGTGTGCATGGGTTGGAGCTGTTAAGGCGACTACACTTTTTCGTGCCCGCAGACGGTGCATACAAAGTGCACTTTTCCCATTACACATACTGCAGAGGGACCGGAACAAGAACCCTTCACAGAAGCACTTTATGTATTTACATGCAGCTTGACGCAGTTGCTGGGCTTTCTGTGACTGTATTTAGTGCACACATACAGTGTGCCCGTTTGTTGTTACGTAGCTCACCTAAAGTGAAGTGCATCTCGTGCACTTTTACCACAGGTGCGTACTTGGTGCCAGTACATTCGATTTGTATTTCTCAATTTTCCACAAGCAAAGCTATACCATTTGAGCAAGGGTTGGTCCCCACCTGGAGAGTTGCGTGAGTGTGAAGATGTGGTGGCATTAAGAAAAGACTATTACGTGTATCTGAAATGGCACATCTATACGTAATGTATGTGTCGGCTGCCACATTGGTGTTAGCAGTGCAGGTGTGCCTTTTTAGGTGTGCATATCCGACACGTAGGTTGCAGGCAGTTAATGTTTGTTCTGTAATGTGTATTTATGTGACAGCACTGTTGTTCCGGTACAGATAATGGGCACTTTTTTGTCTCTGATCCTGTTTCCCCATCTCACTTTCTCTTCCATCTCCTGCCCTGTCCCCCTCTCTTTTCTCCCTTGCCTTTTTCATTTACTAACTCATCACCACAAAATATCGCATGTTTTTAATGTATTCCCTTAAGGTAAGAATCACCCCGGAGTAGTCACCAATGTCCGGGTTGCATGGGGAGGGGGCGGCTGCAGGGACTCTGGGCTCCCCGGTCTTACCACTAGTTCTGGTCCTGCAGAGGGTGGTAGGAGAGGTGAGGGTGAGACGATCAGTGGAGGGATGGGAGTGGCTGGTAAACCTGCAAGAAGTGGTTATTTTCCAGACAGCCAAAAAGAACTGGGAAACCGCATCTTCCAATTAAAAGTTTACTTTGCAACAGTTGAGTGTTGTAGTAAGAGTTGAGAGGTTATTGAGAGCCAATTTGATGTTAGATGCTTATTTGCAGCTAGTTGTGGTGACAAATAGAGAACACAGTTCAGAGGGAACTTAATCATGTCAGTTATTAATTATTATCATAACTATTGTCTGCTTAAATGGTGATTTCTGTGCAATAATGCATCAGTGTTTTTATTAAGTCATTTTTGCATGTATTCTGCACCGAAATAAAATTAAAATATACATTTTAAAACATTTCCAAGCTATCAGTGATGTGCAGCTGACTCTGCCCAGCCTTCCTGATTTAGAACCTGCCAATTTCTTTCCTGTCCTGTAACGTTCCCTTTCCCAGCCTTTGAAAGAAACATGCCTGCACGTATGTCCAACTGGCCTTTCAAAGCCACTGGCCATGCCGACGCGTAGCTCCTTTCTAAATTTTCAGTAACACCATTCTCTGTGGAAGCATTGTGACTAACCCTGCCAATGCCCTACTGGCCTTTCAAAGATTCTTGCCTCTGGCGTGACCCGTGTCTAACCCCATGCTAGCCTGTCAGAGACACCGGTGTTTGTAAATGTCCTGTTACTGACTATCATTTGCAATGCAATAGGTCTCGCATTTATGCGAATGTAAACTATTAGCATTGGAAATGACAATGCCTTTTATTTATGTTTTAAAAACGAAAACAAAATAAAAGGCATTGTTATTTGCATTGACAAAAACTCAAATTTGTGTAAATGTGAGACCTATTGCATTGCAAATGCTTGTTTAAAGTTGCTTTTACTAAGGGACAAGGGAACCCACTAGGTAAGCAAGGACCTGGGGTATCAGTTAAGCTAAAGACAACGGTCCTTGACAGGAAAGATCAACGTATCAATAATTATAGGCCACAATAAGCACTATAATGAAAAAAAGTCCAGCCGGACTTTGAAATTTATTCAATGTTTGAATATATTAAATCAGACGAACCAACAATTAAACAATCCTGCATCCACAATGCTACACATACAATCAAACAATACAAATACTTGGGGTATTTCAGGCATATAAAAATTAGGAGCAAAAAGGAAATTTAAAGTGCATTTGCTTCACATATGCGGAAAACATAAGAATTTAGGCACATAATAGTACACTATTGTTTAGACCACATATCATGTCGACGGCGTTTCGATCCTACTAGCATTAAAGGATCATCATCAGGACATTCATTGCTTGCCTGAATGAAAAAAGCCTGTATTGACAGGAAGGAAGGGGACATATTACATTTCATTAGCCAGCTGTGTTACTCACAGGATTTTCAACGCAAACTTATGCCAAGTTTTTAAGGTCTAATTGTTCATTCAGGTGAGCAGGTGTCAGACAACCTGTGCCAACCATACAAGGCGCAGTGGAAGGCAAGCCATGCCACGCTCGGAATCTATGCCGTGAACAAGTTGTGTTCAAAGTGACTATAGTATGCTTTGTGTGAATTCTGTCAAAATAGTGAAAGGTCTAAGCCGTTACTCTTGTCATTAAGAGTGTGGATAAGGGTGGTGGCATTGTCTTACAAAATAGAGATGAATACACTGCTGAAATTCTAAGACAACTCAAATACGGACCACTATATGAGACTTCCCACTAATCCAACTAAAGAATTACAAATGATAATTCTAAAAATTACTACAGATGCCCTTGAATTAGGGATCATTAACCAAAAAGAGCACCAGTTTCTTAATACAAGATCGCCACGTATGCCGGTTATTTACACCCTACCTAAAATACATAAGAGCATCACCACACCACCAGGACGTCCGATTGTTTCTGGATGTGGTTCGATCCTTGAACCTTTGGGTGAATATGTAAACTTTTTTATCAAGGATTTCGTACCAGACACTCAATGTTATGTCAGAGACAGCATGACCATGGTAAACTTCATTGAAGAAACTCCCTTTATCGTTGAGTCCTTGTATACAAATATTCCCCAAACTGCTGCGTTACTGGTTATACGCGACATCCTTGTTACCAGGCCCAGACCACATCGGGTTCCCACAATTTTCATACTCCGTTGGAAATTTGTCTGGCAAAGAATTTTTTCTCCTTTGATCAGCAGTATTTCCAACAAATCAAAGGCACTTCCATGGGGGCAATTTTTGCCCCCAATCTGGCTATACTATTCATGGATCAAATGGAGACTCACTCTATCTTAACACCCTCCAATCCCTTCTCATCAGATATCATTAGTTGGAAACGCTATATCGATTATATTTTCCTAATTTGGAATAATGATGAAGGTAATTTAAATCTATTTATCCATTGGCTGAACAATAATTGCTGTGGGCTCACGTTTACCAGTCCATTGACACTGAATCCATCCCATTCTTGGACTTAAACATATATCATCTTGAGGGTCATTTACACACAAGGTTACACCGCAAACCCACTGAGAGGAACACATTGTTATCCTACAATAGCAACCACCCGAGAGCCCTTAGGGATTCCTTGCCCTACTCGCAGTTCCTCCGCATTAGGCGTAATTGCTACGCCAAGGAAGACTATTTCAGGGAGGCTGATGTACTGTCTGATAAGCTAATACATAGGGGCTACCCCAACAGGCTAGTAAGAACAGCAGTCAAACGTGCCTGGTATTGCCCCAGGGAGGCACTTCTCTGTCCGAAAGATAAAGAATCCAACACAAGACTAGCATGTGTAACTACATTCTCACCTGTGTCCAATGACTTGAAGAAAAGTATACTTAGGCATTGGCCTACTCTGAGTGCGGGTAGTCTGCATTATGATCGCCCGTTGTTAGCTTTCAAAAAAAGTTCCAACTTGAAAGATCACTTGGTCCGAGCAGCTCTTTCAAATCCCCCTACTTTGAGCACAATCGATTCTCTATGGACCCAAACACCATTAGTTGGACATGCTAAGTGTGGTGCGTGTAATGTATGTGAATTCACCATCGAAGGAAAGTTTTTTGTATTTGATAAAGTCAATATTTCATGTAAAAGCTTCACCAATTGCAATAGTAATGATGTAATTTACCTAATTCAATGCCCATGTAAATTAATATACGTGGGACAAACGAGACAAAAAGTCAAGACAAGGATCTGCCAACATCGCAGTCGTATTCGCTGTAAAACTCCCAACGCCCCATTGGTGGACCACTTCACGGATAAAGGACACACAGACAATGATTTGAAATGGACTGTCCTGAAATCTGTGAAGCTACCTCCTCGTGGAGGTGACATTGGACTTTTGCTCAATAGAGAAGAACTCAAGATGATCCTACTCTCTGACAGTATACGTAGTGGTCTCAACCGAAATGAGGATTGGACCTCACTTTTGTGAATACCATTTGTCCTGTCTCTGAATTAACGAATTGACCTCACTTCTGTTAACCCTTCTAATTCTTGTTAATATCAAAACTATGTAATGTTTTATACAATGTGTCTAATTGTGCACCGCCACCTTCACTATGTCATATCACCTGCATGCGTCTGGAATTCACTCTCCAACCCCCCCCATCACCATTCCAACATGTCAGCCGTTTATTTGGGTTGCCCCACCCCACATGGCCGTCACAATGTGTTAATTCCCATTCCATCATGGCCGCCGCGGTTTCTACTTCTACCGCACACGCCCACTCCCAGACGTTCCACGGCGCTACTGAGCACCGGGACGAATTTCCTAGTTCCATTGTGAACCTAAGGTAAGCCCTTGACATGTTCCGAGGCTGATTGTGCCTTTAATTAGGGAATACATACTTATACGGTTCCGCGCTGTTTCTTTCATAGGAGCCCTATTACAGGCTTCCTCGCTCCGCAGCAGGAGCCATTATTGTCAATCGGCAGGTAAGCGACTGGTTCCTTGGGTTGGGCTAACACGTATCTCTCACTGGTACTTAGCACAGGTTTTTAAATTACTCATTTTATTCGGCCCCAGGTATCTCTGTGTACTACCCCAGCCCGGAACCTTCTCCGGGAACGCGCCTCGCTGCAGCTACCTCGCTCCGTGTCAGGAGCCTTTATTATCAGTCCGCAGGTAAGCGGCCCTTTCCATTAGGTTTGGCAATTACGATAAATACACGCTCCATGTGTTTTGGCTTAAATTGACTAATTTTGGCCCCAGGTACCCTCCGGGACGTCTTCCGGACATCAGCCTCTTCGACCCCTAATTGAGACCCCATGAGGTTAACGTCACACATTGGACCAAATTAACTTGCTGCAAGTGGATATCAAATCGGGGGTGTATAACCTCAGCCTCTCCACCCTCGTTCTAGGCTCACTTCCTCAATCTATGGCAATCCCTAGCCGTACTCTATGAGGTAAGCCATTCCGCCCCTCCTCGCTAACCCCGTACCCTTCAATTATCAAACCCGAGTCTAACTTGGTCCTTATCCCTTAGGCACCACCTGAATTAACGTCTTCGTCCGTTCTATTGTTCCAAGGTTCCAGTACTACACGCTGGTTCATGCCCCAACCGGGTTCTGGAGCTTATTAATTATTCCCCCTTATATTAGTTCAAGTACCTAATTGTTGGATGTACACTATCGGCGTAGACCCTTTTAGCGCAAGCATTGTGCTGCACCAATTGTTGGATGTTCACTAACAGCTTAGACCTTTCACTAATTTGGCAGAATTCACCTAAAGCATGCTATAGGCACTTTGAACACGACTTGTTCACGGCATAGATTCCGAGCGTGGCATGGCTTGCCTTCCACTGCGCCTTGTATGGTTGGCACAGGTTGTCTGACACCTGCTCACCTGAATGAACAATTAGCACCTTAAAAACTTGGCATGAGTTTGCGTTGAAAAATCGGGTGAGTAACACAGCTGGCTAATGAAATGTTATATGTCCCCTTCCTTCCTGTCAATACAGGCTTTTTTCATTCAGGCAAGCAATGAATGTCCTGATGATGATCCTTTAATGCTAGTAGGATCGAAACGCCGTCGACATGATATGTGGTCTAAACAATAGTGTACTATTAGGTGCCTAAATTCTTATGTTTTCCACATATGTGAAGCAAATGCACTTTAAATTTCCTTTTTGCTCCTAATTTTTATATGCCTGAAATACCCCAAGTATTTGTATTGTTTGATTGTATGTGTAGCATTGTGGATGCAGGATTGTGTCCCACTGTTTAATTGTTGGTTCGTCTGACTTAATATATTCAAACATTGAATAAATTTCAAAGTCCGGCTGGACTTTTTTTCATTATAGTGCTTATTGTGGCCTATAATTATTGATACGTTGATCTTTCCTGTCAAGGACCCTTGTTTAAAGTTGCTAGCCCATAATTCTAGTTATCCATGGCTGGCTAGGACCGATCCCAAATAAACTACAATCCCATAATAAGTTGACCAAATTGCTCATGAATAAATTCAGTGAAAATGATGTTACGGTGAGCTAGCACCCAAGGGTAATTAAAATTTAGTGTCTGTAATCTTAGGATTGGAATTTTAGGATTGGATATCAGTCAAGATTTTCCCCATGGCTGGGGCAGCTCGGCAGATGCTGGCTTTATGAGTTCCCTCTGGCAATTATGTTATGTTATGTTAGCCAGATTTGTAGAGCGCGCAGCTGCCCCAGCAAAGGGGCGCCCCAGCAAAGGGGCGCCCCGGCGCTATAATGGACAAATAGCCGGACACAAGCAAAACCAAAGACACAACCATAACAACTCTAGGAATCCGAAGGAAAAGGGAAGGTTTTTACGGCCTTCCTAAAGACCAGAAGTTTGTCAATAGCGCGGATATGGACAGGAAGAGAGTTCCATAGCCTGGCAGCAAGCACTCTGAAAGAGCGGCCACCGGCCCTAGCCCTCTTGAAGCGCAGGACTGTGACCAGATGGAGTCCTGAAGATCTTAGAGACCGCGGGGGTACATACGGCAAGATAAAATGCTCCAAGATCTGAGGAGAGGAGTGCTTCAGAATTTTAAACGAAAGGCAAAGCGACTTAAACTTAATCCTCTGAGCAACAGGGAGCCAATGGAGTTTATAGATGGTTTTTTTGGCCGAACAGAATCTCGGAAAGCCTACCAGAGCCCTGGCAGCAGCGTTTTGAACGCGTTGAAGTCTGGAAAGTTCGGCCTGATTAGCTCCCAGCAGAAGGGAACTCGCGTAGTCCAACCTGGACAAAATCGTAGCTTGTACAATAAGCTGTCTGGTTGGAGCATCAAAGAATTTAAAAATGGGTCTGAGCCTACGAAGAGTCCCGAAGCACGTGGCAGCGTTTTTCTTAGTGTAAGAGACAAAACTAAGTTTAGAATCCAACCAGACCCCTAGGTTTTTAACCTCGGTGGCAGGGATAGGGGTTGGGCCGAGCTCAGATGGCCACCCATAATCACCCCAGAGATGACTCTGCCTGCCAACAATGAGCACCTCGGTTTTTTTGGCGTTCAATTGCAGGCAATTGTCTGTCATCCAACGGGTTACTGAGCTGATTCCCTCACGGAACTTAGCCACCTCAAGGTCGGAGGCCCCACTTATTGCAACCGCCAGCTGCATGTCGTCAGCGTAGGACACCATAGTCGGGTTCCAACGCTTGGAGACAGCAGCCAGCGGCTGCACATAGAGATTGAAAAGTGTGGGGCTAAGAGCCGACCCCTGCGGAACACCCTGTGCGATAGGATAGGGTTTAGATTGGACTTAGATTTAGGACTTGAGCAATTATACAAAACTATACATGCTAGCACTTTCCACACTTGGGTTGTGAAGTTGGATTGACTCCTGGTCTTTCTGGGAATGGGAAGGGACTGGTACACAACTTAAGAGGTGCAGGTTGTGCCTGCAATTGTGCAGGTTCACCAGCTAAATATTGACTGGGGACGCTGAAATGAAGTCATTTGTAGAGCGCACACATACTCCATGGAGTGTCCTGGCACTAGAGAGAAAGGTCATATGCAGACTAAAAGAATGAACGTTTACGCCTCTTGCTGGAAAAGCCAGGTTTCTAGCCTCTTCCTGAAAACCGAAAGGTCAGGGGTAACTCACAGTTCCAAAGGGAGTTTGTTCTAGGCAATTACTCCAAGATAAGAAAAGGATCAACCACCATTTCTAGCCCTGTGAATTTTAGGGATGCTGCCTAAATGGCCTTAGGTTGACTGTAAAACCCTTGGAGGGGCATAAGCACAGATCCTCCTCCTAAGGTACACTGCTCCTTTCTCATGCAGGACTTTGTGAGACAGGACCACTGTCTTAAGGCAAATCCTCTTTACTGGGTGGCCAGTGGAGTGATTTCAGATGCTGGTCATGTGGGTTTTAGGAGCAAGATTGGGGGCTATTCTGGCCACGGCATTCTGGACCACTTGCAGAAGACTGAAGATAGTTATGAAGACCTAAATAAAGTACATTTCCATAGTCCAGCCTGGAAGTAATCAGGGCCTGGATCACTGTTTTTCTGGTTTCGAAAGACAGAAGAAACTGAAGCTGTGTAAAGAGGCAGGGCTAGCTAAAGTACTTCCAATTTAATTAATATAGTTTTGGAGTACTACACTTCTGTAACGATCACCAATAAAAATGTAGAAGTTTATCACGGATTAGCAAGTTGTTGCCACCATTTGTTTAAGATGCAGGTCGGTGTACAGATGCACTGCTGATGTTACATACCACTCATAAATCCAGCCACAGCCCTGTCTGAATTATTGAAATCGGAGTGAGAAGGTACCAGATCCCAATGATGCTGCAAGTTCATATTAATGAAACCTGACTCTGCTTGCTGCCTGCCCCTTTGTCCTGCAGTGCCTGAGGGGGACTGGAACCATAAGTCCCACCCTCCAACGTGACCGCTGCCGTCCACGCCATTCTTCTACACCAGGAGGCGCTTTTAAATCCTCACTGGCTCCCGCAGCGCGGGACGCGCCTGGGTGTACCCTGCACAGCGAAGACTGGCCCGTCTTAGCCAGTCATAGACAAGAAGAGACTGGACTGAGCCCTTTCCCTTGGTTTTACCGTCCAGATACCACCTATGCTTGTGTCTTGGGACATCAATTTTTCAGACCACGAAAGTTCTCTGGGCCGTTCCAACCTTAGCTTCTGAGTGGACGACACTGGGACTATCTGTAGGTGCCATTTTAATTTGCTAAGTCACCTTTTTTGTTTCTCTGGCTGCTACCTTTTCTTGAAAAACCCCGTAGGCAAACAAGTGAACTAGGGTGTTTTTGCTACGTGCCCAGTAAAACTCTTAACAATGGGAAAGCGTACTACCAACGTAATCAATCATGCACCACCACAGCCCATACCCCCTCCCCTTCCACAGACATCCATTAATTGGATGCTCCAGAGGGCAATTGGAGTGGTGGCCACGGAGAAGTTGCAGAACGTCGGCTGTCACTAACCACTGCCCTTCGACAAGTCTGTTTTGACACGGTCTCGCCCACCAGCTATAGTGCACAGGAAAGCTCTCTGGTGATGTCACCACATGTACCCGATGCAGGCACAGGAACCATACTTAAAGTAATTACTTGGAGGAGGGGTGACAACAAGGGCACCGTCCAGACCAGCAAAATCAAACCGCCCACAAAGGTATGGGTCAAGCGTAAAAAGTCTAATGACGGAACACCAGTTAATATGGGTACTGTGATTGACCAGGTTCCGATTGAGGTGCTCAACTTGCAATCTGACATGTCACTCCCAGCCTGGGTGGCTCCCCTGATGAAAGTTCTACGAGGTCAAATTAGAGACCGTGTGAGAGAGGAACTTGTCCCAGTGCTTGCTCGACTTGATAAACGGTCCAACCCATGTACCACTGTGGGGATTCAGGTGGTTTACCGAACAAATCCACGGACACAGGGGTAGTAGGTAGGGCTGGTTCTATTGCCTTATACAGTTTTCTCTTTTGCACCGGAACCCTGTAGTAAGGAAGGGGATTTGCAGCGTCCTCCGTGGCCTCTCGTTCCAGTCCCCGCCTTCTTAACTCCCGATGTCTTCTGGGAGGCGTAGTCCGGGTTTCTGCCGTCCTGACACTCGGGCCGGTATCCAGTGGAGAAAGAACCAAAAAGAAAGGAAAACCAGTTTTACTGGGTTGTCCCGTAAAGACTGAGACAGGGTAGGGGGTTGGTGAGGGAACACACGTGCTCAACAGTACCCCGCTATCCGTGAGGTGGAAGTGAGGGGGGGGGATAGGGGGTTTAAGTGCACAGTTTGGATCAGGGGGGGGTGTCCCGCCTACGTCCCGCCCAACCCAGGAAACGAGACCGTACCTGTCCTAGCCACACTTCCCGAGAAGTGTGGCTGGGCGATGCGCCTTCACTGTGGCCTCCTGGCGTGTCGCTGCAGTCTCTCTCCACCTCCAATCGTCCTCCGGTACCCTGGTCTTCGTAGTCCGCCTGGTCTCTCCGCTTCACGCTCTGCTCCTCGGTACCTCTCCACTTGCCTTCGTCCTCACTCTTCTTCCAGTCCTCTCCGTCCTCGCACCTTCTCCACTCCGCTCCGTCCTCGCTCCTTCTTCTTTCCGCTTCGTCCTCGCTCCTTCTCCACTCCGCTCCGTCCTCGCTCCTTCTCCTCTCTGCTCCGTCCTCGCTCTCCTCACGCCACTCTCCTCCTCCGGGTGTAACACACACCTGTGTGGTTTCAGGGACGGGTTTTACTGTGGTATAGAGGGTGTGTCCCGGATGCGGATCCGCCCACTTAAAGCTATAGGGTTCCTCCGAGTCCAGCACGGGACGGCGTCTGGGGTTTTCCACGTGTCCGTGTGCTGCATAAAGAGAGGAGACACATGAATAGGCAGGCCAGGGGGGCCCGAGTCCGGGTCCCCCTCGTCACAACCACTAATAACGGAAAATCTCTTAAAAATCCTTTACTGGCCAGAGAGAGCGGAACTGATTCTGTTTGCCCAGCAACCTCTGGCATCGTTGAGACCTTGGAAAGGACAAATGCATCTTGTGTGGCGACTTTTGCCACCCTGACCCCGGCTACAATACCCCAGCTGCTGGTCCTAAGTTAGGGGAAAAGGCACCATTAACCGAGGGTAGTTAGAAAAACAGTTTAGCCAAGGATGGGCCCCGCAGTCAGGGGGGTGGGGCTGGGGTTGACATGCCAATAATTAATCTTCCTCCAGCCTCAATCCCATATGTTATTGCCCTTGCAAGAGTCCCAAATGTTAAGGAGGGTCAGAAGGAAACAAATGTCTGCACTGGCTTGTCAGACACTGCCAATATGCTTATTCAAATGCCAATGAAATTCTCATGGCTCGCAGGGTAGGTTGGGTAGGCAACAGGCCCACAGACCTTTGTGGGGACTGTGTTATTATCAATTTTAGAAACCCTCCTTCTGTACAACATCTCCTACATTTGAACCAATTTCCCCAAGTACCAGGTACTGCAATTAGACTTCTTCCGCTCACATATTTCTACACCTCAAAATGTATGACCCAAACTAGGGCTGACACCAGACACATACAGAACGACTGGGGAGAACATTAGCAATCCGCCGCCACCGCCGAGAGTCACATCCACTTACCTGATATCACCGAGGAAGGCAGAAGCCATTGCCCACGCCGCCGCCACCGCCAAGAGTCAAGGGATCACAGACTCCGCGCCGCCGCTCCGGGAGACTCCAACTCCCGGCAGGCACCGCGGCGGCGCGTCCGAGTGACGCAGCAGCGCTCAGAGAGCGCCAACTGAGGCATTCAAAAGGAGGAGCACCCCGGCAGAGCGGGGGAGAACATTAGCAATCCGCCGCCACCGCCGAGAGTCACATCCACTTACCTGATATCACCGAGGAAGGCAGAAGCCATTGCCTACGCCGCCGCCACCGCCAAGAGTCAAGGGATCACAGACTCCGCGCCGCCGCTCCGGGAGACTCCAACTCCCGGCAGGCACCGCGGCGGCGCGTCCGAGTGACGCGGCAGCGCTCAGAGAGCGCCAACTGAGGCATTCAAAAGGAGGAGCACCCCGGCAGAGCGGGGGAGAACATTAGCAATCCGCCGCCACCGCCGAGAGTCACATCCACTTACCTGATATCACCGAGGAAGGCAGAAGCCATTGCCCACGCCGCCGCCACCGCCAAGAGTCAAGGGATCACAGACTCCGCGCCGCCGCTCCGGGAGACTCCAACTCCCGGCAGGCACCGCGGCGGCGCGTCCGAGTGATGCGGCAGCGCTCAGAGAGCGCCAACTGAGGCATTCAAAAGGAGGAGCACCCCGGCAGAGCGGGGGAGAACATTAGCAATCCGCCGCCACCGCCGAGAGTCACATCCACTTACCTGATATCACCGAGGAAGGCAGAAGCCATTGCCCACGCCGCCGCCACCGCCAAGAGTCAAGGGATCACAGATTCCGCGCCGCCGCTCCGGGAGACTCCAACTCCCGGCAGGCACCGCGGCGGCGCGTCCGAGTGACGCGGCAGCGCTCAGAGAGCGCCAACTGAGGCATTCAAAAGGAGGAGCACCCCGGCAGAGCGGGGGAGAACATTAGCAATCCGCCGCCACCGCCGAGAGTCACATCCACTTACCTGATATCACCGAGGAAGGCAGAAGCCATTGCCCACGCCGCCGCCACCGCCAAGAGTCAAGGGATCACAGACTCCGCGCCGCCGCTCCGGGAGACTCCAACTCCCGGCAGGCACCGCGGCGGCGCGTCCGAGTGACGCGGCAGCGCTCAGAGAGCGCCAACTGAGGCATTCAAAAGGAGGAGCACCCCCGCGTCGCGGGACGCCCGGGGCAAAGCCCGGGCAAAGGGCGGGCCCTCTACGGCCCTCATCGGCAGGAGGAGGCAGGGGCAGGGCCAGAAACCCTGCTAGAGGCATACGAGGCACTCTATGGACCAAGTAAGACTGTTTTGTTTGTTTCAGCCCTTTGTGTACCCACAGGAGCCCAGGCACTTTGCTATATTACCCATAATGTCAAAAAAGGGTCCAGTGCCACAAGCTAATAACATGAAGAACTATTTGGTGCAAACAGTGGAAAAAATTAACTCACAAAGGAGAGAATCTCTGGGACTTAGTCAGTCACCTGACTTACATTGCTTGTCCCCCTCTTTAACCCCATCACCTGAGGATTCAGTGTCTTTGCAGACTCTTCCTGATGCTTGTTTTAACTGTCCTACAACACAGGAATCCGGCCCTTTGATTAGCAATGTACCATCTGGATCTGGTACTGAGGTTCTTATAGTGGACCTTGGGAACAAATTGGACAGTGATGAGGACCAGGAAATTCTTGCATCCCCTACAGATGAAGATACTTCAATCACTGAATTACCTTCCCGCCCGGATTCTGGGAAAATTAAAAACCCGCCTAGGCGGGGGGGACTAAGATCTGGGACTAGGAGGAAGAGGGTAAACACCCCAAAAGCTCCTCTTAAGGAAACCGGAGGGGGAAGTGCCAAGCCTATCATCAGTTTTGATGAGGATTTATTCGATAGATTTGCGGAGTTAATTGATATGAAAATTAAATCCATTGTTAAGCCTTTGCTCTCTAAGATTGACAAACTTCAATCTGAGGTTAAAAAGTTGGGAGGGCAGATGAACAAACTAACTGAGGGTGTTGACAGTGTCATGACAACAGTGTCAAACATGGGTAATAACAGTAGGCAGGATGATGATCAAGAGGGGGAGAACACAGTTGTTGCCCCAAATAATCCACCACCCCAGCTTCCCGACCAAATAACTAGCGGTTCTGGTACCAACAGAGGGGACGGTTCTTTAACGGTTGAGATACCCCCTGTACACGCTCAGCCAACCGACCCTCTTCAATTTATAGTGGAAGCTTCTCCTGTCGTCCTAGTTCTGGCTAATGTTCCACCATTAGAAGCCGGTATCGAGGAATCCTCTTCCTCCCTGTCTAACAAAGCCCTACAGTGGCTTACAACAAATATGAGATTAGCTCCAGGGGGTGGTCAGCAGTTAGCTCAAGAGATCAAAACCGCTAAGAGGGTTTCATGGCTGGGCAATCGCCCTAAAAAATTCAAGGGGGATTGTGTAGCAGTAAGCTTTCACACACACAGGTGTGTTACCTAACATCCTTATTAACTTACTCCCACCACAACGTAGGCAGGGCTCTGTTGTACCATTAACACTAAAATTCTTTTATGGTGAACAACCGAATGTTACATACCCTAAAACACCAGCCTTTGGTTGGGATTCTAACTCTGATATACACCACAGATGGGGTTTTGAACACACTCGCAACACTGTGAATCATTCAGTACCCCAAGGGTTTCAGAATCCTTTTGCTCAACCCCTCTTACTGTCCAACCGTTTTGCACCCCTATCCTTTCTGGACCACAATGACTGACTTCAGCCAGAACATTCTGTACAGTCTGGGACCAATGTGCCTGTTTTTAGCTTTCTTACCTGGAATATTGCTGGCATTAAGACAAAAGCAGATAATGTAATTTGGTTAAATTTTATATCCAAGTACGACATTATCGCTTTGCAGGAAACTTGGGACACTAACAATAGTTTTTCTCTTGATGGCTATAGTTACTTCAGTATCCCTGCTGTGGCTAGCTCAGCAGGAAGAGCTAAGGGGGGCCTGATTAGCCTCTTCAAACTTGACATCAAGGGTTGCCTTAAGATATTAGCCTCAGGATCTGAGCATTGTCTTATCGTTGAATTGTCTCGTGCTGATTCTCCTAATATTTTGTTTATTAATTTTTATAACTCCAATGCTGCCGATTGTACGTCATATAGTCTCGGTAGATTGGATGATTTTCTGTCAGTCTATAGTGAAGATGTTAACGCATTTGAAATCATCTTCTTAGGGGACTTTAACATACATCCTTGTTTACTTTCGTGTGTTTGTGATGACGTAGATTCCCCCCCAAACAGTGCAACGGTCCATCTGGTGCACAACAAACAGGGGGATTGTCTTGAAAATTTTCTCGCTAGATGGAACCTATACGAATCTAGTTGTGGGGAGGGGGGGGGCAGGGCCTCTACTTTTAAGGGCTCAGACAATGGCTCTATCATTGATTACATTTTTATTTCTGCATGTTTTTTATCTAAGGTTTTAATGTATAGAACTGTGGTATCTGCCTTTAGCGACCATAACCCAGTTTCTTTGGACCTAGTAGAGGGTGAATTTTTAGGACGTAATCATGGTCCAATACTTATAGATGGACCACTTAAAGTTAAGGACCAAAGACGCAGACTTAAATGGGACAGCATAATCCCAGAACCCTTCATACAAGAAATCCTGCTAGAGGCAGAGGAAGAGGTTGGAGTGTGCCTATCTAATGAAGCTAACGATGGGGATGTAATCCTCGCATTTAGCAGTATATGTTGTAAGATAAACGATAGGCTCTCTGTGATCAGTAAACCCAAAACAAAACCTCTTAAAAGATGGTTTGATCACAGTTGCTCCCTAGCACATTCTGTGCTGCTTGATGCTCTTAAATCTGATCCAAAAGATCGTGACCTCACCAGGTCCAGCAGGGCTTTATATAAAAAAGCCATTGCAGTTAGAAAGAAACAGCTTAAAGAGGAAGCTTGGGCACAACTCACAGATCCAGCCATAATAAAAAACAGTGGTGAGTTCTGGAGGATTGTTAACCAACCCCTTCTTACAGGCGAGGATAACTCTCCCCTAGAAACTAATATACCAGATGAGGAATGGATTAAACACTTCAGAGACATATACTCAGGCCATTTTCATGTCGAGAATTGTGCTCATGAAGAGTCTACTATTATACCAAGAAATCATCTGCACTTTGAAGCTGAGGAAGTTTTAGTTGCTATTGATCGCACTTTGACCAAAAAGGCACCGGGACCAGATGGTGTTCCTGCTGATGCCTTTAAATGCTTCCCTAACTTCTGGTCAAGATTGCTTTGCAGGGTTTTCAATGCCTTAAATCGTGACAATATTCCTGAGTCTTGGAAAACATCAACAATTATTCCTGTTTTCAAAAAAGGTAATAGGCAGGACCCCGCATGCTACAGGCCCATTTCATTGATAGACTCCTCAGTCAAGATTCTAGGGAGAGTCCTATTAGCGAAATTGAATGAATGGGCCTCTGAGAATAATATCTTGAGCAATGTGCAATATGGGTTTAGACCCAAGAGAAGTACCCTGGACCAGTGTCTCAACCTCCATCTATTGATTGAGAAATACACCAGAGCCAAGGACGGGTCCATGTACCTAGGGTTCATGGACCTCTCCTCTGCATTTGATATGGTTAATAGATCTAAGCTCTGGGGTAAACTAGTTGACATGGGCCTGGATAGATCCATAGTCAATTTATTGTCTGACCTCCATTCTGGCCTGTCTGCCAAAATTAGAGTTTCCACTAATGGAAGGTGTACTGATGTGTTTGCATCTGAAAGGGGAGTCCGTCAGGGATGTATTTTGGCACCACTAATGTTCACGCTGTATGTGAACGCTCTAGAGCCCGCCCTAAGGGGCGTTACAAGCGACATTCCACGTGCAGGGGAACAGGGCATACCAGTTCTTCTGTACGCGGATGACGCGGTTCTACTGGCCCGAACAGGGGTGGGGCTTCAACGGCTTTTGGACGCGTTTGAATCCTTTATGGGTTCCTTAGACCTGAAAATAAATGCGAAAAAATCTCAGGTTATGCTCATGGGCCGGGCCTCAAGGAAATCTCTCCACAAAACCTTTTTCTGTGGCCAGGAAAAACTTGTTCGGGTCACCTCTTTCCCCTACCTGGGGATCACCTTTGATGAGAAAGGTAGTTGGGGTCCCCAGGTAAAAAACAGAGTAGCCACGCTGGCCAGAACTTCTGCTGCCCTCCATGGGTTTTCAAAAAAACTGGGGGGTAGGCCAATTGAAGCTATCAGCAAAATATATAAAGCTAAATGCATCTCAGTAGCCTCATATGGTGGCTCACTGTGGGGGTATAAAAGAGTTGATCCCATCCAGACTGCGGAAAACAAATTTTTTAGATCTGTTTTGGGCGTTCCGCAGTCAACCCCGTCCTATACCGTCCACCAGGAATTAGGAGAAGGCTTCATCGCTGATTTGATTAAAACAGCACCATTAATCGCATGGCTTAAGATGTGGCTTAATCCTGAAATTCCCCTAAACCATACTATAATAAGGGACTGTCTGACTCTAGACAATGTACATAGGATTGGATGGTTGATGTACATCAAGGACAGCTTCTCTAGGCTGTGGAGGCCTGAACTATACTCGCTCACTGACTCTATAACATCCAATGACGTCGTTTTTACCAAGGTTGCTATGAAGGAGCTCCTTTCCTTGGAGAGGGAAGAAACTGAGCTAAAGAAACCCTGTGTTAGGGCCAGTCTTTTGCTGGCTATACCTAGTGGTCCTGACAATTACCTCAACGTGGTGACTCATCCCTACCACAGGTTCATTTTAACCCGTTTTAGACTTAATTTGATTCATTTTAACCTAGGTTCTTTTCCTGAGTGGAGCACCCCTGAAAAGGCCTCGCCCTGTTCTTGCGATCTCTTTTCAGAGCAGAGTACAATGCATTTTATAATGTTCTGCAGTTATTATAATGATGCCCGGAAGTTGTTTCTTGTTCCTATACTCAAGGAAGCAGGATTTATCTTAGTCCGACCTGCCCTTATTTACTTACAAATGTTGCAAACTCCCAGGATCATGTTTTATGTGGCAAGTTTCCTGGTGAGAGCTATAAGAAGCAGGAATAACAGACTTAAAAATGCGCCTACCTCCTTTTGTAGTCCAGACCCGTTTATTAACTAGTCTGGCTGCTGGCAACTTTTGGTCAAGAATTTTTAGATCATAGTGTATCAGGGCTTGTAGTTACCTTACTTTAATATCTATGTGGGGACCCACCTATGGAAAAATCGCACTTTTTTATGCACTTTAGCACTTTGCACTTTAGTACCTTGTACTAACAAATTATTAATGAAACATAACATGGTGTACAATGATTTTTAACTAAAATGTTTCCTTTTAAATGTTTTTTAACCGCTTTTACTCATGTTATTTGCTGTTTGTGATTTCATGCCACTGTCTTTGTATGATATTAAGTTATCGCAATAAAGAATTTTGACTGACTGACTGGTACCAGAATCAATTAACATTGGGACAGGGACCTCTTCAACTGAGACCACACACTTTTAACTTGCCCCTGGAAAACAGATTTGGGGTTCTGGAAGAAGTCGATTGACTTCGGGCTGGGAGGGTTCCTTGGATGGTAGGAGTGAGAGAACTCCCAGTGGAAAGGGCAGTTGATGCTAAAATCATAGTACCCAGGCTACTAATCCGGATCTTTATTTTAACCCTGTGAATGTCTATCCCACCGCTGTTGTTCATTCTAAACTGTTAAGCAGCATATCAGTAACCTCTAGCCCCAAGCACACCACACAGGCCCTGGACAAAGATTTCTTTACCCCTACATTTTCATATGTCCCTACTCACCCTCCTGATACTTTAGAAACACTTGGCAACCCAGCCAACAGGATCAACCTAGCGGCATCTATAGACATATTGAGCATGTGCCATTTAGCGCCATCAGAGTTAGATGTTTCCCGAATGAATGAGGCCCTGGGAGGTAACCCAGTCAACCCAAGTTTATTGAACAAACACAAGGTCATTTATTGGAATGTGGCAGGTCTTAAAAGTAAACTTGGTTGCCCCGACTTGGGGGGTTGGGGGTGCGGGTAGGGGGTGGGGGTGGGGGGTGGCGATTGGGGAGAGGGGTGGCGATTGGGGGGAGGGATGGGGGATGGGGGGGCGTTGGGGGGTTGTGGATACTTTTGATATATGCATGTTCCAGGAATCCTGGGCAATGGAGGAAGCTACACGTTTGGGGTTTGTTTCGTTTGGAATACCAGCTGTATCCAGGGGACTAGGCAGACCCTCTGGAGGGCTATGTACTTGGGTAGGCTCCACTCTAGGTTGCAAAGCTACCCCAGTGGTGTACTGTTCACCCGCTATACTGTGCATCTTGCTGACCTTTGCATCGGATTTTAAAATAGCTTTAATCAATGTTGACTCTTGGCCGGTGAGGATCAGCCAAGATTCCCCGACCCTAGATGAACCCGATGGTCTCATTTCTAGTTTTTCTAACAACGCTTTGGTGGTTCTGGAGAGTGACCTCACCTGCCAATTCGAGCCTATGAAAGATCTCAATGGCACACCTGTTACAGAGGAGGATGAGTTGTGGGCCATCCCTGAGCCCAATACTTCCCCGATTAGGGCCTGGACACAGTTGGTTCTCCAAATGAATGCACTTACTTTAAAGTACTCCCTGTAAGCCTGCAATGGCTAAACCAGTTCGGATTCTCACAGGATGCACACCTATAATAGAGTTGCCGCTCTTCTATTATAGATTACATCCTAGTAGAAGTGTGGGGCAGGGTTGTGGACTTCGCTGTCAAGCCACGTCATGATAGCTACCACAACGCTTTAATCCTCGAACTGTCTTTGCCAACCATCGGGGGAACCCGGGACCTAGCTTCAACAGTCGACAACAGATTGACACTCGCAAATAACAGGCGAAAAGTCAGGTGGGCATGGATAGAAAAATCGCCCAAAAATATGGCCCTCCTATTCGAAGCTATCATATCTTGAGGCTTTGGCAGAGCTTGTAAAGTCAGCAGGTATCGCTGCATCCCTTGCAGATCTTGCTAAGATCAAAGAGTGTATAAATGCTAAGTTGGTGGATGTGTTTTGGCTATTCTGTACCCGGGGGCGTGGGATGAAGCTGGCTCAGACATGGGTCAATGGTCGCTGTCGGGTGACAAAGGAGGCCCTGCTTGAGGCCATAAAATCGAAGTGTAACTACAAAGTAAAAACAGCAAGGACCTCTTACAAATCCACCATCACACTTGCAAAAATGGCTTGGGAAATGGATCAATGGGAAAGTGGGAAGTGCAGGCATCCGTCTGTGTGCGGTAATGTTAAACTTACTGCACACGGACATGGTGTCCCAGAACTGATGCCTGCACTGCCCGTATACTTCGGAATTCAGCTTCCATTCACCCAACGCACCTGTTAATCGGCAACCCTGTCCTGATGATGATCCTGACTCGATAGGATCGAAACGCTGTTGACCTACTTGCAGCACAATTCGCAGCGCATCTGCCTCTATGGTTCACCAAAATATTTTGAATAATAATATTCAAATGCCTCAACTTTTAAAGCTGAACACAACGTGCACCTATTGTTTTTGGGTTGCCTTTGCTATTTATGCCCACAGTGCTGATATAACTGTATTGTATAAATTGCTATAACCAAATGTATAATGCCACGAGCACTTCCAAAACCAAATAACACGAGTCTCCTTTCTTCCTTCGTATAATGCTTTGTACATACATATAGAATTGCCTTTTACTTCAATAATACCAGTTGAGACGTTGTTAATTTTCATATATATGTAGCCAGATCTCAACATGGTTTATGGGTTTATGCTCCTGTTGCTTTCTACTATTTTGCTAGGGATGGCACTCCCTGATACTTGGGCAGGAACTGAGATCCTAAAGGAACACAAAAAGGATCTCCTCTATTACCCACTAATTACATACCGATCAGTCTGATCGACGTATCACAGAAAGTCTTTGCTAATATCCTGCTAGATCGCCTGCAATCCTGGTTGGAGGAACATAAGATCACGAGTCCGGTGCAAGATGGGTTTAGAGAAAAAACATCAACTGTAGAGCAGATCTTTAGGCTTCAACTTCTCTATTGGAAATCAGTGTATTTAGAAGACGGTAGCTTGTATCTGGTCTTTGTCGACCTCAAAAGTACTTTTGACCTGGTTCCCAGAGATGCTCTTTGGAAGGTGTTGAGCGAACTAGGAATACCCCATTATCTTTTGAACATACTGAGAAGGCTACATACTGTCAACTTTGCCCAAATTAGGTATGGTAAGAAGGGCAAACTTATGTTGCCCTTTCCCATCAACAGGGGAGTTAGACAGGGCAGTGTGCTCGCCACTACCTTGTTCTGTATCTACATCAGCGGACTGGTAAGTGTGTTGAGCGAACTGAAGGACATAGATGCTCCCAAGTTAGCACACAAGCCAATTCCGGCGATGATGAAGACACCCTACTCCTCTCTAAATCCCCCATGGGAATTTAGAGAATACTAGATGGGTTTTATGAGTTCTGTAGGCATCTGGGGCTGAAGATCAACATACAAAAGACAAAATATATGGTCTTCAACCCTGGTAAATCAACCCGCCCCAATCCGCACATGAATGGTATTCCCCTGGAGCTGGTATCTGTCTTTGACTACTTGGGCCTTACTTTAACTGAAAATATGGCCTGGGGCCCCAAATGGACAAGTCAAGCCTTAAATTGGCCCAGACCCAGAAATTGGCCTGGCCAAGTTTTATAGATACTCTATTCATAAACCTGTAAGCCCAGTTTTAGAGAGCTATAAAACTCAACTCCGGAGTACTGCCTTGTACGGGGCCGAACTCTGGGGGCACTGTCTCCCCAGGTCCATTATCAAAATAGTGAGCGGTTTTCACGGGAGGCTATTGGGCCTACCTGTGAGCTCCCCACTATATCGTAGAGGAAATTGGTTGCAGACCCCTACTATTTTGGCAGCGCCTATGGGTGACACCCAAACTGGCCGAGTACAGGTCTGAGCTCCTAGAACTTCTGAGACTCCCTGGCATAGGTAAGCTGGCTTGGTTTGCACTCATCAGGGAAGGTCTTTGTATCATTGGTAGAGACAACTTATGGTACAACCCGGAGTCAGCCTGTGTGGCAATTACGCGTAAGCAGCTAGTTAGCAGCGATGGGAGGGTGGGCAAACTTGCCAAACTCCATGAAAACTCCACCACTGAATCCCCTTGTAAGGTTTGCTGTTGCTGGGGTAGCGAGCAATGAGGCAAATCCACAAAGTAGAATATAGTGTTACTGGGGATTTATTAAAGTAACAACGGTAAAAAGGACTGTAGGCCGATATATAGTAGGTTGTTCTGTTCCGCCAGGACTCCCGAGTTGGACATCCGTTGGAAGGTCTTCTCACTCTCAGGGGGCGTTGTGCGGAAATGGAAAGAAAGAAAGAAAACGCCACATTACTGGACTGCGCTGTTTATCTGACACACGTGAGGGGTAGGGAAAGGACGTGAGGGGGATCACCAGGGACCATCACCGGTTGTTGTGTTTCCTTACTGAGGCGGTACCTTATGCACTCCCGTCCCTTATCCACCCAACCGCCCTTTACCCGTTTCCTCCCTCCGACTGAAAGAGTCCCCGTATACGAGCCCGTACCTTGCGGTGCCACTCTTCTCCAGGTGAAGTGTGGCTGGGCGGAGCGTGGTTCCGTTGGCCTCCTGGCTGTACTGCTGGCGGTCTCTCCCCGTCTCCTGCTTCGGTCTCCCTCAGCAATCCGGTTCCGGGTTCCTTCCGTCCAGCGGCGAAGACGTCCGATGCTTCCTGTGCTGCTCTGGCGTTCGCGCCCTCCTGTTCGAAACCTCGCGTTATCAGCGCCGTCGTGGGAGACAATTGGACATCAGGGGATGACGTCACCGATGAAGGCCCCGCCTCCGGGTAAGCCCAGGCGGCCGTGGAAGGTGTACGAACATCCTGTGTGCGCCGAGGCGGAAACGAAGAGGGACAAACATCAGTAGCAGAGTCGTGGCAGGTAGGAACCCCCTGACACATCCCCCCCCCACCAGGATTTCCCCGATCGGGGGAAAGAGGAAACCGGGACAAGAAGTCAGCATTGCCCTGGTCAAGACCCTTGCGATGTCGAACTTCAATCTGGAAGGGCTGGAGAGCAAGAAACCAGCAAAGGATGCGGTCATTGTGGCCCCGGTTGCGTTGCAGCCAGGTCAAAGGGGCATGGTCCGTATACAGGACAAAAGGACGACCCTCCAGATAGTACCGGAGCTTGTCCACACTCCAGCGGACAGCCAAACACTCTTTCTCAATGGTGGAGTAAGTCTGTTCTCTGGGGAAGAGTTTACGACTGATGAAAAGAACCGGTCTTTCGAGTCCATCAGAGTCCTCCTGGGAAAGGACTGCCCCTATACCCACCCCAGAGGCATCAGTCTGAAAAATGAAAGGCTTCCTATAGTTCGGTGAAACCAGAACAGGTGAAGTGGTAAGGACAGTTTGTAACGCCTGGAAAGCATTCGATTCTTTAGGACCAGGGGCTGGCAATCTCGGGGACGACTGTGATTTCTTCAATAAGTCCGTAAGAGGACTGGCTAATTCAGCAAACTGTGGAATGAACAGTCTGTAGTACCCCACTAAACCCAAGAAAGCCCTCAACTCCCTTTTGGTTTTGGGATAGGGAAGTTCCAGGATAGCCTTTACTTTCTCAGTCTGGGGTTCGATCAGTCCATTGCCCAACACGTACCCCAGGTACTTAACCTTTTTGAAGGCCTCTCTGGTTTTCTTGGCATTAATGTGGAACCCCGTGGTACGTAGACTAGAGAGGATTTTCTCGAGATGCTCTTTGTGATCTTCCCACGTTTTACTAAAGACAACAAAGTCGTCCAAATAAGTGGAAGAATACTGCTGGTGGGAGGATAGGACTGTACCCATTGCTCTTTGGAACGTGGCTGGTGCTCCATGTAGGCCAAAAGGAAGAACAGTAAATTGAAAATGGCCTGAGGGGGTGGAGAAGGCTGTTTTCTCTTGATCTGCTGGGTGTAGGGGAATCTGCCAATACCCCTTGGTGAGATCAATAGTTGTAATATATTGTGCCTCACCAAGACGCTCCAGTAGTTCATCCACGCGAGGCAGTGGATAAGCATCCTGTTTTGAGACCCTATTGACAGCTCGAAAGTCAATGCAAAAACGGATACTGCCATCCGGTTTGGGAACAAGAACAACCGGAGAACACCAGTTGCTTTTAGAGGGCACAATCACTCAAGAACGCAACATCTGGTCGATTTCGTCCTGAAAGGCTTGTCTTCTGGCCTCAGGGATCCTATAGGGTTTTTGTTTTACTACAGTACCCGGTGGAGTGGGAATTGTGTGTACCGCTATGCTGGTTTTCCCGGGTTGGTCAGAAAAGACATCCTTATAACGGAGAAGTAGGGTCAGTATCTCTTCTCTTTGAGCCTCCGTTATTTCTGGGTTGATAGGAGTGTTGTGCACCGTATGAGGTACGGTCTCCACTGTTTGTACCGATTGGGGAGGTTTTCCCAACCATTTTTTTAGGAGGTTAATGTGGTACATTTGGGTCTTATTCCCTTTCACACGTAACACATAGGTGGTCTTTCCTATTTTTCGGAGAACCTCAAAAGGTCCTTGCCACTCTTTCTTGAGCTTGTGTGTAGAGGATGGCAATAACACTAAAGCCCAGTCGCCCACATCCAATTCCCTCCATTTTTTCCCTTTGTCGTAAAATGTCTTTTGTTTCCTTTGGGCTACAGCGAGATGCTCATGGGCCAGCGTTCTTAGTTTATGGAGCCTAGTCTGAAGTTGTCGTGTATAGTCCAAAAGGGCCTCTGCCTCTTGGGCTCCCTCTTTTTCCCAACTGTCCTTCGTAATCTCTAGTAATGTCCTGGGTGCACGACCGAACAGCAACTCGAAAGGGGATGTACCCAGACTAGCTTGTTTTTGACCTCGAAGAACAAAAAGGGCCAAAGGCAACAACTGGTCCCAATTCTTACCATCCCCGGACAAAAGCTTCTTCAGCGTGAGTTTTAGGCTACCATTATATCTCTCGACTAGGCCATCTGTCTGGGGATGGTATACAGAGGTTTTAATATGCTTGACTCCTAGTTGTTTACACACTTGGGCCATTAACCGTGATACAAATGGGGTTCCTTGGTCTGGAATGATTTCGCGAGGAAAGCCCATTCGGGAAAAGACTTCCACCAACTTCTGAGCGATGGCTGTAGAAGTGGCCGCTCTGAGAGGGAAGGCCTCGGGGTACCGAGTGGCATAGTCTACTAAGACCAGGGCATACAAATGTCCTCGTGTTGATTTTGGCAATGGACCAATAAGGTCCATTCCTACCCTGTCAAACGGCTTCCCGATGATGGGTAGGGGGTTCAGAGGAACCGGTGGGGGAACGTAGGGATTTCTACGCTGGCAAATCTGACACTCCTATAACGTTGTATCTGTGCGTATACTCCAGGCCAAAAGAAATGTTTTAGGATGGCCTGTCCTGTCTTTTCTGCCCCTGAATGGCCTGCCAGTAAATGTGCATGTGCAAAAAAAAGTATCTGGTCTCTGAAGTTGACAGGAACTAAGAGTTGTGGGGTGTCATCGGGTTTGGCTAACCTGTACAATAACCCGTTTTTCTCAATAAAGGTGGGGAAGGTTCTCAGCGAAGGATCCTGACCGGAGCGGGCGATTTGCCAAGCATTGGAAAGTGTAGCGTCATTCAACTGTGCTGTTCTAAAGTGTGTATCTCTAGCCCAGGGCTCGGGAACAAGTAGTGCATATCGTGGATCAGTTTGCAAGGCATCCTTTAACAGTGCAGAAAACCCCGGGTTATCGGTGCCTATGATCACGGGCTCCGGCAGAGAAGGCATAACTCCCACCACTACTTCCGTTACAGTTCCTGCAGCGGTACACAGACTAACGGTGGCCAGGGGATATTCCCTAACGTCCCCCTGAACACAGCGTATATGCACAGTTTTTTCAGCCATTAAACACGAGGGAGGTACCAGTTCTTGTCGTACAACCGAGTGTTTACACCCGGAGTCTAGTAGTGCCCTTACTACTTTCCCGTGTATGGTGACACTTACGTAAAATACTGGTCCAGTTTCTTCTGCAAAGAGAAGGGAATACGGTGCGTAACTGACATCCATGGGTTCTTCATCCCTTTCGTTTGGTTTTTTTCTGCAAAACCTCGCTATATGTCCCCACTCTCCACAATCGTAACATTGAGGACCAGGAGTAGGTTGTACCTCCGGTTTGGAATAACGTGGGCGCGGAGGTTCAAACAGAGGTTTTACATACTTTTTCTCGACCCTCGCTGGTAAGGGTTTCAGAGGTTTTTCTGGTTCTTTCACCGGGGGACGACCCTGGGCACGGGCATAAGAAGTGGCCATTTCAATGGCATGTTCTAGAGTTAGTCCTGCGTGTTGTTTCAACCAGCGTTGTGTGCCATAGGGGAGTGCCTCTAGAAATTGTTCGAGGTATATTTTATTCTTTACATCGTCTGTTACCTTCCTGTGGTTTCAACCAAAGGTCTGCGGCTGCTTTTAGTTTATTAAACAGAATCTTAGGAAGATCCCCAGGGGTTCCGCGTTCCTGTCGGAATTTGAGTCTGTGAGTTTCTTCATCTACGCCCAACCGGTCCAAGATATATTTCTTTACGACGGCATACACTGCAGTGCCGTCTCTATTGATCATTTAGTAAGCGGATTGGGCCTCGCCTGTTAGCAAGGGTGCAAGATAGAATGGCCACCTATCCCCCGGCCAAGCACTGGCCCTGGCAGCCCTTTCAAAGTTAAGGAAGAAAGCCAAAGGATCATCACCCGGAGTGAACTTTTGTAGCGGGACAACAGTACCGGGGGCATTCGTTCTACCTTGACCCAACACAGTCATAAGTTGGTTCTGTCCCTCAGCCAATTTCACCAGGTTATCAACTTGAGCATGTATGGCGTTGGAAAATGTTGTGCGGTCAGTGTCAGCCTGAGTAGCGGTTTGGCCTATTGCCCACTCGAGTTTGTCCTAGGCCTCTTTCATTTGCTGTATTAGGGCTTCCATCTTGTATCAGAGGACGGTTCAGAGGGGAATCCGAGTCACGGCACCACTTGTAAGGTTTGCTGTTGCTGGGGTAGCGAGCAATGAGGCAAATCCACAAAGTAGAATATAGTGTTACTGGGGATTTATTAAAGTAACAACTGTAAAAAGGGCTGTAGGCCGATATATAGTAGGTTGTTCTGTTCCGCCAGGACTCCCGAGTTGGACATCCGTTGGAAGGTCTTTTCACTCTCAGGGGGCGTTGTGCGGAAATGGAAAGAAAGAAAGAAAACGCCACATTACTGGACTGCGCTGTTTATCTGACACACGTGAGGGGTAGGGAAAGGACGTGAGGGGGATCACCAGGGACCATCACGGTTGTTGTGTTTCCTTTCTGAGGCGGTACCTTATGCACTCCCGTCCCTTATCCACCCAACCGCCCTTTACCCGTTTCCTCCCTCCGACTGAAAGAGTCCCCGTATACGAGCCCGTACCTTGCGGTGCCACACTTCTCCAGGTGAAGTGTGGCTGGGCGGAGCGTGGTTCCGTTGGCCTCCTGGCTGTACTGCTGGCAGTCTCTCCCCGTCTCCTGCTTCGGTCTCCCTCAGCAATCCGGTTCCGGGTTCCTTCCGTCCAGCGGCGAAGACGTCCGATGCTTCCTGTGCTGCTCCGGCGTTCGCGCCCTCCTGTTCGAAACCTCGCGTTATCAGCGCCGTCGTGGGAGACGATTGGACATCAGGGGATGACGTCACCGATAAAGGCCCCGCCTCCGGGTAAGCCCAGGCGGCCGTGGAAGGTGTACGAACATCCTGTGTGCGCCGAGGCGGAAACGAAGAGGGACAAACATCAGTAGCAGAGTCGTGGCAGGTAGGAACCCCCTGACACACTTACAGTTAATTTCCTGGCAGTAAAGGACATGTAAAATATAGAGCCATGCCTAGATGAAATACGACTGTCACTAGCCAGGAAACTGTATGTGCAATTTCAGCAAGGCTCTCTTCCCCTGCGCACATTCACTAATAAATGGTCCAGTAGCCCCTTTCTGGGGTGTCCAGCTTGTAGTTCGGGGGAGGAGACTGAACTCCATGTATTCTTATTTTGCCCAGGATACACATAATCAGACTCAGATGGCTGATCCAATTGTGTAGGAATCTCGTCACTCGTCACTGCAAAGAAGCATTCCGGCTCCTAAAATACAATACAAAACTCCAAATCGTTTATGCTGTATCCCGTTTTTAAGCTGTATGTGGTGGGCACGGATGACATTTCTAAAAAGACTAATCATGGACCCTTTAGTGACTGACTTTCTTACTGTTTTAACCTAAATTGTATTTTTCTCTAAAACTGTTTTTATCATGAGTTTTAGCCTTTTTATCTGTTTTGTACGGTCTGTATATATCTGTGTAAGTTTTTTATGGTCCACCAACCGAAAGAAATAATAAAGAAAGTATTCATAATAATGACAACATACATACAACATAATAAATAGCCCCGCTGACAGCAAAAAAGGGAGGGGTTTGACATTTCAATGTTCGTATTTTATTTTTTTGTTGCTATGAAGTGGGCTGATCTGGTTTGAAGCAATGTTGGCGTGCCTTTGATATCGTTGCAAACCACATTTGTTGCTTGTTACCTCTTCTTGCTTCTATTTTGTTCTCCCCTGCTTTTGTTTAGGTCGAGCATTCGAGACCTCTTGTATATAGTTGTGTATGTACTTTTGGGCTCTGGAGATCAGCACTAGGACTTGCTGCTTTTGTTTAGGGGCTTTTGTTTCTGTTCAACTGTCTCTGTTTTAACTGTCTTGATAGATAACGACCAGTAGAGGTCAATATACCAGAATTGCTTTCTGCTGAGGGACTTCCTTTTTTTTGCTGGCAACTGCATCTACTTAACTTTCTTGATAGAAAACGACCAGCAGAGGTCTGTAAAATACCAGAATCACTTTAGCATTTTCTAGATTTCCAGTCCATAGAAATTGTCTTCCATGAGCACATGTAGGCAATAATATTTTATTAAAATCTTGTATTTTCAGTGATATGACCACCGAAGGCCCTGACTTTATATTAAAAAAAAGTTATAGAATATACCATTTTCCCGCTGAAAGGGAATATTTCTCCCCATGTGTTTCCATACCTGGCATGGCACGCAGTTTGATGCTTACTTTCCCTCCATGTTAAAGAACAGTAAATGTTTCAGCATGCAGGCTAATGTGCTGCATAGCTAAATACATATAAGGTCCCAAAGGCAAGACAGATTGCAAATGCTTGTTTTTTACTGGCAATGCCACTCGCAGGATGTTGGTCTGTCCGTGTGTTCAGTGTTTTTGGGTGGTTGTATTTTTGTGTAGTAAAATTTCTTTATGAGAATGTAGACTTTACCCATCTAAAAGTCTAAGTGATCTCTTCAGAATCTTCTATTCTTTTCAAGTTTTGTGAACAGAGGGTCTTATACTCGGGTTGTATTATTCTATCCACTCTAGTTTTATTAGCCAATTTCTGATCCTTTACTCTCTTCCAAGAATGTGCTAAGATCTTTATTAAAAGAGAGGAGTGTTGTCAGTCACAAGGGAGGAAATTCTGTGATGGACCTGGGTTAGTGAAACCTATCTTGTCAGTAGGATACCATGGCAGAATCTAATAAACACAAATGGATTCAAAGCTATAGTTAAAAGGAAAAGACCCTTTTGGCGTTTCAGAGCATGGAGTGCAATTTAATGCTGAAGCAGGAGAAAGACCTTAGTTAGAAGGAACATGTCAAGTTGGTGAGTGCGTGGTCTCACTATGTTTGTACGTCAGAGGATAAGTGACAACTCTAGTTTTATGGCAAAAATCTATGAATAGTCTAGCAGTGAAATTCTCTTCCTATAACTAATGTAGGATATTCAATATCATTATTGCTATGAAGCTCAATCCTCAAGCCATGCACCCTTGTCGACTTCCCTTTTCTGCACCTCTTTTATATTATTAATTATATCTTATTTACAAATTGGGCCTGCGAGAATCCTAGCCTTCTCCAGATTACATTTCTTGTACATGCCCCCATGAAATAAGCTTTTCATAATATTGAGGGTATTAATTTGCATTATTTTTCCTGAATGATAAAGGATAACAAAACAACAACCTTGATTGATTCAGCTTTTATTGTTCAATTACTTAAAATCATTACAATATACTATC
This sequence comes from Lissotriton vulgaris, assembly GCF_964263255.1. NCBI lineage: Eukaryota > Metazoa > Chordata > Amphibia > Caudata > Salamandridae > Lissotriton > Lissotriton vulgaris. The sequence continues at coordinate 1,431,990,952 of NC_141687.1, forward strand.
AATATTAAAAGAAAGAAAGTTAAAATTCCACGCTTGTTACTACAACCTTGTAGGGCATAAAACCTTAAAACTAATATCACAATCTGGTTATAAAGTACAAGTGCAAATGCATTCGACTTAAAAGGGAGGTTTGTCCGAGACTCTCTTGCTTGGTAGCCAACTGATTTCTTTTTGTGGCTCGGTTTTCAGCGACCGTGCGGCTCGAATTGATTCTATAAATTTCCCCAGCCGCGCAACTATTTGAGCTGTATTAGAAGAGAAACCAAGTCTGAGACTTTTCTGCATCATACAAGGCCCTGGGCTCTGCAGATAGGAAGAACTAGTCGGTGCCTTTCGCTGGCTAGCTTAGGACAACAGCACAGCAGATGGAGCCAGGATTCCTGATGGTAATTACAGAGTCGACATGTGGCTAAATTGTCCTGCCGGGCCCAACCTTGATTAAAGTCCACAATGGGCAATACAAGAAGTCTCATGTAGGTGATATTTTTTCGGGCTGGGACTGTCAGTGTTTGCCCCAAATAAGGCTGTGGTTATCCCACTATGTAGGAGGCGTCCAGTGATGAGAAATTGGATTGATGGTGTAAGATTTCCAGATCTTTCATGAGATATTTTCTTGGCCTGTCTGTTCACTGCTCTTTTCCATGCAGCTACTGGAATGGTTGAGTTGTCAAATATTTTTAGGTTAATCAATCAGTATGGAGGAGGGAAAAGGGGTCCATTCACGTCCCCAATATAATAATCAAGTTTATCACCTTCTAGTGCTTACTCTGCCCCCGGATAGATATGAGGTGATCTAGTAACTCGATTGACCACAATATCGCAATTTATTTTAAACAACACTACCTCTCCTTTTATATTAAAGAATTTTGTTGTGGAGAGCTACTGTTTTTTATAAAAAGAAACCCTTTTTCTCACTTCTTTTGCACCCTCCATCTGGGAAAGTCTTTCAATTTCTTGACACTGCTACCCAGACCAGAGGTTGCCTCAGGATGATGCTGGCATATAGCACAATATTGAACACCCGATGACTATGCCATAACGCTGATAAGGGGTGGACAACAGATATACACCGCATTTAATATCAAAGCGTTTATGAGGGTACTTCAACTATAACCAATGGTTATGAAGCTACAAGGGTCAAATATTTTTAGTCAATTTCTAACAGCTTTGTGGCTGTTGTCAACTGCACCTGCCATGGGGATCCACTTTCTTCGAAGATTGTTTTAATTTGCGCTTTTAAAGATGTTGCTGGAGCTCGTAGGATACTAATATAGTATTTTAAAGTGTCCCCTAAGCAGGTAATGTCCGGACGAGTAAGACCCAGCTCCAGCCTTACTCTTGCTCTCCTAGCCTGTTGTGGGATGCTTAATACTTTCTTGTATACCAAGATTTGGTGGCTCATGAGGAAGTTAGTAAGGGCGATTAGCAAGCAACCCCCCTTGGGGGTTGTCCCCCGTTGCACAGTTTTGAATCACTGTGTCAGTGTTCTCAATTAATCACAAAATGTTAATTGAAGTTTATATCATAAATCCTTTAATGGTCATTTCAGTTCGATGACCTAGGCTTTGTCGTTGAATGTATAGAGCAATCTTTTCAAATAATCACAAGGTTTCATTTCCGTTAATTATAGCCATCACTTAATATGTAGTAATCCCAATGCATTTCGGGCATCAGCGTTGCCCTTCATCAGGGGATATATTTAAAAATAAAAATCTTAAATTAGGGTCTTAGCAGGTGAATATCTCAATATCTGCTTCATAAAGCATCAATCAATAATGCTGTCTGTGATCATGCAAGTGGAGTAAGGTCATAATGATAAGAACATATCCGGTGCTAGAAGACAAATGAAGTGATTTCAAGGTGCTGTGAGTGCATCAGGTTAACATGATGTGTCCGTGTTCTAAGGTTGAATCATACGTCATGGATAAGTGAAATTGTGCGTGACTCGATAGTTACATCATGCACGTAACTAACTGAGTACGACGGTAACGCGTAAATCATGCCAGTGCGGTAAAAAACTGTGTAGAGACAAAACGCTGTCACTGGGTAAGTGAGGACTCAAGGTGATTGAAAATAATGCATGCGTTTAAGGCCACGTGGCGAAAAGTGAAGTTTAAGGTGCAAAGGCTGGTGTGCAACAGCCAACGTGCAAAGGTACAAGGTAGTGGGTGAATCAGAGTACATAAAAAATAGGTCTCATGTGATAGACTTTCCGCCAGTAATGCTGTAAATAAATGAAGTATGGCGTGAGTACCTCTATGAGGTAAAAATGAGAATAAATCTCCTGATTAAAAAGTCTGCGAAGCGGGACTTACGGTTCAGGGCAGGTTAGTGGGCTTCCACGATGTGTCCGTAACGGTGTGTGAATCGCGTAGTGTCGAAGCGGGCTGATGATGTTAGTTTAAGTGGACGCCGAGGCGTAATGAATATAAAAAACGGGCTAATGCGTTCCAGCGGGTTGGGCGCCATATTGAAGTGCGTTAACAACGGGAAGGTGCGGAGAATGGTGATTCTAAGGGAGTGACAGTGCAAATAATAAAAAGTGAGATAAAGTTACACATAAGTGAAAACAAGGAATTCAAGGTATAGGGGAAATGCAAAAGCATAAATACAACAGCAGAAAAGGAAACAGTTATACGTAGTGTGTCTGCAAACGTAAAATGTCCAGCATATTAGAGAGCTTATCACTATCATAGGTAACACAGATATTTCATCCTGTCATTCAGCCCGTGTGGCTGCATCATGCACATAAAGCAGATCCAAAAATGTTCTCTTTGTAACAGTTTGTTTTTGATGGATATGCCTTTGTTAGGTGTGACAGTCTCTAGAATCAAGAACTTCAATTGAGCCACATTGTGTCTCTTTTCATAGAAATGCGTGGCAACAGTGGATCTCAAGTTTTTGGTGCGAATATTTGACTTATGTTCCAAAATTCTGGTGCGAATTTACCTTTCTGTGTATCCCACGTGGCAGGATTCACACGGGCATTTGAACAAATAGATGACATTGGTGGTGTTGCACGTGGCGTTGACTTTATTTAAGCTTAATTCTGGTGCCTTTCATCGGATGATTGAAGTGGTTGCCTTTGATGATATTGTGGCAGTTGCTACAATTGTAGCAAGTTAGTAAACCTGTATGTTGGGTTGTGGATTGATTTGCCGTGGGTTTGGTTAGTAACTCTTTCAGGTTGCTGCCTCTGTGTATGTGAAAATGGGTTTGTCAACATATAAACCCATAAAGTCTGGTTCACTGCTTAATAATGACCAATGTTTGAGGATCATGTTACGAAATCTGTGACTCTTGTTGGAAAACTTGGATACCACGACCATCCGTTTGCTAGGTTCCCTAGGTTTCTTTGTTAGGAGGTCTTGTCTGTTGAGCGACTCACTTCTTGATTTAGCCAAACTTAAAATCTCATTTGGGTATCCACGATCTCTGAATCTGTTCAGCATTTAGTCAATTTGTTGGTCACATTTGGCTGGAGGAGATACTATACGTTTGACCCTTAATAGTTGTGAAAATGGCAGATTGTTTTTAAGAGCAGGTTTATGGAAACTGTGGTAATGTAAAATGCTATTCCTGTCGGTAGGTTTACGAAAAAGGTTGGTGTCAAATTTACCGGCAATGAGTTGAAATCCAACTTCCAAAAAGTGTATGGTTTGTTGGTCATATTCCCACGTGAACTGGATACGTTCGTTGATGGTGTTCAAATGTTGTAAAAAGTCTTCCAATGTGTTAGAGCTCCCTGCCCACAGTAAAAAAATGTTGTCTATGAATCTCAAAAAAACTTTACCATGGTCTTGCCAACGAGGTTGGTTGAGTATGTGTTGTTCCTCATAATCTCGCATTAAAAGATTAACATACGCAGGAGCTGCGCAATTTCCTATGGAAGTACCGCACAGTTGTAAAAACCACTTCTCATTCCATTTAAAGTAACTGTGGTATAAGGTGAACATTAATAGTTCCATGAGTAAAGTCTGTAAATTTGCATCATGAGTAGAGTTGAGAAGAGTGTGTTCAATGGCCTCTAAACCCAAGTCATGGGGAATTGATGTATATAGGGACTTAACGTCCACTGTGCATAGCCATAGTTGAACGTTGGTTGGTAAGGTGATAGCATTCAGTTTGTTCAGAAAATCCGAAGTGTCTCGGATATAAGACTGGGTAGTAATTACCGATGTTTGTAAATATTTGTCCAAGAACTTGCCAATGGGTTCATGGATGCTCCCTCTGGTTGACACTATTGGTCTGAAAGGAGTTTTTTTTGGAATGTTTATGTATTTTTGGCAACATATATAGGGATGGTGCCTTGGGATTTTCTTGAATGAGGAACTTCTTTGCTCTCTGTTATAGTGCAGTTATCAGCTGCTCTCTGGATTATCTTCATGAGTATGGATGCGAATTCTCGGGTGGGGTCTTCCTCAATTTGAACATAGGTGTTGGAATCCGACACGTGTAGTGTGACTTGTTCATCGTAATAGGTGGTGTCAATAATCGCAAGGGCGCCACCTTTGTCTGCATTTTGACAGATGATGGAAGGATTATTGGCCAGTTTTCTCAAAATACTACGATCTTTCATCGTCAAGTTCGAATGTTTAATGTTCTGTTGGAATGGTAAGGTGGACATTTCATGTTTGACTTGGTTCTCAAAAGTATCTATCACTTTGTGACTCACTGGAGCGAGAAAAGTGCTATGTGGACGTAGTCCTAACAGAATGTCCTCTTCTGATGTGGTCTGTACCACGTTCTCAAAGTAGTGCCTCAGTCGTATGTTTCTCATAAGTTTGAAAAAGCTCATTTCCAATTCAAGAGTATTAGTTGTAGTCGTGGGTACGAATGTTTGTCCTTTTTGTAAGGTGCGAATTTCATGTTGAGTCAGATCATATGACGAAATGTTGATTACAAGATTGTCAAAATCACTCATTTCCTCCTGCTGCCCTTTTTGTTCTGGACTTCCACGGTAGCTTTTTGAATGTCTGGAGATTTTACCCCGCCTGGGGCTGCCTGCTCGCTTTGGCCTTCTTCTAAAAAATATACCGCAGGAGTTGCGATTGGTGCTGTTGATGCTCTGCTACTCCGTTCTGCTCTTGGTATGGTTTGTGATCTGGCATCACCTTCAGAGGAAGAGGTGCCGGTTTCTGAATAAGGATTATAGGGACGATTTTGGTGTCGGCGGACATACACTTCTGCCCAAGTGTATACCTCGCCGAGCTTGTAATCGATCGTATCTCGTTTGAATTTGCGTATTTTTCGCTCTTGAATTTCTTGTGTGTATTAATTCAGCTGTGTGTTGATGTCTTCAAGTATTTTGGTGTAGTCGGCTGCTTCCATGGAATTAGACAGCTCTGTCTTAATATTAGTTATTTCTGTAGCTAGTTCTTTTAAGGCTTTCGATAGTTCCTCAATTATGAGAAGTATCAAATCTAACGAGCATTTGTTGAGAATGGCGTACCATTTCTCAACAAAGCGGGAATTGTTCTAGCATAGTAGTGGTTTAAGAGGTACCCTTAGGCCCCTAGGGATCCTCTGTGCCCGATGGTATCTCACGATCTCACGAGCGTGCTGGCATGCAGTCTTTGGTTCGATTCCTACTTTAAAAGGTATAATAATTGTTTAATGTTGCTCTCTTTGCTTCTGGTGTTAGCAGATGGCGAAATTTCTTCCTGTATAAGGCCACATATCTTGGCATCATCATCATCTGTGAATGCGAATGTGTCGGCCTTTGAATCTGTGAGATTGGTGATGGTTTCGTAGTTCATGGTTATGATGGAGGCGTGCCGCGTCGAGGGTCAGAAGTGTGAAATCAATCGGTAGTAGGACACGCACAGCCTGTATTCACTGAGTATAGCTACTGTTGGTTGTTGTCGCGTGCAACTCTGGTTTCTCTGTCTGGACCAAACTGAGTTACATGGAATACGATTAGCAAGCAACCCCTGTGTGGGGGTTGTCCCCCGTTGCACAGCGTAGAAGCACTGTGTCCGTGTTCTCAATGAATCACAAAATGTTAATTGAAGTTTATAACATAAATCCTTTAATGGTCATTTCAGTTCGATGACCTAGGCTTTGTTGTTGAATGTATAGAGCAATCTTTTCAAATAATCACAAGGTTTCATTCCGTTAATTATAGCCATCACATAATATGTAGTAATCCCAATGCTTTTCGGGCATCAGCGTTGCCCTTCATCAGGGGATATATCTCTAAAAACAAAAATCTTAAATTAGGGTCTTAGCAGGTGAATATCTCAATATCTGCTTCATAAAGCATCAATCACTAATGCTGTCTGTGATCATGCACATGCAAGTGGAGTAAGGTCATAATGATAAGAACATATCCGGTGCTAGAAGACAAATGAAGTGATTTCAAGGTGCTGTGAGTGCATCAGGTTAACATGATGTGTCCATGTTGTAAGGTTGAATCATACGTCATGGATAGGTGAAATCGTGCGTGACTCGATAGTTACAACATGCACGTAACTAACTGGGTACGACGGTAACGCGAACTGTGTAGAGACAAAACGCTGTCACTGGGTAAGTGAGGAGTCAAGGTGATTGAAAATAATGCATGCGTTTAAGGCCGTGTAGCGAAAAGTGAAGTTTAAGGTGCAAGGGCTGGTGTGCAACAGCCAACGTGCAAAGTTACAAGGTAGTGGGTGAATCCGAGTACATAAAAAATAGTTCTCACGTGATAGACTTTCCGCCGGTAATACTGTAAATAAATGAAGTATGGCGTGAGTACCTCTATGAGGTAAAAATGCGAATAAATATCCTGATTAAAAAGTCTGCGAAGCGGTACTTACAGTTTAGGGCAGGTTAGTGGGCTTCCACGATGTGTCCGTAACGGTGTGTGAATCGCGTAGTGTCGAAGCGGGCTGATGTTAGTTTAAGTGGACGCCGAGGCGTAATGAATATAAAAAACGGGCTAATGCGTTCCAGCGGGTTGGGCTCCGTATTGAAGTGCGTTAACAATGGGAAGGTGCAGAGAATGGTGATTCTAAGGGAGTGACAGTGCAAATAATAAAAAGTGAGGTAAAGTTACACATAAGTGAACACAAGGAATTCAAGGTATAGGGGAAATGCAAAAGCATAAATATAACAGCAGAAAAGGAAACAGTTATACGTAGTGTGTCTGCAAACGTAAAATGTCCAGCATATTAGAGAGCTTATCACTATCTTTGGTAACACAGATATTTCATCCTGTCATTCAGCCCGTGTGGCTGCATCATGCACAGAAAGCAGATCCAAAAATGTTCTCTTTGTAACAGTTTGTGTTTGATGGATATGCCTTCGTTAGGTGTGACAGTCTCTAGAATTTCAATTGAGCCACATTGTGTCTATTTTCACAGAAATGCGTGGCAACAGGGCTTGTCCCAAGTCGGCTGTGTAGATATTGAAAAGTAAAGGGGCAAGAACGCACCCTTGTTTGAGGCCATTTTTGGTTGGAACCTTAGTTGTTACTGACGTTTGGCTGGTTTTAATACGCACCCAGGTCCCTTAGTAGAGAGCAATTATTGACTTTAACAGCTTTTGAGGAATGCCCCAGGTGATAAGTTTTCCCCACAGCTTCCTGCGGCCAACAGCTGCAGTGTAATCCACGAAACAGCAAAACAAAGGAGGTTGTGATGGCTGAATCGCGCGAAGAGACAAGTGTCCCAGTGCTAGGATAATATCTATGGTGGAGCTTTGGGGCCTGTAACAGTTTTGAAGAATGGAAGAATATTGTGATCTTTTACCCAGGTTTCTAGTTCCTTCTGCAAAACTCTGTCATTTGCTTTTGCTTCTATGTCTAAAAGAGCCACAAGCCGCTAAATTTCGGGTTTGTGCAGTCCCCTTTTTTGTGAATCGGGAAGAGTATTGAGCCTTTCCACGATAATGGAACGGTGGAAGTTTCAAATGCATACCTAAAAAGTGGTGTTCGCTGATCCGCCCAGAATCCTTTTAAACACTGCCGTCTGACCTCATTTTTTTAAATCAGGGTGATAGCTGGAGTTTTGCCATCTTTATGGGTTACTGGGGGGATTCGTTTTATTTGGGTGTCAGTCGTGTTCTGCTGTGTTGTATACAGTAGCTTTGCATATTGGACCCACTCGGAGGCTGCTACCCCGTTTTCCTTGCTCTGACCAGTGTGGCTCTGTTGTCTGATGTATCTCCAAAGTTGGATGTGACCCTTTTCTTTGAAAAGGTTAAATATTTTCAGCCACTCTGCCTCGATTTTCTTTGATCGGATGTCCCATATTTTCTTCCTGTGTTCCCTGCGAAGCACTTTTATTTCCAGTGTGTATGGATTTGTAGCTCCTTTTCTTCTCACCTTCAAGGCCTTTGAAAAACACCGCTTGGTTCGCGCTAGGGCCCTTGGTTTTAATTGTAATGAAAGGTTTTGTGGATGGGAGTCCTGTGCTCTGGGGCTACCAGTGACCTGTCTGAGAACGGTTTTTAGTTCCTCAAGTAGTGCTTTCCAGAGCTCCAAAGGAGATGCCAAACTTCTAGCTGTTTGCTCAACTCTTTGTGTGTGATTTATTCCAAGAGTTTTGGACCCAGATTTATGGTCCATTTTATTCTTCTCTTCTCAATACTTCACGGTGCTCTTCTCCAGTTGAGGTACCCAATGTTCCCAGTTGTTTTGCAGATTTCACATTTAGATCAAGGGATACCCTCAGTGGTCTGTGATCACTCTTATCCCTGTTTCCCACTTCGAATTTGTTAAAGTATGTTAGCAGGTTCTCAGAGATAAAGATGTAATCGATTGTTGACTTATCCCTGAACGTGGGAAAAGGATGCCAGAGATGGTCCACCGCTTTTTTGATGGAGTGGGCGGAAACAACAACCTATTTTTAGGACTTTCAGGCCAAATGATTCAGCATCTAAAACTTAGACCTCTTGGTATGTTCACCAGATTCCCGGTAGATTGTTCCCTCCCTCAAATTGGACTCTGGCCTTAACCACTTACAGCAACAAAAAGAAATGATGGACAGAATGTTGAACATTGTCAAACATTCACCCCTGGTACAGAGATCTGGGCCTAAAAGCATTGTTTTGTGGTAATCATGCCATTCCAGTTTGGACCCAGCCATATGCAAATCAGTCTTGACCCTGCTCCCCATGGGAACAGTCCAGACCGAGCTGCCTGCCTATACGTGGGTTCCTTGCTCGTTGTGCCACTGGATTCAATCTAACCTGGCTGATGAGGGGTGATACTCCGAGACCTGGTCTCGCAGTTCGGGCTGGGCTGTTCCCATGGAGAACAGGGCCAAGACTGATTTGTATATGGCTGGGTCCAAACTGGGGTGACAATGGTGAGCAAAAGAACAAAGGATTTAACCCACATCTCTTTATCGGGTGACTGTCTGAAAAGTTTCAGCCTCCGTCCGTCATCTTGTTGTGTTTGCTGTGTTTGCCCTAAGTGACCATTGGTATGTTCAGACGTGGGTCCCTTGCCCTCTGTGCCACTGGATTCAAGCTAGCTTGGCTGATACTGGGTGATAACCCGAAACTGGTCCCAGGAAGCTTGTTTTCGGTCCAGGGAGGATCTGGCCTTGCAGTTTGGGCTGGACTGTTCCATACGAAGCAGGGTCAAACTAGCTTCTGGTCATCACATTTAATCCCCCTGTTCAACCATATGATGGAAACTATCATCATTTCATAATCTTGGCGAGGCCGCATATTTCTGCCAATTTACAAATCGGGGGAGCGTTCAAAACCCCAACAACTACAGACTAATTGCTTTACTAGACGTGGAAGCTAAGATATATGCCTCGAATTTGATGTCCGAATTAGAGGCCTGAGCGACAGTACAAACTTAGTCCCCAAAACCCATACAGGCTTTGGAGCAGGAATGAGTACTTAGCCAATTTATCAGCAGTTACTCTTTTAGCAGAGCAAGCAAGCCTTAAATCTGGCAAACTTTATGCTTGTTTCATTGACCTAAAAACCACTTTCAATAAAGTTCCAAGGGCCAGGTTGTGGAAAAAGATGACACAATAGCGAAATTGTTGGAGGCAATTATAAATCGGTACTCAAACACATGGGTGCAAATAAAGCTAGGAGACGGACTAAGTATATCGAACAAAATGTCCACCAATAATGGATTAAAGCAGAGGTGCATCCTTGCTCACTGACTGTTTAACAACTACACAGCCGATCTAGATAAACACCTATGCCAAGTGCAGGGAGACTCCCTTTCCCCCACCACCAGATTGACCAGCGAACAAATTAGAAACCTGCAGTAAGCCAGTGTGATAGTTCTGCTTAGTAAAACTGGGTTACGGTTGCAGCGGTTGATTGACCAATTACTAGTTGATAACACAAATTAGGGCTTGGTTCTCAGTTATACAAAGGTCCAATGTTTTTCAAGTGCATACAACAAGAGGCAACCCAGGTTTACTTGGTTGGCAAATGGCAATATGCTGGAACTGTGCCATATAGGCAAGCAACTGCAAATAAGCTGACTTTTCTATTTAAAACATTTCACCAAAAGTTAAGAAATTACTCTACAAACTATCTTTTGCGGGTTAATATGGCTCAGAATTACTCAACAACGGACGCCGCGAGTTTGAGCACCTTTTAATCAAGTCTGTTTAAAAAATTGTTTAGAATCCCAAGTCACAATTCGCCAGCCCACATCCGGCTGGAGTTCGAGCTGGAAAGGCAGGTCTCGGTCAGGCAAGGCGCCGTAATAATATATTAATGGAGAATGAGGGCAGCAGACAATGACTCCTTGGCCCATCAGTGCTGACTTGAAATAGAAAAACAGGCTGGAGCTAGGAAATCCGTGTTCATTACCCTACAACTGTCTGTAACAAAACTTCAATTAGAAGAGGTTTAGCGTACTACAATGGAATACTTTGTGTTCAAACGGCCAACTAACAAGGTAGTCAAGCCAAAATCATTTGTAATAGACAAGTTTTTGTATGCTGTATGTGGTTGTGTGGTTAGCGTTGGACTGTGCGTGACGGGCACGCACAAGAGAAGTTGATTTTTTTTTTTTTGTAGCTTCTCTTATTTGCTTCTGGTTTTACCCTTTGGATTTTGTTTTTACCTCCTGTGAGGTGTGGTATTTAAGGTTTTGTTTGAGTCTCTGGGAGTTTTTGTGCTCTCATTTGGTTGTGAGTAACTTAGTTGGTTACTCCATAGGCCATGTGCCGTTATCTTGGTTGTGGGTGACAAGTCTGTCTCCCCATTAGTTTTTCTAGGTTTTTGGGAAGTGTTTTCCCCAATAGGGTGGTTATTTGCCCTATATTACTGGTTTTTGTGTCTTTGGGAAATGTTTTTTCCCAATAGGGAGGTGATTTGCCCTTTATCTTATTTTCTGTGTTTTTGGGATGTATGTTTTCCCAAATGGGTGGTGATTTACCCTTTACTGTATGTTTCTAGGTTTTGGGGAGGTGTTTCCCCTAATTTTCTTTGTATTTTCCTTTGGGAAGGAGGTGGGGTGAGGATGGTTTGCCTCCGTTGTTGGTCTGTAAAGTCTGAAAATTCTAGTCCTTGTCTTTATTTAAATGTGTTTGGTGTGTTAGAAGATTTTGTTCTTAGATGTCGAATCGTTGTTATTTGGCTCTTTGTTTCTTAATTTTCTTAACACTCTCTTTGTGCTTTTACATCTTTGCACTTTTACTTTCTTGTGATTTGTTTTGCATGTTTGCTTATTTTACATTTGTTGATTTTGATAAAAGGGGGATGTGTTGTAATGTACATGTCTTATACATCCTCCCTGTGTTTTCCCCCTGCTGTCCTGCTTGGCCCTTGATGATGTAATTGGAATGTTGGGTGGTTGTTGAGTAAGCATATGTCAGTTGGCTTGAAGGGCTGAGCAGAGGAACTGCTCCTGGTGGGGTCTCTTGATTGTCTCTTGATTATCTCTAATAAACTTATGATCCTAATATACCTGGAGACTATGGATCTTCTTTGATTATAACAGCAACCTTGGAAAACAAAAGGCATGCATGGATGATCTTGCTCTCATATACAGTAAAGGGACCTCAGCCATATCTTTCTGCACATTTTTCAAGGCAAAGAAGCACGACTTGATGCACATTAGGCTGGGCGTTTTTGCATTGAAGGAACTAACCCCTACTTGGAAACAGTCCTGGCCCACCACGGAGTGTCAACTCTGTGGCTACAGCAGCCAAACACTGCTCCATCTGCTGTTTATCCACCCAGTTCTACTATCACCCAGAAAGAAACGACTAAGTCAGTCACAAAGGCTGTTGCAAATAAGATCTTGCTGACCAGCTGTAATCCAGCTATTGGGAGGGACCCTGGTCCAACTAGCACGCAAGGCCGTGCATTTTCTAACTTTAGCAGCCATGGGGTGGGAAAAATCGAGTGAGCTCCCGTGAGCCCTAGTCTGGCAGTGTTTATGACTGGCAGAATCTAGCTGATCTCCATCACACCCAAGGTCTTGGGTTTTGTAGTATCTCGCCCCGATCATTTAATTTTAGCATGTCAGCCCTTGTGGGTTAGACATTTCAAGAGAGATAACAACAAATTGTGGTATGTTCCATACGTTTTGAACACACTCTTAATTAGTATGTATGTTTTTGTGGTAAACTCTCTTATTATTGTGTATTTTGCGCTGGGGTAGTTAGCACCTGCACTTTTCTGCACCATGAGCGACAGTGGACAATTTATTAGATTGCTAATAAGTTTTTAATGTAATTTCAATAGGAACGAATGATGGATATATAATGGTTTCTATGGTCTCCTAGTATGAATCAGTTCAGTTTCAAAGCTTTATTCGATTATTAAGAAAAACGATCATAAAAGCATACTATATATGCACATTCACAGAAAAAATCATTAAAAACTGAGAACATTTACAGATTAGATATAGCTTGTGAATACAATTAAACAAAATTGTTAAAAAACCATACTTTTCCTTAAGGCCACAGATTTCAGGATGAACATGGCTGTGTGAAAACAAATATCAGGATTATCTAAAGAAAACAACAACCTCATTGCCGAATTTACCATAGTAACTGACCATTTTATAAATAGGGGTTTTTAAATAAACAACACGAAGATGTTCATAGAAATCACACAGAAATAAAAAATGGACAGTCCTCTGTTTAGTGACCCCGTCACAAGGGCATGGTAAAGAGGGATAATTTTTGATAGCAGGGAACGCCACCAAATGGTGGACAATTCCAAGTCTTAGTCTAATAAGGACAAAACGATGAGATGGTCTAGTGACAACCATAAGCTCTTTGGAAAAGCCAGATGAGTCCTTATTGGAGTGATAATACTGGGGGATAGATAACAGCATTGTAGAGTCTCTACGCACTTGGGCTTTCTTGTATAGATAGGAGCACTTAAGTTCTTTCTTAGAGATGTCGGAGAGACTCTCTTGATCTTCCAGGAGGTTAAGATTAAATAAGTCTCTGGCAGTTTTCACGACATAATCAATCCATGGGATCAATGTGCTTTTATCTAGGCGGAGACGATCATTGATAATACTCCTCGTAAATCTAGTTTCCTTTTTGTGCCAGATTGCTCTCCACAACAACAATGGTCTTAAACAAATTAGGTCTGATAAAAACTCTAGACCCAATTCCTCGTGAATTATTATAGTGGAAGCAGATTTAGGCAAGCATAGCAATCTTTTTTGAAAACTATTTTCTTCTAATTGCAGGTCTCCATGCCGACAATGACCCCAAACACCAGATCCGTAAAGCGCAATGCCAACACATCTACAGCGATATATATGTAGCATATCATAAATGCGCCGGTCACCAAGCTTATTTGCAAATTTAAAAACAGCATAAGCACTTTTGGACATCTTGGCTTTTACATTAGATATTTCCTGTGACCACATGCCGTTAATACTAAAAGTTATGCCCAAATAACAGAATTTAGTTACAACTTCTATTTTTTGTCCCTCTATATGGAAAGATTTCAGCTTCCTCATTCTCTTTCCACATAGCATAATAAATGTTTTAGTATTATGATTTTTTTTTTTTTCCTTGATAAAACCCGCAAACTTGTCCATCAATTTCTGTAGGCCTCTAAGGGTTCTGGATAAAAGCACTGAGTCATCAGCATAAAGTAAGATGGGAACAGCCTGGCCATCTATTAACGGGGCATCAGAGTTAACTTGCTTAAGCTCGGTGTCTATTGAGTTGATAAAGAGGGAAAAAAGAAGGGGCGCAAGGACACAAACCTGTCTTATACCTAACTTAACACTAATACAGTCAGTACATTCCCCCCCTTGACGGTATCTAATGCGGGCAGAAAGTTTAGAGTATAATCTAGCCAGGAAATAGACCATCTCTGCTGGGGCACCTTGATCTAATAGAGTTGACCACAGCAGCGCGTGATCAACGAGATCAAACGCGCTGTTTAGGTCAGCAAAGCAGAGGAAAAGAGAGCCCTGCTTAGCACGGGTATACTTCCCGATTAGGAGGTCAAGATTAATGCATTGTTCCACAGTACCCAGACCCTTATGGAATCCGAATTGGCACCGTGCAAGAATACCACTACCCTCGGCCCACTCCTCTAGTCTGGCCAACAACACCCGGCTCATGGTTTTAAGTGATGAATCTAAAAGGGAGATATGGCGGTAATTTTTGGCATCCGACCTATCCCCCTTTTTATATATCGGTATGTTTACAGATTCACCCCAGCTGGGCGGTGCGCTCTCTAGAACTGCTGCATTAAAAACCCTGGTCAGGACGGGGCCCCACAATGATATATCCGCCTTATATAGGTCTATGGGCACCCCGTCAGGACCAGGGGCCTTCGCTCCCTTGCTAATCCTAATGGCAAGATCTACCTCCGATACTGTAATACCTAGGGGGACAATTGGCCATTGGTCAGCCTCTACCGGGGATGGGTCCACCGCCCCCTGTGGGTTAAAAATGCTGGTAAAGTGAGTAACCCAGCAATCCTCACTGACTAGAGCAGTGAGGACCGGGGTATCATCGCTCTTAAGAAAGGAACAGTTAACCGTATCCCAGAATAATTTGCTGTCCGATAATGCAACAGCCTTGGACAAATTAGCCCATGCTTCCTCCTGCAATTCCAACTTCCGGCGTTTTAGATGCCCCTTGTAAGCGGCCCTGAGGGTTATGATACACAGCCTATCTCTGGGCCTGCTGGATAGAGCCTTCTTAAGCTTCTGCAATGACTCGGTGCACAGGGAGCCGAACCAACCCATCCTTGTTTTACCATTAGTACGCTTAGTAGAGGTCAGGGTATTATCAACTATGTTATTAATCCTATTAAAACTCGTTAATATGCCACGTAAATCTGTGCTTTCATTCAAACAGGAGCACAGAGCGGGTAAGCAAGCTGCCACAATTTTCACCAACAATTTATCGAAGTTATCACCCCTCCATTTTATCCTATGGCCATTTGGTCTACATGGGGTAATGTCAGTAACAACGGTCTGAGCTGATGCCACTTTATTACCCCAAACTAACAGTATTACTGTGACGCAATTGTGGTCGCTAATAGCAAGATCCAGAAGGACCGGAGTGTCGCAGTGCTTACTAATATCAGCTGAGACCAACAAATGATCAATAACTGTAGCTGTATTCCTCCCTGTGAAAGTCGGGACGGGGTTTCCATCATCATCTCCTGCAGGTTGTAACACAACCAGGTCGAATTTTGCAAGTGTGGAGTTCAGGGATTCTCCGTAAATACTATGCTTAAAATGGGTGTACCCTTCTCCTCTATCATCAAATATTCTGCATACCTTAGTTAATGAGAAGGGGCACAACGGAATGTTAATATCCCCACCCCAAATAAGTGCAAAGTTAACATGATTAGCCCGAACAATCCCATCCAGGGCCTTTTCGACCTCGCTAACCGCAGTCGACTGAATAGGATCGGACAAATTATTGTAAAAATTAATCAATAAGACATTTCGACCATTCTTATGTCTCAACCACAGCAGTTGGGAGTGGCTTCCAATCGTCTCATATCTTATGACCTGCACTGGGAAACTAACAGAAAGCAAAGAATGTAAACCCCCTTTAGCTCTGCCCATGTTCGAACCTCGTGCTGGGAGATTATAGGCGTCATAACCATCAAAGCTAATGTCATCTACACTCCATGGCTCTTGTAAGCACAGGATATCGTATGATTCCACAATTTCTCTTCAGCCAAGGACATCCAATTTGCTATTCCAGCCCGCAATATTCCAGCTTGCTAAATTGTAGCCTTTTCTTTCTTTTTCAGTCCCTATCTCGAGGATTCCAGCCTTATCCCGAATTATAACATCTACAGCCTCTATATTTACTAAGTTAGGAATCGGGCTACTACAGCCTTGTTTATAGGATGAGCCTTTGCTATAAGTAATGCCCCGGGCAACATACTTTTGCAGCTCTCGGTCTTTATCTCCGGTAGAGCCACAGTTCTCGATGTTATTAGGTTGTACATAGTCCAGCGTTGTTGAGTTAACTGCGGATATTACTTCTATTTCCTCATCATCCTTGGGGGTTCCTGGATCATAAATGGGAGAATGCAGTCAGTCTACTGCTTCAAGACAGCTAAAACGATTATAATTAAGAAAGTGGTTTGGGATGTACGTAGGGGTCGGTCTACTCCAATTCCCCCTATTTCTACCCCGCCTTTGCACTCTCATCCATTCATTTGTCCTCCCCTTAGCTGCTACTACGTTATGTGGTGGATAAAAATAGGCTAATGGTAATGACTGGATAGTGGTATCCAATACTTGGTTGGACCAGGCACAAATGTAAGAGATGGTGCTAGGGTCTCTAAAAGTAACCACTATGCAATCCCAATCAATATTTTTAGTCGTTCTGCCTATCCACGGGGCTCTCCTCACCATTACAATCTCACTCGAAATTTGAGGGGGCAGGGGTCTATTTTGGTTAAGCCAACTGGTTACCTTGTTTTTCAGAGCAGCAAAGGGCTCCTTCACATGTTCTCTCAACGCTGGAACACCCGCTAGAATAACCACTAAGGGACTAGCTTCTGGGGGCAGATCTGGTGTCAATAGTCTGTCCTTCGTATTGTTATCCACTTGCGCCTGTCCCTTATGTTGAACACCTGTAGACGTAAGGTTAACCTGAGTTGCCAATGGGGGCCCATTAACTGTATCCCCACAGAACTGGGGTACAGCAGCAGCAGAAAATTCTCTTATAGGTTGGTCAGGAATAACAGGTAAGGTTACAAGTACTTCATTAGGAGTATTCTGAGGCTGACCGATAGTCGTTGATACCTCAGAGGACTTAGTGTTAGTCGCCAACCTATCCAGTGAACTGGAGTTGGCTTTCACCAGAATTTCCAATTGATCTAATTTACTGTTAATCAACCTTGTTCGTTCTAATAGATGGAGCATTAAGGATTTTAATATAATTTCCATTTTACCCAGGAAGACATTGTTTAAACTAGAGTCCATACCCGGCTTAATATTTAAGGAGGGCCCCGTAGGTGGACTAGTGTAAGAAGGGTTTGGTACCAACACTGGGGGGGAGATTTTAGAAAGAGTTTTAGAGATTTTAGACACATTCCCCTTCTGGGAGACACCCTTTCTTTTCCTTTTGCCATTGTTATTATATGTTTTTGGCCCAGTGTTACCATTATCTTTTACCATCGGGTTAGAATTTTTTATAAGGGGACTTAAAGTAGTAGGGGTAGGGGAGGAGATATTAAGTAAAGCAGGCGACCCAGAAAGCCCACTGATTGTGGTGGAATTTATAGTATCCTCTACTAGATCTGCTAAGCCCGGCTCTACAAGTATAACACCTGTTTCTGGGCGCTGGGCAGGCGTTAAATCACGGAAGATTGGGTTAGGAGAAACGACAGTCCCTATAGCGCCCAGTTACGAGCACTTTCCTGTTACTAAATCTAGGGAGAAGCGTTTTTCAGTCAGGGCTATTTCTTTATCTAATATGGCTGTAGCACAGGTTAAGAATTGGTTGATAGTTCGAGTGACCATCCCCCCCAGAGGTCGTGGCTGTCACGTTTCTCTCCTTACCGGAGCGAAGGACATGGTGCAAGTATGAACAGTACAACAATATCCTTTTAACTATGGATCAGCTATTGGACAAAAAAATGAAAGAGACGGGGCGCGGCCCGGCCTCTACAGTCCACGGACGGCCCGCCCTTAGCCCGGTGGTCACCCGGGCGCTCGTGCAAGTATTGATCTAAATAGAGAGAGCTGAAGGGGCGGGTCGGGAAGAGGACCCAGGTGCGGCCGGTATCAGCGGTGCTTGGCTACCTGGTCCTCGCAGTCCCGCAGCGATGGAAATTATGGCCCCAAAGCAGCGTCTCTAGCAGGCAAGCATCAACTTGTAAAAGCGGGGGGCGCTAGAGGGCGCACGAGCTGAATGGCCGCACTCTAGTGTGGCTCCGGCTGCCTGGCATTCTTATCCTTCCTTTTATCCTTTAAAACTGCGCCCACCTGCCCGAAAACGGTCTGGGGGATTGAGATATATCTACTGCACACTCTGTCTGAGTTTGGAGATCCTACGACCTTCGGGGACGGAGCTAGATCGAGATCAGTCTGGAGCGGGAGAGACCGAGAGCTACGACCTCGCTGTAAGCGGCGTGGTGCCGCACGCAACGCCCAGGACTGACACGTGGCGTGTAGGCCGCACTACGCCTCGCGCACCTCCGCCTAGCGGGCCTGGCCCATCAAACTAGCAGTGGGACCCTGCCTCGGCAGCTTGCTTTCTGCACCGAAGACATTCTGTTGTACAACTGCATGGAACCGGCCTATGTTGGACACTAGACGTCGGAACCGATCCACCGCCGTGGTTGCCCACGCGTGCCTTTCCTCATAGAGCGGCTTGACACAGAGGTGCGCTTGTTGCTTGCCTGGCATGGGGAAACCAGATACCCGGCAGCCCAAGCTGCAATTTGAACCAGCGACGCAAAAAAAGGGGACGAAGCAGACGGGGGACAGTGCGCCGCCGAGGAGCCCGGCGGCAGAGGTGACCCCCCTGGTCCCGGAGATAGCAACAATGCTTCAGGAGATGCGGCAGGGTTTTGCCACGGTGGTGGACAAGGTGGACCGGCTCTCCGCCCGGATGGACGGCATCGTCCAACGAATAGATGTGCACGACGAACGGCTAACGGAGGCCGAACGCCGCATATCCGAAACGGAGGATGCCACAACATCGCAAGCCACGCGACTATCCCGCATGGACAACATTTTGCGGGTGATCGCCGCCAAGAACGAAGAATTGGAAGCGAGGGGCAGGCGGAACAACGTCCGGATTACGGGAATTCCGGAATCCACAAACACGGGACGTATGGAGTTGTATGTAGAACGTTTGCTCATGGCCACGGTGGGAGAGGAGGCTCTCTCCAAACAGTTTATAGTGGAGCGGGCCCATCGTTCCCTTGGACCTCAACCTAAACCAGGCACTCCACCGAGGCCCATCATAGCACGCCTGCTGAACTACCGTGATTGCGGCATTGAAAGCAGCGAGGGCGACTCAAAACCTAAATTATGAGGGGGTGTCCTTCTCCATTTATCCGGACTTTACTCCGCTTGTTCAGGAACAGCGAAGGAAGTTTCTAGCCGTGAAACGAAAACTGAGAGGACTGAACATTGACTATGCTTTGCTTTATCCTGCCAAGCTCCGCGTGACCCACCAGGGCACGCAACACTTTTTCTTGAACCCGCAACAGGTTGAGGAGTACATCAAGAACCTACCGAAAAGGGACAAAAGAGCTGCACAGGCGGATGGCGGACACAATTCTGGTGCGGAATGAACTGGGTTCGTCGCTTTCGTTCCTGATGACTCGTTGATATATGTTTTTTTCTTTGGATTACTGCTCCTGATATGGCCCCCAGGAGTGTAGGGCTGGGTGGTGCTGCAGGCCCTGTAGCATGCCAGGCCCCCACCCCCCCCATGCTGACTCACTCGCCCGGACTAGGACGGTAAGAATGGCGGCAACTGCGGTGAGGAGCGGCGGGGGTGGACGACGGTGCACCTCTAGAACCCCGAATGGGTGTACCCCACTGGACTTGCTCAATGCACTTTTACTGTTGGGTTGTTGCGGGTTTGATTGGGGAGGGGGGTGGGCACAGGGTACTGGCGAGTTGGGGGCGCTTCAGTGGGTGGGGGAGGGGGGAAGTTCTTTAAGGGGTCAGTTCGTGCTGATCTGGTCCATGTTTTTCACTGTCCTCGACTTGGGCCTGTGGCCCCGAGTAATAACTCTGTGGTTGCCGGCTCCTCTCTCTATGTGTCGCTGCTCGAGAGGGGACAACTGGGATGCCTCATGGTTGGCAATGTACGGAGGCCTGTTTGCTGAATGGCAACGGTTACGATTTCTAGTGTTGGATGCCTGGGTTTGCACTGGGTTTAAGTTTTCGTTTTGTAGTCGAGCGTGTGCACCTTTACCTCGTCGACCTTCCACCCGTCCTGGGGTGGGCTGGTCTACTGTCTTTGCTATGGGGGGGGGGTTCAGGGACTGCTATTTGTGGTGGCCGGGGTTACTGTGGGCCGCTGGTAATTCTAACTGTAAGGACTGTTGGTGCAGTTGGATTGTTCTGTTATATGAAAAGATGTTGGGATGGGGGACACTTGTTTGAATGTTCTTACTTGGAATGTGCGGGGCTTGGGGGATCATCGGAAGAGACGCCACGTTCTGGGATATTTAGACAGACATAATGTTCACATAGCGTTTCTGCAGGAGACACACTTTGCACCCCACAAGTTGCCAGCCTTTGGTAGTAGATGGGCCTCGAGTACTGTGTTCTCCTCGTATTCCTCCTATGCCCGTGGTACTGCAATCCTGGTTAAAAAGTCAACGCCCTTCCACATGGCTGGCACGAAATCAGATGTACAAGGGAGATATTGCCTGCTATGGGGCAGATTGGGCCGGGTGATGGTCACCCTTGCGTGTTGTTATGGCCCCAATGTGGACGACCCGCAGTACTTTGAAACACTCTGGGCTGCTATACTGGAGGCGGGGTCACAGCACATAATATGGGGGGGGGACTTCAATGTCACTGTGAACCCGACCCTGGACCGCTCACACCCGGCCCCACACCACTACACAAAAGGGCGGGAGGTGCTGCGCGCCATCTTGGAGGAGAATCACCTAGTGGATGCTTGGCGAGCACACTGCGGGCCGAGGGGGGAAGGAACGCATTTCACGGCGCAGGCTAGGTCCTGGGCCAGGCTTGATTATTTTTTTCTGACCACACACGTGTATGCCACTGTCACATCTGCACGACACCTCCCTCGGACTTATTCGGACCATGCCCCGGTTCTGGTCGCCATGCGCGGAACTGAGCTAGGCCCTCCTGTTACCGCGTGGCGCATGCAGGCCGCAATGCTGTTAGATGAGGAATTTAGGGAGACGCTGCGCGAGGAATGCTTAGATTTTTTTGCGAGAAATAAGGGGTCGGTGGATGCAGTGGAGACAGTCTGGGATGCCTTCAAAGTCACACTAAGGGGTTTCTGCATTGCGAAGGGCTCGGGGGTGCTTAAAGCTATCCTGAACCGTTTAAAGGCGCTAGAAGTGAAACTGAGCCGGGCGGAAGAGACCCTCCGAGCGCGCCCCACTAGCGTCACTCTGGCAGAGATTCGAGATTTGGTTACTGAATATTCCGAGGAAGCTGCATGTGAGGCGAAATTTAGACATAAATACTGGGTGGCGCGGAAATATGGAGAAGGAGATAGGCCTGGGAAGGTGTTGGCGGCTACGGTCCGGCTTGCGAGGGCGCCTACTACTATACTAGAGCTAGAAACGGCCGAGGGGCTGCTGCTCCGCGACTCCATGCAAATCCTTAACGAGTTCGTGGGCCATTACAATAAGCTGTACACCTCTAAGGGACTGGGGGGCCCACCTTTGGACGACTACCTCGCGGATGTCGCGCTTGGTTGGCTGAGTGACGCTCAACGGGCGTTTTTGAGTGCCCCGTTTGAGCTGGACGAGGTGAAAGAGGCGATTATGAGTATGCAATCAGGCAAGGCCACAGGCCTAGATGGCATCCCCATTGAATTCTACAAAACATACATTGAATTCATAGCCCCGGTACTGCGGGAGGTCTATGAGGACGCTCTGGAGGTGGGGCATCTCCCCGCATCAATGAGAACTGCGCTTATCATCTCTTTACTCAAGCCCGGGAAATCTGCATCGCACTGCGACTCATATAGACCCCTCTCTTTATTGACGTGTGATGTGAAAATTCTCGCAAAGCTCATTGCCACCCGAATAAGCTTACTGCTGCCTAACCTGATCCTCCCGGATCAGGCGGGCTTTGTTCCAGGAAGGGCTACATCCCACAATCTACGCACCTTTTTTTCTGTGTACGACTCTGTGCATGAGGACCTGCCCATGGCGGCCATCTTTTTGGATGCCACCAAGGCATTTGATTCCCTGGAGTGGGATTACGTCTTTGGGGTACTAAACCGCATGGGATTCCCGGCCATCTACGTTTCCTGGATAAAACTGCTCTACACGCGGCCCACGGCCAAAGTCCTTATTAATGGGCAGCTTTCCCCTGACTTTGAGATCTCTAGGGGTACGAGACAGGGGTGCCCCCTATCCCCCCTGCTCTTTGCAATCGCCACGGAACCCCTTGCTGCCAAACTGCGGCAACATTATAAGGATAGCGCGCTGCGTTGCTTCCAGCGACAAATACTCATATCCATGTACGCGGACGATATCACGCTGTATGTCCGGCACCCTCGGGACAACCTACACCCCATACTTAGGGAATTCATTAGATTCGGGACTCTCTCGGGAGTGCAGATAAATTGGACCAAATCGTGCATATTCCCCCTCACGGCGGCCACACAGGCCTTCCCATTGGAATATCCGCTCACTTGGACTGAAGGTGATTTTAAGTACCTTGGGGTTCATATTGAGAGGGACCGGGAAGCGCTTATGAGAGCGAACTATGGCACTGCCGTTAGTAGGATTGAAGACCAGGTCACGAGGTGGGTGTCACTTCCCCTGTCGATGGCGGGCAGGGCTTCTTTGATTAAAATGGTTGTACTTCCGCAGCTGCTTTACCTGTTTCTCAACATACCCTTCCATCCTGGTACATACTTCTTTAAGAGACTGAGGTCTGAAATGCTCAAATTGGTGTGGGGTGGAAAGCAGGCTAGGCTCCAATGGGAGATTCTGACACGGCCCTATGTGCGGGGAGGGTTCGGTGTACCTGATTTTGAGCTTTACTTCAGGGCAGCCCAGGCGCACTATGCTTACTTCTGGGTGAGACAGCCGAGATACATGCCACAACTGGCTGCGGAACACTGGCTGGCGCACCCCACGCCTATCGAGGGAGCTCTGTATGCCGTTGTTGAGGGGAGGGATAAGACCCCGAACACCTTATCTAGCACTATCACGGCCTGGTTACGCATTTGTGCCTCCCTGGGGCTGCAGTTCCTCTACGCTCCATGTATGCCCCTGGCTTATCACCCACAATTGCAGCTGCTGCAGGAAACTGGCTTCCAGCGTTTACTGTCTAAAATCCATGTCCGAACGTGGGGGGAATCTATATCATGATGGCGAGTTCCGCACGAGGGATCATTTGTTTGGTACCATACACCCTACCTCACTAGAGGTGTTTTACTACATGCGCCTGCGACATGGGCTGCAAGCCCTTACACCTGAATTTCCGCGCGAGCCACCGATCCTCATACCCCTGCAACACATAATGCAACTTGCGAATCCATATAAGCTTGTGTCCACGTTGTACAGATCAGTTAGAACACACACTGACTTCACCACACTTCCTGCCAAAGCGAAGTGGGATCAAGAGCTGCCTGCCCCACTCACCGATCAACAATGGGAATTTAGCTTACTACAGACAGAACGTATCTCATCCAGCAGTAGGTATAGAATTATTCACTACAAATTTGTGCACCGATTGTATTATAGCCCGGCTCGATTACACAGATTTGGGCTGCGAGACACTGATAATTGCGATCGGTGTGGAGCCCCTGGAGCTGACTTTCTACATCTTGCCTGGGAATGTGCCACTGTACGTCAGTATTGGGATCTAGTATTTCAAGCCCTCTCTACAATGATCAATGCTACGGTGCCGCCAACTCCTGAGATGGCACTATTGGGTTGGGTCGTACCCCTGCAGGCGGCTCACCGCAAGTATGTCGCGTTAGCCTTGTTGCTAGCCAAGCGGAGGGTGGCCTGTAGATGGGGCAGAGGCAGGGCGCCCAAATTTAAGGAATGGATACGGGACCTGGTGTATTGTCAGGAACAACTGCACACGTATGCGGAGTTACTGCCACTCTCATCCAGGCCGACTGATATCTGGGCCCCGCTGCAATGCTACCTGATAACGGAAGCACCGAGTGACGATGAATTGTGATCTGTAACGTTGTTCTAGGTGTAATGAAGAAGGGGTGCTGAACCGCTTTGGCCCTACCTGCAACTTTGTATGCCTTGTGACTGCACTATGCACTTTACCCCCCTTGCCATGTCTCTGAACTGTCCTTGTTGCTTCACTCACCTGTATGCCTTACCCACCCATGGTCCACCTGGTTGCTGCGGGATGCTGTTCCCCCCCCCCCCCCCCCCCCCCCCCCCCCCCCCCTCCGAAATCTGCTTGTTTGTGGTGCGCACGCTTATGACGATGTTGTTTTGTTTGTTTTCATTGTTCTTTTTTTTAACCAAAAAACGACAAAAGTAAGACGCATTTATTTGCTTCCTGTACCTGTGCTGTTACTGATGCCAATTTTTATGTATACAGCTCCGCGACACACTATTGACTTTTTGCTGATGTTTATTTGTGATTACTGAAATGTGCTATAGCAGCCGGCCTCCGGGTTGTGGCAGTATGCTGTGTATACTTAACGGTACTAAATAAACGTCTTGCACCAAAAACAAAAACAAACAAAAAAAAAAAAAAATCAACTTGTAAAAGCTGCAAGTCCCTGGTTCAAGTATCCACTGGTTAGGAAAGTTCAGCAAGAGTCCTTTGCCCCGAGCGGCTCCTGCAGAGAGGGGGCCGGGAGGCGCTATGAAGACCAGAGGGGCGGGTCGGGAAGAGGACCCAGGTGCGGCCGGTATCGGCGGCGCTTGGCTACCTGGTCCTCGCAGTCCCGCAGCGATGGAAATTATGGCCCCAAAGCAAAGTCTCTAGCAGGCAAGCATCAGCTTGTAAAAGCGGCAAGTCCCTGGTTCAAGTATCCACAGGTTAGGAAAGTTCAGCAAGAGTCCTTTGTACCGAGCGGCCTCCGCGGAGCGGGGGCCGGGAGGCGGTATGAAGATCAGAGGGGCGGGCGGGAAGAGGACCCAGGTGCGGCCGGTATCAGCGGCGCTTGGCTACCGGGTCCTCGCAGTCCTGCAGTGATGGAAATTATGGCCCCAAAGCAGCGTCTCTAGCAGGCAAGCATCAGCTTGTAAAAGCGGCAAGTCCCTGGTTCAAGTATCCACAGGTTAGGAAGAGTCCTTTGCCCTGAGCGTCTCCTAGTATTTTAGGAGCACAGATTTAAAGATGTTTTAACTTAATCTAAGTTCTGGCCAAATTCACTTTGCATCGAAATATTTTACTTTTATGGCTAAACTTTAGCTGAATAAAGCTCTTACCACTACAAAAGAGACTGATTTACATATGGCTGGGTACAAACTGGGGTGGCATCGTGAGCAAAAGAACAATAGATTTAACCCAGATCTCTTGAAAAGGGGTGAGTGTTTGAAAAGTTTCATGACTCCGTCCATTTTGTGTTTGCATTACCAACTTTCTCCTGCAGTAACATTTTGAGCAGTTTCTCTTACCCTGTAATAACCCCTATACCTCCTTTTTAGGTTTGACTTTAACAATAGGTTGTGGCAATGATAAAATAACAGGTGGACTCCCTGATGTATGGCAAGGCAAACAGCTGGAACAGGTTGTTACTAAGGAAACAAAGTTATTTTGTCAATGGACAAAAGAAAATCGTTCGGCCAGCATTGCATGACAATTAATGGAATCACTCATTTCTGTACTTGTGGTGTTTCTTGTGTGCACGCAAATGGCAATAAAATTCGTTTAAGCAAAAACAGATAATCTCTATAATTATAGCTAGTGTAGATGACTTTTGCTAAGGCCTCTGTTGTGCTGGTGCAGTGTATAGCCTGCAAGCTATTGCTAGTCGCTGACCCTCCAACAATCAATCAATCAATCATAACACTTGTATAGCGCACTACTCACCCGGAAGGGTCTCAAGGCGCTTGGGGGAAGGGGTTCGCTACTGCTCGAACAGCCAGGTCTTGAGTTGTCTCCTGAAGGCGAGATGGTCCTGGGTCAGCCGAATGTGGATGGGGAGGGAGTTCCATGTCTTGGCCGCCAGGTAGGAGAAGGATCTGCCTCCGGCGGGTGCTCTTCGGATGCGTGGTACGGCGGCGAGGGCGAGGCTAGTAGACCGTAGCTGGCGGGTGGGCGTGTAGAAGGTCAGGCGGTCGTTGAGGTACTTGGGGCCCAGGTCGTGGAGAGACTTGTGTGTGTGGGTGAGGAGCCTGAACGTGATCCTCTTGTTGACAGGGAGCCAGTGCAGGTCCCTCAGGTGGCCGGAGATGTGGCTGCGTCGGGGGATGTCCAGGATGAGTCGGGCGGAGGCGTTCTGGATGCGTTGGAGTCTTTTCTGTAGCTTGGCTGTGGTTAGGGCATAGAGGGTGTTTCCGTAGTCCAATCGGCTGGTGACGAGGGCCTGGGTGACCGTCTTCCTGGTTTCGGGTGGGATCCATCGGAAGATCTTGCAAAGCATGCGTAGGGTGTGAAAGCATGATGAGGAGACGGCATTGACTTGTCTAGTCATCGAGAGGGAGGAGTCCAGGATGAAGCTCAGGTTGCGTGCGTGCCATAACAGAAGCGGGAGGATGCAGAGCTTGGTGGTTGGGGAATAAGTATCTCGCTGTAGGTTCCAGGGAGTGGCAACTTGCAGCATAGGTAAATATGGGTCAGCATTCAGAACTTCAGTAAGTTGCAAAAACGTAGGCAAAATAAAATGGTTGCAATATTATTATTAATTTAGATTTATAATGCGCGTTATCACCCAGGGGTCTCTAAGCGCTTGTCAGAAGGGGCACACGAATTGGGAAGATGAGAAAGGGGTCGTTAGGACATGCCCCATGGCTCCTGAAAAAGGACTGTTTTGAGCTTTTTCCTGAATGGTAGTTAACTTTGTTTCCTTGCGCAGGCTCGTTGGAAGGTTGTTCCAGGCTACAGGAATTGCATTGGAAAAGGCTTGCCCTCCTAGTGATGATAGTTTAAATCGGGGGAAAACCAGGAAAGCGGCCTCTGCCGATCGCAAGGATCTGCTGGGTGCATACGGAACTAAACGCTCCCTGATGTACCTCGGGGCTCGTCCATATAGGGCTTTATGCGTGATACAGAGGCCCTTGAACTTAACACGCTGCCTGATTGGGAGCCAATGTAGCTTACGCAGCAGTGGGGTGGCATGTGTCCTATGTTTTTTAAAGATTAATCTGGCTGCGTCGTTCATCTCTGTTTGTAGTCTGGCCAGCAGTTGTTGAGGAAGGCCGGCATACAGAGGGTTGCCATAATCTAGCCGCGCCAGAATCATGGCTGACACCGCCCGTCTAAGTGTGTCCGGGGTCAAAAGGGGAGAGATTTTACGGAATTGTCTTAGTAGGCCCACGCAAGTGCCTACGACTGTCGAAACTTGTTTGGACATGGAGAGTTTGACATCTATGTGAATGCCAAGACTTTTTACAGCCGCCACTGGTTCTTGAGAGGACCCCAGTTCGTTAGGCCAAAGAAGGTCATTCCAGGGGCTGGACGCTGTGGTAATCGCCAGCACCTCTGTTTTATCTGGATTTATTTTTAGCGAGTTAGCTGTCATTCAGTTGACCGTAAATTTTAATATGTTTTGCAATCTCAGCTGTGCAGTATGTGGGTTGTCTACTTGGATGATGATCTGGGTGTCATCAGCATAGTTATAGATCCGGCATTCCATCTGATTCAGTGCAGAGATCAGGGGCTGCAGATAGGCATTGAACAAAAGCGCTGAGCCCTGGGGAACTCCACATGAGAGACCCGCTGGGTTGGAGACCAGGTTAGCAAGCTGGACTCTCTGGGAACGGCGATCTAGAAATGACGCCAACCAAGCATGGGCGGTGCCCTGAATGCCAAAATCCCTCAACCGCGATAATAGGAGTTCATGGTTAACAATATATTATTGCGCTTTTGTTAAAAACATGCAAGGAAAGTAGGTATCTCCTGAACTCTAATGCCACATACAGAAGTGTCATTGCAGAGACCGTGCATAAAGAGGCATAATATTTCAATGAAGTCCTATGCAAAGGCACAGCCTATTAGAACATGCAATTTTAAACATCACACACTTTTTTTTAGTTTGCATTTTTTGGGAAGTATACAACAAGAAGCAATCCCTTCATCTACACTAAAACGGAAGAAAAAAACTTTAACCAAACGTGTAAAGTAAACAACCCATAAATAAATCTTATTAGTAACAAGACTGACCAAATGAAAGGTTAAATCATGAATGAATTAACATGCGAGTATAAAATATGTGTGCTGTTGGGTTCAAATAAAAGTCTATGGATAAAGTGCATTGTCAGTGTTAGAAAGCAAGATTATAATATTGACCAAATACCAGGTGATTTGCCCCATACAAGTAGTAAGGCTAACAGGGTTTAACAGCATTCAATTCAGGATCAGCAAATTTCCCAGGTTCCCTGGATTGTTTTTGGAAAGTTCCACAAATGATCACTAAGGTAGTTTTTGTGCTAAAGTTCTGCATCAGAATTCCAAAATATAATCTATTATTGGGAATCTTGTTTCAGCATAGACTGCTTTTTTTTCTTCAAATAAGTGTTTCATTTGGGGTGTTCAGGCGGATATCACAGACCCTGTGGACGCTGCTCTGGGACGGGGGCAACCCGAGAATCACGCTTAACAAACTCACGAGGGGGGTGTATGACGTATGGCTGGCCCCACCGGATGTGAGGCTGTACTATTGGGCGTCCCAGCTCCAGGTCATTAACGACTGGGTCTACATGGACTCTTCGGAGCCTGCCTACAGGGTGGACAGGTACACCATGCTAGATGGCAACTGCAAACCTCTCCTTCCTCGCGAAAGCCGCGGGGCGATTTGCCTAAACATACAGGGGTGGTACTGCGGTGCTGGAGAGACGCCAGTAGATTCCTGGGTTGGACAGACTCTATAACCGGCAGAACCCCGCTCTGGTTCGGGGACCAATTGAGGGAAGTGAGGAAGTTTACGGGCTTCAAGGGCTGGAAATTGATTGGAATCGAATACCTTGGGGATATCTGTAAGTGGGGGCCCTCAGATCCTTTGACTACCTAAAAAAGGAGTACCAAATGCATGACTCACAACACTACCATCAGCTGCGTCTCTCTCATGCATTGCGCGCCCACATCCCATTAGAGACATCGATTCCGGAGTACTCGCCCATGGAGGACAGGCTCCTGCTGGACCCCATCTTAGAGAAGCCCACAGCAACCATCTACTGTAAATTGATTAATACCATGCCTGACCCACTGCTATCTCTGCGGGCGAAACGGGAGAGTGACATAGGCAGCCTGAAAGACGATGATTGGCAGGACGCCCTGCAGAGCCCACGGGAGATTGCGGTGTGGGTTCGGTTCCGACTGGTCCAATTTAAAATCTTGCACCGGGTGTACTACCCGCGCACACACCTGTTCTCATGTGGCAGGACACTTTCCCCTCTGTGTGCGAGGGGCTGCCAGGAGGAGGGAACGTTCTTTCATATTCTTTGGGACTGTCCCAATGTGGTTCCGTTCTGGACTAGGGTGGCTCGCACTATGGAGCTAGTTGGGGGTTTGCCGGTCCCGGTGGAGCCACAATGGTTTTTATCAATGATCAAAGGCCCGACGACTGGTCAAGATACAACGTAATTTGGCTGGCATTGGCAGTCGGGGTGGCAAAAAGAAACATAGGCAGGAATTGGGGGGACGCA
This sequence comes from Lissotriton vulgaris, assembly GCF_964263255.1. Classification (NCBI taxonomy): domain Eukaryota; kingdom Metazoa; phylum Chordata; class Amphibia; order Caudata; family Salamandridae; genus Lissotriton; species Lissotriton vulgaris. The sequence continues at coordinate 1,432,020,808 of NC_141687.1, forward strand.
GGAGGTGCCGCAATGGGTCCAGTGGCTTAGAGATTTGGATTGGTGTCAGAGGGCGGAGGAGACAGTTTGCAAGGCCAGGGGGTGCATTAAGAAATGGAGGAAGATCTGGGGCCCATGGCGGACGTCCAGAGGAGCAGGCGGGGAGGCGGGGGAGGAGTGATATGGGTGATAACGCTCCATTGATGTTTGATCGGCCCTTGATTGTGCAATGTATTGCTAAAGTTTTTTTCAGATGTCTGAACACTGCGATGTATGTTGCGAATCTGTGATCAATGTTTATAAAAAGAGTTATTAAAAAAAGTGTTTAATTAAAAATCAACTTCTTGTATATTACTCATTTAAAAGTTGTCGTGAATTAAGGCTTTTCCCCATATAGTAAGATCAAATTTGTCACAGCTGCGACTTAAAGCTCTATTGCAGGGGTACTCATAGTACGGCCCGCGGGCCGCCAGCGGCCCGGCAAGCCTCCCCTGGCGGCCCGCGGACCTTGAGACATCCCTGTTTTATTTTAACCCCTTGTATGCTCATGACGAAGCCGCTCCGTCATGAGCATCGGCTGAGCTGTGCTCATGACGGAGCGGTTCCGTCATGGCCCTGCCGCCGCGCCTGCGCGGCGCTGATTTCGCGCCTGCGCAGTGCGTTCTATTAAGCGGGCGGGGCCATGACGGAACCGCTCCGTCATGAGCACAGCGCAACTGCGGCTCGTGTCGGAGCGGCTCCGTCACGAGCATGCAAGCGCCACTCGCCCCCCCCCCCCCATAGCGCTGCGGCGGAATTGCCGCCGCAGCGAAGGGGTTAAAGAATGTCAGCAAACACCCCTGCGGCAGCACAACTCGGAGACTTCAGAGACTTTGCTGCTATCTGGGGGCCGGGCGATTCTCGGCATAGTCATAGTGGGGCTGCAGGGGCGCTCGGAGGTGAACAAAGCCTCATTAACATTCTAATGGTCTTTGAAAGACCTGTGAAGTGCTCGGGTGCGGCTGTGTGTGTGTGTGCCTGGAAGCTGTCTCAGCCGTCGACGGTTTTGTATCTCGAGTGTAAGAGATGTTTGCATTTAAATAATGCTTGGTGGACATCTCTCAGTTGTACAGAAAGTGAAATAATGTAATTTCAGAGTAAGAGTGGCTTACATGTTCCTGATGCTTCAGCAAAGCAGTTTCACAGGAGGCAAAAATGAATGACACTTTTCAAAGGAAATGTGCATGGTGCACATTGGGGATAGCGCAGAGAGCAAAATAGGAAACAGAAAAGGGAACGAGAACACACAGTGCAAGCTTCCTTGACGCGCAAAACCAGCAGCACCAGTGCATACTTTCCTCACGGAAAACTACACATGCTTGAACAAACAATTCAGGCGACAGGCTCACTGTTCTTTACCCATTTTTGCGTTGCTAAATTTCTTCTGCTTACTTCATTAGTCAGTGGGATATTAAATTGCAACGATTTCTTTTCAAAGGCTTCCACTATCACGTTCCCAAATTTTGGTATGTATTATCATGGGCATCAGCAGTCTTCCTTCACCCACAAGATACTGCTGGCAGCAGAAGTGGTAAGATGAATGTCACATTTTCTAGCAATATTTCTGATGTATACCTAGTCCCAGGTAGACAGAGGCAGACAGAGGGCGAGCGAGGGAGGGAGGTAGAGGGAGGGAGACAGGGAGGGAGAGTGAGGGAGTGAAAGGGAGGGAGACAGATGGAGAGGGAGGGAGGGAGGGAGGGAGGGAAGGAAAGGGAGGGAGAGGGAGACAGAGGGAGGGAGAGGGAGACAGAGGGAGGGAGAGGGAGGGAGACAGAGGGAGAGAGGGTGGGGGAAGGGAGGGAGGGAAAGGGAAGGAAAGAGAGGGAGACAGAGGGAGGTGGGAGAGGGAAACGGAGGGAGAGAAAGGGAGGGAAGGAGAGGAAGAAAGGGAGAGGGAGACAGAGAAAGGGAGAGAGACAGAGAGAGGGAGACAGAGTGAGGGAGGGAGACCTCAGTGTGAGGGAGACCTTGGAGTGTGGGAGAGGGAAGGAGAGAGAGAGAGAGAGAGCGGTGCGGCCCTCGGACACAAACCACACTGTAAATTTGGCCCTCTAGAGAAAGTTTGTGAGTACCCATGCTCTATTGGATCCTGTTTCATGCACCATCTCACAGTTTAAACACTCAATTTGGATTTTGGCATCACTATCCTTGACTAAAAAATTCAACTTCAACTTGGAAGCATATGCATTAAATATTGCAAGGTGATCTCAAAACAATAAAGGGGCAGCTTTAAATGTAGGAAACGTGGATGTTTTCTAAAAAAGATATATATCTGCAACAAAGCCACAGATTCCCATCGAACACTTTCTAGGACGGGTGCTTTCTTCTATGAGTGTGGCATCACGTATAATTATCTAACAACAAAACATCCACAGAGGACAAGGAGCACTCTCGGGTTCCATTTGCTGTTTTATTTCATCCAGAAGACTCCTTTCGGCGCATTGTGTAGTAAATACTCAGAAGCTTCCAGTGCATAACAGCGGGTTTATTGCATAGAGAAACAGCAGGACATCTTCAACAGGAGCTGGCCAGGCATAAACTGTCTCAACCTAGAACCCCAGGAAGAGTCCAGAGCCACCTGCATTCTGGAATATGACATAAGGCTACAGGAGCGGAAAACATGGAAACAAAAGTAGGAATAATATACAACACATCTTCTCTCGTTGAAAACAAAAAACAAAACTAGAAACTCTAATGAAAAGAAAACAAAAGAGGAAACAAAGCGAACAGAAATAAGCTAGAAAACAAAATGAAGGAGGGAACACACCTCGGTTCATTAAACATCGGATTAATCACAACAATAATCATTTAGATACAGGGGTGGTCTACGAGACCTTTGACACCTTGAAGAGGACTGAGAAGAACCTGGACAAGGAGAAAGAACAGACTGATTAGAAACCCCACTACTGGACTGAGAATCAGGAGCATCACCCCCACCATCTCTTCTTCCTAACATTTGCACAGAATTGGAAGAGGTAGAAACATGAGAAGGAATGAACATGTAACCAGATCAATCATCCCTACAATCACGCTGAACCTGGACCGGAACAGAACGAGAGACCAGAGAATCAGCACCAGAACAAGCTTTCTGATAAAGAGCCACTCTCCTCAAGCTCCACTTCTCCCCATTGGAGAGAACAACATAATGGGGTTAAACCATTCTTACAGAAAAGGCACCTCGAAATTTAGACAATCCACCAGAAACTCTGCCAGACTTCACTTTAACGAGGTCACCCTTAGAAGGCCTATTAGAAACAAGCTTCGGCAACTTCCCACCCGAAGGTAGGAATAATATACAACACATTGCCTTTTTCAATTCTGGTGCATAAATCAGGTCTCCGTTCGTGGCTCCTTAAGTACACAAATTTCGCTGCCCATTGGACAGCATTTGATAGTCTCTGAAAGGGGACTGCATTTTCTCCCTAGTTGTACTGTTACACATTTGTCATCACAGTGTGTCAAGTTTTGCCATTAGTTGATATCGTTCATAATTTTGTAAGCGCTTTTAAAGTACTATACAAGTTGGAAATATGCTAAAAGATTTGATAGTCAAACAGTGCTTTTTAAAAGGAACCACGCACTGTGAGGCAGCAGTCCCTTTAAACAACACGAACAAGCCTGTGTTTTAGTAGCCCTCGTCCGGCTGCTATTTAAAGACTGTGTATGGCACGTACCTGCAATCTCAGGTTTAGTAACCCAAACTCTCCATTTAGTAATGTCCCAACATTTGTTATCGGGTGTGCCACAGTTTCAGTCATTTGCGGCGGTTCTGACGGTCATGCAAGGAAGCACCCGTCCTGGAAAATGTTCGATGGGAATCTGTTGCTTTGTTGTTGATGTAAAATTGATGTGTCTTCTGGATGAAATAAAACTATAAATGGAACCTGAGAGTGCTCCTTGTCTTTTGTGGATGTTTTGTTGGTAAAATAAAAAAATATGCTTCCACTCGACGCGTTTTGAAGGACTAGCCTTCTTGGTGACGCGTGACCAAGAAGGCAAGTCCTTCGGAACGCATTGAGTGGAAGCGTATTTTTGAATAAACACACTTTATTGCAAACAGCAGCCTGGACATTGTTTTTTGGAACTTAAAAACAATCTTTTGGATATTTTGGGACCCGCAACCCCGTCCAGGCCCGCCGCTATTAGTGGTAGGGGCTTAATTGCGAACTTAATATGAATTTTATCTAAGTTTTTGAAAAGTATTGTAAAATGCAGAAATTCGATAACCTCATGGTGATCAAATGGTTAAATAATTTTGCTTTTATAATGGGGAGAAACATACGGTTTTAAATATTCTCAAAAGAAATTTTGAAAAATTAGATGATGATGATGGTTTTTTTTTTGTTTTGTTAAATTGTATAGCATGTTTTTGTGTGCTTTTATGATTCTCTTAAACAGAAATCGACTAAAACGTGTTACTACTACGCCTCCTGGGTTGCTTTTATTAATTTCAGGTTGGCTTAGATGGTATTTTACCAATCCAAAGGTGTAGTACTGTGACTGAAATTGTAAAAAGGCTTTTGTCATTTTTCAGCACTTGCTAATCTAATCCTATGCTTAAAAACTTTACTAGAAAAACAAACATTTGTGGCGATCAGATTTGGCATGTTGGTGGTATTGTACAGTGTTCCATGTAAATAAGCTGCTCTCTAATTGAAACTTGGGAATTACCCAGAGTTCCCTTCTTCCTTTTTTACATCATAGAAAATTTGCACACCATTATACATCGAGGAATCCCTCCAAGTGAAGGATAGTTATTTTATGGAAGACTCCATGCACACCTGTAATTTTGGATATGGCTTTAATACTATGACTGAAAATGTCTTTATTTTGAATGATGCTATGCCAAGAATATGAACACTTTCAAAGATACTGCATCTCCCCCAAACCCAGGTAATTCATGTGTTGTTAAATTCAAAAACAGTACTAGAAGAGCCAGATGGCAACATGGTGGGAGATGGGGGCTCACCACCTTTCCCTCTCTTAGCACGGCACACCTATACAATCCAGGCTTCACTTTTGCTATGGAGGGAGAATGATTGTTCTAACTTGGCACTAGGAGAATGAAGAACATGGAGCAAATTGTTCAGTCAAGAAAACATCAAATCCTTTGAGCAGTGCAAAGAGGAATGTAATATCCAAGAGTCCAGCTGGCTTCAATATTATCAACTAAGACACTAGTCTTTTTTCCCACCTAACGCAGCAGCTGCCTCTCGTCTCACATGCTTTGAACAACAAATTTGCAATTAGGCTTCAGGGGTCTAGTCTTTAAGACAAAGCAGATGGTTTAAAATAGTTAAATAAGAGGGATTTGCCTTCCAACACAGGTTAGAATTAAACCTGGGGCAGCTCTTTTTGCAAACAAAAGCTCTGGATAAAAATTCAGAAGGATTTTTGTAGCATCTCACATGAGAAATCAGCCTATAAACAAAAGTACCTATTACACATTATCCCTGCTCGTCTTCATTGTAATTTCTTTCTCTGTTAGGCGTATGTTGTCTCTGCAATAGGGAAATGTGAACTTTTCTACATAAATAGTGCTCCTTTGCAATAGCCCATACGTTCTGGAAAGAAATACTGAGACACATAAGAGGGACATTGGGCTACCGCCCTATAACGATCACTCTGAAACTAACAGTACTCAGCTTAAGGCCTGACTACTTAGATGGGATGGTGACCCGTGCCTGAACTTTAGTAAAGCACATCACAACGGCAATTACATTTTTAAAATGCAGATCTTGTAGATTTAGTCCATTCGAATTTCTTTGAGTCTTAAAAAAAATGTAGGCACCCAACATTTTGACAGTAAGTCCCAAAAAACATAGCCTCAACTATGTTCTGATGGCTTAAATCATTGCTTATCCCAGGCGGGATTGTTTTTTATTTTTATGTTGCCAAACCTACGCCTTTGGAGTACAATTATCATCGATCTGGCATTAAACCTTTACAACCGTATAACAGTATTGGGACAATTCCCCCCCCCCCCTCCCCCATGCATAATCTCAAAGTGGAATAGGGCTACGAAGAAACTTGATAGCTTTAACCTTGTTTTTCTCTAGATAGATTAGAATTGAATTTATACATAGATACTGATTCTCGTTAACCACTTCCAATTTGGTTCCTGTTAGCCTCCAAGAGTGAGCAGTATTTTTTATTGCCAAAGCATAAACATTGTGTTTATTCTCACTTTAGAGCATGGGTACTCACAAACTTTCTCTCGGGGGCCAAATTTACAGTGTGGTTTGTGGCCGAGGGCTGCACCGGTGGAGGCGGGGTCAGTGGGGAAGGGGGAAGGGGCTAGATAGAAAAAAACTGTGACCATGAAGTTGAACACAGGCCCCAGCAGCTGACGCGTTTATGCACTGAGCCAGCAGACCAGCATACACACACCTCTTTCTCTCTCCCTCCCTCTCTCTGTCTCCCTCCTTCTATCTCTCTCTCTCGCTCTCTCCTTCCGGCTCTCTCGGTCTTCCTCTGTCTCTCTGTCTTACCTCTCTTTCTCTCTCTGTCTCCCTCCCTCTCTTTACTTCCCTCTCTCCTTCTCCCTCCATCTGTCTCCCTCTGTGTCCCACTGTCCATCTCTCTGTCTCCCTCCCTCCCTCCGTCTGCCCTGTCTGTCTCCCTCCCTCCCTTTGTCTCCCTCCCACCCCCCCTCTGTCTCCCTCCCTCCCTCCCTCTGTCTCCCTCCCTCCCTCCCTCCCTCTGTCTTTCTGTCTCCCTCCCTCTGTCTGTCTGTCTCCCACCCTCTGTCTCCCTCCCTCTGCCTCCCTCCCTTTGTCTGCCTCCCTCCCTTTGTCTGCCTCCCTCCCTTTGTCTGTCTCCCTCCCTTTGTCTGTCTCCCTCTCTATCTTCCTTCTGTCTGTGTCCCTCTCTCCCTCTGTCTCCCTCTCTCCCTCTGTCTGTCTCCCTCTCCCCCTCTCTGTCTGTCTCCATCCCTCCCTCTGTCTCTCTCTCTCTCTCTCTGGCTGTCTCTATCGCTGGCTGTCTCTATCGCGGTCTCTCTGCCTCTATCTGTCTCTGCCTCTATCTGTCTGTCCCTGTCTCTATCTAGCTCCATCTGTCCCTGTCTCTATCTGTCTCACCTCACCCAGCCCTCACTCCCTGCTCTGCTCTCCCACCTCACCGGGCTCTCACTCCCTGCTGCCCTCCCACCTACCACACACGGGCTCTCACTCCCTGCTCTACCCTCCCACCTCACTGGGCTCTCACTCCCTGCTCTTCCCTCCCACCTCACCCGGCTCTTACTCCCTGCTCTTCCCTCCCACCTCACAGGGCTCTCACTTCCTGCTCTGCCCTCCCACCTCCCTCACCCGGGCTCTCACTCCCTGTTGCCCTCCCTCCTCCCTCACCCGGGCTCTCACTCCGTGCTCTGCCTTCCCACCTCACAGGGCTCACTCCCTGCTCTGCCCTCCCACCTCCCTCACCCGGGCTCTCACTCCCTGCTCTGCCCTCCCACCGTACAGGGCTCTCACTCCCTGCTCTGCCCTCCCACCTCCCTCACCTGGGCTCTCACTCACTGCTCTGCCCTCCCACCTCCCCCCCCCCCCCCCCGCCTCTCCCCTGTGTGTCAGCCTGGCTAACAGCCTCCCGGGCACCCCAGTACTTCACAGGTCTTTAAACGACCATTTGTTTGTTAATGAGGCTGTGTTCACCTCTTAGCGCCCCTGCAGATCCACTCTTGACTGTGGCTGGAATCGCCCGGCCCCCACAAAGCAGTCTCTCTGATTATGCACTGCTGCTCCCCGAGGTGTTTGCTGAAGTAAAAAAAAACCAAAAACACAGGTGCAATGTGTCTCAAGGTCCGTGGGCCGCCACTGAAGGCTTGCCGGGCCGCTACTGGCCCACGGGCCGTACTTTGAGTACCCCTGCTTTAGAGCATAACATTTCCTATGCAATTCTAATGGGGTTTGAGCCAAAACAGCAATGAGAAGGGGCCCAAAATGAAAACTGACAACTTTAGGTAAAAAAGAATGTGATTTTGCCATTGAGACTTGAAAATCAGCACCCAAAAAAATCAGAACAAGGTTCGAACCCAAACGCAGCCTTATTTCCAGCTGTTTCTGAATGGTAATTCTTCTGTTGGACTTCCATTGATAAGTGCCCCCATTTTGGCCCGATTATCTGAATGTAACAATTATATAACAAGAGCACAATTTATATCACCCATCTTTCATTTTTGGACCATACTTGTGAACGATCAACAGAATCTTGAAATCGTACTAAAAATTGCAACATAAAGCGCTTTATGGCTTGAAACTAATTCTCTAATTACTTCCCGAAGAACAAAACATTGAGCCATAGTGGATTTGCTCTGTTGGAATCTTACTTGATCCAGAAAGCTAAAAACTTTTTCAGTTGACTTCTCATTTAACCATATCAGAACAGCTTTTGTGGCGAAATTTGTAATGAGATGAAGTGGTAACATGCAGGGTTATCTATTCTACCGTTTTTGAAAAGAGGTTAAATGTTGGCCCCCTTCCAAGAGGTCCACATTTGCTTTGCAATACTTAGCTCTAGGTGGATGTGATAACCCCCTCATTCACCTTGTTTGTGATCACATTTCAGTTTCCCCCTCAGCTTGATGCTTGTCTTGTGGAGTTAGCCAATGAGCATAAGTCCTCCTTCACCATCTCCTCAGAGGAGGCCTGCAGCTCACACTCTCCTCATAGGTATAAAGGCCATGTTGATGGTTTGGAGTGGTTACAGTAATGGATGACTTTTCCTAATAGCAGATGTGTATTGTAGAATTCAAGTTGGCTGCGCGGCTATTGTAAGGGGATTGATCTCCACAAAACAGGACTGTTGCTGTAATGTTTTCTTCAATACACAACGATCACTCTGTCAGCTTCTATCCATGGAAAGGGGTTATGTATTGGACAAAATACAACCAGTCCTGTTTCTTTCATGCACTTCCTGTGTCTGAATGACTCTTGGAGCATGTGTGAAATCTGAATTGGTTAGTCCACATCTGCATTACCAGACAGTAACTCCAGATGCGGACACCTCAGGTGCTTTAAACCTTTAGATAAATCCAATTTCGTGAGACCTAGTTAAAGTTTGTAATTGTAGGTCTTTCAGTCGGATTTACTGGCTAGGATCCTTATTTCCAGGTGTGAAAATACCACGCCTGGGTACTGCCTTAATAATAACCAGGACCTTAAGTCCGCAATGTTTATCATACGTTGTCTCGCTTGTACTTACAATTGTTTTAATTGTTGTAATAATAAAAATGGTTTTGTTGATTATCATTATTGTATTATTGGTTTTATGATTGAGAGTCAATTCAAAATGCACTGTTCCGTAAAGCAACTCTGCTCACGAGTAGTGAGTGCGAAGAAAAAGTGAAGTCATGTTATTAACTTATTGCCTTATTGCAACAAAAAAATCTGTTGAGATGTAAATGTATGTGCTTGACAAATGTTATAGATATCCTTTGATGCAGTGCTTATTAAAAAGCAAGTTAAAAATATATATATATGGTTTTGTTTCTAGTTTTCATAAACCTATTTCACACAGTAATTGTGGTTGCTGTTTACAATGTTTTTTTAATATTAAAGGTAAGAAGCAACGGCAATGAGCAAGCGTAAATCAAGGGACAACAACCTGACAATTGGGGAATGTATTTCCAAGGTGACTTAATGTTTTTGAATATTCTATAACATTGTCTGTAACTTTGAAAAGAACCTATATGCAATGCAAACTACTTCTTAAAGTGTGATCAATGTGATGTGAGCAAATGACTGCACTAACTTAACATTTATCCTAAGAACCTCACACTAGCATACACCTTTTAATCTGTGTGCACCATTACAAAGAAATACATTACACGCATATAAATGAATGTGGCTCAAGGGCAACAGAACAAGAGTACACTCAATAAGGAAGAGAGACCTCAATCTGGGTGAGCTTAGATTGGAAATATACATTTCACAGAGTGGAAAATGTATTTATATAGTAATTTATGCAAGCCTATTGAAGTGACCCTAGTATCACATATAGGAAAATTAATATGGATTAATAAAGGACAACGACATGAGTATATTAAGGCAAACAGTGAATGTTCATAACTGTAAAGTGTTGGAGAGAAAATGTAGCACATTTAGTACAGTGTCCCGTTTTTAGCCCTAACAAATGTCATCCTGCATCTCATCTTGGACAGCCCACTATTTACTATCTGCCCCTGCCCACTTCTATCATTGAGTAACAAAAATCAGGCTCATCCTAAATTTCCATCACTGTGTTGCTCACCTGGCCAAAACCTATCCAGTAAATCCTTCCCTCAAATCGCCAGCCCCCCAACCCCCACCCTCCTGAGGAAAATTGAACACTGATCATTCAGTTCTAGCCAACCTCTTGCATCTCCTAGGCAAAAAAGAGGAAAAGCGTTTATGAAACAGTGTTCCATCTACATAGACGTTTATGATCTGTTAAACCCCATCCCACCGCAGTTTGGACCCAACTATATACAAATCAGTCTTGACCCTGCTCCAATAGGAACTGTCCAGCCCGATCTGCCAGGCAGAGTCCTCCCTGAACTGAAACACAAGCAACCCAGGACTGTTTTGCATTAGTTATGGGCTGTTCAGCCTGGTTCCAGGGATTGTGTGCACGGGACCTATTTCTGGGCATACCTGTCCAACTCAGGACGTCACCATAAGTATACAAGTCAGCGATGGGTGCAATGCTTGAATTAATCTCAGCCAGTGGTAATCACTCGGGCCATTTTAATCCATTTTTATTTTGCACACTGTCCCACCTCAGTTTGGACCCAGTTTGAATCCAGCTACATGCAAATTATTCTTGACCTGGCTGAAGTGGGTCCCGGGCCCCTGGAACTAAGCTATGCCTGGATGAAGAGCCCTAACTAGGGCTAAACCAGTCCTAGGTTGCTTGTTCCGGTGCAGAGAGGACCTGGCCTGGCAGGTCGGGCTGGACTGTGAGGAACAGGGTTGAGACTTATTTATTTGCATATAGCTGGGGCCAAACTGAGGTGGCATAGTGTGCAAAAATAGCTTGATTGGGATGTGGTTCAGAGTGATTACCAGTGGCTGAGATTGATTCAAGCATTCCATCCATCACCCCCCCCTTTTTTTATTTGTTTGCATTTTTTTGCATTATCAAATTCAGGGCAGATAATTTCTCCTTTAAATGTGAAGTACCTCAAGGCTCCTCTCTGAACCCGACCTTATTCACTATCTGTAGGACACTATTGGCTAAACTGCAAAAATCCTTTGGCTTTGATCTTGTATTATATGCTAATGATACACAAATAATTATATCCATCTCCAAAACATTTACTGACACCAAAGCCATCTTTGTTAGGTGTATGAACATGGTGACATAATGGTTGAGTGCAAACTGCCTCAAAGTGATTGTGACAAAACTGAGACTTTAGCAGTTGTTCCTGTTCCAACAAATTAACAGTATTACCAGTACTGGCTTTGCCAAAACACTGAGTAAAATCCTACCTCCTATTTCTGGGTCTTATCGCTGAGTCATTGTTCACACTCTTATAGTTTCAAGAATAGATTATGGAAACTCACTGTATCTAAGCACTCCCAAGTACATTCTAAATGAACATCAGTTCACATAGAATGCTGCAGCCAACTTATTCTTGACATTCAAAAAACATCATCCAGTAAAGGTCACTAAGACTTTTTACTCTGGCTTTCAATAAGTAAAAGATTTCTATTTAAAAGCCTTTGTATCGCCCATAAAACTTTAAACGATGCTACACCATCTTAGGTGGCAACAAAACTGGTGAAATCCAGCCCGGACAGAAATCTTTATTACACCCACCACCACTTGAAAATGTTTTTCAATGAAGACCAAACGTGATTTATTCCACAACAGAGTGAATTGTTCAATCTTCAGTGGCTGGCATGTGTATAGCACTTCTTATATTCTGATGAAGGCAATTAGGCTGTGCCTTTGCTTGATATTGAAAAAGTTTTTCGATACAACAGGGTTGAGACTACATGCTTGAGGTCTTGGGAGAGGTACACTTTGGACAAGGGTTTATCAGATAGATTAAATTGCAGTATACTTGTCCTGAGGCTAGGGCTGCACAGGTGGAATGGTGTCTCCTATTTGGGACCTTATGTGGTTCACACGATAAGGATGCCTGCTGTTACCTCTATTGTTCGCCCCAGCCATTGAACCATAGGAGAACACTTTGCTTAGAGAGGTGAGGGACTGAGGAATAATGAGACGAGCGGTCGAGTGAATTTTTCGAGCCCTGATTGTCTTAATGACACTGTTGCAGGGATTCTGTACATATACAGAACTATGCGCAGGAAACCAGGACCTCAGTAGATAGTGGTGTACCAACCTATAACCTCAGTACCCAAAATCCCCCAAACTGACTAGCAATAATGTCGCATTTGTTCTCATACTAACAGCGAAGCTACCAATGACCCTCGACTCTCTCCGGAATCACGGGCGCAAGACAACTTTTGCTCACTCACTCATACTTGTCCACAATAAAAGTATTCAGAGTCACGATATAGTTTAAAATGTTTATTTGAAATAACGCGCTCTATGGTACTGTACACGTGCCATTACTAGCAGCAAAATGCATAGAAACAATATTGTTAGCATTGTCACAATTCCATAGAATACTAACCGGGATATCATTTTATAAAAACAGTGGAAAAGGACTACAGTGCCTAACCACCCTCCCCGTGCCAAGATATAGTTTATTATAAAAAAGAAGACCTCTGGGCTTTGTCAGCAGACCCCATACCTCAAAGCCTAGATGAAAGGTTTACATCTCAGGACAAGCACAGCTCTTCTCTCTGGAAAGGTCTCTCTCCAAATGCGTGAACAACATGCTTAGCTTGCAGTATTAAAGCATACAATTTTCAGTATTGCAGCTGTGTGTCATGTTATGTCTAGGTGCGATGGACTGACCAGAATAACAAAGGGCATTGTTTATCGACCTTGTACATCGTGTGCAATTACATAAAACACAAGATCTCGGAGCACACAGAAAATTAAATGCAATTGCCACTTCTAAGTCCAAAATTCCACTCCAAAGTAACAGTGTTTACAACAGAAATCTTTTTCTTCCACAAAATCCACTCCTTGTGCCAAGGCGTTTTGCCTAGGTTCAAGACACCTACGGCTTCGTCAAGGCTGGAAATAATACAAAGAACGTATATTTGTAATAATTTCTTACATGTGGTCATAAAAACCATCCGCCATATACATGCAGACCGTGTCAGGACTGTAAAAAACATAGGTGCATTTTAGCCATATAAGCTACTATTTGAAGCAAGGCATTTATATATTTTGTAAACTTTGGGAAAACAGTATTTGATATAATACATGGTTGCTTAAGGTGTCAATTGTCATTCACTAGACCCTTATTTCCCTCGATAATCATTATTTTTTGTACAACCCAAGTGCTCGTGATAAAAAAGGGGAACGCATCAAGTTTGATGCCGGTATATTCACAAAGTCAGGATCAACCGTGAAATCAAAAATAGAAGAAACCAAATTTCAAGTTTACTAAGTCTAGTGAAATATGGCTGAAGCCAAGTACTAAATTATTTTAAGGAAGTGGAACATGATCCTACCTTATCGTTGTTCCCCTCCTGATATATGTATATTTTCTTCCCAATGCTAAGAAGGTATTTTGAGAATGCCGTATTGCCCAGGCTTTTCAATCATATATATTGAGGCAGCACGCCTGAAATCATATCGAAGACCTTATTAGTATACCACCGTAATTATATTTGTAGACTGCACATTTAAGTTTACCACATAACAACGTTCTTTTTAAGGTTATGAAGGCTCTTACCTCCAATATTTCAGTTTGGCATATATTATCCCGTAGTTATAGAGGTAAAACTTCAAATTCGAGTGGCCAGTTGTTAAGTCCAAATTTGTATCTTCCCTGCAACATCAATTGTATAGCAGGTTTTAGTAAACCGTATCTAGTGTCGAGACCAAAGCTTCTAAAGCCTCCTTTCATCTATATCACGTCGCGTTATTACTCTTACCTTCAATTCTGGGTCCCTTCACTTATCGCGGCGTCCTGCCCGTGTTCAGGCATGTATTTGCCTCTTCCGTGTATGCGCTATAACGAGCATACACGTAGATATAAAGGAAGGACCACGTTTTCTATAGCCCAGTAGGACTCTTTACTCTTTTTCACACATGTGCCAGTGTGATTACCGCACACTACCCAGGACACTACACCATCTTTGACCTGGTCTTCTCTCTTTGTGTTTTTCACGTTGTTGTAAGGGGCATGAGTTGACAGGTCGTTAAATTATTTCCCCTCTTGACCCTCCACACACTTGTTTTTGAGATCACGTTTTCGCCACCGCGAATGGCCGCCATCTTTGAGTAGGGTCGAGTAATTCCTACTCTTCCATGTATGCGCTTAAATATAAAGAAAGGACCAAGTTATCGTGACCACGAATGGCCGCCATCTTTGAATAGGGTCAAATAATCCCTATTATTATGAGAGAGTATGGTTAATTCTATATTTTATTTATCAAGCTAACTTTGTGTATATTTATTGGAACATGCCCAATATCTCATATCTTTATATATACAAAAGATAATTTGCTTATTATAGTGTTGTTTGGCGTACGAACACCTAATGCCATATGTATACTGAAGAACAAGGTCCTAACCTCCAAATAAGGGGCATTCAAATATTGACAGTGTAGATGCCTCATAAGCATTATTCTGTTGAGTGCCTAAGAAGATTAGTCCCGTATTGGTATGCTTGAAACTCATTTGGATTGTACAAAAATATTTACATTCATCATCAAAATTAAAAATTAAGTGGTTAACAAACATATACCTGTTCATCATATTCAGATACAGAAAGTACAGATGATAAAATATCAATCTCAACAAATTTCTTAAGAGAGAGTGACCATAGATTGGGCATAATACCCCACCCTTAGTCCACCGTAATCCAACATATGATTATATGCTGATATTCTTAATCCTATTTCAGTCCCCCAGAAAGAATTGCAGCTCATGATCAAAGTTAATTCCATTTTCCACAGCTTTTAGACGCATAATCCATTTGCTTCACACCTGCGTAGTAACAGCGCCCTGTTACCACCAAGTGGGTCTTGTTTAATTTGATCAATCCCCAAAAATACAAAGTTTTTACTTTCATTTTGTGCTGGACAGTTATTTATATGTTCCGCCGTGGGATATCTAGCGTCATTGTGTTTCAATGCTCTAACATGTTCTCCCATGCGGTGTTTCAGCATTCTAATTGTGCTCCCCACCTATATCTTGAGACATTTACATTGAATAATATAAACAACATATTTTGTACTACAAGTGGTATTTGTTAGGATTGTTTATCTTTTACCACTGTCAATCTGGAAATCCTTAGTTTTGTCCAGAGCATATTTACATACACCACAGTGACCACATTTGTAGAAGCCCTTAGAGTGTACATCGTGTGCAGACTAAACCACAGAGCACAGCAGAGAACTCGAAAAGCAGACCGTTTTCATGTGAAAGGGCCACAAAGTGTTGCAAAATAAACGCATGTAGTGTTGTGCACTAAAGCAGCCTAATGACAGCGAAGCACATGCTAACTTAGCATTGCAGACAATAAACCCACCATCCATACTACAACACGTGGTGTCTATGTATACTGATGATACCTAGGTCTATATGCGAGACTAGGGTGGCTTGGTGCTGTGCTTCTTAGGACACCTGGAGGAATGTCGACTGGTCTCAGGATTAACTACTAACTTGAACAAATCCAGACTGTTCCCCATGGGTGCCCTTGCAGACATGCCAGGGGGGAACTGCCTATACTGGGAATTCTGTGGCAACCAAAATCCTTGAAATATTTAGGGATACATGTGACTCCTACCCCACCAGAAGATCTTGCGCTAAACATTGGAAGCCTATTGGAGGGCCTGTAAAAGACCATCCCAGTCTGGAGGAAGCTACCATTGTCTTTTCCGGGCATTATATGGCGAGGGGGAGGGGTTATATGTACATGCTGTGACGTGATGTAGAACTGGCCAGTGGGAGCCCGCGGGAACACTATTGTAACTAGTGGTGCGCGCACACCACAGAGGAGTGGGGGGGAGGGAGAGCGGCAGCATACTCCAACGCAAAGAAAATGGGTATGCTATGTAGTGTGAAGGTGATGGGAAAATAGCAAGGAAGGTGCTTTGTCTTTGAGGCCTGACATTAAAAGCAATGTTGTTCCGAGTCAAAAGCAAATCTAGGACGTTTATGTGCATTCCAATACGCATTAGACTGAGAAAGTGTTGCCAAAATGCAAACTGGAGTTACAAACACTTTGTGCCATTAACAGAAGGCAGGGTCTCACACTGAAAAGCTGCACCAAACTCTCATACACATTTCCTCGCTTCAGGAAATGGTGTGGTCCTGGGCACTTCACCTTATTGCTCTGTTCCCCGGTTCCATTAGTTGTTTAATTTGAGAAAAATAATAACAAATGTTACAAAATGAACTTAAGGTATGTAAAGAGGAACTTACCAAGCACCATCTGTTGCACTCAAGGAGCTTGTGGAGCACGATTTCAGCTTCATGACCACGCTTATTTTGTTATCGAATTCCAAAGGGTTTGGGCACTGAAAGTTTAACTGATCCTGTTGCTCGCATGTCACATGCTCCAGGGAGAGCAGAGAACACTGCCGATGTCCGACTGTGGCAGCCAGGTTCTGGCATGGCTCCAACCCACTTTGTCTGCCAAAAGATGGACTTCTAGGCAGGGTCGGATTGGGATCACAATTTGGCCCGGGCACTGACGAAAAAAGTGGCCCACATTCAAGGGGCGTGGCCCACATTCAAGGGGCGTGCCCTTTCATGGAACACCATTTGGTTACTCTTTGAGGTCTAATTTGTAGAGAAATATTTAGTAAATTAAGCCTTTTAAAGCTTACAGAGCAAGTAACATTGGTAAAGACTAGGAGCACTGCAGTTCTGATAACTGAATACTTACTTGCAGTCTTAACGCCCTGCACAATGCCGTTAGCTACTCTTTCCTAACAAGACTCTAATCGTCACATAAATCAGAAATCTAGCACAAACTCAAGGAGAAAGGGTAAGACTGGAATCTCTGGGAATAGAACATGTAATAACAAAAGTAAGAATTCATAAATGAGGAAAAGGCAGTCTGGAGTGTAAAGAATGTTGGAAAATGTATCTGTACAATCTAGTCATAAATGTATTTCACAACCAGCAGGTGATGTCCATATACAAAAACCACAGTTCTATTTATGAGTACCAATTACAGTACACATGATCCGATTTTTTTATTTAAGGGGCTGGGCGATGAAGTGATCTGCCCAGAATAACAGGTTGTTGAGCAGACACTGGGACTCAAACTTGAATCCCGATCTCTGCAACTCTGGCGTCAGGCCACATATGCCTATGCACAGACCAGAGACGTTTTAAGGCATGGGCAATGTGGGCTCTGTCCCAGGGCCCCAGCCTTTCAGGGAGCCCCCTGATAGAGCCAACTCTGCTCTGCAGATAATCTTGCCCTAATGACCATGCATACTCCTTAAACAGATTGTTTTAAATACCATATTTTTCAAAAAATGTTTAATATGGGCAGTGAGTAAGAACCTATCACAGAGATTTTGCAGAAAAAATGTGTTTGTTTCATGCAACATCCATAAAAAATGTCTTTGAGATCAAACAGGCCATCACATATGAGAAATGGGAGGATGTCACTGAGATTATTTTCATTAATTTTAGTGAGCTGCTACTGTGTTGTATTATTGAAAACACATGTCAATGTCCTTGAATATTAGATGTAAATACATTGAGAATTTGGACAAGTATGGTAGTGCTCTGTCCAGTGACCAGCTGAAAGAGGGCATCAAAGAGCAGAAATTAGGTTATAAATTCAAATCTGGTCCGAACAGGGGCCCAAAAATATGTTTGGCCCAGGGCCCCCAAAATCCTTAAGATGTTTGGCACAGACAAGGAATGAAAGTGAGAGGATACTCTAATTGCATGACACAGGGCCAAGGTGACAATGGCCTACATGCTGAGCAACTAAAAAAAGAGCTATGCCCCTTTCTGTCACAAAATTATTCAAGCCCTCCAGCAAAGGAGCACCTAATAAGCAGGAAGCCCCTGCTATTACTAACCTACTCAGCCCTCCCCAGACCTTCAGCTCAGGAGCACTTGAACAGCAGTAAGGCCCCTGCAATTAGTAAATTAATCAGCCCTCCAGGCCTCAGGCAATGTCCTGGCAGGGGAGCACAAAACACAGCTGCTGGGTCAGACATGGTAGCCAGGGGGAGGCTGAGGTGAGATGGTGCAAGTTCCAAAAATCACCTGGCCCCCACAGCGAGACCCATTCTTCCTTGCCCACTATGCCCGTTCCCTGAATGTGAAGGGCTGTGGGCGAGGTGTTAAAACTAACACTGTTTATGTGCTGCGTGGGCCCCTGGGGGGCCGAGGTGAAAATGGCTCAAAGCCCTGAGCAACACCTGGCCCCCAGGGAGGCCGATTTTTGCAACCAATCACCCCTCCCCAGCCACCCTCAGCGTGATTGCTTTAAAGGGCAGGGGGCGAAGGAGAGGCCACAGCGGATAATCGCTGTGGCCCCACAGTGAAGCTGCATTCATTGCTCTGTCTCTGTCTCGTGCCCTCTGTGAGCCGTTTTTTTTTTCTCCCCTTTCCTAGTCCACAGAGAGCACGGGGACAGAGTCAGAGAAATGAATGCAGCTTCACTGTGCAGCTGGGAAAGGGGAGGGAAAAAAATGGCCCACAGAGGGCACGGAGACATCAGCCCTTCGGCCCATGCCCGAATGCCCGCATTGCCAATCCGCCCCTGCTTCTAGGAGCGTTAGCCCATCCGATTCCGGCACTGGCGGGGCCCTGAGGCAGCGGCGGCTGCCCGGAAGTACAGCACATACAAACACTATAATAAAAAACGAATTGAAGCTGTTGGCATTGTAAATGACAATTCATCTTATATATGTTTTAAAAACAAAAATAAAAGGCTTTGTTATTTGCAATGTCAATAGCTCAAACTCGCGTAAATGCGAGACCCATTGCATTGCAAATGCTTGTCTCTCTTCCCTTGATATCTGTTTTGAATTGTATGTGTACCCTTTGTTCTCTACACGTATGCCACTTATGCAGCCAATATTATATTTGTGCTCACCATATTGGAAGGATGTCGGTGAGGTCGTATTGAACAGGTTGACCTCTGCATATGCCTGTAATTGTGTGGTTGATGGTGATGCTGTTGTTTTTGCACACCTATTCCAGCATGTGCAGATGTTTTATATCTTGCCTTGTTATAGCACCATAAGCAGTTGTTGGTCAATATTGTACGCCTGCTGTGGCTTTACAACGCTCTGCAGCCGCTGGTAATGGCATGGGTGATACACGATGCACCTCGGGGGTGACTGCAGGTTTACTTTATGTGCGTTGCGTACAAAGCGCATACTCGAATTGTAATAGGACACATTTCGTCACAATAATGTTCCTCCATAGCTAGTGTTTTCCCCAAATACCTTGAGCCCCTTTCTACTGTTGCTGCCCCATTCCTAAACTCTTTCTGCATCTCACACCTTCCATTTGCAGGACTGGTCTCCGTGTTAGGCCGTGATCCGCATCAGTTGTGTGGGGGCACCGGGCGGTGGACACATATTAGTATTTCTGCAGCCCTCCAGCGTGTGCACGTGTTCTTGTACCTCATATATTTGACGGTCTTCTCTGTCTTATTTTCTAGCTGCAGCTGGAAATTTGGGGTGCGGTGGACGAGTTGGAATAGGAGGAAGTACTCTGCTTAGATTGTGGGAAACCGTTGGCAGGTTCTGCTTAATCTAAGCCTGCACTGCATGGCCGATCACCCCTCCCTCACCTCTGGGTCTGGTCCCCCTGTGCTTGCTGCCAGATCACACACATTAACTATGAAGGTTTCTGAGGTACTGTTTTGAGGTTTTATAAGTATGATTGGGGTGGGTGTCCCCATCGGTGCTCGTGGGAGGCTCGGGCCTTTGGTTCATTAACTGCTGCGCCCTTGTCTTCTTTTATGGGGTTTATAATAGCACAAGAAACTACCTGGAGCTTCAGCGGGCACCGTCGAGGGCTAAGGCAGTGTGTTACCCTATAGAATTATTTATGGATCACAGATTAAACCATCTTTCTTTCTTTCTTCCCTCTGCGTTCTTATAGAGTGCGAGGTGGTAGGACTTTTGCTTATGTCAGATGTGGAATTCGAGATGTTTATGAAAATAGAAGGGAGGTTTCCATTCTACATATGCCATTCGCCCCCTCCCCACCCACAACCAGGACACACACTCACACTTAGCCTGTACAATCCAACTCCATTCTGGGCTGGGCCACGGTATTGACCTTTTCTATTACGCTTCGTGGAACATTATTTTATCTCGTTACTGGGTTTGCTATATCTGTTATATTTGATTCTGAATCACAAGTAACTGGCAATTAAGAAGAATATTAAAGCATTGTAATACAATCCCGGGCGCAGAAAGGATGAGCAAACGTAAATCGCTAGTGCGGGCAGGTGGTAGTTGGAACTCTGGACGCTTTCCTTTCGAGGGCGGAATCCGCTCTAATACATGAAATTGCTCTAACTGAGCGAAGATTGTCCCTTGAGCCTCCAACAGCTCTCTCTCGGTTACAAAGTGCCACCCCGACCACAATAAATAGCCCCACAGATTTAGATAAAACTCCTCAATCTATCACGGGCCGTCCACCTCTCTTGGCTTTAGTGGTGGATGCCTTGCCGGCCTTAACGGTGGAGGCACCAGCAGTGGCTATATTAGAACCACAAACCGCAATAAATAAATCAGATGTAGTCACGCGGGGCCAAAAGGTGAAGATCAGTCAGGGTAAAGGACCAGCCCCTCCCCTTAAAAAGAGGAGGGGCCATGGTAATAATAACAATAAGATGGTAGCTCCCTGGAATAAAAATCTTGTCTGTAACTGAGAATGAAGTATGTGCACCAATTCAGAAGCACCCTTTTTAGGTTTCGCCTGGCCGTAGCACTGCGCAGCAGTGCTCGCGCAGGCGAAATCTTTTGATGTACAGTGTGGGGCTTTGTCCCGCCTCTCTCTTCCATTGGCTAGCTCCATAAATGGAGGCTAGCCATTGGAAGAGATTGGTTGTCAATCACTCTTTCCCCGCCACGACGCGATTCGGGGGCGTTTCTGCGTCTTTTTTAAGTCCCGCCCTCTCCTCTTCCCATTGGCTGGAATTTTACCTTCCAGCCAATGGGAAGGGGAGAGCACGAAAAACACGCCCCCGAATCCCTACAGGGCGCGCTGTGCTTTCCGAGCAGCGTCTACCGAGGACATGAGGTAAGCCTCTGCCCCCCTGTTTGTGCTGTTCTTCGTGCCGCTGCCCCCCTGTTTGTGCAGTTTTTCCTGCCCCCCTGTTTGTGCCGTTGTTTCTTGCCTCTGACTCCCTGTTTGTGCACCCCTTCCCTCCGCCCGCAGCTCTCCTTTGTCCCGCTCTAGCCCCCCCTTTCCTCTACCCATGTATTCTTTGCCGTGCTGCATGCTCGTGATGTATTTAACCTCGCACTCACTTGTTCCTTTAGCCCTTCTGTTCTTGCTCTCTTCCCTTCATCCATTCCTGTGTTTCTCTCTCTTTCCTCCACATATCCCATTCTCCTTTTCACTGTGCCCCCACCTTCTTGTTCCTGCTTTAATTTTCACCAATATTTTCCGGTCTGCTCCACCGATTCATGCGAGATTATGGTTGCTGACCTCCCATCCGCTACACCTTTAAGTGAGGCTTCCCCGCTCTACCCACCCCGGCTCTCCTTTCTTTCTCCCAGCCTGCGCAGTTCCCCTCCTCAGCCACCCTTCTCCCCCAGCTCCACTCGTGCCCGCTCCCCCCTTCTGGGGGTTGCAGCTGGGCCGCTGAGGCTGGTGGTGTGCAGGCCGTGTGTCCGGTCATCCTCCTCGAGACGGCCCCCCCCCCATTCTGCGGTTGCTGCTGTGGTGGTTTGCGGGCGGCTTGCTCGCATCTCGATCTTCGCCCGACGTTGTCCTTTAGGTGAATGCCATGCACACGACTCATGTTGTCTCCCGCCCCGCATCCCCCGACAACAACAATGCTCTCTCAGAAATCCACCCACCCCACCCCACCCTGTCTCCCATTATGTCATCTCCCAGCATAAACCGACGGGCATCGGTTCAACACCCTGTGTATTTGGGTAAACCACTTAATCTCCCTGCACCTACCCAAAAATTAAGTGGTTACCCATCTGAACAAGGAAAGTTATTGTATGGAAGCGTAACCCTGTAGCTCTGAGGAGCTCACAGACGCAGCCAGAGTTGGAGACTGACCCAACCTCCACTCCTTTTCCCAGTACTGAACTGAGGACCTCATTACTAGTCACCCTTTAATTCTGTCTGGTCAGTAAGGCCTGTTAACTCTCCCATCGGTATTACAGGGACTATCTGGTACTGATGACTTGTATGTATGTGGTTATTATTTGAGGAACACTAACCTCACCTGCAGAATAATACCTGGTGCTTTACAGAAGATAATGATGAAGCATGCAGTTTAAGGGAGGGCCGGCCTTGATATGGGAAGGCAGACGAGGTTAGGAGCCAAGCGACAGACGCATGGACACACATAGACGATGGGAGCTGCCAGGGAGACTGGACACCAGACAATGACACACATTCCAGCATAGGAGCAACACTCTCAGAAGCAGCGACATACACACTAAGCAAGTGTCAGCAAAGCCGGTAGGCCAGTTTCTAATGTGCTCCACCGTGTGCATGCTCAACCTGCTTTCACAGAAAACCACCCAGACAACACATCACTCACCTGAACTCTTAAGTGCGCACTGAAACACTGCAAACATGCACACTGCACATTCTGCACTCACACCACTCACCCTGTACTCACAAGTACATCACTCACCTAAACTCTTAAGTGCGCATTGAAACCCTGCATTCAGGCACACTGCCCATCCTGCACTCACACCACTCATCTTGTACTCACAAGCTGCCAAGCACACCACACCCCTCAACCTGTGTTGCAAAGCGAATGACTCCAAGAGACAAACATCGGAGGTACAGTCTTTAATCCACACGGTACGTGATTTTAACATCAACTGTATAATGCAGTTTCAAATCTAAACTGTGCTTCCGTTGGAATTCTAGAACCTAGTGGACGCTATAAACATTCAATACACATATTAGGAATGCGGAGGTAACACTGATCAGTATCAACCAATCAATATATAACTTTATTCGGTGGCATTTAGCCATCCATAAAAGTAATATATAAAACAGTACAAGATTAAAAAATATAAAAGTAAAAGTGCAATTCATGTCAGTGAGTTCAAAATATATGCTCAATTTAATGGAGGGACTACATAGGTAATAGACATTTTAAATCAGATAACAGTACCACTATATGACATTGATAAAAGACAGATGTATGTTAGTAAAATCAACAAAATATAAAAGACCCTCCCATCTAGCTTGAGTGTTTCCCACATTCACACAAAGTTCCTACAACATAGACAAGTAGAGTTGAGTGCACGCTAGAGCATAGCATGGGGAACTGATCAGTATATAACACCCTGCTCTCACAATAGACATTACAACCTTGCACTTTGGGGCACTTCTCACTGTGCACTCACACAGAATCAACTCGCTCATAAAAGACCCTATACCCGTGCGCTCACACATGCACGCCGTTCAGCTTGCACTCACACAGACATTCCCTTCAACCTGAATCTACAG
This sequence comes from Lissotriton vulgaris, assembly GCF_964263255.1. Classification (NCBI taxonomy): domain Eukaryota; kingdom Metazoa; phylum Chordata; class Amphibia; order Caudata; family Salamandridae; genus Lissotriton; species Lissotriton vulgaris. Next base: position 1,432,044,562 of record NC_141687.1, read on the forward strand.
AGGCGCACCATGCACCCTGGATTTGCACTTGCACAACTCGCACTTCTTCCAAATAGGAAAACGCGACCTTCAGAACGTCGCATTAAACCCTCTAATTATTTCAGTGTTGCCTCACCGAATACAGATCGGATTAGGAACAAAAATAGGCCCAGGCACCCCCCCCCCCCCCAAAAAAGGGTCCCACACTTGTGGATCGCATCCTTTTGAGAAGCATTACTTGGTTAGTATCAGGGGTTAATTTTGTGAGAACATTGTCATAAATAATGGTTTCTATTGCCTGTAAGACTAGTAACATTCGATAGGAAGGAAAACTTCATTATTCCACTGCATCTCATCCACTGGTCTACTAAAGCTCATCTTTGGGTCAAGTAACCTCCCTTTGCACTTACTCAACCTCATATTACAATAAAATGAAAACCCTCTGTTTATAGGCTATGAGTTCCTACCAATCCATCACACGATCAGCTGCTGCAGTACTGCCACTTGCATTCCTCCTTAAACCATTTATTTAAAAGGTCGGGTTGACGGGGCCTACACAACAGCCATCACTAGAGGGTCGGAAGTCTATTCCTTTAGGCTGCAGCAATCTTAGCTACCCCTTGGGCAAAAACAGAATGCCCTTAGTGCCCCCCACCACTGCCCCTTGCGAGGTGAGCGTGAACGTTTCTGCTCAGAAGTAGCATCTCCTGCGGCAGTCTCACTCTCATGCCTTAAGGCTTGGGCACTAGAAGCTGCCTGCTGGGGCTGGCCTATTGTCTGTATAGGCCAATGGGCCGGCAGACAGAGTGACAATGGGCTGATCAACAGTCTGTGCTAGTAGGATGGGGAGGGGCTGCTGCAGCTCAGGATGAAAAAAATGGCCAATATCTGGCCTTGGCCACCGGATGAATGCTGCCTTCTAAATCCAACCCTAGTTGGATATATGTTCGACAAGTTAATTAAACAAGCATTAGAAATGCAATAGGTCTCAGATTTATTTGAGTTGGAGATAATGGCATTGTAAATGCCAATGTCTTTTAGCCATGTGTTATGGAGTGTATGCATGTGGTGTGCAGTGGAATTATGTGGGTTGGATTGGAATTGTAAAAATGGTGGCATGCTGCGCTTTAGATTAATATGTTTAAAAGTAAAGCCCCACAGCTATGGTGTTTATGTTCGACACGTGCAGTGTGGGCTGGCACGAAAAGCAGTGAGCACGCCGCTTAGGTTAAAACATGGATTATAAAAAAGTGGAAATAAGGAAGAAACCTTGGTGGAAGAAAAACGGAGTGCAACCCGAGTTTATGTGTAAAAGTAAAGTGCACCATACTGCAATTGCTACAATAGTTAATTGTGGATGCGTTAACAATTAATACATGCACTGATGGCTGGTGTTGTGTGTGTGTGCCTGTAGACATTGTGCACTGACGGCTGGTGGTGTGTGTGCTTGGTGGAAGCGTGCATTGCCGGCTGGGGGTGTGTGTGCTTGGTGGAAGCGTGCACTGCCGGCTGGAGGTGTGTGTGCCTGGTGAAAGCGTGCACTGATGTCTGGTGTTGTGTGCCTGGTGGAAGCCTGAACTGACAGCTGATGGTGTTTGTGCCCGGTGAAAGCTTGCACTGACGGCTGGTTGTGTTTGTGCCCGGTGAAAGTGTGCAGTGATGGCTGGTGGTGTGTGTGGTGGTGGCGAGTGTGTGGTGGTGTCGAGTGTGTGGTGGTGGCGAGTGTGTGGTCTTATGTGTGTGGTCTTATGTGTGTGGTCTTATGTGTGTGGTCTTATCCTGCGCACTCACTGTTACTCTGCACTCATTCTGCACTCATTCTGCACTCATTCTGCACTCATTCTGCACTCATTCTGCACTCATTCTGCACTCATTCTGCACTCATTCTGCACTCATTCTGCACTCATTCTGCACTCATTCTGCACTCACTCTGCACTCACTCTCGCACTCACTCTCGCACTCACTCTCGCACTCACTCTCGCACTCACTCTCGCACTCACTCTCGCACTCACTCTGCACTCACAGTCACTCTCGCACTCACTCTGCACTCACTGTCACTCTTGCACTCACTCTGCACTCACTGTCACTCTGCACTCACTGTCACTCTGCACTCACTGTCACTCTGCACTCACTGTCACTCTGGCACTCACTGTCACTCTGGCACTCACTGTCACTCTGGCACTCACTGTCACTCTGGCACTCACTGTCACTCTGGCACTCACTGTCACTCTGGCACTCACTGTCACTCTGGCACTCACTGTCACTCTGGCACTCACTTTGCACTCAGTGTCACTCTGGCACTCACTGTCACTCTGGCACTCACTGTCACTCTGGCACTCACTGTCACTCTGGCACTCACTGTCACTCTGGCACTCACTGTCACTCTGGCACTCACTTTGCACTCAGTGTCACTCTGGCACTCATTTTGCACTCAGTGTCACTCTGGCACTCATTTTGCACTCAGTGTCACTCTCGCACTCACTCTGCACTCACTGTCACTCTCGCACTCCCTCTCACTCTCGCACTCACTCTGCACTCACTGTCACTCTCGCACTCACTCTGCTCTCACTCTGCACTCATAGTCACTCTTCTCTCACTCTGCTCTCACTCTGCACTCACAGTCACTCTTCTCTCACTCTGCTCTCACTCTGCACTCACAGTCACTCTTCTCTCACTCTGCTCTCACTCTGCACTCACAGTCACTCTTCTCTCACTCTGCTCTCACTCTGCACTCACAGTCCATCTGCTCTCACTCTGGACTCACAGTCACTCTGCTCTCACTCTGCACTCAGTCACTTTCGCTCTCACACTACACTCACAGTCACTCTGCAATCACAGTCACTCTGCACCCACTATGCACTCACAGTCACTCTGGCACTCACTCTGCTCTCACTCTGCTGTGTGAGCTGTGCACAAGTTTTTCTTGCCTTCTGCCCCCTGATTGCACTAGTTTTTAGGTTTCGCCTGGCCGTAGCACTGCGCAGCAGTGCTCGCGCAGGCGAAATCTTTTGATGTACAGTGTGGGGCTTTGTCCCGCCTCTCTCTTCCATTGGCTAGCTCCATAAATCGTGGCTAGCCATTGGAAGAGATTAGTTGTCAATCACTCTATCCCCATCACGCCTCGATTCGGGGGCGTTTCTGGGTCTTTTTTTAAGTCCCGTGCTCTCCTCTTCCCATTGGCTGGAATTTTACCTTCCAGCCAATGGGAAGTGGAGAGCAAGAAAAACACGCCCCCGAATCCCTACAGGGCGCGCTGTGCTTTCCAAGCAGCGTCTACCGAGGACATGAGGTAAGCCTCTGCCCCCTTGTTTGTGCTGTTCTTCGTGCCCCTGCCCCCCTTTTTGTGCCGTTTTTCCTGCCCCCTGTTTGTGCCTTTGTTTCTTGCCTCTGACTCCCTGTTTGTGCACCCCTTCCCTCCGCCCGCAGCTCTCCTTTGTCCCCGCTCTAGCCCCCCCTTCCCTCTGCCCATATATTCTTTGCCGTGCTGCATGCTCGTGATGTATTTAACCTCGCACTCACTTGTTCCTTTAGCCCTTCTGTTCTTGCTCTCTTCCCTTCATCCATTCCTGTTTCTCTCTCTTTCCTCCCCATATCCCATTCTCCTTTTGACTGTGCCCCCACCTTCTTGTTCCTGCTTTAATTTTCACGTGTATTTGCCGGTCTACTCCACCGATTCATGCAAGATTTTATTTTCACCTTGCGGCGCCCCCCACCCACCATCCCCAAATCTCCCCGCCGCCCCTTCGCGTCCCTGTCAGGTGCAGGAGACGGAGCCATGTTTCACGGAAATAGAATTGCTGTGGGTTCTTTTTTTTTTCATACTAAGGGGTGCTCGGAAAACCAGATTATATATAATCGCTATAAAAAAGCATAAACCGTTGAAGGAGAATCCGGCAGTCGCAAAACCCTGAGAGCTGTACCTGCTCCTGGAGGGCTATGTTGGTGCCCGCAGCCTGCGTGACAACACAACTGTTGTTTGACGCTGCCTGGCTCGAGCGCCACGGATCCGCCCTCTAGCACTTTCTGCCACACTCTTGTCCCTACTTTGGGCGGCAAACTGCAGGGGTTGTAGAATCGCACTGAAGCGCCTCTCAAGGGCTCCAAATATCACACACACCAAGGGGCAGTGGTTTGATTCACACTTGCACCAGCGTGTAAGCTGGGACCAACCTTTATTCCAAACCGCAGACAGGAGTGAAGCTCACCTCACACTGCAGAGTCCAGACATGCATCACACCAACGCAAACTAGAGGGCTCACCCTCACGCTGCACAGGTGCAAATGTCACACTCAAGGAAACTGCAGGGGTCTCAGTCACACACTCAGCCAAAATGTAAGTGGCATCAACCTTCACCCAACACTGCACGAAGGACTCCAGTTTACCGCACACTGGAGTCCAAATCTTATTACGATCGTGCATTAAACTAAAGTGGTCTAATCCTCACACTCACCTCAAACCGCAGCTGGGACCAACCCTCACCCCAAACTGCTGCCAGGACTCAAGCTCACCTCGTACTGCACTGAGTGGTTTCCCCGCAAGTTTGTTCCTCTCCTTTTCAATCCGTTATTGCTCTACTAAGCTCAGTGATTTGTTTCACTCTCAACTAAGTTAAGCAGTATAATAAAACGATATCCTCCTGATTATGTTTTTTAAGCCAATATAGTGTTCCTCTTAATTTCCATGTGCTGGGGGTCTGGATAAATATTCATCAGAAAGGGGTGGACAGTGGTTTATGGTTTTGATCTACATAGTGATCTTTTTTTATTTCATTTGTTTAGGACCTTCTAAAAACTATTTCTGATTTTTGCTATTTTGATAGTATCACATGAATTCAGGAAAACAAACAATATGGTAGTTGATGTAATCTGTGTTTCAGTGTCAGTTTGTCAAGAATGCAAATGTAGATTGTACTTACTAAAAGATCATGTGTAAAGCAGTTCATTCTAAAAATGCAGATCACATGTAAAGTAGTTCATTGTTGAGAAAAGGTACCATGGACCACAAGGTAAAAAAACATGAAATGTATGAATCGTTGCAATAGGCAGATAAGACTTATACTAAATGCCTAATCTAAGTCAATGTCATTGTTGCTCCCTTTTATTGAGGCATTGTTTACTCCCATGTCTCTCTAACAAACAGGTGCACAGTATACTACGGGAAAGATTTTGCAACCACAATTGTCATGGGAATCGGTTTTGTGTGGAGTCTCAGTACCAGTAAGTGAAATTGTTTCAAATGTCTCCAGTAAGTTGTGCCTTTAGAAAGGTGTGACCGATCCTCTTTTTATTGTATTAGACAAAAGGTCAAGTGGACCTCTTTATCTATATCATAATACATTGAGCGTTAGGTGCTTTATCACCTCAATGAAGTTACTTATCCGTAGTTGCTGGTAACTCTGAAAATGGCTTAACCTTTGACTAGAATACAGAAGAGGCCATTGGGATGGAAATCAAACCCAAAATATTAGTTTAGGAATGCTCTGGATAGTACATCTGAATACATTTAGAGCCAGGTATTTGTGGAGGTTATGGCCCTTGAACTGAGATGTGACAGGACAACCAGCCTCTAAATCATTGAAGGAGGTCTTATATTATATTCCTTATTGATGTTTCGAAATTGTCTGCCCCATAGCATCACATTTGATTCAGGATTCATGCGTAAAGGCTGATGTGCAATATTTGTTTACAACTGGATCCAATTTGAATCTGTAACAGTTAATTAGTGTTTACGTTTGAGGTTTTCCTGATCAGCCGTTGCCTTTTTGGGCAAATAAAGTAAGATGGCTTTCTTCATTTTCTTTTCTTTGTATCCTTAGAGTGCCTGGCTCCATAGTGTCTTTGATTCTTCGGTCTCATTTGCTTTCCTTCATATTCTTGTATTTAGGAAAGTCTGCATGCTTTCCTCTTTTCATTGTCCTTTTCTCACGTCACTTCTCCAGTCTTTCAGAGTGCTTACTACTTGCGTACCTCTCTGGTCATTTTCCCTAGTGCATTTGGGATTTGGGTTGTACAAGACTGCATATGAAGGCTATCCCTTTGGTGCCCATTGACAATAGGGGGCACACCACTTGCCTCAATTCTCATACCAATCCATAGAAATAGTTGTGGCATAGACACGTTTTTGCATGTTTTTGTTTCGTTAAACTACATTTATGCTTGATTGACTCACTTTTGCTTTCTTTGCAGGCACTTACTTGAGCTATTGAAACGAACTGTTATTCATGGAGAGAGCAACTCTGCACTAATTATTGGACCTAGGGGGTCTGGAAAAAATATGGTAAACTTCTGTAGAAACATTTGTCTCACTATCTGCTGTGAACTATTACCTCTTTATACAACATTCCCATCTTCAGTGTAGTATGCCATTAGGTTGGTTGAAAAGAGTGCTGTGAACCTACTATGCTTTATAAAATAATAGTTTGGGGGAGAACTTCAAGGAGTTAGCTTGTGGTGACGTCTGGTTGCAGCGGAGTGGGAATGCAGTAGGACTTCCGCTCCTCACCCCCCACTTTGGCTCATTCCAAAGGATTACAGAGGAGGCCAGGGTCCCAAGCATGCATGCATGAATGAATTTCACTAAGGGTGAACCTGCATGATTTCCATCTGCAAATAATCGTTAGAATAGCAGACTGAAATTTCTCGTGTACCACTTCAGTAGCCACATGATTGATTGACCTCTAGAAGTTCAGGTATAAGGAGAAGGGATCTGGTGATTGTATTGAGTGAAAAGATTTATATAGCCCACTTTATAAGAGTTCATTTTATCTTAGATTTTTCATTCATCCTGGTGAACCCTTTCACCACAATCACAGGGGCTCACCCTGTTTGAGGTTTTTCACAATATTTATATTTACTATGCTTTTCCGTAAGTTTGATTTCCTATAAATTGTATTGTTTGCCATATCACATCAAGTAAGTTGTTTTACTTCAATAAAAACATGATTCCAATATTTTCTGTGCAATGTAAGTTTCCTCTCTCCCAATGCATTTCAAGGTACTAAACACACCAGGGGAGTCAAATTATTTGGAAACACTTTGATGCGAGAAAATATATGTAACATTACAGCTAGTCATTCTGATACTTTGATTGTCATTTAATCAGTTTCCTCCAAATTTTGACCTTTTGATTACCTATACATATATGAAATTTGCTTCGGACACTGCGTGTATGTTGCCAATCAATATCTCTTCTCTCCTATCTAAAAGATAGGGAAGAAGAGGAGCACAGCCCAAACACAGCATTTTGTTATGTCGATGACCCCTTGGTCTCTAACAGATCTTCCCTGTTTAATATAATCCTGTAGATCTTGACATCACCTAAATTCTAATCTTATTGAACCTTGAAGCATGCAAGCTCTTATACATCACATTTCCTAGTTCAAATCTGTAGTTATCTTTCCATCCATTTCCCCCTAGGTTCATACCTTTTGAATACATATACTTATATGTTTTTCATATTCTCCTGAGTGCCTGCTACCGTTAAACATGTCTCTCCTCTCCTTTTCTGTATCTAAGATGACTGCTGCGTTAAACCGTGTTGCAGGATTGACTCCTGACACAACTGATGGTAATAGTTTATAATCTTTTAATTTCCTCATATTTATAGACCTACGGATTTCAAATTCATGTTTCATATCATTATTCGAATACAGGATTTCTCTGATTATTAGTCAATTTTGTTGATAAGTAGGTTTTTTATTGTAGTTCAAGCATACTGTGTTACACTGATTGCTTAATAATAATAATAAGGTGACTTGTAGAGCACATAGTTGCTTCAGCTGAAGTGTCCCAGCGCTAAGGTCTCGTTCCCAAGGGTCAGAACAAAAGTGCCAAAGAGTCACCAAATGTTGTGGCTCTAAAGAGCCAGGTTTTTAATTTCTTGCGAAAAGATAACTCTGGGTTTTCCTGCCTAAGTAGGAAGGAAGGGAATTCCGCAACTTGGCTGCCAGAAGGCTGAAGGAGCATCCTTCAATACAAACTCTTTTAATGCTGGGGATACAAGCTAGAGAGGCGCCATCTGATCTCAGATTCCTTCTTGGCAAGTAAGTTATAACGAGAGGATGCTTCAAACGCACAGCTTTGAAGGAAACCCATTTCTATAAAGAAAGCCAGTGCAGCTCTGCTGGATCAGGAGCTGTGGGTGAGCATCTAGGCATATTTAACCGAGACCGAGCAGCCATGTTCTGCACATGCTGGAGTCTCATCAGTTGTGACTGAGAGGCCCCTAGATATGACATTTCAGTAGTCCAGCCTGGACATCAACATAGACTGGTTCACTGTCTTCCTAGCTGTCTCTGGCAGAAAACTGAGAATCTTTTTCTGGGTTTTCAAAATCCCAAAGCATTCTCCCGCTAGTCTTGTGATCTGACTACTGTCAAATGATCGCTTTGAGTCAAACCAGATGCCAAGGTTTTTAACTCTTGGTTTAGGTATCGGTAAAGGGCGGAGGGAGTCAGACCACCAGGCAGTCTACTAAATTGAAGGCTGCTTCCCAAGGATTAGACCTTCAGTCTTCCCAGCATTTAGCTTGAGACCACACTCAGCCAATATGTTTTCTATGTGTGTTGAAGTTGGCATATATTGAATATAACCACAGGTTATTTTACCTAATATGTTTTTCAATATCACTCTACATCCAAATAAAAGATTACTACTAATCCTAGTATCCTAGTCCATTTATATTGGAACCATATTTAAGTCCATTCTCTCAATTTGTACAAATCCTTCAATTATTCTTTCTTTTTTTTCTTCACTAATCCGAGTTTATATTGACAACATATAAATATCCCATATGTAGATTCTTCTCCATAGGTTGAGCTGATTTCCTTATTCAATTAATATATACAATAGTCTATTCAAATTGAGTGATCAACTTGGCAACTGTTGATTTAATACACTTGAAAACCTCCTTGAGACAGAAATATGGCACCACCGCCACGCCTTTGGCAAGGCACAGTGGGGTGCTTCGGGCTGAAAGGAAGGACTCTAGACATGTCAGTTGTGAAATATATATTCTTTTATCCTAGTATTTCCAAATGATTGAACTACCATAAAGGGGAGGTTAATATCCTGAAACTCGGTTGAAGAGGAAAAGCTTACATTGTTCAGGAAATAAAAGTTAGAATAACATTAAAAATAATAATAATATTTGAAGTACAAAAACTTCAATGAATATGATAGGATAAACAATATGATTTATTGGAAATCAAATAAAATAACGGAGTGATAAATATGAAAATGTGGAAATAAACTCCCAGTGTGAGTCCCTGTGATTTAGGTGACCGGGTTCACCCGGATGATTAAAATGTACAGTAACTCATAGCGAATAACGAGCATACAGGTAGCACCAATAAGCATTTGTTAAGCATTGAGTGAATTAGTAGGCTTCACAATGAGAATTCTTTGAAAATTCCATCTACGACCATTTCTGCAAGCGAGGCAAATATATGCTGCAGTGGGCCTAGCACAGTACCAAAGGGGACTGGATTTCTAAATCGGTTTTGCTTTTAGCCCAGATGTTTTCAATCTTTATGAATAAAGATTGCATGCCACATATCCTCCATATCGGGTTTTCTTTGATATCACTAAACAGTGGAAGTTATCAGCACATTTGCAAACACTAGAACCCATTTTTAAATCTAAGCTATTTAAATTTTTTAAACTGATTCAATTCGTAAAAATAAATAAGCCCATAAGAGACACTGTTACTCACCGATTTTATTAAGTGGGGCTGATTAATTCTAATACATCATAATAAAGTATACTTGATCAAAAACATCACTCAAGTGATGTATTTTAAAGTGGAAAAGTTAATCGGAGAATTATGTACCTATATGTAACTTCAACATGTGAGAAACCCAATATTGCTACTATAGGGATTCTAGTAACTTGGACTTTTTCACCTATAAACCAAGGAAATTCAAGTATTTGTATTTAATTTTGATCTGATTTAACAGTGCAGCTGTCTGCATGACCTATTGTTGCGTAATCTTTAAATTATGCGTAGGGTGAAATTTGGCTCCAACCATAAGAGTATTACTCTCTCAGCTAATTCTCTTCAGTATATCCTGTATTGTTCCTACTCCTATGGAGATCATGCATTGTAATGCATGAGGGACTGTTTTACATTTGGAAAAAAGTCACGTAATCCACGGCCATTCAATTCTTTTACTTTATACATGCATTGAATACAGAAAGTAATCCATTTTTGTAATTCTACTTACTGCAGTAGGCTTTTTATTGTTTTTATCAGAACTTTAGTGCAGACCAATGCCACCACCACCTCAACTGCCCATATAATTGCCACCATTACCACCAACACCATTACTACAACCACTATGATCACTGTTGCTGCCACCACCACTACCACCACCTTACCACATCTTTTGTATATACCTGTGTTTCTATACTTATATAACCCAACTTGTTGGCTTTGCCACTGCTTGTTTCCTCTTGTTACCCAAGATCCCAGATAGCTACCGACTTACAAATGTTTCTTTTTGACAGACAATTCAGCGTTTGTTTGTTTTTCATTATTTTTTTTAATTCAGATTACTCCAAATCTTGGGACCTCTAACTGACATCTCAACCATTATGTGAATAAAGGTTTAATTGTTCCCTTTCTCCTGTTGTGGTCCTTGTAGACGCTTTCACTTTTTGTTCATCATGCTGCCTCGCTTCACCAGAGTCCTTTCCTGTGGTTGAAACATATCCTGGAAGTGTGAATTTGAAGTTTACATTGTCCTTCCAGATTCCAACAGTGTTGAAATGTGGATCTGTCTAGAGTCCTTTCAGCTCCGAAGCACCCCTTTGTTCCTTGCCAAAGGCATGGTGGTGGTGCCATGAGTCTGTCTCAATTATGTTTGTAAATGTCCTAAATCAACAGTTGCCGTGTCAAGCCAAACTTACAATGCAAGTGTAATGCCGGACCAAACAGTAAGAATAGACCTCCAACATTTGTTCTCCAGATAACTCAGCCAAGTTGCATGTCCTTCCAAGGCATACTTTCCCACCATCTCCGTGACTAAAACATTTACTGACCTGGTCTAAGGACACCAAGTTAGAACAGTGTTCAACTGAAAATGTGGGCATTTTCTCTATTACCTTGGATGGAGTCATCCATTCAAACAAGGTAATCTCTAGTATTTGTGTTTCCGAGTTGCCTTTCAGGAACTAGAACTTCAGCCCACAGGGTGAGTGAGGCTGTGAGGATGAGTTGGCTGCTAGCTCTTTGCTGTGATGATCCTTACACTGTGTGCAATCATAATATGCCTGAGAACTCCATCTTCTTTCTTGCCCAAGGCCATTTCATACTTTCACATTAGCCCGTCCCCTACAGCAAGTGATGCACATAACCTGTCTTTGCTGCCACTCTGAACTATGCTCTTTTTGGCTTCTGAGATGCTTCCACACATTCAGAATTTACACCTTGGGCTTTCACAGTCCTACACTAAAGTCAACCAACGGTGCAAAACCACCAATCATAAGAATCGGGTGACCAGACGGGTATCAGTGTTTTCGTATTGTCTGTGCAGTCAGCAAACCCACGATTGCCCAGTCTAAAGTGGTGGAGCTGCATGGCCTCTTAGACTTAAAGATGTGGTCTGCTTTCTCCAAGGCAACTGTTAGACCTACTGATCTTCTGCACCAGGTGAGGCAGAGCAAAGGTTCTCATAGACCCTGCCCTGCACACCCCGAAAATTACTCTACATGGGAGAAACAGCACCAGGAGAAAGTTGAGGAGAGTAGCTAACATGAAGTGTAAATTGTTTTCTATCGGTTTTCAAGAGTGTTCTTCAGGTCAAAGCTCTTTCTCTTGGTTGCGGTGGTGGAGGAGGTGGTTTATGTCTTATTTTGAGAGCCAGGTTTAATAAGAAACATGTCATGTAATCTATATTCACAAATTGGTGGGGGGCGAATAGTGCCAGGCTTAATACAACAGGAGTGATGACCTGAAGGACAAAGGGCCCTATTTATTTGTAGAAAAATCAATTTTACCCGTGACAGTGCAGTATTGAGCTGATTACCACTGATATTATCGTTTCTTATTTGGTGAAGCTCAAGAGGATTTGGTCTACTTGCAGATGGGTGCTTGCATGATTTAGTTCGGACTTGGAGTACAGGAAAAAGAGTGGGGTTGCTAGACTCTGGCAATTCTCCTGGCAGTAGTGTGGATTGTAACCATGGGTACAGAGTAATGGGGAGAACTGGAGAAATGTTTGGATATGTAAATTCTGCAATAGCTAACCAAGATAACCACTTTCCTGGTTCTTTACCACAATACAATGTACGTTTCACCTAAGGATTCTTTTTCAATATCTCTGTTAACAGACTGTTTGCGGACAATGGAATTTTGAAGTGATCAGTTGCAGTCCAGTTGACTGCATGTGTGAAATTAAGATTAACAGGTTGTAAATATAGGTAAAACCTAAAAGGACATCAAATTTACTAATTAAGGTACTACTGTACCAGGCATTCAAAAATTCGTCCCTCAATGAAAATGAATGCCAAACTCACCCAAAATGTATGTCAAAGTCCAAATGGTAAAATACCGAATCCCCTAACCGCCAACGTATCCCCAAAGAAATCATTAGTGAACATAGTTATCAAAACCATGGTGGAGGTAAGGCAGGGATGCTAGATGCAGCTAAGGTTTGTGGAGCAGCGATTTTCTACACTGCTCTTTTAAGGGGCATTAAGGACTGTGATCAGCATCCCATGTAGTGGTATGGAGTAACTCCTCCCACCTGCATGTTTTCTTAATAGCCATCTTCCTGCCCCTCAGACTGTTTAAAGAGGAGGTGGAGCTCACCAGTTGAACTCTTCTCTTTAAAAATCAAAGCTTTGACTTTAAGGTATTGTCCATTTCATCCCACATTGCTATATGGAATGCACCATTTCCTAGCGATTGCAGTCGGAACGGTAAAATCCTATTTGGGACCTGGAAGTGAGGATTATGCTTATCTTGCTGTCTTCCTTTATTACCACTCAGGAGCTTGTCAGAAAAGGAAAACATTTCCCATAACTACAGAGAATGAAACCTCTTAAACGACTTTTTCCCCAACCTAACAAAGTGCACTCTTGAGAACAACCTAGTACTTTCTCGTTCTTAGCGTGATTTAGATAGCTACATTCTTCCACTATAGTGTCATCATTTATTAATGCTTCTGGTCTCCACCTAAAACAACAAACACTGAAAAAAGGTTCGAAATTATACAAGCAATTCAGGATTTATTCAAACCATCTTATTACGAATATGTTTCTGAGAGTGAACCAAAACATCTTTGCCAAATAAAAAGCAAGGAAAACTGATTAGCTTACTTGAAAATCACTGGATATTTTAGCAGCCTTTTAAAGAGAATATATTTCCCAAATCAACTACAGAAATGTATATTAACATACCACCCATCACTTTTCATCAGATGAGTAACCTGATTGCTATTGGGATGAATTATCCACGCTCCATCCTTTTCCATCATAACTAGTAGGTTTACATTCTGAAATGAACTCAAAAGCGAGGGTTATGCTAGGGTATTGCATACTGATCACCACACCTGACTCCAAGTTTAAAACGTCTTGAAGGGGAATTTTTGTCAACCAAAGTGACAACCTCGTTACATCTTCAGTTTGCAGCCAATAAGCCACTGTTTAGTGGCCATCACACCCCTCTCAGAAGCTGCTCCAAATGCATGAGTCGTCAATCCCTACTGCTAGCGTCAACCGTTTAACCCTTCTGGTCAGCGTGGACGAAGAAATAAGAACACACCATATCTTAATGAAAGTCAATAAATAATTAACCATCCCACCCTTGAGTTCACTTAACAGTCACATCTTTTACAATTGAACCTTTTAGTCATTGCACTATCAACAGTTTCGGCTCCTGGAAACACAAGGTACAGCAAAGACAGAGTATTACTTTTTGTCATGGCAATAGTAAAGTTTGCTGTGTCGGGGTTAGGCATCCTACCAGAAAGGTCTCCGTCCTAAATATGGGGTACCCTTCTTTCTAAGTCCATCTGGGTCAGGCCAATCTACGTGCCTTTGTGAGAAGCTGCGACATAACAGATTATCAAATGCAGCACACAGAATAGAGAAGGAGAGAAGCACATTAGGGAAACAGCTGGAAGACACACACACCCTGCCGGAAAGGTTTAAATCCTAAACATATTGTACCCTTCCTCATAAATTAATCTGAGTCAGACCGACCTATGTCTTACTGATGAAGTGAGGCTGCGTGCTCCAATAGGCACACAAAAACAGTTGAAATATTACTTTGGATACCAAAAAGTCTTAAAATGACACTGGGTAGAGAGAGAGCGTCCGAGATATGCAGATCGTGTTGAATCGCCTGTGAAGATTGAGGCTCAATGGCCATAAGATCCACTTCCAAGTTGTGAAGGGATGAGATCGCTGGCTCTAGGTTCCAAGGATCTGCTGCGGATTGTCAGCTTACCGGGCTCCTTCTGTCAGTCGGTTTAACACAGTGAGCCGCGAGGACGCCGGCACGTCTGTGCTCGAGCGTTGTTGCCTAGCAACCGAGATCTCATCCCTTCACAACTTGGAAGTGGATCTTATGGCCATTGAGCTTCAATCTTCACAGGCGATTCAACACGACCTGCCATCTGTGGACTGTCGTGCAACACATCTTAGTCTTGAAAAAGACCCGCCGCGACCTTAGACACAGGCGCAGAAGGGTTGAAACGTTGACATCCCACAACAGGCCATTGACTTCTAGGATTTCAAAAACTTAAAGAAATATTGAGAATCTCTAGACATCCATCCAGTATATGGCCTTGAAAAATAACTGTGTATATATGTATATATTGATTGTATAGATTTGTATCTCTCACTGTACATATTTTCACCACTTGATCACTATTCACTATTGTCACTATTTTTGCACACAAATCCACTTTGAGAGTCTTTTGTTTGTATATATGAAATACCAATTGAATGAATTTAATTCATATAAATATGGAAATGCAATGAATAAGACCTCGAGTCATTAATTGTGAGGTCCTGAATTGTGTTGTCTAAAGAGGGGGGTCCTCAACTACAATAATAGTATTCTTTGAATTATTCATGTTTTGCACCCGACAGAACCGTTTTTTATATTAACCAGTTACATAGAATGGGCATACATCCAGACACTAAATGCTGGCGATGCGGGACGCAAAACTCAACGTTCATGCATCTGTCATAGGACTGCGGACTGATAGGGGAATTTTGGAAGAAGGTGCTTGACACTATTGGACAAGTCACTAACAATCAGTTGCAGTCAGTCCCATTAATCGCGCTCTTAGGTTTTGTACTGGAAGTACAAAGGGATCTAGGAAATTGACAGCCATGTTGCTACTACTGGCTAAGCGACAAGTGGCAATGCACTGGAAAAAGCAACAGCCTCCTACGGTGGCAGCGTGGTTGACTCCTGTAGTCTATTGCAAAGACCAGCTATCTAATTACTGGGAGCTAATGCCAAGTAGGTATATACCTGTGTACATCTGGGAACCATTTGTGAGCTGGTTGGGATCTGGCGGCTCTGACCTTCAGGGGGACCAAGACACGTGACATGTTTGATGGATATATAGAATGGTGGCTTCTGCTGACTCATAGTGAGATTAGATACTTCTATAAAGTGGGAAAGGGAGGATAAATTAGTAGGGTGTGATTTGGTGTGCGATGAGGCCAAGGAAATGGTGAGAACTGAGTAACGTCTTGAACGGATTCAAAGTACAGTTAGAACGGCAGGGGGGCGACTTTCTTTGTTATGGTTTATAGAATATAACTGCTTTTTATTGGATTGCTGTTTGACATAATGGTCCAGATGACAATGAAGACATTCAACGCTGCCGGCCCAATGGGTTGTTGGCGTAAAAGCTGTGTATGGGTTGCTATAGATAGCCATGTGTTTTCACGCTGCCGGTCTCAGGGTTGTGGGCATAAGAAAAGCTATGTCAACTGAGATCCATGAAATAAAGACTGTTTAAAAAAAAAAAAAAAAAAAAAAGTAAGAAAAGAAATAAGATTGTTCCATCAATTCAATTCTTATCTTTATTTCGGAACATTAAGTGCCATAAAAGATACATAAAATACATTGTAATTACTTTGCCGTTACACAATATACATTAATTGAATCAGAGGTCACAAACGTGAGGCTTATAGTTAGTAGGCAGTTCATTTAAATCCCGAACAAGCATTCCAGATGAAAGATAAAAACACTTTAAAATACTTAAATATTTAAATGCTAAAAAGGCATACATATAAAATCCTGGTTAAAATCTGCGAGTCCAGAAATTGCACTATAATATGACATGCATTAGTATTCAAATTTTCTGCCTGATATATAACAAAATCTCTGAGGAATTTTTCGCCTCTAGGTTGAATTTATGGTTTCATAATTTCAGACCCAATTTCATTCTCTTTAAATTTACGACCAAGAGGAATTTCTGATACCAAAAACTATAACCTGACTGGTATCAGTTTTTAAGATTCTTTCAGCCTCTTTGTGGGATCTGGAACCTATGTTCCGACAAAGGGGCAGAATCCACCTTTTCCTTGGTCCTGCATAGGTTGGGCAAAAAAACAAAATGTGTGCCTCATCTTCCTTTGTCTGATTCGCACATAAAGTACACAGATTACTACTACTGTTAGATCACCTCAATTCACAAACATTTGTCCTAAGAATGCCATATCTTCGAAACCTTCAAAGGATGCTACATCTTTGAGCAGTAAAAAATTATTTGTCAGAGATCCATGTATATTTAGGTTCACTACCTCATGACTCACATATGACCAGAATGATAGCTTTAGAATTTTCTTTGAGGACAAATTTAGTGATTCTGGTTCATTCCAAAAGTTTGATAGACCCAGTTTTATCAAACAGGTTCTTACATGTTTGAACCATTGGACCTTATTACAGTGATCTCTCTTTTAGACCATTTTTATAATCTATCAATTCTGCAGTTGTCCATAATCTGACCCAGAGCATAAACGGTCTTAAGATAGCATGATGGTCTATGCGTTTCATGTTCAGGTCTAAAAGAAGGGGAGTTAACAGAGTACTGATTGGCAGTTTTAATAAAGCCCTGTAAAACTTGTTTTTTTCTTTTGCTATGGAATTTTTACACATCGGACCCCACAATTCTGCCCCATATAATACTGCAGATTGTACCTTACATTTAAAAATCTCCAGGGCCGGGGTGATTGCTTTATTCAGGCTTTTACCGTGTCTTATCATTATCGGTAATGAATTTTGTTTAAATACTATTTTACTTTTTTCAATCTGGGTTCTCCATGTTAGTTTTGAATCCAAGGAAACACCCAGATAGCTAAAATTCTGGACACATTCCAATTTGTGTCTATTTAACATTAAATTCCCTCTAAAAGTTTTATGTACATTTAGAGCCATATATTTCGTTTTCTTTGTATTAATCTCTAGGCCCTTTGTGCTGCAATATACCTGAAACCTATTTAGTAAATTTTGTAGACCCCGAGGTGTTTGAGAAATAAGGATTGTATCATCCGCAAAAAGGAGGGACCAAACCCGTTTTACCCCCAATTTTGGAGAATCGTTGTTACATTCTTCCATACAAAGCGGGATGTCGTTGACAGACAAAGAAAAAAGTGTTGGGGCCAACACACATCCCTGGCGGACTCCCCTCTTTATTGGTATCGGTTGGGATAACTCCCCATTTGGGCCCCACCGAACTTTAGCATAATTGTTCTCATGTAATTTTATAATCCGCTTCAGGAAATCGGCTGGTAGCCCCTGGCGTCTAAGAGTCTCCCATAATAGTTCTGGGGGGATTAAATCAAACGCCGCCCGAAGGTCGACAAAGGCCACGTACAAACTACCTTTTCTCAAGGTGATATATTTCCAGCACAAACAGCAAAATCTTAGTACCTGATCAATGGTACTTATTTTGGCTCTTATCCCTGCTTGATATTTTCTGAGCACTAACTCTTCGTACATCCATATATTAATACGATTTAAAACATGCCTAGAATACATTTTTTGTAGTATGTCCATTAAACTAATTGGGCGATAGTTAGCAGGGTCATTCCTATCGCCCTTTTTAAAAATAGTGATAATTTCTGAACTTTTCCAAGTGTCCGGGATTTCAGCACCATTTGCGATAACATTACATAAGTGATTTTTATATGGTAGCCAAATATTGGTCTTGTGTTTAAATAAATCACCTGGTATTTTGTCTAACCCACTTGTTCTATCAGTTTCACATCGGTCTGTCACTTTCCCAGGTGACATTTTAGAAACTGGGAGCCCTGGCCAATTGCCAACTTTGCCCAGGCCTTGAAACGTCTCTGCAGTGGTCCTCCACAGAAGCTGCTATTTCAGATTTGAATATCCGAGCTCTACCCCTTGCTTTACTGAAAACTCTGTTTTCCTTAGCACCAGGCTTTTGTGAGTTGCAGGGAGGGCAGGGATGCAATCACCAGGACAGAAGCACCTCTTCAGGCACAGAGAATTGGCAGCCACAGGAAGGCCTGTGTGCAGGCCTGAATGTGTAGCTATAGCTTGTAGTGAGAGCTTCTGATTGGTCGTCCAATTTGCTAATATATATAAGCAGATAAACAGCTGAATTGACTTCTCACCCTGCTTGAAAGAAGGCAATAAAAGAGTATCTAATGCAAGTAATTGTTTACTTGGATAGCTAAGGTATACTTTATTTTTTTTATTCCATTTAGTTATTGAGTGATGCATTGAAGGAACTAGTGGAAATTAAGCAAGCAAAAGAAAATGTTCTACAAGTTCACCTTAATGGTAAGTAATTTGATTAATATTATAATATTCTGGACAATATGTATTGTGATATATAGAAAAATGTTTGGTGTACTTCCTTGCGTATGCTGTACCGAAGTATATGATCTTTAAGAAAAACATGTTTTGCGTCACTTTATTTGGCCAAGACCCAGATTTGTTGCTTCAACATGGTGGTTTGTAGACAGTTCACATTAGCTTTGAGCCGATTACGGGGTATCCTGTGTTTCAATTTCTATATGATCCATGGCTGAACTGTTAAATAGCTCTAATATCAAAAAGTTTACATTTTTGGCTTTTTTTCTCCAGAAAAGCACAATTAAATTCTGCAATTCACATTCCTGCATCTGTATAGACCACAATTTAAACTAAAAGACCCATTACACTTAGAAAGTCCTTCCACTAAAGGTACATGTGATCTAAGCTAGACATTAAATTATTTCCAAAGTATCTTAGTGTATTTCCTATCGCTTGGAAGTCTATTTTGTCTACTCTTAGTATGCATTTTGTTGGAGGCAGAGCGCATTCACACTCCTAATTATTAAACTAATTGACATTGGAAAAGCAGAGGGTTGTTTGTAGGTGGAAACCTAGGGCATATAGCAGGGTTGTGTCTTATTTAATTTTGATTTATCTAAGCTCGCCTCAAAGTTTTTATCAAAACTTAAGTCTTATACAGCTCTAGTAGCCTGTTATGTACTTGGATGTGGCATCAGATGCTTTTGTAGCAGCTCTCTCTAGAGGCATTGTGAGCACAATTGTGTGGAGGAAGAAGCAGATACTTCCACATTGGCACATGGTCCTTAAGAAAGTCCTTAAGAAAGTTACAATAATACCAGGTTTGAAAAAGAAATGTTAGGAGAAGTCCTTAATAAAAGAAGCACAAGCCCCTGTCCTGTTAGGCAAGATACCCATCAGAACATATTTTTCACATCTATTCGTACATCTTGGACCAGGCTAAGCTCCTTTGAAAGATGTCCTGTTGCACTCTGGTGGTCGCCAAATTCCTAACAGGAGCAGAGGAATTCATCTGTTGCTTTACACCTTCCAGTTCTGTACTGCAGTATTGTGGCTGCAAAAGCCTTCTCTGCTACTCTGCCACCAGAAGTAGAGTTAAAGCTTTGTGCCATGCTAGGCAAAAGTTTCACCCACCGTACATACTAATTAAACAGCAAGTGTGGCTGCCATTGTGGATTTCACTGTTTTTTACAACTAAAGGTGTCACAAAAATGTGTGTATATCATATTTACAAAGGGACACTTTATAATAAATAGCTTCTGAATGAGCAGGTCTGTGTATAAGCTTCTCATTGAAACTTAGGAGATTTCATTGGAGGAAAAACGTGCTCTACTCTGCAACCAAAAGAGATAATTCATCAGTGAAAGACAGCAGTCCCGACATCTTAGTACTTGCCTCTCTGAATCGCCTAGCCATCAGCCCTAACAGGGAGCCCAATTTAATTTTGACAATGCTGGAGCAGTAATTTATCATTATTATGCCTAAAGACAGCGACAAGCCACAGGGTCATTGTAATTTCAACTGAAAACATCAGCTTGCTTGCTATGGACTCTTGCACCATCTTCCTCCGAGCCAAATATGTTTGCTAGACTTTAGTTCAAGGTTTTTTTCGAGCGGTAGAGAGAGTGCCTTATTGTTCATGGCCAGAGTTTCCTCCTCTTAGTCATTGGATAACAGCCTCAAACCCTGTATTAGTCCAAAATTAAATTCAACTGGGCTCCGTTTAACCGGTCCTCCTTTTGGGAATTCAGTGCTGCACAAATTGGCTGAATTGGCTGTTGTAATAGTTTCTTGAATGAGGGATGTTTTATGACTCTGTCCCTTCATTTATCTTTACCCCGTTGCCACTATTGTATAGATTGTCAACCATCCATATGTTGCAGATCGATCTATCCTATATATTTCATTCTTAAATGTATGGTACTTTGCTGTGAGCATTGCTTCCTAGTTCAAGTTGGTAAAGGAGCTGTCCGCGAGGACATCTGCTTGCATATTTATCTATGAATACATGTTGTACTTTAAGGTACTTGTTACTGGTGGTATGTGGAATAACTTCCTTTTGGTTCAGCTTAGCAGTTAAATTCTAGTGCAGACGAGTAAAATTGGGTTTTGGGAGAAACTTAACACTCCTTCTCAGCAATGTATGGTGAGCAACAGCTAGTAATTTATTAATCAATTAAAAATAATATTTCTGAACTTTGGTTCCTGGGTAAAGGTAAGATCAGTCACAGTGGAACTTCAAACTTCTTTGCCCGAGTGTGTGTCCCACGCTCCATTTCAGAGAGCTGGTGACATCAAATATTTAAGTCTTTCACACTGAAAAGAGCCGTGAAGCAAGTAGTTCTGGGAATGTCTACTTCCTACACTAGCGAGAACAGCTGTTACTGTCAAAATCTGATATGAATTGCCCATATGTAAAGCGCTACAGCTGCTTCAACAAGGAAGCCTCCTGGTGTTGGCCAGCTGAGATAAATTCAAGGAATCCTAAGAAAAATTCTATTCGATAGAATCCGCCGCGGGCCGTGTTTATGAGACAAATCTTTGGAGCACGTGTGGTAGCAGCTTATCAAGGACTGGACATACGTCGCTTCTCGTCCAGTATATCTAGGATACTAATATTCAATTTGAGAGAGAATTTTTCATGCAACTGGCGTGACCGGCCCGTGACGCTTGTTGACACTTCTATTCCCACTATTGGAATGTCTGCACTCGTGTCTTTATCATTACATTGGCCAGCTCCTTTTTCAACTTTACTGCACTACAGCAAGACTAACCATCCAGTACTTTTGCCCTAACGAAGCTCCCATGGTTGGGGAGCGAAACACATTGGCTGTCCTGTGCACTTTGAAAATACGAAAATAAAAAGAAAAATATATTTTTTGATACAACTCGGGTCGGGTTAATTTACTTTGTGCTTGGTGCTGCCTCCATTCTTCTTCAATTCAAGGAATCCTACTTGCCTGAAAAAAGGTTAAGGTCTTTAGTTTTTTTTTTTTTAATAGCGCTTCTGAATTGAGCATTCCAAGATCAACTGGCAGCTTATTCCATAACTTGGTCGCAAGTGTCGAAAAGGAACAACCACTTATTCTACATTTTGTTGAATTTTGGAACACGAAGAAGGCTCTGATTAGCTGAATGAAGATCTTCTTGTAGTTTGTTTTATGTCGAGCCTGTTCCTACAATAGGCTGGGCCTTTTTTCTGGATTATCCGGAATCAGCAGAGTTTTGAACTTAATCCACTCTTTGATGAACAGCGGCGTTGGGTTAGGCCTGCCTGTTTGCACATGAACTGCAATAACTACCCTCCCATTTAGCTAACAGTCTTCTAGTAGTCATTCTGAAGAAGACCTGTGAAGAAATAGAACAAAGGGTATGATTTCATTAATCTTGTCTACAATGTTGCTCCCATTGGCTGAGTTCTATAGACTGGCCCATGCCATGCTTTTCACTTTTGCCCCTTTTGCTTAGTCGTACAGCTGTGAGATGCTGGAAAAGCTCATGACTATAGCTTTACTGACCACTATTACATATAGTGATGTCACCAAGTTTAGTTTGAGAAATGCAGCATTTTCTTCATTTTTGTTTTAAGTCCGATTTCCTGTACCGAAAACATCACTTTTCAAAACGGTACCACTACAGGTGAGCTTAAATACATCTCTTTAAGTTCTTTAAAGTGGCATAGGTTAACAGAGTTTATTAATTTGGAAGTGTAGTAAGCTGGGCCAGTATGAAAGCAAAAGTAATTGAACGCTTGACCAACTTTTGATAATGTTACACTTTCTTTTTTTCATTAGGATTGTTGCAGACCAATGACAAAATAGCTCTCAAGGAAATCACAAGGCAACTCTGTCTGGAAAATGTGGTTGGCGATAAAGTATTTGTGAGTATATAACGTTTGTAGTTCATGTTTGAGCATATGGCCGAGCAATCAACAATGTCAGTGTTATATAAAACATATTGTGGTACAATCTTCTTTAATGTCCGCAAACCTCTTACTTTAGCTATTCTTAATTAATTTTTTTCCATCCACATTAAGGAAAATTTGGGGCTCCCTTTTCTCTGCATTGGCTATAATAATCTGGTAATTTATCAGGTCACTTGTTTTTATGGTGCTTCAGTGACCAAAAAACTGATCTTAACTGTAAATCTATCATCGTAGAACAAAGTGGAATTGGTAATAAACACAACAAGGGGCCAACTATGGAATTGAAGAGCATGGAGTAGTTATGAATGCTAATTATCCCATCATTTTTGTGTCGAAACAATATTTAATCTGTGACAGTTTTGTTTGATGTGGTAGCAAAATGTAGGTCCCTGCAATATCATTTGTAACATTGTATTCCTGTCTCTGTCCGTACTTAAGGAGGTGTGTCCACACCACGTAGCCTGTCACCCTGCTGCTTACCATGAAGAAACATATTGAACTACTGCCACTCCAGTTGTGCCTTAAAATATCTAACAAGATTCCTTCTATGTCAACTAATAAAGCAGAACATCAGACCTATATCAGAGCCAGGCGCATTTCAGGGAGGATACAGACTCATGGGAATTAAAAAGTGGAAGACGAATTGGAGTGATCATAGTACTGCTAACTATACACAGCATTACCTCATCGCTTACTTGTCCTAATCCTTACATCACTAAAGCAGACAGGACCGGCATCAATTGACCGCCAAGGCAATTCCAGGAAGGTTACATCCAGTCACAAAAAGGAAGGGCTTTAGTTAGAAAGCCAACTTTGCTCCAAGCAAAAGTGCAAAAGCAAGGTGGCTAGTGCTGGAATTCCCAGAGGCAAAATGTTAATTCAAGGCAGTAACAGAAGTAGGCCCCCAAATCACCAGAGTCTGACAAGCCGACCCTCATGAGTCAACTGGAGAGTCAAAAAAAGCCAATGCCAGCATAGGCCCAGACACTCCTCTGGCACATCCAGTGGCATTGACAAAAAACCTCCAGACCACAGTTAGCAGGACGAAGATAATTACCAAGACTCTCAGTTTACCTCAACAATGAAAGTACATCTCAGCACGAGCAACAAGCAAAAATGTGAGCAGAGATGAAAGACCACCGTCGACCTGACCCCCTTCCTCTCCCCAAATCTAGGAGGGGGAAGCGGGAGAGAGTCTGTTAGGGACCATATTCGCAAATGATATGGCCCGGATACAGCAAATTACAAGGCCATAAAGCAAACTCAAACTCTTGCCTCCCGAGGAGCACAGGGCTAAGGCCACTTGGTGGCACAATGTCATGTCCAAAATGGTCCCATCAGAACACACCTACCTGGGCTAGGTACTAACAGGCAACCAAAGGGTTAAGCCAGAAGCAAGGAACAGAGTCTCTGTGGGATAAAACACCGTTCTTTTCCCTTACAAAGATGTAAGACAGCTTAGTTGATCAGGCACCCCAGGAAGAAAACCCAAATAAGGCCCCATTGGAAATTGAAACACTCACACCAATACCAGGATCTTTGAAGCCAATGAAGGAGACACGCCCAGATTGCAACATACACAATCTAACTTCAAAGTCCACCCACATTGAAGACTAAGCCAATCAAATACAGGAACCCCATTATGCTTTACTTGGCTGTGGATTGTTGGAGAGCCTGAAGTAAGGAATTAAACGACCATAGGCATGACCAGGTTTATACGCTGACCCTTTCCCAGACAAGTGCAGGTGGGAAGGCACCTGAGCAGAAGGGGGAGATGAAGCACCTATCTCCCACAGGAAGCCATATAGCATAAACGTTTAAGGCAGTCCAAGCCCAACAAAAAGCAAAGGATGGATCTACACCAAAAACCTCACTAATATGAGATCCAGCAAAGAAAGCCACTGCCTGCAGCTAGACAAACCATGGTGTCAAAAAGGACAGAAGTGTTCCTCTCTTGGAGAAGGCTTGGTCCTGTAACACATGGGCAAAACACATTGCCACATTGCCAAAACAAATGTACACCACAGAAAGTGATGAGCATTTCTTTTGGCAAAGATGTTATTCCCAAGTGGAATCGTCATGTGGAAAACGGGGAAACCATTTATAGGCTTCAAGGCCGACAGTGAGTGGGGACTCCCATCGTGAGGCTGATCATCACACTGAACAAACGTTCAGTCCCAGTGTAGTGTTCTAATCTAGGACCCTGATCGATACTGTGACCTTATGCCCCTATACGGCTATAAATCCATTTATTCCCTATATTGGCATAACCGATCAAATACAATATTCAGAAACTCGTCTCTGGCCTCACACAAACAGAGCCACATTTCAGAATCGCTTTCTCTGCCACTTCCTTTGCAACCAATTAGTGCAATGACATAGCAGAAGTTACTATCTAAGATTCCTAGATTAACACTCCGAGTTCTTCAACAAGATAAAAACTCAGCAACCTGGAAATCCCCGCTTGCTATGTTTTGATTAGTAATAGAACTCTAATGAGCACTGATAGACGATCACTTCCTAGTGACATCTTTATTGACGTCTTATGTCCAAAAACGTACGTCAAACAAGGCACCTTTCAGGTATAAATATTACCAAAATAAATATTACCAAAGTTGCCTTAAGCAAACGCTGTCTCGCTGCTGCTGAAGCTGCTGTTATGCTGATGATACCATAGTTGCTATCGCTACTGCTATCGCTGCTAACTAGCGAACGATGGTGTGGTGAACTTAGGAGCTGAACAGCCGTCCCCCTGCAAGAGCCCAGCAGATGCAAGCTGCCCGCGGACGCTGCCCCTCCTCTTCTTCGACGTGCTGAGAGAGACGCTGTCTTTTCTCCTGCAGAGAAATCCAGCTCTGGCGTTTCCGGCCTACCCTTGCGGGTGACTGGGATATCGACCCCCTGAAGGAGATACCAGACCTCCATCATTCTATTCCAGAGGTATGGTGTTGACTAAACCCTTAGAGAGAATTCTTGAAGCAAACCTTGGCAAAACCAACTTAACTTAAAGCTACTTACTTACTCCCCTCCCAAGTATTAAGCTTAGGTCAGGTACACTGGGGTAGGCGTAGTTAGAAGCACCAGTTGAGTATTTTAGCCTAATGTATATATGAATGTATATGTTTTATTCATTTTAAACCATTGTATGGCTAAGAAACCATATCATTGCTTTTACAGTATTATTTTGCAATACTCATCTTACTGTACGTACTTTTTATAATAACAAGTCTTGCAATTGTGGCAATTCATTTCTCTTGTACGAGAAGAAAGACTGTTCAATAAATGTTACCCTTTATTGAAAACGCCTGTCTCTCTATTCTCTACATATTGTGAAAGTAAACTGCACAACCACTGACTGAGTAAAATAACTGTCTATTGTTCACACGACCCTAGAGATTGACTCTTGATCTGAGGAGCAAAGTTGTCATGTTGCACAGTTGTTGGAAAACTGAATCCCTTCTTGGCTGTGCCAGGGAAGCTGATCACTTCCTATTCAGTCAAAAAAGTTTCCAGTGACCTCTGAGCTAGTTGGTAACAACCCCAATTAAGTTTAGCATAGTCAGTGGAGGCCTGGAAGATCCGCACTTCTACGTCGATACTACTGTTTATGTTATTCCAATGCGCAGGGCCTATTAGGAAAATAGGAACTACACTACATGGCGCCCAAACGTTTGGTAAGGCGATAAACTAACGCAAGACGTTAGAGTAACTCAGTCGTGCATTTTTCACACAGACCCCTTTCTCCCGTAAATACTCCAATAGACGTCTGGAGTGGGTAAAAGGTTAAAATCCGCCCGAACTCAGTAGGAAGAGATTCCTATGTAAAGCTCTGGTTTATTCAACGTTGAAGGATACAGTGTTCCAAAATATTGTGCACCTAATCTTTGTCTCCTTGGAGACCTACTCTGCAAACCTTGCATTTATACAATGCCAGGAGAAAACGGAACCACTGGGGCCGCAGCAGATGCGACTCAGCAGAGTCCCGACACTACTACTGAACCGGATGCAATAATCATCCCGGTACATTTAAGAAAATCTATAACTTTAAAACTTATAGAAAACGGACTGACACCACAAGGTGGTACAGTAATTTTCGTGATAGAGGCACACGAATATCGGCAGACAGAGGTATTCTATTCATGGATAAACTTTCTAGCGGCAAACGCTAGAACAACACAGTTTCACTATTACAAAATAGAGGAACCACCGGAAGAGTACGCTCCTTTCGAGGAGACTGAAATCCCACTAAAATACCAAGAACATTTACTTTGGTTTAAAGGCGCCCTAAAACACAATGATCCTATTACCAGGCTCGGTCCACTAGGTAGACCAGGAGCAACGTGGCCGGTTCTAGCCAGCTACACACCACATCCGGACATTGCAAAAATGTCTAAAGAAGAGCTGTTAGTACAGCTAAAAACATTAATAAAAATACATAGGCAATTAGTCCAATATGTAATGCGGACTACTACAGTCCAACCAGCTGTTAATGTACCACAGCTGACCCCTCATCAGGGGAACACTATTAAAATCACACCACAGAACATACAGTCATGTCTTGGTAAAACACCCGTAAAACGGGTACAAATTCCTTTCTGGTTAGCGCAAAAAATCACTCAAATAGAGGCAGTATTTCCGGATAATACCCCTATCGAGAAACACAGAATCTTGACCATCTGCCTTCCTATGGGAATCGCACCACACGTGGAGGACTGTGACACTTTGGGTACAGTCTTTGCTTCCATTTACACAAAAAATCATGGTGTTCCGTCTATGGCGGTAATACCAGATGTACTAAGACAGATTCAAAATGAATACGGTCCAGAACCTGCTTTAACTCTTGGTATGAAATTACTGAAAGACTTCAAGCTGGTCTCGGCTATATTATTAGCCAATATAAAAGGAGAAGCAGCATCGGTGGCGATCCGCCAGAAGTTGAAGGAAACAGATATAACAGATCAGCCAGTTGAGCTTGCCAGAATCATAGAGAAATGCTATGAAGAATTAGGTAGAGACCGCTTGGGTGGGAAGCCAGTAAAACCCCAACTGCTCAAATCCTGAAAAATTATTTATTAAAAATAATTCTAACACTTCTAAGAAGAGCTGGGATGGAAATAAACAATCCACTCCCAAGGAAAATGTTTTCCAGTCCAGAGGAAGGTCTCCTCGACGGAGGGAAAGAACTCCGACTCGAGAACACCAGTCTCCCCAGAGGGAGCCCTCTGAGAAAAGATATAACCTTAGAAATAGGGATAATTTGAAAAAAACCTGATAGATATCAAAGTATTGATACACGTCCCTCTCGATCTTTTTCGCAGAAATCGGAAAGAGGACGGTCAGACCCAGGAGAGCACGCCAAGTCCAAAGACAAGGAACCTGCTCAGAGTAAAAAAATCTCAATTTCCAAAAAAGAAGGTAGCCAGTATTAGAGTAATCAACCATGCCGAGAATATTGAGGACACAGTTGAAAAACGAGTAGTGGGCACAGACAATGTTAGACAGTGCAGCAGAAATCAGTATAGCCCGCAAGATCTTGATGAGTCATCTGGAGACAGTGGACACAAATTAATACATTCAGGTTGAAACTGCCGACACCAGACTTAGCGAGCCCCATAAGATATACGAAATAACATTGCGTATAGAGGGTGATAAGACTAGGAAAATAAAGGGTCTATTTTGGGATAAACTCTCAAAAGGCTATGAAATTCTGTTAGCTGAAAAAGATTGGCCCCCAGAGTTTGTCAGGGAGTGCCCTCGTGGCGAAGAAATGATTATGCCTGCCTTCTCGAATCACATTCCGATTCACAAAAAATATACTTATGCAAGGAAATGGGCAGTAGCCCAGGCGCCGGCATTATATAAAAATCATGTAGGATGGGATGAGGACTCACCTCCTCACAAAATCCAGTTAAAAAGTGAACCAACTGCCCATAGGCAGTATCCTGTTAAGCAAGAAGCTAAAAAACAAGTCAGGGAGATCTTAGATCAACTTGAATACCAGGGGGTGATTGAAACATGCACCTCTCAAATGAGCAATCCTTTGTTTCCTGTCTCCAAGCCAGACAATTCATATCGTCTAGTTTTGGACTACAGACACCTTAATGCATGTTGCAAAACATTTGCAGTACAAAACTCGCATAGTGCTGCACTAATGAACAACATAGTTAGGAAAAAATATAAAACGACATTAGACATATCTAATGGTTTCTTTTGTCAAAACATTGCACCAGAAAGCAGGTATTTGACCCCTTTCTCCGTGATGGGGTCTCAGAAAAATTTCTGTAGGCTCCCACAGGGGTTCAAGAACAGCCCAGGACTATTCTCAGCTAGAGTAACAGAGTTACTACAAATATATGATGATGAGGCATTATCTAACGTAGATGATATTTATCTCACAGACGACGACTTGGATACTCACTTGAAAAGAGTGAACACCATTATACTTGGGTTTACAGCAGATGGTTACAAATTCAACTTTAACAAGCATTGGAAATGCAATAGGTCTCGAAATAGAAAAGTTGGAGCTATTGGTCTTGTAAATGTAGTAATTTTTTAACTTATGTTTAGGTTTTTCAAATGGCAAAATTAATAATTTTGTTATTTTAATTGCCAATAGTTATAAAATTTGCACATGTGACACCTATAGCATTAGTAAAGCTACCTGTTTAGTATTTCCCTGACTTACATGTATTGATATTACAAATCACAATGGCTTATACATTTTATAATTAATTAATACTTACATAATAGCTGGTGGTTTGGTTTTTTGGATTTGGAGGGTGGATTTCTGAGTGTTGCTGTGGTGGTGTTGAATGTTATTGTGGTGGTGCTGAGTGATGCGGTGGTGCTGAGTGATAATGTGGTGGTGCTGAGTGGTGCTGTGGTGGTGCTGAGTGATAATGTGGTGGTGCTGAGTGATAGTGTGGTGGTGCTGAGTGATAATGTGGTGGTGCTGAGTGATAATGTGGTGGTGCTGTGGTGGTGCTGAGTGGTGCTGTGGTGGTGCTGTGGTGGTGCTGAGTGGTGCTGTGGTGGTGCTGTGGTGGTGCTGAGTGATAATGTGGTGGTGCTGAGTGATAATGTGGTGGTGCTGAGTGATAATGTGGTGGTGCTGAGTGGTGATGCAGAGGGCAGAAAGGCACAAAAAACGAGTCTAACTGAGGGCAAAAGAGTATACACTATGCTTTAACAAAGTAGATCTATTCTAATTTAGGATTTGCAGAATTGAAATCCTAACACAGAAATGCAAAAATAAACACTCTTTGGATAGAGAAATCTTCCTTGTGTTTTCTTTCGATATGGGTAGTCTACAAAGAAAAATAAAATTACATAAAAGAGAACAAGAAGGTAGCTTTGAAGAGATACTACCTGTAGATAATATGGAAATATAACGCTCAATTAACAATAAAATAAACTGAAAATTGAATATAACTAGTGTACTCTGAAACCCAAAAATAATTCATTAAGACCCATAGGGCTCTAACACCAAACGTAACCAACATAGAAATAGGAGTAGGACTGGGACACATACTGACAAACCTCACCCAAGCATGTGTATAGGCTTGAGAAGGAAACCAAGAAATAAATGTGATTATGGATAGATAGCCCAGTAAAAAGCCAAAAATACATTTATCACATGCATGCAAGTACTCATACAAAGACTTACATCGTATTTCAAATAGGTACAGATGCTATTAAGGCAGGTGGACAAACCAGTCCCTTAATCAAGAGTGTGCGGGTAAGATGAACTGACCAATTAGCAGCCAACATGAATCAAAGCACTAGACGGCTGATGTTGTAATGATTACATACCTAGCATTGATAAATTAAAGCCCAAATATGACAAGTGTAGATGGCTGGCATACAAAGAAATGGAGATGGATCACAAGGAAATTTCTCCAGAGCCGTAAATGTAACCAAACAATGGCTCCGTTGTACGAGAAGAATTAAACACATTTCTATAGTGCGGATATAGGATAACTTCTCGTTGATCTGCATGACGTGGAAGAATAAAATACAAAGGCATACAACCCACATGGAAAGCAGCTCAATCTAAATCAACACTTTAGAAAATAATGCTAGTGAAAAGCAGAATAAAAGAAAGCACAAAATACGCACACACACACACACACACACACACACACACACACACACACACACACACACACACACACACACACGACCCTTAGTAGGGCTAATGTCTACCCTAGATCTAATGTGACCCCATGAACAGGCTGGATTTCAATATAAAAATCTGTAATGCCAGGAGCAGAAACCCAAAACTTGCAACAGGTTAAAAAGTTATGAGGGCCTCACCCGGTACGAAGAAGCGATCTTAATACAATACAGGGGGATAAACCCCCCCACGGGTCAGAACGATAGGAGGGAAAGAGTGAAGACGTGGCCAGCAGATAAAATAGGCCATCACGCTAGTATAAAACGTGCATGCATTCCGGAGCCATATCGGTGGAAAACCCTGGGTAGAGTGAAAGCAGTGTGGCAGTCCTAATATAACACATTGGGCTAAACGCACACTCGAGTAAAAACAATAGGCAGGGGAGCGTAGATAGAGCCGGAAATACAATTGTCTATCGTTCTAGAAAGAGAGCAAGTATACCAGAGCCGTACTAATAAAGAAATCGAGGTCAGTGCTTACTTACACACACAGCGGGAAACCGCTGGGAATCTAAACTAAGAGGTGAAGGTGTACGACTAACTTACCTAAATAAACTAAGAGGTGAAGGTGTACGACTAACTTACCTAAAAAAGACTCATTCGCACGCGATACATCCAAATCAAAATCCCACGGCAGAAGTACAGCCGACAAAGCGACCTGAGTACGGGTGCATTAAAGCACGGGGCGGGCAAGCTGCGTGTCATTTGACACCGCAAGGGGGGCAACAAGAGTATAGAAAGAGGACTGTCGCGCTGAAAGAATAGAAACAACAAGAGAAACACCGAGCACGGCGTCAGTGTTGGCATTGCTGGGGGGTAGGGGGGAAGTGGGGATTTAAAAAAAAAATGCGACACGGCGGGCAGGGGAGGGGGCGGAGCGGGGAGAGGGAACAAACGGAGGGAAGGCAGATAAGGGGAGGGGGGAGGAGAAATGCGACACGGCGGGCAGGGGAGGGGGCGGAGCGGGGAGAGGGAACAGACGAAGGGACGGCAGATAAGGGGAGGGGGGAGGAGAAATGCGACACGGCGGGCAGGGGAGGGGGCGGAGCGGCGGGAGAGGGAACAGACGGAGGGAAGGCAGATAAGGGGAGGGGGGAGGAGAAATGCGACACGGCGGGCAGGGGAGGGGGCGGAGCGGGGAGAGGGAACAGACGAAGGGACGGCAGATAAGGGGAGGGGGGAGGAGAAATGCGACACGGCGGGCAGGGGAGGGGGCGGAGCGGGGGCCTGGAGTGCGGCTGAGGGAACTGATGGGCACGCGCTTTTAAGGTCAATGCGCATGCGCATTGACCTTAAAAGTCACGGGCACTGCAAGGAATCGCCACGATTCCTTGCAAGTCAGTTAAAGAGTGGTTAAGCCCCCATAGTCTCGCATCCGAGATGGATTCAGTGGGTTAATTCTCTTGCTGCAACAGACTTAGTTTACGAATTTGATCCTAACTTAAAAACACAGGAATTTTTACAATATGAATATGAATGTCCTCTGCCAATTGAAATCCTGCCTCTCGAAGAATACGGAAGTATTATATATACTGACGGATCAGCACAACCCGCAGTTGGGGGCAAACAAGCTTATAGTGCTGCGTGTGCGATTGTTAAAGGTCGTTGGCACAAAGGTAAATTTAGACCAATGGTCACTAAAACACAATCTCTAGGAGATTGCTCAGCTCAACGAGCTGAATTGGTAGCATTTAAGATGGCGCTAGAAAATACCGATCGCGAATTCCCCACACTAATAGTGTGCGATTCTTATTATTGCGTAGAATCTTATCATGAATACTTGCAGAATTGGGTGGAAAATGGTTTCAAAGATGCAAAAGGTGGCACAATAAAGCATAAAATGCTTTGGGAACAGGTAGTTCTTTTACAGAAAGAACTACAAAAGACTCACATGATACACACTCTGAGTCATCAACGTGATGGCGTTCACGTTGCAGGGAATTCATTGGCTGATGAAGCCGCGAAGGCAGCTGTACAAACGGCTTCCGTAGCTGCGATAACTCGGTCACAAACAAAAATAGACAGCGATATTCTACAAGCTGTCAGTGCGTCAGTAAAAGATGATAAGAAAACACTCCCAAAAGGCTTTCCAGAAAAGTACTTCTATTCAACAGATACGAATAATGTTCCTTTTGCTCGAATACCTGGAGTGGGGGATAGGGTAATTCCAAACATGGAACGCAGGTTAGGACTAATGAAAGCGGCACACGAAGGGCTTGCTTCTGCACACGCTGGCGTTTCCGCAACAGTATCACTACTAAAACAACGATATTGGTGGCCTCGCATGAGAATACAAACTAAAAAGTATGTATTAGAATGCGAAATATGCCAAAGGATAAAAGTATCAACAGTAAAACGAACAGCGCAGACACCCCTTCTCATCTCGGATAAACCATTTTCATGTGTTTACCTGGACCACTGTGGTCCCCTACAAAGGGACGGCAACTATAAATATATCATGGTAGCAGTGGATTCCTGTACGAGGTTCATATGGATGTGGCCCCAGCGCTCGGCTGACGCCAGAACAGTTATAAAAGATCTGCGAGTCTTTATCGGCACATACGCAATTGCCATGTTCCATTCTGACCAGGGTCCTGCTTTCAGCTCTCGAGCTTATAAGGAGGCCATGGCCAGCATGAGAATTGGGTTGCGGTATTCTTGTCCGTCACACCCCGAAGGGAATAGTGTGGTAGAAAGAAAAAAACGGGACATAAAGCGATCTATAACAGCGAAGGTATTACGTTCAGGCGCTGGGTGGGTTAAACATTTAATAAGTGTCCAAACCAGTCTTAATAGCTTGCCAAGAAATTCTCTAAAAGGTTTCAGCCCATACAAACTATTGTTCGGAATTAGAATGAGAATTCAGGACTTAGATAGTCAAGTATCAGTGGTACAAGATAAGAAAACAGACTTTGACATCAAAGATCGTTTGGCTGTTTTACAGGACTTGAATGAAACAAGAAAATCCTTAAGCAACATAAAGTTAAAGCAACAGCCAGATACCACTGACGAGGCACCACAAGCAACAGCCCCAGCAAGGCCTGTCTGGATTCCAAAGATTGGGGATCTAGTCGGAGAAAAAATAGCGGTGAAGAAGGAATTTGGGCCTTCTTACAGAAAAGCAGTACCTGTCTTGGCAGTCACCGGAACAAGATCAGTAGTACTACCGCCCCTTGCTGAGGAGAACAGAGTTGTATCAATGGACCTGGTAAAACCACAAGCATGTGGCCTATAATCAACAGTAGGCCCAGTGGACTCCCAAGAAACAACAGAATACCCAAACTTGCAACAATCCAAGAGGTTCAAACTGAAAGACTAATCACATTTGATCAGCCTGCAGTGCACAGAGAAGGACTATGCAATAATGCCATGGAACTCGTGCCTCTTGAGACTCAGATTGAAACAGTTCGTCAAGAAACACCAGTCTACAATAATGTGGCATCAGAAAGTGCTACCGAGAGACAGATTGAAAGAACAATCCCAACAATTGACAGAACTGCCTCTGGTTATTTCATCGACTTCGACAACTTTTCTGAGGATCAAAGTAACCCCGAAGTGATGCCAGAAACAAAAATGACTTTTAAAGAAAAATCAACGGAACTCTTTCATCAACTGAAGGAAATCTACCGTATTTCCCCATGGTTAGAGTTCTGGTTCGGTCTAGGTAAATTTTTCCTCCTGCTTTGGCTCATCATGGTACTTTGTTTGGGAAAATTCATTGAGGGAAAATATAGTACAATGGACACAGCAAGTCAGAACATCAACCTAGTCCTCAAACCACACAGATCATCCCAAGTGAAGAAAAGAGAACTGTCAACAGTAAATGTCACAGCCATTCCAATACCCGGTGGGGTAGTATGGGAGAAAACTGACTATGAGATCTATGGTCCGGTCGAGATCCTGAAGTATCCTCATCAACTGAAGATTTCCTTAAGTGACTTTGTAAAACCTATTACATTCTCTGATGATTGGGACCTAAACAGTATTAATGACATGATGTCTGATTTAGTAATGTCAGCTAGATTCACAGAACATGATTATTTACAAGGTTCGTCTAGTTATGAACAGTTGTTCTGTAATACACATTATGGCGATCATTATTTGCATAAATCTGCACAGCCTAGAAATGTTTTTAAGTATAATTAATGGGAACATTGTGCTACACCACCTAAAAGCAGTTCTAAAACATTATTTGAGAAATTCAAGTACTTCTCAGGGTTTAACACCAGTGATGCAGAAACATTTTATTACAAACTGTTAGATAAAACAGGATTGAAAAAAATGCTGACAAACACTAAATTAATATATTCAGAAGCATTTTATGAAAAAATTATGACATTTGGTTTTGATTATTGGAAAAATAACATTGAAACAAAAACCATTTGGGGTACGAAAGATTGGCAGGTACAAGGCCTAGAAGCACTATTCAGAACCTGCATGATACCTGAACAAATGATGTTTTTAAATGACACAATTCACCAAACATCCTGTCTTGGCCTAGCTAAGATTAAAGACCTAAACAAACCGTCTATTCCAAAACCAATACCTGAAAATGTAACAACAGATATTGAGATAGACGTAACTAAAATTTTACATTTTAACAGAACACATCCTGATTGGAAAAAGTGGTTAATCTGGCCTACTGACACTAACACCTGGCAAGATAGATTCCTGAATAAAACACAGGGGTTAAAAATGACCAGACAAGACCCTAGATACTCCCAGAGACAACATCCAGGGATAGTAACAACATACAGTGTAGGGAAACTCTGCCTCGAATGGCTAGAATCATTCACACTGGCGGAAATTAAGCAACACTTGTCTTTACTTAAAGATGGTGCTGATTTGCGCGATTTCATTCTTGGACCACGCAAACAGCGTCAAAAGCGTTTCATAGCTGCATACAACGAGGCTTGGAAAGTCACACAAATTGAAACAGCAGAAAAAATACGAGAAATTGATCGTATTAATTTGGAAAAATCATTTTCTGTAGTGGACAATGGGTTAATGTCTCTGTCCTCCAGAATATATTAGTTGGACAATATTGTATCCTCTGCCTTTGATATAATAGACAGAGACTTGCTAATGTTACAGCATGGCCAGTCACAATTACGTTCTATTGTACAATTAGGCTGGACGCTGCAAAATCTTCGTTCAGGCTATGTGCCTTGGCGTGTAATCAACACAACGTCATTATCTTCCATTTTTAACCTGACTGATAAACAAATTAGCTTGGCACAGAAAGGAGCAGACTATACAATCCTGAGCATCGAAAAACTTGAGAGAGATTACCATTGACAATGTCAGAAAGTCCTATAATTGAATGGATAATACACAGAATTATCACTATTCCGATAACAACTTTCCGATTTAAAAAGTGCCTTGAATACATACCTACTGGCCAGTATGAACGATTGGGTAAAGGATGTTAAGTCAGCATGGAAATGACCATACACACATTCATGCTATAGTGACAGCGACAAAAATGTTTTTCTTAGTGGTGAAAATTGTAAACGTTCACTAAGCGGTATACTTTTGTGCCAGGGTATTAATTTACACGGCGCCTGTGAAGGTAATTCTAACAACCTTTCATGCCACCAGCTTGTCACACCTGCAACGCAGATAAAGCCCTTCTTTATGCAACTCGCGAATGGGAGTTACATTCTAAGAACGGATCACAGAT
Organism: Lissotriton vulgaris; assembly: GCF_964263255.1. NCBI lineage: Eukaryota > Metazoa > Chordata > Amphibia > Caudata > Salamandridae > Lissotriton > Lissotriton vulgaris. The sequence continues at coordinate 1,432,081,119 of NC_141687.1, forward strand.
GTTGTGGCCTTTTGCCAGGAAAAGCGTATCTCGTAAGCGTAACTTCCATGGTCAAATGCTGTATGCAAGCATTGTTCCCGAGCGGGCCTGGAGACATAGAGACTCCCATCTGGCCTCGTCTGCATTTCTCTTCTATACGAATTGATACTTTAAGCAAAATGAAGTCTGTGCTTTTGCAGACAACAGTGCCATAACGTCATCAAAAGAGACGTATGATCTCCTAGTTGCAAGGACAGCTACGGAGGTTCATGACCTTTTATCAACAAATTGCCCAGTGCATTTCGTAGAAATGTTGAGCCAACTCCTTAACATGTCTAGTGCCACAGGCATCCCAGGCATATTTAAGACGATTTTTACGGGACTGCTAACACCATTTCAAGCAATTCTGGGAATCGTTCCAAATTTTGTCCACTCTGTTTTTGGCGGCATACCCCTATTTTTGGGACTTGTAGCAGGGATTTATTTTTGACCCTCCTGCTTCGTTATGGCAAGCCACAGCTCAGACATGACTCCTATGGGAATGGAAGAAACAACCCTAGCAATCCGCTACCGGGACAGAATAACTAGAGTCCTTGGATTGGCCAGGCTGAGAGATCTAAACATGACCTGATTCCTTTCATTCAGACCGATATGGCAATCCTGCATCTTACCTGTACTACGATGTATGCTATGCGGAGATGAGTGCGTGTTGGACACCTGTCTTTCACTTCCATCAGCAGTACCAATGGATATCGATACTTTGCTCAGTCCGATAACGGCTCACGCATTGTGTTGTCCCCAGCGGCTACCAATCCTGATGACGGCATTCGTTGAGACTCCTGTGCTACGACTAGGTGGTAACAGTGGAGCGAGTGACAAAAGCAACATCACCCAGGTCCGACCTTCTGTGAGCATTGCTGATCCAGCCTTTGATGACAGCAATCATTCTCACACCTGCCAAGTTACAGCACTATCGAATTTGGTCGAACTGTCACCTGATTTTGTAGACCAATTCTTTGAGAGCCTGTCTGATATGATGTTCTCACCCGAACAGAAACAATAACTTTAGAGAAGCATTCCGACACACAGCGTTCCCATGAACTCTGGATTCGGCCTTCAGTTTTGAACAACATAAACTGCTAAAAGCGTTGGAACTCTAATTTCCCCGTTCAAGCAATAATTCTTTTGAATTGAACACTTTTTAATATTCACCTTTTACCTGGCACGAAAAATTCTTTGCTTAAGGTAGAACTATTCATAGAGAACAGAAGCTTCTACTTCTATTTTTAGATACATCTAGAGACATATTAACTTTACACCAGCCTCTAGCACATTTTACCGCAATGCATTTATATGTGATGAAATTATCTCGCCCTTCTTCTGTATTCAGAGATATTTCATGTGTAATTCTTTTTGCATAATCGTTCATTGATTTCATATGCTATAATTTTTGAATGGTTTCTATGCTTCAAAAACGTACAATACCTATATTTTTACGTATTACAAATACGCCTATTTCAAATGCATATATGTATTTTGGGGTGGGCAATGTTACACATGCATCTTATTGCTCTAGTTTTAGTAATTTGATGGACATGAATTCGTGGAGTGGGTGTAGTGTTCTAATCTAGGACCCTGATCGATACTGTGACCTTATGCCCCTATACGGCTATAAATCCATTTATTCCCTATATTGGCATAACCGATCAAATACAATATTCAGAAACTCGTCTCTGGCCTCACACGAACAGAGCCACATTTCAGAATCGCTTTCTCTGCCACTTCCTTTGCAACCAATTAGTGCAATGACATAGCAGAAGTTACTATCTAAGATTCCTAGATTAACACTCGGAGTTCTTCAACAAGATAAACTCAGCAACCTGGAAAACCCAGCTTGCTATGTTTTGATTAGTAATAGAACTCTAATGAGCACTGATAGACGATCACTTCCTAGTGACATCTTTATTGACGTCTTATGTCCAAAAACCTATGTCAAACAAGGCACCTTTCAGGTATAAATATTACCAACGTTGCCTTAAGCAAACGCTGTCTCGCTGCTCCTGAAGCTGCTGTTATGCTGATGATACCATAGCTGCTATCGCTACTGCTATCGCTGCTAACTAGCGAAGGATGGTGTGGTGAACTTAGGAGCTAAACAGCCGTCCCCCTGCAAGAGCCCAGCAGATGCAAGCTGCCCGCGAACGCTGCCCCTCCTCTTCCTCGACGCGCTGAGAGAGACACTGTCTTTTCTCCTGCAGAGAAATCCAGCTCTGGCGTTTCCGGCCTACCCTTGCGGGTGACTGGGATATCGACCCCCTGAAGGAGATACCAGACCTCCATCGTTCTATTCCAGAGGTATGGTGTTGACTAAACCCTTAGAGAGAATTCTTGAAGCAAACCTTGGCAAAACCAACTTAACTTAAAGCTACTTACTTACCCCCCTCCCAAGTATTAGGCTTAGGTCAGGTACACTGGGGTAGGCGTAGTTAGAAGCACCAGTTGAGTATTTTAGCCTAATGTATATATGAATGTATATATGTTTTATTCATTTTAAACCATTGTATGGCTAAGAAACCATATCAATGCTTTTACAGTATTATTTCGCAATACTCATCTTACTGTACGTACTTTTTATAATAACAAGTCTTGCAATTGTGGCAATTCATTTCTCTTGTACGAGAAGAAAGACTGTTCAATAAATGTTACCCTTTATTTAAAACGCCCGTCTCTCTATTCTCTATATATTGTGAAAGTAAACTGCACAACCACTGACTGAGTAAAATAACTGTCTATTGTTCACACGACCCTAGAGATTGACTCTTGATCTGAGGAGCAAAGTTGTCATGTTGCACAGTTGTTGGAAAACTGAATCCCTTCTTGGCTGTGCCAGGGAAGCTGATCACTTCCTATTCAGTCAAGAAAGTTTCCAGTGACCTCTGAGCTAGTTGATAACAACCCCAATTAAGTTTAGCATAGTCAGTGGAGGCCTGGCAGATCCGCACTTCTACGTCGATACTACTGTTTATGTTATTCCAATGCGCAGGGCCTATTGGGAAAATAGGAACTACACTACATGTGTATGTATGGACTTATGCCCGGTCAGTATGTGAGACAAAACAAGGACCCCCTGATGCAGTTCGATTTCCTGGGTCAGGGCAAGTTGCATGTGTGAGTAAAATACCCAGGCAAATTATAGAAAACAACTAACACATAAAGAGTGGCTAAACCACAAGAAGAAAAATTACATTCCACTATTGTTTGTACATACCAAAATATAAATTTAATACAAATTAGAATCACATTCGATAAAATTGATACATCATTTTACACAAAAAGATAAAAAAGCATTATAGCATATGCATAACTTCAATCATACGAGTAATCATTTTTTAAAAAAATTGTTGGATGGTTTCCTGTCTCCTGTCTACGCGTTTCGACACTGTTAAAGTGCCTTCCTCAGGACTGTACCATCGTGCAATTATTCAGACAGAAACGAATAGAAATCACTTATTACAGCAGTTAGATGTCAAGATACCACAAAGATTGGTATAAGTATCGGTGTAGGCCGAATCGTATTTGTGGGCCGATTGTTAATTATCGCTGTTCACAGGATATATGGCTCGGTATTTGTCGGATAGGGTTCAGGGTACATACAACCAAAAATCTAAATAGTCTCTCAGAGTAGACGACCTGCTAACAATATGCGTCTATAGTTTGGTCCCAGTATTTCTACTGATATGGTTAATCTTTATTTTTATTGATCGAGAAAACAAACTGACTGGGGCAGCGTCTCTGTGGCTCGATGTTTGCTGGGCTGACGCAGGGGTTGTATGGCGCTTTAGAAACAGCTATATTTCTCCTCGGCGGACCGGCTCAGGTGGCGTCCCAGCGTTTCCGATATTCACCCAATTAAGTTTAGCATAGTCAGTGGAGGCCTGGAAGATCCGCACTTCTACGTCGATACTACTGTTTATGTTATTCCAATGCGCAGGGCCTATTGGGAAAATAGGAACTACACTACATGTGTATGTATGGAGTTATGCCCGGTCAGAACAGAAGCCTAGAAAATAGCTTTTTATCCAACTAAATTCAGAGAACGGAATGGAAGAACGACTATGCTAGAAAGCAGCAACCCCGCACAGAGAAGGGTGAGGGACACCTCGACAAACATCAGCATGGAAATGAAAGTAGTGGTAAACCAACCACTGCAAAATAGGGCAGCAGTGAAGGATGTTCAGAAAAGGCTGAACTACAGCTGTATACCTGATGTATAAGGTACCCTGTTAACAAACCCCTGCACCAACCCCCAAAGGAAGTGGACAGGAATGGTCACAATATGGAACCAGGTGTCAAAGCTCCCTCCGCACAAAACCAAGGCACAGCAGTGCAAACAGGGCACATACAACTTCCAACCCAAACTGCACAATGCAGAATAGGCCCAGCGCAGTCCCAGGCCCACCAGGAGCACAGAAGACAACATACCACAGCACTATACACATGTGGTTCCCAAACATTTTAGAACCACATCCCACTTTTTGGAACAGCAAACTTTCATGAACCACCTAACTTTGATGGACATGAGGCAGGTGATTTTTGTTTGGATTTTCTTTTATGTAACTAAATCACTCTGAGGTAGTGCACTTTCATTTAGTGGCTATTTTCCATCGAAATAGCCACTACATTTTCCAAGACATTAGGTTTTACTAATAAAACTATATTGCATTCAAATGATAATGGGTAGCAGTCAGGTTTCCGTGAATATTTATCATTTGTGCACCACCAAGTAAAGTGTCTTGATTTGTTTTGATCGTGTTAAAATCCTTGTTTCCATCACACTTCAGAATTGCAAAAAGATTGGATTCATTTTTGCTCTCCCAACTGCTGAATGTGTACAGTCATTCACAGGTATTTACATTTTATTGTGCTACAAAGAAATGGCCTCCTGCTGCCTTCCCTTTCAGACGCCTGTACCCTAGCAAGATTGTCACATAGTTCACTTTACTTTTGTTTCTGACTTTCAAAGTGAGTGGAGTTTGTAAACTCCAACTCCCATGTTAAAAAAAACTGCAATTTGTCAGAAGACATAGCCTGAATCTTGACCTGTCTTTGAAGTAGAGCAAATGTGAAAACGAAGTACAGAAGTTAAAGGCATCTTTATTTATTGCTTAAACTTTCACAACCCTCAAGAAATTACCTCACGACTCACCAGTGGGTTGCACCCCACAGTTTGGTAAACACTGCCCTACACTTAAAACAAAGTGGAGTAACTAAAACCAATGATTGGAGCTGGGATTCTCAAGAAACCCCTCTTTCTCCAGCAAGGGTGCTCCACCCACTGATGAGCTGGTAGATACATTTGATCATGGAAAGGACCTTTGTCAAGGAACAATGAATCCAGTAACACCAGGCAATGTCAACACTGTTAATACTAATTGAAGGAAATTTTGCTTGCATGTTGTCTAACTGAAGGAATGACCTATGTGCACAATATTGGTAATGAGGACACCCCCTGTTAAGAGCAGCACCTACAAGATGTCAGACATGGTTCAGGGATGCATCAAGCTGGACCCAGAGTTAAATCTGCTCTCTTGTCTGTTGGTCAGCCAGGTATGTTGGCGCCAAAATAATTATCAATGTAGCTGCAGTTATACATGGCCTGTTGAAGTCTCATTATCAAAAGCTATGTCTTGCTATTTTAAGAGCTGCCAAACTGCACAGCACAGTTCCCAAGTACTTTTGATTTGTGGGCTGATACTGGCAATTCATGCTGACTCTTGAGGCCATGGAGAAAATTCTGGACACTACACTGGAAGACCTGTCATCAGTTTAAGTTCATTTACTTTGGAATGAGGCAGATGTGTTCCTGTATCCAGAAGTTGGTGAACTATATGCCAGCTGGTCCTAGGCACTCCGTGTATTCTCCTACGGTAACATAGCTGTCTCTAGTGAAAGCTACAAAGAACACTTTAGCACCTGCGCAGGCTTTACTAGAAAACACTCGAGTCGTTATAAAACCAATCAGGTACTGAATTAAGTGTTCGTTTAATGTTTCTCGGTTATTAGGTGAGCAGTAGACAAGACCACTGCAGAACCAAGAACCATGTTGTGTTGGTTTGGAAGGTGCTCTCAAACCTAACCCAGCCATGAACCTATCTGTCCAAATGGGTATTATAATAGTTTTGAGGTCAACTATACATCTTAACATGCATAAATAAACCTAGATATGCATACGTTTTCATTGCAATGCTACCAGTGCTGTAATATGGGTACCAAGAGACCGACTTCTCTTAAGTTACACTTTTCTGATTACTTCATAGTTAAGGTCTAGAAATATCAGGTTCTGGTGTCTGTCGGACAGCAATATGCTCTCCAGCATTGTGGCAGCACCTTCTTCCTTATTCAGCGGGCTTACTCCTGCAATGGCTCCCAAGAAGATGGACACTCAGGCACTCTGTCTCATAGCTGCACTACCCATTACGGTAGGAGAAATGCAGGATAAGCACATGCTCGGCACGGTGTACTGACACAAATGTAATCGTCTGTCTCATCAAAGATCTTTTTATTGTAATTGCGGTATAAGTATCCTCATCTTTATCAAACCATTGGGCTGCCATAGCCTCCAAAGGAAATACATTCTAGTACTTTATTTAGGGAATGTGAAGGTGGCCTGACTAGCTTATAGAAGGTCCTAACAATGTCCCTGTGAGTGAGCATACAAGCTCTGATCTATCTCTTGGGACCTTTCAGTGTTGGTTTAAGTGCCAAGGGATCTGTGTGTTGATTTGAAAAGAGCCTGCTTTACAATTCCTCATTCCTTTCTTTCTCTTGATTCAGTAACATTTCCCTTCTGTTTATTGTGGATTACAGTTGATACACTGAGTTCGTAGGATACCAAATCTCTGCTCATTTCTTTCCATCACTCTGGTCTAGTTTGTGAAAATTCAGTTTTCAGAGTGAGGTTGTGTAACCTCTGGTACATTTCATTGCTGGACATTGGTAAACCAATATCTGTCCATGCTCTGCAGCTCTGATTCATTCTGCAGCAAGACTCCGAGGACGAAGGACCCACGGTCTCACCCGGGAAGCAGAGGCGTAAATCAAGCCCGCTCCACGGATCACCAGAAGCATGGACTAAACGTCTAAACATCTGCTGACGTCAGTGCAGCACCTGTATGCACACCACGGTGAAATCTTTGAAATATTGACTTCTCTAGTCTGGAATTATGTGAATCTGGTTCAATTGCTTAAGAACCAGTATAGGTCCTGAGGAGAACCCTATTAATCATACGGGTTCGAAACGCGTCGACCACCTTTTCTACGTATCTGGTCTACATTCTTTTCGCTTTAAATCAGCCCATGTATCAACGTCTGTAAGAAGAACACCCCTCTTTCAGAAATTCAGTTGAAAAGACTTTAGGATTATTTCTCTAAAAACACCAAGGGATTGACCCGACTGATTTATGACCGATACGTGGTTTCATGCATTTTGTAATGTTGTATTTTTGTACCTAATTGTTGCTCGTATTGTTTTGCTGTTTTCTGTGTATGCAAGTGTTTTGTACGATTGGAAGGCCACGAATGTTGAGAGTGTGTAAATAATTTCTTCACCTGTAATTACTGTTCACTGTACATATTTATATAAAAGACTGTCGTTCTATCCATGCACTAAAAAACATTGTGTCACGTATAAACAAAAATATATTTTTTGAAAAGAGGAATAAATTTCCAGTTGATTAATGATTCAGCAGGTTGTTTCTGCTTTATTCTGAACACCAGTTAGATTCATCCTTGTTTCCAAATAACTTCCCTCAGCAGAGGCGCTTGTGTTGCTTTTTAGGGTGTAAAAGTGTCAGGTTTTTATCTGCTTGCATTTTATTCATCTCCTCATTGCTCCTCATTCTTGCTTGATTGATTAATTACAAATAAAGGAGAGGTATTGCAACAAATATCTATGAAACCCCACTAAAAGACTGCCTAACTCAGAGAACCAGTTATGCTAGTCTTCCTTTGCTTTATTTATCTGAGGTTAATAATGGTTTCTCACTATTGCCTTACTATTACTCATTTTCTACAACCTGCACCCAAGGTTCATGCCTAGCTCTTTTTTTACCCCAAGAAAATAAGCATATAATTCTTTCTAGTTCCCCAACATTAATCTTGGTGTGTTATTCCTGTTTCCTCATCTCTTATCCCTAGCGTGTGCTGTTTTTTCATGATATTTTTGTGTCGTATCCTCAGCGCTTCATTCTGTATCTTTCAATGCTGTGCTTTGATTTGTAGGAGTACTCTTTGTGGAAGCTTTTAGTTTTTATGTGTATCAGGGCGAGAAAGGACGAGAACATTCTCAATCCGTCTGGCAACAAGGTCACATCAAGGGGAATGATCAGGCACCACATCGACACGGAAGCACAAGTCTGCACCGACAGCACATCTCCACCGAAAACTACCTAGTAGACCCCATTTAAAACATCGGATCCGAAGAAACGCTCCGGATCGAGCATCTTAAAATCAAAGTAACCCTCGGCTCATAGGAAAGACAAATACCATAGCCGCATTTCGGGACAGAAGAAGAGCCATACATCTGCGGTTAAGGTCACACACAGTTTCTGATGGCACTCCACCAGCTCCAAAGAAACAAAAGACACAATCTTAGATGCTGACGGACAAACAGGGCATAGATTTGAGGTACTGCAACAATTCATGCAGAAAAAACATAGAGACTGCCAAAACTCTCGCGAGCAGGATCTGCCATTTCCCTCACCAAAAAGGGTGACACTAGAGCACAGGGCCATAAGTCCAGTGACTTTTAGCCCACCTGGGTCCCCTCAAATACAACCACCCTCTCCAAATGAAGAGGGCGAAATCCCAGATACATCCTCGGAGGAGACACAAGACACCCACCACACCACAGACATGTGTGATGACTACGACATGGTTCTCCCTAACCCAGACATGGAACCACTAGAACCATCAAAGGCATCCCCACCCGATGACGACACCTCATATCAGTGTCATTCAGAGAACGGCAGAGTATCACAAACTCCCAATGCACACTACTGAGGCACAAGTGGATTTCTTGGTGGAGATACTTTCGCTCACTGAGCGCACCATGCAATACCTGCCCATGATAGTATTGGTACTAAATGTACTTAAAGAGCTCTTCAAAGACCCAGTCTAATCCAGGGTCTTTACACCTCATTCCAACCTCTCTCTTTCTTAACCCCCAGGAGTCTCCCTAGTCGTCACAACTGCCTTGAAAAGAGCTCCAGCACAGGGAACTGAAGGAGCACCTCATCCAGATAAAGAAGACAAGAGAATAGATGCTGCAGGCAAAAGGGTGGTAACTGGGCATGCCTACCATTAGAAGATTGCCAACTCAGTGGGGCTAGTCTCCGGCTATAGCAGAGCAACCTGGAATGAGACGCAGTAACTGATGCAACATCTCCCAGACTGATACAAATAGCGAGGAGAAGACTTAGTAAATGAGTGCAGGCAAATATCTAATGCCACAGTGAAAATGTGCACTAGACAGGGCGGACACAGCTGTGAGGGGCATCAATACCTCGATCATGTTGCGTAGACATGCGTCGTTACACATTTCAGGTTTCAAATCAGAAGGTTAGCAACACATTCTGAACTTTCCATGCACTGGGGAAAATCTCTTTAGGCCCGCTGTGGATACGCAGCTTGAGAAAACCAATAAAGACACCAATACTGCAAAAATCAATGGGTGCCGTACAAACAACCACTCAGAAGCAGTAGACCTTTTGGCGTTACCAAGGTAGAGGGGCCACAAAGCTGTCTGCCAGTGACACCTCATATCAATGCCAACAAGAACTTTACCAACAGCACAACCATGGTTACTATAAAGGTGGATACTAAAACCGAGGCTCAGATAGAGACCTATCCAATAAGGGCACCTCTACACCTAAACACTGACTTGCCCACACCTCCCCCAATCACAAAACACCAGTCGGGGGAAGGCTGCAACAATTCCACCAGTTTTGGCCACACAGGCAGACAGGGATATTGCCTAGAACTATCTCAACAACCACAAATATCCAGCCAAGCAGACACATGCCAAATCCACAACAACTACATGTGCTTAAGGAAGAAGCAAAAGCCTCATTACTAAAAGGGTCCAAAGAACCTGTCCCAAGGAAACATCTCAACAAGGGAGTTGACACCTACGTCTGCTCAATCGATACGCTCTGTCAGAACACTTCCATATGGTGACATTGCAGGATGTGATACTGTACTACAAGAGGGCGACTTCATGACTGTGTTAGATCTGAAAGACACATACTTCCACATCCCAATCTACTCGACACATCGCAAGTACTTAAGGTTTGTGGTAAGTGGATGTCATTATCAATTCAAAGTGCTACCATTCGGGGTGACCACAGACCCAAGGGTGTTCACAAAATGCGGAGCTGTATTAGCAGAAATGTTAAGAAGGGAAAACATACATCTATTTTCTTACCTAGACAATTGTCCAACCAAAGCCAAATGTTAAAAAGACACTCCAAGCACAAACCATCTGATACACAAATTGGGCTTCACAGTAAATGCAACAAAATCCCATCTCCAAATACAACCATATCTTTGAGCGATACTCAATTCAGTATCGGGAACAGCATACCCCAATCCACTAAGGGTTCTCAATCTCCTGAACCAACTAGAACTTTTTTTGCCACATCATTGCCCACCAGTCAAAATAGTGATGCGCTTTCATGGGATGATGGCTTCATGCATGGCAATAGTACCTCATTCAAGACTACATGTAAGACCCCTCCAAGCGTGCTTAGCATCCCAATGGTCACAATCGGTGGGGGGGATAACATCGATCTAGTGTTTCTTTCACTCTAGGTCCATCAGGCATTACAATGGTGGAACACCTCAAACATACTGAAAGGAAGGGCCTTCAAGGACTGAATCCCACAAGTGACAATCACAACCGGTACATTACTCATGGCTTGGGGTTCTCATATCCAGGACATTGTGGTTCAGGGACACTGGACCACACAACAACCGACATTATACATCAACATGTTAAAACTATTAGCCACATACTTGGTTCTCAAAGCCTTGCTGTTGCTGTTTAGTTTCTCCTCGTACCCCTGACCTGACAGTTTAATAGCGCGCTGCAGGGCGGATTAGCTACTAACGCGGTAGCGTTTTTAAAAATCCCCGTTTTGTATTTGGTTTAATTTAACCCCTTCCACGCTCATGACGAGCTGGGCTCGTCATGGTGTAGCCTCCTCGCACACTGATGACGAGCCCAGCTCGTCATGTAACATGGGTTTTTAAAAATTCCAGCATACGGCCGTAATTACAATAGCGCCCATGAGGTTAAATTGTATTTACCTTGCTTTTAGGTTCTGCGCCGTCCCCTCACCTGCATCATAATTGTTTAAGCACCGCACTTTGCGGGTCCCTTGAGTCATCTCTCGCTTTGGCCGCCATCTTGGGGGGAGATTTGGACGCTTGGCCATTTGGGTTAGCAGACCAGCTGTCACAAGGACACACTGACCTGCATATAAGGTGGGCATTCTAGGCGGGCTGTCCTGTTTAGTTTCTCCTCGTACGCCTGACCTGACAGTTTAATAGCGTGCTGCAGGGCGGAATAGCTACGAACGCGGTAGCGTTTTTAAAAATCCCCGTTTTGTATTTGGTTTAATTTAAATTGTATTTACCTTGCTTTTTGGTTCTGCGCCGTCCCCTCACCTGCATCATAATTTTCTAAGCACCGCGCTTTGCGGGTCCCTTGAGTCATCTCTTGCTCTGGCCGCCATCTTGGGGGGAGATTTGGACGCTTGGCCATTTGGGTTAGCAGACCAGCTGTCACAAGGACGCGCTGACCTGCATATAAGGTGGGCATTCTACGCGCAGTGTTCGCGCCGTAGTGACACCGGAGTCACGCCAGAGTCCAGCCCGTCTGCGCCCGTCCACGCTAAGGCCGGGCTAAAGGGCGGGAGACTCTGGTCCCTGGGTGTATGAGGTATGCCTCCCCGGGCATTGCCTTTATATTCTTACCAGGACCTTGCTCGGTTGAGACCAGCATGGTTCCCATGCCATTTTACCTGCGCACTGGATATTCTACAATAGGCCTTTTACTGTACTTGTTTCAGCACTTGCGGTAAGTCATCGGCAGCTTGCCTTCATAGGCCCCCCTCATTGTCTGCTATCTTCCCTAGGTCGCCTATCCTGAAGGAATCTGGCTTCTTAATTAACACTAGATCTCTAGTGAAAAATAATATCGCTTTTTGCGATTTTATTACAGCAAGAAAGCCCACATGGGTGTTTCTTACTGAAACTTGGGCCACCGAGTCTTCGGGACCTGACTTGGTCGAGGCTGTGCCAGATGGGTACTCTCTAGCTAGACTGGATAGAGTGGGGCGCAGAGGAGGCGGCCTTGGAATCCTTTATAAGACCTCTCACACCTGTCACACTACTCAACTTTCCAGGCCCTCCGACCTTTTTCAAGCCCTGCACTTTCTTATAAAATCTCCCGATGCCGCGCCTTTTGTGGGTTTCCTGGTTTATAGACCCTCCGGATCAAGGACAGATTTTAGTCAGTCTCTACTTAACTTGTTAGAACCTTATTTCGGTGCTACCAATTTGACAGTTCTTGGTGACCTTAATTTTCATCTAGATAACCTTGATTCTAAGGTCTCCTCAGACCTTTTGGATTCATTATCTGCATGTGACCTCGTACAATTGGTTAAACACCCTACTCATCAGACGGGTCATATATACGATGCGGTCTTCTGTAATGAAGAGAGGCTCAAAACAGATGATCCCATACCATTGTCTTGGTCTGACCACTTTGCTGTCCCTTTGGAACTTTCGGTTGCTTCTACCCCTATAAAGATGGACATCCCTACTCAAACTATATTTAGAAGGAAGCTGAAGAATATTACGAGTACCTCGTTGGCCCCCCTGATGCAAAACTATAAAACAGCCCTCTTTGAGGATATCAATTTAGCTGCTTTAGAACTCTATAAAGCCATCAGTACAGCAGTCGATGTGCTGGCTCCTCTCTCCTCTTTCTACTCTGCGAGAAAGAAACCTTCCTCTACCTGGTTTTCGGAGCCCCTTAGGCTCATGAGACAAAGGTGTAAGAAGCAAGAAAGGCTCTGGCGGACGAGTTGGAACCTCGAGGAGAGGAAACAACATAAAAAACTCCTCAAGGAGTATAAGCTTGAGATCATCAGAGTTAAGCAAGAGTACTTTGCCAACCTGACAACGGCTCTCTCCTCTCCCAGGGATCTCTTTAAAATAGTGGACTCGCTCTGTACGCTACAGACGCAGGACCCTGTAGTAAGCACCCAGGAATTCTGCGATAAGCTCGCAGGATTCTTTCATTCTAAGATTGCGGACATATATAGGGATCTTGAATTACAAAGATCTGTTACCCCGCCTCCGCCTGTCCCTTTTTCTCCTGTTACGGAGGAGATCTCTGCCAACACTTCTAAAAATATGTCAGAGTTTCCGCCGCTGACCCATCAGGATCTTGACCTGCTCTTAAATAAGACCAGGTCGGGATCTCCATTGGACCCCTGCCCCCTGAAAGTCCTGAAGGAGTGCAGAGACCTCCTCCCCCCCCCCTGATTGATATCATGAATAGGGCCATGAGAGAGGGCATTTTTCCATCTCCATGGAAGAGCGCGGTGGTCAAGCCACTTCTAAAGAAGTCTACTCTAGATCCCGAGGTGTTTAAGAATTACCGCCCTATTTCTTTGCTTCCTGCGCCGGCAAAGATGCTGGAAACGCACCTGAATCAACATCTGGTGGCATTTCTTGACTCCTCGGGTCTCTTAGACCAATCCCAACATGGCTTCAGGAGACACCATAGCACTGAGTCAGCCCTCGCGGTCGTACTGAACAACATCCGTATGGAGGTAGACCAGGGACATTCCACCGTCCTGGTCCTTCTTGACCTTACAGCCGCCTTCGATACCCTATCTCCCTCGGTTTTAACATCTCGCCTGAGGGAGTTAGGGGTGGAAGGGGCAGCTCTGAATCTGTTGGCCTCCTTCTTAGACCAGAGGGTACAGAGGGTCAAGCTGGGAGAGTTTCTATCTCCATCCCTACCTGTGCAATGTGGGGTCCCACAGGGGTCGGCATTAAGTCAGACCCTGTTTAACATCTACCTGGCTCCGCTTCCTAGGTTAATTAGATCTTTTGGGATGGAGGTAGTCTCCTATGTGGACGACACACAGATCTTAGTGTCCCTCTCCCACTCTGGTGACCCGTCCCCGGCCAACTTTAGGAACTGCATGCAAGCAGTGTCCCAGTGGATGATTTACAATTCTGTAAAGTTGAACGGGGAAAAGACTGAGATCTTGGTGTTTGGCACTAACAACATCTGGTCACCTGAATGGTGGCCGCCCTCGTTGGGGTCCTGTACCACTCCTTCGGGATCAGCGCGGAACTTAGGGGTACTGATTGAACCTGCCCTTTCCATGACCCTGCAGGTTAATAGAACTGTTGCTACCTGTTGGGGCATTATTAAAATACTCCGTAAAATAAAACATTACTTGTCCCCTCAGGCGCGGAAGCAAGTGGTGGTAGCACTTGTCGCTTCGCGACTAGATTATTGTAACGCCCTCTACATCGGCATGAATAAGAGCTTAATCCAACGGTTTCAGACTGCTCAAAATGCGGCAGCCAAATTTGTTCTTGACGCTCCTAGATTGGTGTCATCAACGGCAGCCAGGAAGGCTTTACACTGGCTCCCCAGTGAAGCGAGGATCACTTTCAAAACTCTCTGCCTGACCCACAGTGCACTCTCTGGGAAGGGTGCGGGTGGGGTCAAGAAACTGTTGCTACCTTATGTTTCAAGCAGACCTCTACGTTCCTCCTCTAAGAACCCGCTGGTGGTCCCTCGTTTCCGTAAGAGTAGATGGGGCGGGAGGGCTTTCTCTTCAATTGCCCCTAAGCTATGGAATGCTCTTCCATGCGAAATCAAATCTCAGGCTTCCGTCCCCGCTTTTCGTAAAGCATTGAAAACCTGGTTGTTCGCAAAGGCGTACCCGTAGATACTTTTCATTTGTTTATATTGTTTTTCTGTTAGGCGCCTTGACGCCCTCGGGCTTAGTTGCGCATTACAAGACTCTTTTCATTTCATTTCCTACTAAACATAACCGGAACAAATGTCCTTTGGTGCAATGGCCAGAGCTGACGACTTCAAAGCTGGAGAACCAGGTTTAAGTCTTGACGTTGGCTCAACATCCTGTGCGTTCTGAGCAAATCTCTTAATCATCCTCTGCCTGCCATGAATGAATGTATCCTTAACTGGCGCCGGTGTAGATTAAGTGCCGCTGCTGAGAACTGGAAACCACAAATTAAGCATTGGGGCAGGGTAAGACATCCCAACACTCAACAGCTCAGTCTTGCAATCTGGCTGGTTTCATAGAGTTCAGATACTTAAATTTATCTCCAGAATGCATGGATATTTTAAAAGATGCCAGAACACCAACCACAAGGGCCTGCTATGCTGTAAAATGGAAACCTTTTGTCCGCTATTGTGTGTCACAAAACAATAAACCATCTTCTCCAACAGAAAAACTATGTTTATTACAAAAAAACGCAGTTGGCATATACCTCCATACGCCTGTTTAGCAGCCATTACAGCATATCTACAAAAAATGAAGCATCAAAACCTTCATGGAAGGATTAAAAAGACTCATTCCACCGCCTCCACCACCTGTACCTACATGGAACTTAAACTCTGTGTTAACAAGACTTATAGGGCCACCATTTGAAACACTTTAATGACAAATACATTTCTTAACATGGAAGGTAGCTTTCCTAGTGGCAATAACCTCCTTACAAAGGGTTAGCGAAATACATGCATTCACAAATGAAGAAATATATTTTCAGATGTTCCCAGATAAAGTGTGTTTATGCATAAACCCAAAGTTCCTGCCAATAGTTATAACACCTTTCCATTTGAATCAAACTTTAAAGTTACCAGTTTTCTTCCCAAATCCAGAAACTGTAGCAGCAAGTTTGTTACATACACTGGATGTTCAGCGTGCACCTCTATATTACTTGGAATGCACAAAACCATTCAGGAAAACACAACTGTATCTTTCTCAAATCCAAGTAAAGGTAATGCTATCTCAAAATCCGGAATAGCACGATGGATAGTGAAATGTTTACATATTTGGTATGCAAAAGCAAAACTAACACTATCAACCATGCCAAGGGTTCATTCAACAAGGAAAACAGGAGCAACAATGGCTTTTCTAGGGAATGTCCCTCTCACTGACATTAGCAAAGCCGCAACATGGCTAAACCAACACATGTTGCAAAACACTATTGTGTGGATATACAAGCCAGGCAACAGGCTTTAGTTGGACAAACCGTTCTTCGAACATTATTTCAAACAAACGCACCATCTCATGCCTAAAGCCATAGCGAGAGGGGTACTGCTTTACAATCTATGCATTGCATGTGTCTCTCCAGCCAACGTATGCTCCGATTGGAGTGTGTTACTTACCCTCTAAGCATCTATTCATAGCTTCTAGTGCTAGAGATTCACATGCACCCTCCTGTCTCCCCGGCAGGTATTAGATGGTGACCAATATACACTGAAATATAGCATGTTCAACAGCAAAGCTAACTTAGCAAACTGAATATATCCTCAATCTGTATATCGCAAGGGGAAAAAACATAATCTAATAAAGGAGCCGTTGAACATGTGTAATACCTTGAGTGGAAGGAGAGATAAAGACTATTAAACTTCCTCGAGGAAATACAACTTGCAGAGTTCGGGCCCAACACTAGATGGAAGAAGTACGCAAATTATGTGAATCTGCAGCACTTCAAGCTACAGATGCTTCAGGGTAAGTAACATGCTCCTTTCTAGTTGTGACTATTTAGACTGAGATTTGGGGAGAGGCAGGCGAGTTACTTGCGTAAATGCACACCTCTCATGCATTTTTAGGTGCGTCCTGCTGAAGCTTCCAGCCTCTGCAAATCCATATTAACAGGCCATTCTGGTGGGCCCATACAATTAGTTCTCCAGTTCACAGTCCAGTAAGGAAAATAATCAGAGCAAAGAGGCTGTCTACGCATCTCAGAAAAAAGCTAATCACTACATTTTAGAAAGTCATTCCAAGACTCATCAGGCAGTCACAAAATCGTCCAGGCCTCTGTAGAGTTGACTCTCCATTCAACCCGACTGTGGACCTATTGTACGTGCAGTTTCATGGAGCATGCAAGGAGGTTCCAGACATGAAGGCTGTCGTATATTGTACCAATTCACTGATAAACCATGGCTTTATTTCTCACAGGAAAATCAATGTTGTAACTACAGCCATGTAAAGGATTTTGGTTCCACTGGCTAGGGCTTAGCTTTTTAAAAAAAATCAAATCTTGATCAGCATCCCCCACTCTCGCCCCTTGCATTAACTGTTGCTTTATCCATAACGACAAGCATAATTGCACAGTGTAATAGCCACTGTGTTGATAATAAAAAACTCATGAGTATTACCTACTTTACTTGCTTCACATTAACTTTAAATGCATACCAATGTCCACACCTGATGACCAGCTCCTACCCACATGTTAAGTATGGTCACATTATATACTTTTGGTGTTTAATTCTTGACATTGTGGATATGTTCTTCTGTGCTGAAGCACCGCAGTTTAGACAATTCATTCAGAGAGAAGTCCAGAAATCCACAAGGTGTTAAAGTGCCCGCCCCTCTCTTCAGCTTATATACATTCCGAGACTTTAATTGAATTTTACCATTAATGTTTTCAAAATGCCATAAACTCCAAGACAATGCTATGGTGAATATTGTGTCTGACTGCCAACATCTGCCAGTGGCGTTCCTAGAAATTATACTTTGAAAGCGTACTCCTGAATCCAGAAGAGTATTCCTTTCTTCCTCTCCTCTATCTTGGGCCTAACATTTCAGACACATTGCGAAAATTACAAGGAGACAGACTGGAACATCGTGGAACAAAGTGTATTATTTAGGAGGAGTTGTTGATACCTTCTATTTCGTTATGCTTGCAAATGTTATTGGCTGTTTCTGTCCACTTTGCCTCTCATTGCCTTTTTTTCTGAATTCCACCTTCCTTCTCATTTCCATATTTCAGTATGCCACCTTCTTTCTCATTTCCATGTTTCTGAATTCCATCGCGCAGAGTGCTGCACTTATCCACATATGTAGAATTGAGATCCAAGCTAAATGTCAATCACTGCTACTTGGAAGCACTGTCGACATGTCCTTGTTTTCCTAGAAAATGCACGTTGTATTCTTGTTTTCCTTTGCTTAAGGCAAGTGGTGAAAGCAAATGAAGTCAAATCTAATTCATATGCTGCATTCACTGAAATGGCTGGGCTAAGTCAAAAGTCTGACCTGTTCTCGTTTCTTTTGAGTACATTCTGTGGTCTGAATTTGCTTCTAGACAACGGTTCACTACATCACAATCACGCTTTTTTGAAATGTATTTATATATTTAACAACTTTTATTTTCTATTTTCAGAAAAGGGAAGAAGTACTGTAAGATTAACGAGTGAGGAGGAGGGAAAATAAAGGATAAGGGGAGGAAGGAGTGAGATACTGGAGTATAAACTACAGTTATTTTCCTTTTTAATAGGACAAGAAAAAAATAAAATGGCAGTCTTAAATAGTATTCAAGGTCAAACGGACAGTAGCATCTACAATTAAACCGAAAGTTGGCGATAGAGACGTTATATATTTTCAAGAGTTAGCTCAGGAATCGGATCTGTGCATTCTTGCTCTCTGCACCACCACAGATTGGTAGCATTCTGACCACCTTAATATAGTTCACCTACTAAACTTTTCGTTTTATCTTTTCCTGTAACCGTTGGACCAGGTTGAAATTGATGAGCAGAACCCAGGAAACAACTGTTCTTAAAGAGCTGTGCTAAAAAAACGAATACGTCTCTTGAACTTTTCCCTAGGATTACTTGGGTAATCCCCCAATGATTTAGAAGAGAAGATAGGTGACAATAATGTATACATTTCCTTTCTCTCTTTTGAGATTACCTTATTGTTGCATTTAAAAACCTTTTTTTATTTAAAGTTTTTAGGACTTCCATTTTCTCAACAGAATCAGGTGACTTTCCTTCGTGTGACAGCCTTCGTTTTCACCAACCAAATTTGTGGTAAAACCCATCTAACTAGGTTCGCCAGATTATATGCTAAAACAGTTGCAGAGAACACAAAACTTTGCAGTTTGAGTCTCTTCTGCATTAAAGAAACATGATGTCTCGTTGCACTATCTCGTTGTTAAACAAAGAGTAATGGTTAAAATGCTATGCCTCATGCACACAGTGTATTATCAGTTGGAGAAACCTCTGCGTTCCTCAGTTTGATCATTACAGAGCTACTAAATTGTTACAAATAGGTGGTGGTGCCTGGGGGCAAATATGGCCTGTGGGGGGGCCTTGCAGCCCCCCCCCCTGCTTTTCAGTACTTTTGTGCCTCAGGGTGGTGGCGGTCTCCAAAGCAATTAGGCAGTAGGAGGTGGGACCACGCGGCCCAACTCTTTTTTTTTTTTTTTGTTTTTTTTTTTTCCAATTTATAAGCTCGGGAGACGGTGCTCAGCGGCCTATAAGGGTCTGAGGAGTTGATCCAGTTGCCTCCTCCTTGATATAAAAAGAAACCCCGGAGAGGTGGTGGTCCTCGCGGGGGCGGGGGAGGGGGACGGGGGGGGGGAGATAAAACTTCCCTTGTAGAGGAGGGCCACATGTGCCCCCCCACCTCTAATTTACAGTTTTAAAATCATGCCCCAGGACTTGGCTCTCCATAAAAAGCAAGTATTTTTCTTTTTACCCGGTAGGGGACCCCAGCACCTGAGTATTCCTGATTGGCAGCCAACTCCCTCATCCAGGAAGTGTTGGCAGCCAGTCAAATTTTAGCACATGGACTGTCGGATTCGTGGAATATCGCCATCCCTAGATTTACAAATTTGATTTTCAGTTTCTCTAAAACTACTGAATGGATTTACACCAAAAAATAAAAAGGAAGCTTTCTGGACCATCAACTAGCATTCTGCCAAATTTGGTGAAATTCTGTTGAGCGTTTTGGATTGTAGTCTTATTCAAAATTCCTACGGAAATTGCTTGGAAAAATGCGTTTTTGGGACCCCTCTTGTCATTGACCCCCACTTGACAAGTCACCCCAAACCTTTAAAGACAGCAGCTGTAGTGAGTGGCATACTAGGTTTGAACATTTCGTGAAGATTCGTCAAATGGCGCAAAAATTATTAGCAAAACGGAAAAAGATTTTCCTTTGAAAACAAAGTTGTAACAATAAATACTTACTTGCGACCACCAGTAGGAGATTTATTTACCGATAAGGAACAAAGGTGACAGGGACATTATAGTTAGGCTCAGATTTCACTTGTGCACAAGCTGACAAATTCAGCAGTTAGTCAGCTGCGCTAACTATAAGCAGTGCACCGATTATGACCCCACATATTACATCACTTATGACCTGGTCAGAGACATTACTGATGACTTCTCAAATGTCATCCCTCATATGTCTCTGGGTGCCCTGGTCCCATCCAGGGCACGCAGTGTGCACAATGGGGACTGTGGGCGGAGCTCTTCTCCTT
The DNA here is from genome assembly GCF_964263255.1 of Lissotriton vulgaris. Taxonomy (NCBI): domain Eukaryota; kingdom Metazoa; phylum Chordata; class Amphibia; order Caudata; family Salamandridae; genus Lissotriton; species Lissotriton vulgaris. Next base: position 1,432,101,708 of record NC_141687.1, read on the forward strand.
CTGAGCATGCGCTGGCCCTGGGGAGTTTGCCATATATGGCCGAGGAGGGGGCCACGCAGCCCCCCTCCCAGTATTGAATATTTCGGCCCCAGAACAGTGGTGGTCCGGGGGTCAGGGGGGGTCCATGCGGGCCCTGGCAATTCATTTTATTTCTCCACGGAGGTGGTGGTCCCAGGGCTTCTTAGAAGCCTAGGATGGGGGTCCGCTCGGCCCCCACCATAATTTAAAACAAAGCCCCGGTTTGGGGGTGGTCTCCGGGGCTCAATGAGCTTTAGGAGGGAGTCCCCATGCGCCCCCCACCGCTCCTTTTCTTTTTTAAATGCCTCAACGACCTGGCCTACCCTTGGGCTCTATTCAAAACCAGCGCAGGCTTTTTATTTTGGGACGCCGATTTGTGGCGCTGTCGCATTTCCACCGCCAAAATTGGGAAAAAATACTTTTTTTATCCTGACAGAGTCCTTCTTGGATCCCATGACCAGAGCTAAGGGGTCAGGGTATTCCTACCCTGCCCCCCCCCCCTTTTTTTTTGTGGGACTAGTCTGAAACAGAGTCCAAAGATGTCTGCGAACATTTCCTGGTTGAAGTATTGGCATCCAATCAGATTTCAGCATGGGGACTGTCTGATCCTCAAAGGATCTGCGTCCCTAGATATCCAAATTTAGATTTCTTTTAATATCTCAAAAACTACTGAGCATATATATGGATATCACGGCTTCGGTGCGAGTAGCCGGGGCGATCTCAGAAAAGTTTCAGATCGGACCGGGGACCCAGCAGGGGTGCCCATTGTCCCTGTACTTATTCGCCCTAGCCATGGAGCCCCTGGCTTCTTGGGTGCGCATAGACGCACAGATGCGGGGCTTTGTGTGGAATAGGAACCTTGCAGATAGAATCTCATTGTATGCGGACGACGTCCTCTTCTTTCTTACTGATTTGCGTCGCTCGGGGGCCCGAGTCTTAGAAATTATGCGTATTTTTGGGGAAGTTTCAGGCCTTTGTCTAAACCCATGTAAATCCACCCTGTGGGTACTGGGTGGAGGAGCTGTGATGGACCCCGGGGCGTAAGGATTGCAGATAGCGGCCGGAGGATTGAAGTATCTGGGGGTGTTCCTATCGGAATCGGTGGATATTGCCTGGGAACGCAACATAGTGCCTGTATGGGAGAGGGTTCAGACAGATGTAAAAACGTGGTCTCGGATGCCCCTGACTATTTTCGGTAGGTCCGCGATCTTCAAAATGGTTGCACTCCCGCGCCTTTTATACCAATTATAAAACTACCCCCACCCCATCAACCCCCAGTGGTTTTGACAGGTCAACTCTGTTTTAGGCCGCTTCCTATGGGCTGGGGGGCTGCCAGAGTGGCGCTGCGGACATGCATTTTGTCCACGTATTGTGGTGGTCTGGCCACCTCAGATCTACTGTCCTATTACCAGGCCTCCCAGCTCCTGGTGCTTAATGAATGGTGGTATGGAGACAGAGGAGACCCAGCATATGCTCTGGAGCACTCGCTGATGGGGGACAATACACTGCACATGATCCTTTACTCAGCCCGATTGCGGCGGACGTTGCCATGTGTCACGAGAATTGTCTTTGTAGTATGGTGACAGGCGCTGCGTCGCATGGGCTGGTGGGGTAGATTGACGGCGGAAACGCCGCTGTGGAACAACGGGCAACTTTCCGAACTGACCACACTAGCGGGGTTCGATAGCTGGGATGCCATTGGGATCTCGTCGTTGGGCCATGTGATGTCCGGGGTCACCCTCAAATCGTTCCAGGAGCTCAGTACTGAGTTCCACATGCCCCAGACCCATTTTTTTCGCTACTTATAGTTTCACCAATGCGCTAGCACCCAGCATTGCTAACTTGGAATCGCTCCCAGAATTCAGCCCAGTTGAAGCAAAGGTCTTCTTGGGTGACCTTGGGGATAAAAAGGTCTCCCGTATCTATCAAACGATGGTCACTCACTGCTCCTCCACTCTGCTTCCCCTTAGGGCAGCCTGGGAGGCGGATGTTGGTCCCATGGACGAGGATGATTGGAGGGAGGCCCTGGAATTCCTGCGAGGGACTGCAACTGCAATTGCAGCGCGGCTTAGGTTAATCCAATTCAAGTATCTCCATAGGGCCTATTACACCTGAGAGCGGCTGTGGAAGGCGGGACTGATTGAGTCTCCGGAGTGTCTGCGCTGTGGGGCTGCAATGGGTACGCTGCTACATACGGTATGGTCGTGTACTAGATTGATTGGTTTCTGGAGAGGTGTATGGAGTTGCCTATCTGAAGTATTGGGGTGGGATCTCCCCCGCACTCCTCGATTAGGGTTGCTCCATATACTGGAGGGTGTTGGTGGGAATATATATAAACGCCATCTGTTGCTGCTGGGGCTTGTTGTTCCCAAAAGAGACCTAGCTCGAGCATGGAAGGGAGAACGAGGCCCCCCCCCTGTGTGCATGGAAGGCTGGCCTGGACTACTGTATGGGGCTAGAACGCCCGGTGTTTGAAGCGAGAGGATGCCCCCGTAAGCATTTTAAGATCTGGAAGCGGTGGGCTGATTATAGGGGGTTGACTCTGGATCCCCCGGTGGAACAAGAGGAGGACATATAGGTGAAAGACGCTGTACAGGCCTGAGAACTGTGTCATGCCTATCACACTACGACCTAGTACTGAATGCTTTATATCCACACGTGCACGGGGTTAGGGCGGGATAAGGGGTGGGTAGTAGGGTAGTTGGGTTGTAGGGGTTGGCGGGGGTGGATGGTGGGGGAGGGGGTTACTTTTCTTGGTTCTTTCTCCTATTATTCATTGGACATTGTACTTGTGATGTAAACTGTGCCAGGATGCTTGGTGGTGATCTCCTGACTGTGGGGAGCCACATATATTATTCTGCTTAATCACTCAATAAAATTTGTTGTGAAAAAAAAAACTACTGAACAAATTCACACCAAATAACAAAAGGGTTCTTTCTGGACCAAGAGCTAACTTTCTGCCAAATTTGGTGTATTTCCATGTACCGGTTTGAGCTGTAGTCTTGTCTAAAATCTTTTCTCTGCCACTGCTTGACGGATCACCCCAAAACTTTCCATGCACAACAAGAATCACCAGCACACTGTTTTTGAAAAATTGTGTAACGATTCGTCAGACGTCACCTAAGATCTGGGGAAGTCAAAAAAATGCTTTTCCTAGGGAAACGTGGTCCTAACTATAACTACCTACTGGCGACTGCCAGTAGGTATCATATTTATACACTGTTCAAGTTAAGACACTTCAAAAACTAATTTAACTGTGAAGTGAAAGACTGACACTAACGTGTGATGTCAAGCCTCCTGATGTAACTCCTGGGATGTAACCGGATCTAATGACACCCAATGTAGAGCCTGCGAAGGAATGGTATCATAGCCTCACTCATATTCCAACCCCCTTCTCCTCCCACTTTCTCTCTTCACTTTCCAAAATATTAAATCATGTCATCTTTTCTCCAGTACAATTGCATTTTTTTCTAGTATTTATCTTTTATTCGCTATCTTTTATTCACATCTTGAAAACAATTAAAATGGGAGCACTATTATTGAGGAAGAATAAAGAATATTTGCAAAAATTATCTAATAAATCATTGAATCTTACCAGAAAATAAACAGTGCATTTTTGTGATGCTCTAATAAATGGCTGCCTGCTTATTTATTTGATATCCTATTAAATGACTTTATGGTGTATTCAGGTACTGTAGTGGTTTACCCACCTCCTTCGTTACTGTCTTGCAAAATGGAACATCTCTTAAAATGTAATGCAGCAGTGTGTATAGTGGGTTTTGTAGTTTTATGACTTTGAAGATTTTGACACTGTGAAGAATGCATTTCAACATAATCTTTTTTTTAATTCTAGGGAAGCTTTGCAGAAAACCTTGCTTTTCTCCTTGAAGCATTAAAGAAAGGTAACTAGCTGCCACAAAACTTGTCTCTGTAGGAAAGTAAAGCTCATTAATGATATAAATGTTTTGCTAGAGTTCTAAAATGTTTTCTATGATTGAGCTATGTCTTTATTTTAGTTTTTTGATAAACCACTGATGAAAGTTCTAGAAAAATTGTAGTTCCGCAAACACAAGATTATATTTTCGAAACCAGATTATAAACATAGTAATGTAATGGGAAAGGATTGGAAATTCTTAATTGGGACAAATCGGGACAACAGAGGTTTCTTTTTTATATTGCTCCTTTAAGCAATATAATATAAATTTACACTACACGTTTAGGTGTAGGGAAAATAAGGGATTTGCCACAAATCACACTTTTACTTTCACCATTTGTCCAAGTATCTCAGGCAATCCCTCCCAACAAGCCTGACTATAACCAGCTCCTTATCATGTGTGTCAGCACTAAATGTGCACTGAAGTGATCCCAAAGGGGCTTGCTCTTATTTACATAGGGACGCAGCCCCATTCCAGCCCCATGTGAGAGAATACTTTACCTTTGTGCCTGCTCCACACTACTGATACAAGAACAGAGGCGAATAGGATGCCAGGCGACACACCAGCTGTGTGCCACATACTGGTGATCCCTTGGGACCCACCAGGCATCCTTTTGCATGCGGCAGTAGTGACTCACTGCACTTGCCACATTCAGTGTAAGGTGGACCAGCAGCTTCAGACCACTGTTCTTCCTCTCACTGATGCACTGTTGACATTGCTGGCACGATGGTATGAAGTATAATAGGACATACTGTCTGGTCTGCACCCAGTTAAAGGTAAGCCACAGCTCGGACCACAGCAATGCATCTGATGTCTAATATATCCCAAGGTGCCAAAGTGAAATGTAACTGAATTCCATTTGAAAGAGGAGGTTCTCCTCCTGACATTCTTTCCACATTCACATGCCTTGTCATAGGAGACGCTTCACAGTGAGGATGTCGGGAGCAATTTGCCTTGGTAAGCCAGTATTACCAGTTGGGGTCAGATCTTTCAATGGGCATTGCTGCAGTCTGCAGTGAATCCAATCTCCATAGGATTTCTGAGGCACACTGCACCTGGATGAAGCAAACATAGGTCACATGGATCAGATATATTGGTGGCTGAGACATGCGATCCGGCTTAGAGAGCTATTCTGTGTGCATTCTGCCGACTCTGCCCTTGAGGCTTCCTCTTGAAGAGGTTCTAAGTTTGTCAGGAGGTTCAGTGATGCCTGATGCTGTCTTTTCCTCATGACTTTCTCATTCTCAATTGCTGTGAAATGTAACCATGTGGTTGATAATGGGGAAGAGCCAGGACATAAGTGTGGTATAAAGGTACCTTGTAGTGACTGGTCTTTCCATTAGCATCATCATCATCATCATGTAAATCTCTTTTTCGGTCCGTGGACCATAAAATAACAAAAAACACAGTATAATAAAACAGATGTAAAATAGTAAAAACCTGATAAAACTAGATAAAATTGAACTATACATGTGTAAAATGTCCATCAGCATTCAATTAATTTTTCAATTCCTAGAAAAACCTTACTCGCCCGCCACATAGAGATTAATAAACCTGATACAGCATTGCATCTGCGTGTTGTCTTTTAGAAGTCTAAATGCTTCTTCACAGCACCTAGTGCCTAACTTCTTGCACACTTGAATCCACCATCTTTGCCATATTTTGTTATACCCAGGACAAAAGAAAAATACATGTAGTTCAGTCTCCTCTAGGCTACTGCATGCAGGGCACCGCAAGACTGAGCTGCCAGCTCATGTATTAGTACATACGAGAGGCGGAAGCGAGCCATGCCTGAACTGTAAATAGTTTCCTGGCTAATGTCAGTTTCATCTCATCTAGACAAGGTTCCAAGTTATAGGTATCCTTAATTTTTAAGAAGTTGTCTGTTAGAGGGCCAGTGGCTGAGTTTTCATAAATTTGTGCAAGTTTAACATCCCTATAGCCAGGAACTAATTCTTTGCACGATATCCCAAAGCAGGCTACCTCCAAGTTACTCCACGGACTCTTCCTACCTAGATTATGAAGACCTGCCTTAATATATGCAAACCAAGCCAGCTTCGCTATACCAGGGAGCCCCAGGACCCCCTTAACTCCGTCCTATACTTCGACAATTCAAGTGTCACTCATAATCGCTGCCAGAATATTAGGGGTCTGCAACCAATATCCTCTACGATTGGTCTTGCCCCTATATCCAAGCGCAGTGGAGTGAGTGGGGAACTCACTGGCAGGCCAAAGAGCTCTCTAAAAGAGTTGTTCTCAGTCTAAATAATAGTTTTTGGGGAGTTATGCCCCATCCAAAGCAACATCCCTGAGTTGGGTTTTATAGACCTCTAGTGCTGGGCCTACAAGCTTATGAAAGGAACTTCTATAGAGCTTGGCCAAGCCACCTGTGGTTAAGACTTGCTTTATCCATTTGCGGCCCCCAGTTAATTTTTTTCTGTTAGGGTGAGTCCTAGATAATCAAAAACAGGTACCCTTTCTTGTTGGATCCCATTCATACTTGGATGGGGACTGGATGTGCTAGCGGGAGCTTCTATATCTTCTAATCCGCTCAAAGCATCGACCAGACTGTTGATGTAAATACAGAACAAGGTAGGCGCAAGGACACAGCCCTGTCTAACTCCTCTATTGACTGGGATAGGTGAGGTAATTTCCCCATGCTTCCCATACCTAATTTGGGCAAAGTTGTCTTCATGGAGTCTCCTTAACAGGTTCAAAAGGTAGTGCGGAACTCCAAGATCACTTAGTACCTCCCAGAGTGCATTCCTGGGCACCAAATGTAGGAATCTGACTCTGTGCACACTATACCTCATTTTGGTATAGTGTGTACAGAGTCTAGTGGAACGCCAAAGGTAGGCAGAGGTATAGGTAAATAGCACCTTACTCTATTTGTGGAAGTGTGGGCGAGCAGTAAGGCTTTATCAGAGGGTTGTGTTAAAATTTGTTGCACAGACTCAATCAGCAAATGATGGAACACATTCAAAGACTCAACTCAGACCAATTTTGTTTGTTTAAAAATATTGTTGAGTTATTTAACCAAGCCATGCCTGGCACATGTGAGTTAAATAAATGCTTTGCAATATATTCGGGAGTGTTTACAAGTGAATGCAGGTTCAAATGCAGTTGTTTGAAATACAGGTATGTCAAAGGGATGTATGACGTTACAACGCATACTTTTACCACGCATGCCTTTACAACGCGGTGTTTACAACGAAAACCTTTACAACGCATAGTGCTTTGGGGTGCTGGATAGTGAATAGTTTAATTTACTATTCCAACTCCAGTCCCCGTGGACACTAGGGAAGGTGTTGGATAATAAATTAAACGTATTCCCTATCCTAGAGCACCCCCCAGCGCAATGCGTTGTAATGGTTTGCGTTGTAAAAGTTGCATCGTAAAGGCACTGTGTTGTAAAAGTTGTGTCGTAAAGGATGTTTCCCAAGTCAAGGTATTGAAATTACTGTACAGATTACTTTTTCTACTCAGTGTGATATACCTAGATATCACACTGAGACATTTCCTAGAGAAAAGGTAAGTAAAATCAGTTTTGCACAATTGTTTTTTTTTTCAGGTTTCCATATAAATCAACTCCACACTTGATACATTTTTCAGAGAAAAACAGTCAATAGGTTCATATGGAGAGAAATGAAGTTCATGGTTACCAGGTAAGTAATCAGTCTTTGGGGTTGAGCTTCTGGGGTTAGAACAAGGGTTTCCCCAGGGTCAAGGATGTACTCTTGTTGGACCCTGAGCGGCACTACGGCGGCTGGGTGCAGAGTGCTGAGGCCCAATGTTACCCAATGGGGGATAGGGGGCCTCCAGTTGGTGGCTACTTACAAGCAACCCACTGGGTTGTGGAGCTAAACTCCTGGGGCTCAGCTCAGAGAAAAGGGGGATCCGGTTTAGCACACAAAGTGCACCCGCAGCGGCACAGGGGCAGCTTGGTGCAGGGTGCTGTTTTAGCGTTGGGTGCAGCAGCATGGCACAATTTTCCATTAGATCCTCTCTGGATGCCACTGACTCTATGGGACGGGTCCTGGCTCTTGCTGTGGCTTTACGCCGACATGCTTGGCTGCGCGACTGTTCTGATCTGTTGGACTGCCATGCGGATTCAGTGGTCTCCCGTCTCTTATCAGGGCTGAGCTTAATCGTGTTGCTATATCTCTGAGTTATTTTCCGGTGCCCAACCTAATGCGCAGGTGGTTTTTAGTGGCTGGTTCCTGTTCATGGCTGGTTAGCCCTTTATCTGTTCGTTCAGTACAGCCGTTTGGCTGCTTTTTTTCTTTTCAGTCCTCTGACTGTGCTTAGCCCAAGAGGACACCCCTGCTGGGGATTGCCTTACCCTATGTGGGGTATTCATTTCGTTCAGTTCTGCCAGTGCCTTGGTATGCTCCTATGGAGTCGCTGAGCACACGTTCTGCTGGGAGTCACTTGTCCATTCCTACAGAGTTCTTAGTGTGACTTGCTTCTTGCATGTTGGGTTTCTCTGTCTGTATTGCATCAGAATTTGGCATAGGTTCCATGCTGTGTGGTGTCTATCCCGCATGCCTGATGAAACACTGTTGTGGGATAATAGTTTCCCAATTGCCTCTGCTGTTCCAGTGCTCTGCAATTACAGGTGCCACAATGTTTTTTTACACTATTTCCTTGGTCGACTGGTGACTGCTTGCTTCTGTCGTCCGTTCGCATCCTGGGGATCTTTCACATTCTGGGTTGGTTCATCTTCCTTTGACGTATGAACTCTCACTTCGCCAAGGGCATCTGGCTTGTCTTTCTTTCAACCCAGTGTACATAAGGGGGTCTTCTGTACTGTTCTTCACGGCTCCTATTGCCTTTGCCTCCCATTTCTTTCTGCTCTCCTTAGAGCTTCATGGTCTGGAGGTTGACTACGTTACCTTTCGTAGCCTCATTATACTTCATCTCTAAGGTTAACGGTGCTGTTTAGTCACCTTATGGACGGCTAAGTTAATTCACGAACTTGATGGGGTTCAGTTGCAGACCCGCCTCCTCTGAGTATGGCTTTGGTATCTATTCTAAGTTAAGGAATATGCAGCTACACGTCTCTATCAGATGAAGGAGTTACTTACCTTCAGTAACGAAGTATCTGGTAGAGAAATATTCTGGCCGCAGATTCCTTAACGCCCGCCCAACCTCCCCATTCTGCGAGGACCTTTTCTGGTTGAAACTTTCTATACTCTCCTCCTTTACGGTGGCTTGCCCCTTCCTGGGTTCTCTACTCTCACTCCAATACAGACTGATTTGTTCTGTTTCTCTGCTGCTTCCCGCCATGCTCTGAAATTAGGCAATATGTTAATACATCATATGTTCCTTTCAGTCCTAGTCCTGGATTGTACGGTGTGAAACCTATTCACGCTTTTTCCCACCATCCTGCTTTCACCTTCTACATGGCCTTGTGGTAGTTGCCGCCTCGGCTGGCTTTTCCTTCAGGACTATTGGCCATGTCCAAATATGGATCTTTAATGGAGATTGTAACGTCTCCTTTTGGTGACGTCTTGTGGTGTACTCTCCTTACTCCGGACATGTTCTCCTTCACAGTTTTACTTTCAGATGTGGATTTTCTTCCTCTGCCAGGCTGTTTTTCCACATCCTTGTCTTCCTTTAACATTGATTGAGCCTAGGCTATTGCGGGGTGGCTCTTCAGAGTGCTGCCCTGTCTCACCTGTCAATTTCTTCAATTTTTTCATTGTTTTTTCAAACTGTTCCCATATTCTCCGTTTTTTGGTGATGGCTTTGCGTTCTGATGCGGAAAAGTTTCTCTGACAAAAACTGACGTCAGAGCGCCCGGAGGGGCTTATATGGCTCCGCTAACGTCAAGTCCGTGGACGACGTCGGGGCGGAGACTGGGGGTGCCGGCGCACATAGGTGCTTCTGCGGAAAAGGTTTCTGGATCCTGTCTGATGCCTGGGGATATTCTAAGTTAAGGAATCTGCGGCTAGACTACGTCTCTACCAGATACATCGTTACCGAAGGTAAGTAACTCGTTCGGCGGTTACTACTGTGGAGTCGCTTGACGCCTCCCTCAGGGAGCTCCTTATTGCCTATTATACTAATAAATAATAGCACGAGCGCCGCGAGAAGGACCCTGGATGACGGTAATAGCGAAGTTCGCCAAGGTTATTGATAAAGCACCCTCAAAAAGAAAGACGTGTTATTGACTTAACGCACTCGGCTACATCCTCAGCGGTCTGCAGGGCACAAGATATAAGAATCCCACGTGACAGCAACGTCAGGCATTCATAGCGCTTAGAAGCATCAAGAGTGCTTTATGAAGTGCTACACAACAAACACGTATTACTATCACAGAATCCAGAGAACGGGTCGCGAGTGACAATCTCTAATCTTTCCTTACCCAAAGCACAACTTCCTATATTTATGTATTTCTTAATCTAGCATTCTGTGCCAAACTGGAAGCTTAAATTAATCTTTCAGGGTGTCTCAAGGTCAGTAGCCAATGGGCTACTGACCTTAGGGTGACTACACCCTTGGTGTGCTCACCCCATGTGGGGGAGTGAGCAAAATCCCTAATCCTGATTGGAGAGTTCCTGCTATCTGCAAGATGGCGGGCACTGAAGACTGGGCTTCGCCTCTCCTCCCCCACCTGAGGAGTGGAGTTGACGGAGGTCGGCACACCATCTGGGCTGGCAAACTTTTCCCACCTGTCATCCCGCCGAAAAGGAGGGGCGACAGGAAGTGGGCCTTCTCCTGATAGCAGGAGAGGCTGGAGCTCGCATTACAAAGGCTGCAAGACCTTTGAAGCTCCCCTGCCACAGATGGTTCTTCCTGGCCAGGGGAGGTGTGACCACCACCTCCCAGGCAAGGCTTTGTTTTTGGGCTCAGAGAGCGAAAGCTCCCGCCCCAGGGGTGCAGAAACATGTCTTGTTGTGGCAGGCTGGTGTGTACCAGTCAGGAAACCCACCAGAGGCTGGTCGTTTTTCAGGGGGCATCTCTAAGATGCCCTCTGAGTGCATTTTTCATTAAATCCCACACTGGCATCAGGGTGGGTTTAATGTACTGAGAAGGTTGATACCAAACTTTCCACTAAAGCCATTATGGTGCTGTGGAGTTCGTAATGACAAACTCCTAGCACCATGTACTTTAAGTGGCATTACTGCACTTACAATGTCTAAGAATTGGTTTAGACACTGTAGGGGTACAGGGCTCATGCACCTATACCCTCCCCACTTGTATAGTGTACCCAGCTAGAGGGGTGGCTGACCTATGCTAGGGCAGTGTGTTGTAGGCATTGCACACAGGGATGTGTGCCATGTTGTTCTGCACCAAAACATGCAACCTGCATTGGCAGTGTGTGTGTGTAAAGGTACAGGGCCTCTAAGGGTGGCACAATAAGTGCTGCAGCCCTTAGAGGCCTTCCCTGGCCACCCTTGATACCCATGGTACCTTTTACAAGGGACTGACATGTGGCCAGAGAGGTGCCAATCGGGGGTACAAGGGTTAGTTTTGGGAAAGAACACTGGCCCTGGGAACCTGATTGGCAGGGACCCAGGGCACATCAATTTAAAGTGCATCCGTAGTCTGAAAAAAGTGGGGGTGTTACTGCAACAGAAACCCAGCTTCCTACACCAAATCAGACACCTTTTAGGTCCACAAAGACCACAAAAAGTCTACTTTGCTCCAAATGCACCGTTTTCCAAAAGATGAGCGGTAGCCTAAATATTTAATAAATAGTGGATGTTTATTTTACCTAAAACAAGCTTGCAGGGTACTGATCACATTGTTAATCCAACCATGTCTGTAGGCGGCTCAACAAAATTTATGCAAAGATTTTTTGTGTTACATCAATGAGGTAGATTGGCCTATAGTTGGTGGGTAATAGAGGGAAATCTTTTTTGTACACAGGAAAAATCTCAGCTCCAACCCAGGTTGCAGGGAGTGCCATCCCTTGTAATGTGTTACAGCAAACAAATGATGGACGGAATGCTGACAATGCAAACATTCTCCCCCAGTCAAAAGATCTGGGTTAAATCCATCGTTCTTTTGCCCACTACGCCACCCCAGTTTGGACCCAGCCATAGGCAATTCAGTCTTCAGCCTGTGCCTCATAGGAAGAGTCAGACCGAACTGCCAGGCCAGGTCCTCCAGACCAAGAGTATAAAAGGCTGGCATTCATGGGCAATAATGTCTTTGTCTCTGTTGGTCTTGCCCTCCTCATGGGCCAGTATGTCAATGCCAAAATGAGTGCCTCCCATCACATGACGAAGCAATTCTCAGATTTTGTTTGTTGCTATCAATGGCTTAGGTGCGACAGGAAGTGAGTCTCTGTTCTCACTTTGCCACAGATTCAAGTTACACCTCACTTGCAAGGTCTCAGTGTACTGGATCCAGACTGAGGACTGCAACTATTTGAAGCAAGATCAAGACTGAAATGCACGTCAAGTCTGTCTAAAGGGGCATGGCGGGTGAAAAAATAAGGGCTAACGTCAGTGACTAGGATTACTCCAAGCATATCTTTCATCATGTTGTTGCATGATACTTACCCTCACTTTCTTCTTGTATATGTTGTGCCCACTTACATATTGTTCAACATTTCTTCACAAGATGTATTCTTTTTCTTGAAAACACAGGCACAGATATACAAATAGGTTTGAAAATTGATCCACATTATGGGTGTAGCTAAAATTATAATGTGTCCTTTAAACAAATTAAAACGAGTTGAAAAGTAGGAACAGACCCTAGAACATTTACAGAGTGGATCCCCAATCTATTAGCTCTAAACATGGAGGATGGTTCCCTTAAAATTGAGAAGCAGTAGAGAATTAAAACACTTACGCCAATTCTGAGTTGGTCGTCGAGGTTTTCTCACCCCTGCACAAAACCATTCTAAGCCGGGCTCAGACAGAGAAGTGGGAAAAGCATTCAGTACTCTGTTGCGGGTTCATTAGTGGAAATTACAGTTCCTGTCTTGTAAAGGAGAAGTAGGTAATAAACTCTGTGAGTGGGAGTCACCATGAAAATGCATATGGTATTGTCTTGCAAGCTTGCAACAGAAATGAGGACATACATTAGAAAATGCTTATTGAACCCCAGATTTCAGTTTACGGATCCCAGGTAATGCTATAAATCAGTTAACTCGTTAACTACTTGTAACTGTCCACTTACCTGTAAGTGCCTCTCCTGTGTGCAGCTCTGCCTTTTAGGTTAGAATGCTTTTGCATGGTTGAATGAATATATGTATAACTAATTTGAAAGGTGTGCATTTGAGACAGAAATTTGTGTATTTTTAGAACCCATCAACTGATGTTTTGAGAAAATTGATTGAATTTCCATAATGTATTCAAGCGATAAATCATGCGGTGTTGGGGAGACTTATTATTGGCATTAGCTTGGTGTCAATGGCATTGTAGCCATGGTCTTATCTATTACCCATGCAGAGGTATTCCACAATGATAAAGTATTTTTTTTTTATTACACATTACTATTGGCAACCGGGCCTTAGGTGGTCACTACTGGTAAACTTGCATATGCTGCCCACTAATGTAATCTTATCTGACATCACTAAACCAGTTCTAAAAATACTAGAAGCATGTGATGATTTTCATTGAACATAAGTAGCTGTTATTACAGAAAAGAATGGGTACTTGTTATAAATCATCAATATGCCTTGGGCGTGATAGAAAGAATATGTAGATCATTTAGATTGTCTGTATATGTCTTTGTAGGCATATCAAGTAAAACAAAAAAAATGTACTCAAGTAGAGTTAGGTATCCAACAAATGTTGTATTACGACTGAATTTCTTTCTTAGGTGACCGTACAAGCAGCTGTCCAGTCATATTTGTATTGGATGAATTTGACCTTTTTGCGCATCACAAGAACCAGACTCTCCTATACAACCTCTTTGACATCTCCCAGTCAGCACAAACCCCAGTTGCTGTTTTAGGATTGACATGCAGATTGGTGAGCAACGCTTTGCCTCTCAATGTATTAAATGTACTTTACATCATTCCCTCGTTTTACCTGCAGCAACCTGATGAAGGCTCCCTAACTACATTAGTGTCTCCTGATTACTTCTCTAAGAGGTCTGTGCCGAAAGAACATTGTGCTTGAATGGTGCTGAACTAACATTTGTTTGTTTTATGGGGTCTGTTGTGGGTTCCCATTCTGTGAACATTACACCTACCTTGTGTTGGATCTGTAAAAAGCAAGATGTTGGTCTCGAGGTTTGAATCATCTGCTCCTTGCATGGCTAGAAAGATGGATATCCAAGTCACTCTGAAGCCCGGAATGCACCAGGGGACACACTTCAGCTTTTTTTTGGGGGGGGGGGGCGGGGTGGATAGGGAGTCTTGGTGTGCGGTTGTGGCAACGGTGGAGAATAAAGAACGTCAAGGATTTCCATTAACAGTATGTTTGCTGCGGCGCAGGTCCAACACAAAGGCATATTTAACACTATGGGCTTATAGCCACTTCATGTAACTCCAGGTCATTTGAACATGATTTATAGAGCCTGGCATTAGGGAAACGTCCTCCTTTACGTTCTGCCCTAGTACCAGCCACTATTTGCCTGGAAAGACCAGTATAATTTCAGGGTTCTCCAGTGTTTTGTTGCACAAAAATTAATATGGTATGAAAGCAGTGACTCTGAGCTCACTATGAGTCACCTCCTAATTTGGGCACTGTTGCACTCACCACATCCTGCTCCGCTGTAACCAGGCGTCGTAGCACGCTGGGGAGACATTCGGTCACCCCAGCGGGGACCCAATGATGAAGCATGTCACCAACTAGTGGTGAGTGAGGGTCCTTCCAATAAGTACGGTTATTTCCCTCCCTTCTACACCGGGTGACCTTCAAACCCACTAGGTTTCTTCCCTAGAGGAGGACCTAACTGGGCATACCTAGGGAGAGTATTCGCTGTGTGCATGCACGTGTGTGAGTATTGATCGCATTTGCGGCACACTGCGGAGCATCACTACACCTCACTAGTTCTTTTTTGTTATCACAGTCACTACTTTGTTGTTAATATATATTTAATACTCACTATGAGGAAGCCAAAGTTTCCGCAGTAGCAACCTAATATGAATTTGAGGTGGATTCTGTGGAGGAACACGTTAGTAACTAGGACAAGGAGGGGAGTTTTCATGAACATTAACAGTAATGATATAGATGAGGAGTACTAGTGGCATTCCTCAGTAAGAGCAAAAGAAGTGCAGGCGTGCTCTGGATTACAGCTGCAGTCACCAGCCACTGCTCCCAATGCAGGCATATTACTTTACGTTAAATGTGCAGGGACAGGATATTAAACTGTGTTAAAAAAAATGACATCAGATAAAATTTCATGTACTATTTATTCTCTTTTCTCTGAACCATGGCACACAGCTTGTAATGGCAGTCTGTATGTTGGTGCTGAGGGTCTCTTAGAATGGCACAAAACATGCTGCAACCCCTAGAGATGACCTTTAGCCTCCTTGCCCTAGGTACCAGGGGTAGCATTTACTAGGGACTTACAAGGGGTGCTAAAGGTACTGTCAACTGTGGGAGCAAATGTACAGTATTAGGGAAATAGATCCGACATTGGGGTCCTGGATAGCAGGAGCCCAGTGCACTTCTGTCAAAATTGCATCAGATTCCAGGCAAAAAGCAAGTCTAACCATGTAGGGTCACTTTCCTACGAAGATCATTTATGATCTAATGGACAAAGCAGATATTTTTCTTTTCTTCTTATATGGGTCCCCTTTTTGCAAGATGCCCCCGTCTTTCCCTCATAGTTCGCGTAGACTCTTGGTCTTCCTCATCACCATCATTGAATTCACTACCGCTCCCTCCCGTCTTTTTCTTCCCTACTTTGTATTTCCATCTTATTTACCTTATTTTTCTCTGGACTTCTTCCCTTCCTCTTCACTTACTTCCATCTATAGCTTATTCTCTCATCCGTCTCTTCCTTTTTCTACGTCTCTTAAATAGTATATATAAGTATTGTTTGCTATTGGTGCGTTTATCACAATCAGCATTTGTATCTCTATTACTAGCTGAACTTGCATGTCACTGTATTTGCTGTTATTTCTCAATTCCTAATTTTATCAAAAAATAATAAACTGGAAACAAAAGCATGAATACATGTGACTTGGCATTAAGTGAAAGTTGGGTGTCAGGTTATTGAGCCAGGTTAGGCTTATTTTCTGTTTTCATCTTTTGGCAAATAAGAATTCAGTCTTGGTGAGTTTGAGCTTTGAGTAGGCATTGGACATCCTGGTCTGGATGAAGTGCAACCAGTGTTTTAAGTGATGGTGGCTGAGCAGACGAGACTTTTTAGTCAAGATGTATATTGTTGAATAATTAGTGAATTGGAGGTGCAGGCATTTCTGAAAAGGAATCATCTTTAACATACAACACCATATCTATCTGACAGTGAGGCAAGTAGTATGCCTTTTCAGTATGATGGTATCATGTACTCAATAGCCTCAAATGTCATTTAGATTGGTAGTTGGCCTCACAGTGTTCACTGGCAGGCATGTCTTGGCAGGATATATTGTAATGTTGGGTCTTCTCCAGAACTGAGAGAAGATTGTCCTCTACTATTTGGGATTGGCCCCTGTTTACTCTGATACCCAAATACCGGAGCCCAGGGTATGCATGTCATATTGTAGCCATGGAAGCATGCAGAGGCGATGGCTCTAGTTAGCGTGAGGGTCTAGCTTTTCATCCAATTGACTCTATATCCTGACAGTGTGGATAAGACCTCGATGGTGGAAATTACTGCCACTATTGAAGGTCACGGTTGGGATCAAAGGAGTAGGATGTCTTTTGCGTAGATCATAATCTTTACCCCGCCAACTCATGTGAGGATCCTGAGCACCTCTCGCAATCGGTCTGTGTTGTGTTGGTAAAATAACTCACAGCAGGACACTTCATCAGAGGCGGGAATAATACAGAAGATTAACTGTTTGAATGAAGCCAGCGTCTAGTTGAGAGCGATATCATCTCTGAAGGATTGTCCTTTGTGCACCACAAGAGGTGTGCTAGTGTAGATTACTTGAGCTACGCACTGGTACAAAACCCAGCTGGGTCTCATGAACAAGTAACAGTATCACCTTCCCCTAGCCGAGTCACCCGAATCTTAACCATCAGTTTGAGGTCAACATTAATGAGGGAGTTCGGATGGCAGCAAGCACAATCTAGGGGGTCTGGATTGTCTTTGAGGAGAAGGGTGATTACTGATTTGTCGCATCTGGCTCCTCAGCGAGCCAGTATCCATTGCTTCATTGAAAATGGGGCATGAGAATATACCTCTCAGTTTTATAAAGCTCACCGGTGAATAAGTCTTCTCCAGGTGAGGACTTACTAGTGGGAATCCCTGATAGGGCATCAGTCACCTCTTCCTCTGTAAATGCCCCCACAAGAACCGCTTGGCCTGTGTCATTCAGATTTGGAAGGTGTAGAGTGTCTAGAAACCATAGATGTCGATTCACAAAAATGCTAGGGGTAGCGGAAATTACATAACATGCCCTTTGACCTTATTGACATCAAAGAAAGTGATCTCATGATTTTGTCCCTGAATCTTCCCAGGAAGTGATGTGACTTGACCTTACCCCGGATTATATAACAATAGTTGATATCACTGTAGTTACATTATAACTGTGTCATTAGTGAAAAAATACAAAAGTGATCTCTTGGATCCACATATATTAGGGTAACATAACATAACATTTGAATGTGATTGGGAGTAATACAATACGTACCCTAAAATGTACTGAGCAAAGCGAATGAACCCGAGGTTTTTAGTAAATTAGTCAAAGAGTGTATTTTTAGCAGTCTTTTCACATAAATCTGCTAAAAGGTTGTGGGCTGTGAAATGGCACAGTTAAAAATAGGTCTTTTCATGATGTGCCAAGCCATTCAAACCTGACGTTCCACATGAGTTCAATCAATCAATCAGTGACACTTATAAAGCGCGCTACATACCCGTAGGGTCTCAAGGCGCTGGGGGGGGGGGGTGCCGCTACTGCTCGAACAGCCAGGTCTTCAGCTTCTTCCTGAAGGAGAGGTGGTCTTGGGTCAGGCGCAGGTCGGACGGGAGGGAGTTCCAGGTCTTGGCGGCCAGGTAGGAGAAGGACCTTCCTCCTGTAGTCGCTCTTCGGATGCGGGGGACGGCGGCGAGGGCGTGGTTGGCTGATCGGAGGTGGCGTTGGGGAGCGTAGAAGTTGACTCGGCTGTTGAGGTAGCTCGGGCCTTGGTCGTGTAGGGCTTTGTGTGCGTGGGTGAGGAGGCGGAAGGTGATTCTCTTGTTGACGGGGAGCCAGTGAAGGTCTCTCAGATGTCCGGAGATGTGGCTGGATCCTGGGATGTCGAGGATGAGTCTGGCTGAGGCGTTTTGGATCCGCTGGAGTCTCTTCTGGAGCTTGACGGTGGTCCCGGCGTAGATGGCGTTGCCGTAGTCCAGTCGGCTGGTGACGAGGGCCTGGGTGACGGTCTTCCTGGTCTCTGTGGGGATCCACCAGAAGATCTTCCGTAGCATGCGTAGGATGTTGAAGCACGCCGAGGAGACGCTGTTGACTTGCCTGGTCATGGAGAGGGAGGAGTCCAGGATGAAGCCCAGGTTTCGTGCATGGTCTGTTGGTTTGGGTGCGGTGCCCAGGGCGGGAGGCCACCAGGAGTCGTCCCAGGCGGAGGGTGAGGAGCCCAGGATGAGGACCTCCGTCTTGTCCGAGTTCAGTTTCAGGCGGCTGGTCGTCATCCACTCGGCTACCTCTTTCATCCCTTCGTGCAGGTTGGCTCTGGCGGCGGCGGGGTCGTTGGTCAGGGAGAGGATCAGCTGGGTGTCGTCGGCGTAGGAGATTATGCTGAGGTGGTGTTTGCGTACGATGGCCGCGAGGGGGCTCATGTAGACGTTGAAGAGGGTGGGGCTCAGGGATGATCCTTGGGGGACGCCGCAGATGACTTCGGAGGCCTCTGACTTGTACGGTGGTAGGCGGACTCTCTGTGTTCTTCCGTCGAGGAAGGAGATGATCCATTCCAGCGCCTTGTCCTGGATTCCGATGTTGCTGAGGCGCCGTACTAGGGTGCGGTGGCAGACCGTGTCGAATGCCGCGGAGAGGTCTAGGAGGATGAGGGCCGCTGTTTCTCCATTGTCCATCAGGGCTCGGATGTCATCGGTGGCGGCGATGAGGGCGGTCTCGGTGCTGTGTTTGGCTCGGAAGCCGGACTGTGAGGGGTCGAGGGATCCGTTCGTCTCGAGGAAGGCGGCCATCTGCTTGTTGACGGTCTTCTCGATGACTTTGGCTGGAAACGGGAGAAGCGAGATGGGGCGGTAATTCTTGAGGTCGGTGGGGTCCGCTGTTGGTTTCTTGAGTAGAGCGCTGAGTTCGGCGTGTTTCCAGCTTTCAGGGAAGATGGCGGTGTCGAAGGAGGTGTTGATGATGTCTCGCAGGTGGGGTGCGATGACAGCGTCGGCCTTGTTGAAGACGTGGTGAGGGCAGGGGTCGGTCGGTGATCCGGAGTGGATGGAGTTCATCGTGCGGATGGTGTCTTCGGTGCTGATCGGGGTCCAGGCGTGGAGGGTGGTGGTGGGGGGGGGTGGCTGGTCGGTCGTGGTGTGCGTTGGTTGGTTGTTGAAACTGCTGTGTATGTCCGTGATCTTGTTGTGGAAGTATGAGGCGAGGGAGTTGCAGAGGTCTTGCGATGGGGTGATGTCGTTGTTTCCTGCGCTGGGGTTGGAAAGCTCTTTCACGATGTTGAAGAGTTCCTTGCAGTTGTGTGCGTTGTTGTCCAACCGGTCCTTGAATGCTGTTTTCTTGGCGGCGCGGATCAGCTGGTGGTGTTTCCGGGTGGCAAGTTTGTAGGAGGTCCTGTTGTCCGGTGTCGGTTCCCTTTTCCAGACTTTCTCGAGGGCTCGGCAGTTCTTCTTGGAGCTCTTGAGTTCGTCGGTGAACCATGGGGCCTTCTTGCTGCCGGGTCTGCTAGGCGGGGTCCTCAGCGGGGCGAGTTCGTCCGTGCAGTTGCTGATCCACTTCGTGAGGTTGTCGGCGGCCTGGCTGGGGTTCGCTGAGCTGGCAGGAGGGTGTTGGCTCAGGGAGGTGGCGAGCTGGTCTGCTGTGATCTTGTTCCAGCTTCTGCGGGCGGTCTGTTGCTGGTGTTGGTGGGTCGTCGTTCTCTTGAAGGTGAAGTGGACGCAGCTGTGGTCCGTCCATTGAAGCTCTGTGGCGTGGCTGAAGTCGATGTCTGTGCTGGATGAGAAGACGGCGTCGAGTGTGTGTCCGGCGAGGTGGGTGGGGGTGGACACCAGTTGCTTGAGTCCCAGGTTGGCGAGGTTGTCGAGCAGGGTGCTGGTGTTGAGCCCCCTTTTTTCAGAATTTTCTATGGGTGCCCCAATATGCCAAAAAGAACTACCAGTGAGCCAGGGACATCATTTTGACATGGGTGAATGCCTAGAAGTATTGAGTGTCGTCTTATGCCAACAGTTATATATAATATTCCAGTCCTCAAATGTTGCTATTAATGTTATCAATGTACCATGGATGACCCTTATGTCAACATTTACCTCTGGTATGATGGGGCCAGCATTTTGTCCTGTTTGTACACCTCCAATATGCCACACCGCCTTCCTTCAGGCTAAAAATCAACTCCAACATGCTATGTCCAGGATTTTGTCATGTCCTATACCAGTATACCTGCCTTTTGCCATGGATGTCCCATATATCAAGCATTATCTCTAGTATGCCAGTTCACTGTCTGCTAATAACTGCCTCCAGCATGCTGATACCAGGGTTTTGCAAGGGCCAAAAGCAGACTCGCAGACTGCGCTCTACATTCTCTCTCTTGCTAATTTACATTCACTAACTCACACTCATTTTCACCTCATCGCTCTTTCTCAATCATTCTCATTTACTCAGTCTCCCTCTCGTGCAGCCAGTCTTGCACATTTTCACTCATTCTTTCTCTGATTAACTCACAACTATTCGCTTGCTTTTGTTTTGCAGTTTTATGTAGTGCAAACTCGACCCTAAGGTATGGGAGCGCTTTACATGAGCACCATTTACATTACAGAAGGACACAGTCCTCATTTGTGTTTTTTAGGCACATGAAACGCAAGTGATTTGCTCAGAATGTTGATTCGATGCCGAGATTCGAACCTGATTCCCCAGTTCCAAAGTCAGAAGCTCTGGCTGTTGTGCCACATCCTCTCCCCACATTGATGCTCCTGTCTCATCTTTTGTTCCCAACTTTCTGTCCAGCCCACCAACACCTAAGTTTGGCTATCATTTGTAAACTATACTCCACCAACCTGTGTCGTACAAGCATAGTACAAAGCTCCTCCCACAATCCCTTTTTACCTGATCCATCCTTTCCTCTCCTAAGCATGTTGCGGCAGCTTAAGGACTTCATAAATCAGTTTAAACCCAGCCAACGAAATCAACACACCATCATATTTATATAAGGTAACTAAATGTGAAGTGAAGAGACTAAAAAATAATCCTTTTTCTTTTAGAAAAAATACAATCTAACATGCAAACCACTAAGCAAACATACTTCTTCACACTGGATGACGGAGCACTGTGTGCTGTGTAGTCTACTTAGTCTGTGTCATTCACATAAATCCCACTTTTTCAATACCAGTTAAGAGCACAAAACATTCAAACTATGATTCTTAAAGGCATCTCAAAGTTCTGAAATACATCATTTTTGCCGCACTGGTAAAGAAACACATACAATGGCACTATACAAAACCATGAGATCAACCAGGGTGATAATCAGTGCTTTAGATCACAAAACATCACACTATGCTTTATCTGGAAAGAGTTAAAGTACTGCAGCTCTTTTGTTAATAAAAATTTAGGTCTAGCTTGACACAGCTATCTTGCCTAGCCAGTCTCATGCTTTTCTACATTGTATATACATATATAGTACAGAAGCATATAAATAAAGAATTCTATAAAGTTCTCACTGAATTTTGTAAACCATATTCCTTAGAAAGAGCTCATCCCGTTACTCAAGATTTCACGGACAAACTGGCAAATCATTACCCGGCCAAAGCAGACACGTTGGACTCTTATTTAAGACAAAGCACCAACACCGACCCTTTTCCAAAACAACAATTGAAGAATACTTTAACCCAGCCTCTCCATTCCTTCCAACAAATTTCACACAATTAATTTATGGACCTGGTCAAAACAAGCATGCCTGCTGGCAGCCCTTCTGACCCATATACACCACAAACCTTCAAAAGAATTCCTATAACAACCTCTGCTGCTGCACCAGTAAGAAGAAGAATCAACAATTCCTTAACTACTGTAATATTTCCAGAGAACTCAAAGCTCTACATACGCCCATTACTGAAGAAAACAAACCTGGACCCGCTGAACCCCAACAACTACACACCAATAACAAATGGACCTTTCCTGGGTGAACCAATAGACCGAGCAGCATTCGCCCTGATGTCACAACTCATTGAAGATCGTGTTATACTTTCAGGCTTCCAAACGGGATTCTGTCAAGGAAGAGGCACAGAATCTGCCCTCGTTGTCATCTGGGATGACCTGAAGAACATAGTTGACCTCAACAGAGTTGCTGCGCTACTTCTCTTGGACCTCTCGGCTGCCTTTGACACTGTTGACTATGACACTGATACAGACTCTAGGAAGCTGGCATAAAGGGGACTGCTCTAGACTGGATAACTCCTACCTTCACAACAGAACTAATGTCATCCATACCACCCCCTCCCCCCCACCCCTCCTCATCCAAACTGAACTTCACAAAAGCAGGGGATCCTCAAGGCTCTCATCTCGCCCATGCTTTTCTATATCTACATGAAGTACTTACTGGCACCGATCACTTATACCTCACGTGCTATGACTATACAGATGACACGCAAATACTCCTTCTACTGGAATGCCCTAAAGACATTGGAAACGCACCAATTTTCAGTTGTCTCAGAGCCGTGGATCAATGGATGACATGGAGCCATCTCATTTGAATGCTTCCAAAATGCAAAGTACTCATGTGTGGCGATTGGAAAAATTATGACCCGCCTGGCCTGATGAGCTGGGAACACCGCCTAAAGTATCAAAGGAAGTAAGAAACTCTGAATTACTAGGGACTCCAAGCTATCAATGAAAGGATAAACTAGCAAGATCAAGCTTTGTTACAATAAAAACTCTGCATCGAATCTTCCCCCATTTTGGATTTTCACACAAGGTCCAGACTACCATCTCTCTCTTGTTCTATCCAAACTCGATTAAGCCAATAGCCTCTACCACGGTTCACCTATAAGGACTATGAAAAAACTACAATGGATTCAGAACTCTGCTGCCAGCCTTCTCTTACATATAAAGCCGCGAGCCCACATCTCCCCTTTCTTGACAGCCTTGCTTTGGTTACCGGTTGGCAGAAGATCCACTCTCAAGCTGCTTTGTATCACCCACAACGCAGTACATGAAAGAGGACTGCTCTTCATCAGGATTAAAATCACCAAATCCGTTCAACAAAGGAACCTCCGCTCTAGAGTGGCTCCTCGCCTCAAAATTCCAACATGCAAGAAAAAAACCATGGCAGTGGTGTGGATTTTATAGAAATATCGACTTGTTCATGGGGCATGTTGCTTCATAAATCCACTTGTCCTGGAGCAAAATCCACGTGTTCCTTTAGTGTCATGTAGTGCGGCGACAAATTATGGCAGCAGTCTCATTATATAAGATCATGGCTATGGCCTCTCTGATTATGCAAGGGCTCATACCACAGTAGGGATTGAATACTATCAATTCCCTTATGTTGCCTTGTTTCCACAGATCTACATACTGGGGATGAAGGTAGTGATAAGCAATAGTTTCAGGGTTGGAATGCCCTTTTGAGTCTGTGCAAACCTACTAACTTGCATATTTTAAGGGTTTTCACCAACTCTTCTCTAATCTTTTCCTGTACCGAGAAAGGTTGGAAATTTACTCCTGACAATGGCAAACGTAAAACTTCTTCCAGGTCTCGAAAAAAGTGGTTAGTGGGAAGGTAAACCTGCAAACACTCATGCATATGTGCTCATGGTTAAATTCAGTTGACAAACATTTTCTAGGAGTACCAGTTCTTGGCCTACATCTGTAAATTCTAGTGAATTCACAAAAGCCATAAATCTGCACTTAATGCAAGGACAAATACCATTGGTGCACTTTTGAGACTTTATTTAATAATTGGGCCCCTAATTAGGTCTGGCTTTTACCATGACCTTTTATGTTTATTAAAATTCTGTCTCTGTTTTTCTCTATCTGTCTATTGGCTGGCTTCACTGTGAGTGACAGCATTTTGCTCTTTCGCAAGGAGCATATGAGCACACAAAGTCCTTTTGTTCAGTGCCAGGAACTACTTTGGCAGTGTGTGCTTTTTGAGACCAAATATGTTTTGCTATTGCCAGTGTTTGTTATAATGGTGAAGGTCTGGCAGCTCCCACACCAATAAGGTTTTAACAAAAACCATGCCAAAACAAGACAGTGGCAAAACCAAAAGGCTGACACCAATTTCAGACCTACTGGCTTTGCCAATTCTTGTTTATTTGTTTACCATAATTATATTGAAACTGGTTACAATGATTTTCCATTTTGAATATTTTTGGGAAATACTAGCATACATCAACACATTTTACTAAATGATGCAGCCAAGAAATGGTTCTTAAAATTTTACAGTAGTTTAGTGAAATGTTTTTTTCCTACTTGCATTTTTTAATTAATATTTTATTTTGAAAGCAAAGAATCCTCAATCGTGCTTTCAAGCTTCTGCAAATATTTGCATCTAATCTGAGAGCATTCTGGGAGTATTATACATAGCCTCATATTGCTAAACTTTGTAAACGTGTGTACTCATTTTTATACTGGAACCACTGTCAGTAGTGCAGTTTGAGCTTACAACATTTACTCAGAATACTCACCCCAATAGTAAAGGCTTTGCATTAATGATCCATAAATACAAGTCTGAATATCATTAACACAGGGACACATATGTGACCTTAACTGCAGACAGTGCCCTTCCCTGATCCATAATGTGGTACTGTAAACTGGCAGCCAAAGGGTTTGTGCTGCAGGGGGTTGGGTCTACTTGTCCCAAGAACAAAATACACATGGAAATGTGTTGCCTTTGACCCCAAATAACATGTCCCGGGCTTCGGGCTATAGGAATTCCACATCCCTGCATGGGTGTCACATCCTTCTTTGATCAAGCAGCCAAACTATGGAACTCTTTACCCCTAACATAAGATCCACGTATAACCACCTTATCTTCAGAAAATTACTCCAGTATTGGCTCTTTCCCACATAACCACCACACACCAACATAAATATACAGCATATCCCTCTGTATATAAGCATTTATTTATACTATAGATATTCCTACATATGTGTATTGCTTCGTATAAACGTGTATAATAATTGTTTTTAAAAATATAGATATTTGTTAGTTCTGCTTAACAAGTGTGCATATTACTTATAGTTACATTACTCTGTTTTTAACATCCATATAAGAGACTCCATAAATGAGTAAATTTTTTACCATAACTATTTATCTACAGTTGCTTCACTATTGAATTACAAAAAATAAAAACAGATGAGTTATTTTAAAGTACAACACTTGAAAGCCGTAGTTTATTAAATGCATCTTTAATCAACTTATATTGCCTTCCTTATGCATATATATACCTTCCATGTACTTATGTGTATGTGTGTATATATGTATATATATATATATATATATTACCTACTGGCGATAGCCAGTAGGTATATATAGTTAGGATTTTTTCTCTATGGAACTTTTGAAAATTCTATGCCTAATAACTTTGGCGTTTGTGGACGGGATTGGCTGAAATTTTCAGGAAAATGGCACATTTTGTTTCTGAGCAGCTCTTGGAAATTTGGGGGGAGTTCGTCAAGGGGGGGCCGAGAGAAAAGGGGGGTCCCAAAACGCGTTTTTCCCATGTTAATTTCCATAGGGCGGTTGGACTCACTTTTAGCTCGAACGGCTGAATGGATTTGCACGAAACTTGGCAAAATTGTAGGGACTGTTAGCCCGATGTGCCTTTGCTAGGTCTCAATATATGTGCTGCAGTAGTTTTTGAGAAATTAACGTTCAAAACAAGATATATATCTGTAACAGCGCTCCGGGCTGCGCTCCGGTTCGCTTACTTTTCGCGAAACGGAACTTTGCGCGCAGAAAGCTGATTGGCTCTCCGGTGTCTGTCAACATTCTAAACAGTCCGGAGCGGCCGCCATCTTATCTCTCGGTAGGATCGAGAGAGAAGAAGAGGTGAAAAACGAAGGGGGAATTTAATGAAAGGGGGCAAGGTATACCCCTCTTGACCCCCTAGGAATGTTGTTGGGGTTATTAAAGGGTCCCGTGGGGAAAATAAAAAAAAAAATGATTTTTCACGGTAGAAGCGCTTCACGGGCCGCGAACTGGGCCGCAAACTGGTAGCGAAACGGGAATTCGCCATTTTGTGCTTCGTTTTAATTAAATTACTAGGTATAAGGGGGTGCGGGAGACGTATCCTAATCCCCTATGTTTCCTGAGGGTGGCTGAGGAGGCTCATATATGTTGATACATCTCTTCCAGCGGCTGTGCGTGAGCTTTTTTTTTTTTTGCTGCGTGATGTCTGTTAACGTTCGATTCGATGGAAATCAGGAAGTGTTGACCGCCAATTTGTCACTGCGATAAAATATTTTGTTATAAATGAATCCTTATTGATAAACATTGTCTGCGCCATCTTGCCTTTTTTCCAATGCCACAATTTTGTCATGCACGGCAGCCATTTTAGATGCCAGGCTGGTCCCAGGCTATCACCTACCCCTGCGGATGTAGTTTATGGCCCCAGCTGTAGAGAATCCAGACATGCCAACCCTCCCGATTCAGGCGTGAGACTACTGATTTCAGTGCTAGTCTCCCGCCTCCCGATTTCTGCAAGCAAAAACCCGGGGGCATATTACCAACAACTAGCGATAATTTTTGTCTCTAACTTGTTTAGAGACAAAAATTATCGCCGCACATCGGCGATTTTTATCGCAGATAAACCTTGCTATTAGCAAGGTTTATCGCAAATGCGATAAAAAACGGCCGCAATGCATGAATATCGCAGAAAAGTCAGCGATATTCATGTATTATCGAGCAAATGCTCTTAGCCATGTTATCCACCTCCCATTGGATAACATGGCTAAGAACTGCTCAGGTCAGGTGTTAGCTTTTGGAGATATTCGCGCTTAGCGTGAATATCTCCAAAAGTTGGTAATAGGAGATAGCGATGTTAGGGACTGTTTCCAGTCGCTAACATCTTGGCACGCCCACTTTGCATGTCATTAGTGATAAATATCACTGACATGCAAAGCGGGGCCCAAGATGGTCGCTATCTCCTTTTAGCTGTCACTAACTGGTGTTAGCGACAGCTTGGTAATAGGGAGATAATTTTATCTCCGCTTTCTTGGCTTTTAAAGCCAAAAAAGCGGAGATAAACCCCCTTGATAATATGCCCCACGATTCCTCGGGGGTTTCAGCTGACAAGGCTTGGTATTGTGTTACGTGGTAATTCTTCCAGGAAACGTCAGAGGGTCGATGCAGGGGTTCTAGAAGGGGTGATAAACCATTTAAGCCTCATAAACAAGCGCATGGTCTTTTAAAGATCTGTGAAGTACTCGGGGCGGCGGTGTGTGTGTGTCCTCACGGGGGGGGGGGCACTGCCAGCAACTTCCAGGCCAGGCAGTGTTCAACACTTGCATCACCCTTTCTCTGCCTGCTATTGCGCTCCATGCTTCGGAAAGGTAAGAAAAAGAACGTGCATTTGAGTTTGAAATGTCCGATCCTGTAGCAGTACACTTGCAAAGCCCACACATAACAATAACCCGATTCAAGGCCCCATTCACCCGTTTTTAAAAAAATATATAACACTCCAACAAAGTAGGATTATAAAACTTTATTAACTTTTAAATATAACGAACGGAACAAAAACTGTAAAAACATTTAAACATTTTTTACAAAAAAAAGCAACAATGGTCAGAAGCTGTCTTTTGTGCGAATAGTCCCAAGGCAGCACAACGTGCTGAGTTCTGGACGGCACCCAGGTGATGTCACCTGGGTGCCGCACTGGTTTTTGGGATCCTACAATGCAGCAAAGAAAAACAGCGTGGGGCGTCCAGGGTGGTGCGGAGGGAGGCTTCGTCAGTAGCGGTCTGTTGTGCGAATAGTCCCAAGGCAGCAGAACGCGCTGAGATGTTGATGGCACCCAGGTGATGTCCAGTAAACTGCCGCACTGGTTTTGGTATCCTACAATGCTGCTCCGAAAATTGGCGTGGGGCGGCCCGGGGGAGGGGGGGGGGGGGGGCGTGGGGGAGGCGGCGTGAACGGGCCTCCCCAGGTGGCGGCCATCCAGCTGAGTTGCGCCCGCTCTTGCGGCTACAGCGTCTCGCTCACCATGTTGTTGAGTTGCTCCCACTCTTGCAGTGCAGCGATAGGCGGCTGCCACATGACTCTTAAAATGGCGGACGGCTCTTCGGTTTTGGGCCTGGTCCACTAAAATGGCCCTGGGACACCTTGGAACTCGGACGCTTGCCTGCTAGGGCTTGGGCTCCATTCTCGAAAAGCGTCCCCTCAGCCGTGAAGATTCTACAAAAGTCTTGGGGGCCCTTGACTCCTGCAGGCTTCCGGTGGGGAGCGGCTGCCATGATTGCTCGCGGAATGACCACGACGGAGCCACGGGATGGTGGTGTTCTCATGCTGACGCCAGCTTCAGTCTGAATCATCCAGAAACAAGGTGGGGCTTTCATCGTTTGGGAAAAAAAAATGTTCTAAACCAATGAAAAGTGTTATTTTTAGGTCATATGACCAAGCCTTCCATCTTTAGGAAACCAAAAGTAAAATGAACCAATGAAAAGTTTTATAAACAAGTCACATGACCTGTTATGCGGCATAGGGCTACAAAAAGCGTAGAAAATCCGTTGGCACGTGAGGCGGCGTCAGTAGCGGACCAATGTGCGAATAGGCCGAAGGCAGCACAACGCGCCGAGATCCGGATGGCACCGAGGTTGTGTCCAGCAAGTTGCTGCACTGGTGTGGCCATCCTACAATGCTGTGCCGAAAGTCGGCGTGGGGTGCCCCGTTGGCTTATGAGGTGATGTCAGTAGTGGACCGATGTGTGAATAGGTCGGAACCAGCACAAGGCGCCAAGATCCGAATGGCAAGTCCTGGATGTTGAGTGCCATAGTTGAGAGTTCTGAGCAGTGCTTGTAAGACTATCTGAAGCTTATTTGCACCTGCTGCAGCTTCACTATTGCCCAAGGTGGTGTCCAGCAAATTGCTGCACTGGTGTGGCCATCCTACAATGCTGCGCCGAAAGACGGCGTGTTCAGCTGAGTTCCGGTCACTCTTGCGGCACAGTGACTCGAACGCGCCGAGATCCGGATGGCACCGAGGTGGTGTCCAGCAAGTTGGCGCACTGGTATGGCCATCCTACAATGCTGCGCCGAAAGACGGCGTGACCAGCTGAGTTCCGGTCACTCTTGCGGTACAGTGACTCGAACGCTCCGAGATCCAGATGGCACCGAGGTGGTGTCCAGCAAGTTGCCGCACTGGTGTGGCCATCCTACAATGCTGCGCCGAAAGACGGCGTGTTCAGCTGAGTTCCGGTCACTCTTGCGGCACAGTGACTCGAACGCGCCGAGATCCGGATGGCACCGAGGTGGTGTCCAGCAAGTTGGCGCACTGGTATGGCCATCCTACAATGCTGCGCCGAAAGACGGCGTGACCAGCTGAGTTCCGGTCACTCTTGCGGTACAGTGACTCGAACGCTCCGAGATCCGGATGGCACCGAGGTGGTGTCCAGCAAGTTGCCGCACTGGTGTGGCCATCCTACAATGCTGCGCCGAAAGTCAGTGTGGGGTGCCCCGTTGGCTTATGAGGTGATGTCAGTAGTGGACCGATGTGTGAATAGGTCGGAACCAGCACAAGGCGCCCTGCACTGTTGAGCTTTTTTCAATGCCTGTTTTTTGTTTCCCCTCCATCAAAAACAAAAAAAAATATAAAACTGTGCAAAAATACAAAAAAATGTTTAGAAAAGCAGTGCTTGTAAGACTGTCTGAAGCTCTTTTGCACCTGCTGCAGCTTCACTATTGCCCTGGTGTGGCCAAAGATCGCCCATGACATAGGCGGCCGGCTCCCGAGGTCCGGCGGAACTTTTTTCCTTTTCCTTTCTGCTTCTTGTCCCACAATCCGTTTCACCTGAAGACACGACCAGGTTCCTGAATGTGTGCAGGGGGACGCTATTGATTGAATGAAAATGGCGGCTTGACACAAAGCTGACTCAAGCGTTGCTGTTGATGCTATACAGACAAAAATTGGTTTTCAGTTTGTACATTCTTCAGGATTTTTTTTTCCATCCAAGGCTGATTGAGAGTTTGTAAAAAAATGGCTTCAGATTTTCCACATATTACTCTTCAACATTCTTCCTAAATGTAACAATGTGAGACTCACTAGGAGAACGGCTGTTTATCTTTCCTTTCAAAATGCTGCCAACAATATTTTCTGAATGGAAGACACCATCTTGTAGCATAAAGGGCCGAAAGGGGTTCTGGTCTGGCCGATGGTTGGTGGAGACATTTTGACTATATCTTGGACCTGCCCGGCCTCGCCCAAAATGGCGCCGGTATAAATGGGACTCGTAACTCCTTGCCCGCAAATGTATATCTAGAAAATTTTATTGTAAGTGGCCCTGTCTTATTTTAATTACAAAATGTACGTCCACCGATTCCGCAACTGTTAGACACCTTAGTTCTTGCAACCTAATGGCCCGCTCGTTACGTTCCTCTACAGTGTAAATGTCTCCTCATCATATACGATTTCAGTTTGCTCCGTGGCCGGCCCACGTGGTTATAGGCCCGTATTTGTATACTGACATTTTCACAATAAAGGTTTTTAAAACAAAACACGGTAGTAGTATTTACATTGGTAAAGTTTTTACTTTTAGTCACTGTTTTCGAATCAGTAAAAGGCAAGTGAAATAAAGCAGTCCAATTACATGACGGATAAAAGGTATAATATGTAGGAACGTAGTAAAGATAAATGGTCAAGGGCAGTTGTGTTTTACACTCCTGCAACATAAAGTGATCGATAAGAATCTGATAATCAGGCGTATCGGCGACTAAGACAGCAGGCCGAGTCTCTTTTACTCAACGGCTCCGTCATGGAACGAAGAAACGCCCTTTTTCTCGAAAAAGGAATATATTTTACTTGCAGGACAGTTGTAAATTTTCCAGGAAAGTACATTAGCCTGGAATATTATAACATATATGTTTAAAAAAAAAATAATGTTCGAAAACAATAAAAAGCGTAATTTTTAGGTCATATGACCAAGCTTTTCATCATTAAAATAACAAAATTAAAATGAACCAATGAAAAGTTTTATTAACAAGTCACATGACCTGTTATGCTTACGTTACGCGCTGCGCGCCGCGCCCCGGATCCCTTCCGGGTGCGCTAACGCGGCGTGTCATATAACGCATTAAGCGACAACGTAGGTCAAGAATATAGTCAAAATGTCTCCACCAACCAGCGTTCGGAACACAACCCCTTTCAGCAGTCCAAAAAGTTCTGTTAAATGACAACAGAGGGGACAGGCAACAAGAACCATCAGTCAAAGAGGGGAGGGCAAGTTCTTCTCTTCCGGGTCATGTTGGGGCGCTACCGGAACTGATCGAATTGGTAGTCTACAGTGTTTCTGGATGTTTCAGACTAAAGCTGGCGTCAGCATGAGAGCACTACCATCTCGTAGCTCCGTCGTGGCCATTCCACGAGCAGACATGGCAGCCGCTCCCCACCAGAAGCCTGCGGGAGTCGGGGGCCCCCAAGACTTTTGTAGAATCTTCACGGCTGAGGGGACGCTTTCGAGAATGGGACCCAAGCCCTATCAGGGAAGCGTCCGAGTTCCAAGGTGTCCCAGGGCCATTTTAGTGGACCAGGCCCAAAACCGAAGAGCCGGCCGCCATTTTGAGAGTCCTGTGGCAGCCGCCTATCGCTGCACCGCAAGAGCGGGAGCAACTTAACTACATGGTGAGCGAGACGCTGTAGTCGCAAGAGCGGGCGGTAAACAGCTGAATGGCGGAAGAGGCACAGTGTAGCAAAAGCGGGCGGAATAGCAACTAAAACGGTAAAGGGGCGCCCCACTACAGCGTGTCTTCAGGTCAAACGGATTGTGGGACAAAGTCCAGAATAGAAGAGTCATCAAAAGGCAAAAAGTTCCGCCGGACCCCGGGAGCCGGCCGCCTATGTCGGGGGCGATCTCAGGCTACACCAGTGCTATAAGACTTGGGGAGGGGGTCGGAGCCAAGCGTCTTCTCCGAGTCCGTGCCATCACACTGCCCCTCGGGGGCCTCCGTCAAGCGGTTTAGGGAGGTACCATATAACATTGTTTTCAAATGCAGTCAGGTCCACAAACGACCCTCACTTACTTTGAGAATAGTGAAGCTGCAGTAGGTGGAAATAAGCTTCAGACAGTCTTACAAGCACTGCTTTTGTAAACATTTTTTGATTTTTTTGTATTTTTGCACAGTTTTATATTTTTTTTTTGTTTTTGATGGAGGGGAAACAACAAAGCACAGGCATTGAAAAAGGCTCAAACTCAGAACTCTGAACTATGGCACCCAACATCCAGGACTTGCCATCCGGATCTTGGCGCCTTGTGCTGCTTCCGACCTATTCACACATCGGTCCACTACTGACATCATCTTATAAACCAACGTTATGTAAATAGTTATTTAATAAAATGTTTTACCCTGTTTCTTTGCTGGTGTGTTGTCTATATTTTTAATATTTGCATAGGGTTTGTCGTTATTTTGGGCGGGATGGGTGACGGAGCCGAGCTGTCTTGCAGCCCTCATGGTGTGGAGCTCAGTTCATCTCAATATTTTCGTATTTCTCATGAAGGGTTGTTTATAATATTTCTATTTTAGCGAGGTCAAAAAGAGATCCAATTAGTGGCCTACTGATTTTGCTCGATTACTTTTATTTTTTTACACGATTTTTCACGATCTGCAAAGACTAAACAGAGTATTGCGACTTTGTGCTTGTTTGTAAATAGAGAATGAACCAAAGAGAATCAATTGTAAAACAGTAAATGCTTGGATAATCAATCAAATGGAGAGACAAGCAAGCAGGACGGATTACAACGGGGGTAAAGGCCTGCGTTAACTACTCTTCACTATCTGCAAAGAGAGAGTACTACTAAGAGAAAAGAGGGGAGGGGGGCAGCGTTCAAAGCACATCAGCGTGCATAAACACGAAAAAGTTTTTATCTATCACGTACTTGACATTTTAAAGCTTTTCATATTTGCTATTAAAAAACCATTGAAATTCACTGAAAAAACCATAGGTTATAGTCGATATATAGTTAGGAATTTGCATTTACAAAACCTTGAAAATTCAATGAAAAAACCATTGGTTTTAGGCCATATATAGTTAGGGATTTGCATTTACAAAACCTTATTTTACTCGCATAAAACCATTGAAATTCCATATATAGTTAGATGCGCTAACTATATATCGCGCACCCGCAATCCACTGCTGATGATGTCACATATTACATCATTCATGACATGGTCAGTGACATCACTGATGACATCACTGATGACATCTCAAATGACATCACTGATGACCACTGATGACAACATCCAGTGACTGTATGTTTCTGTAAAGTTAAAATATGTCTTACATATTGAAGAATGAGTGGATGTATAAATGTCTGGATGAAGGATTTAGTAGGTGCAACTGATTGTATGAGGGAGTGATTAAATGTGTCTCACTGAGTGCATGGGTTAGTGATTAAACTGTATTAATTTGTGCATCATTATATCTGTTGTTCTGTAAACTGCTGCATGTGTTGATCAGTAGCTATATGAGTAACTATATGGGTTATTGATTGGTTGCCCAAGTATTTGTATGGGAGACTGAGTATGTGTGTGAGTGGCTGGGAGGTGTGTGACTCTGTGCATAGATGTGTGAACAGCTGATTCACTAGATGTATGGGTTCAAAACTGCATGTGGAAACAGCTGTATGGGTGGTTGACTGTGTGCATGAGTGTATTGGTGAGTGATTGGATATCTCAATGCTACATGTCAAAGTAAGTACATATGTAAAACACAGTACATGCGAGAGTTGACATATATAAATTACTGTGATTAAGAGCCAGTGAATGTGTGAGTGGCTGCATGGATCATTGAAAACTTGTATCAGTGATTGTATAAGAGAGTAAATATGTGTTAGAATATGTTTCAATAAGTAAGGTGTGTATAACTGTATAGTTGAGGAATTGGAGGTGTGATTGATTCTTTGCATGACTGTCTAGGTGTATGAGTAACTCCATGGATGAGTGACAATCTGTGAGTGTCTGTTTTCACTGAGTGTATCTAAGGTTATATCAGAGTCTGTAGAGGTTCATCGTATTAACACATGAATGATGTCATCTGTGATGTCATCAGTGATGTCATTTGAGATGTCATCAGTGATGTCATCAGTGATGTCACTGACCATGTCATGAATGATGTAATATGTGACATCATCAGCAGTGGATTGCGGGTGCGCGATATATAGTTAGCGCATCTAACTATATATGGAATTTCAATGGTTTTATGCGAGTAAAATAAGGTTTTGTAAATGCAAATCCCTAACTATATATGGCCTAAAACCAATGGTTTTTTCATTGAATATATATATACTTTTTTCTAATTCAGCATATCCAATGCACCACCCTATTTCTCACCCTATACTGCTCTCAACATAACCTCTACCTCAATTCTGACTCATCTCAAACCTCATTCTACTACTCTTTCCAATGCACTACCCTATTTATCACTCTATACTCTATCAATATATCCTCTACCTCCACTCATTCATCTCAAACCCCTTACCACTACTATGATCCCCAAAATAACCCTTTCTACACTCTTAACATCGTACGCCTCTTTTACTATTCAGATCTCCCAAACAAGCCTTTCTAAACCCTTCCCTCTGACTCTTCCCCCTCCACCTCCCCTTTACCCATACCAAACCTCCTCCTCCTGCTATGAACTCCCCAAAAACATTCTAGACTCTTCCCTCTTCTATTACTCCACTATTGCTTCTCAATCCAAATAACAGACTAACATGTACACCACTCAAATGAACTGCATATTTCCTTATATTAATTTCCACTAATCCTGTTTGGGTTCCGGTGTAGCGTGCTCCTCATCCAAAATGCGCTTCAACACCTCATCAGTGGTAGCAAGTGCTATATAAATGCAAACCTTTTTCCTTCTTCTATCCCTCCACTTTCCTTCTCAATCCAAAAACCAGACTAACTCATTGACCGCTCAAATTACTTCTGACGCCTCGTCTGGGGTAGTAAATGCTATTTTTGTGATTCCTTATTTTGCTATGTGGCCCATACATACCAAAACGCCGTTTGCAATTCGCAAACGCCGGAATTCTGCAAATTCCGGCTTTTGAGAATCGCAAACGGCTTTCTACATATGCCCCTTGATGTGCAAATAAAGATTTTTATAAAATACTCAATGAATTTCGTAAACCAAATTGCCTAGAAGGAACTCATCCTGTTACTCAAGATTTCACAGACAAAGTGGCAAATCATTACATGGACAAAGCAGACATGTTGGAATCATACTTAAATTAGAAACAAAGCACCAGCATTAACCCTTGTACAAAACAACAATCCAAGAATGCTCTAATCAACCCTCTCCGTTCCTTCCAACACATCTCACACGATTAATTCATGGACCTGGTCAAAGCAAGCAGGCCTGCCGGCAGCCCTTCTGACCCCTGTACACCACAAACTTTCAAGACAATTCTTTTAACAACCTCTGCTGCCATTCCAGTAAGAAGAATCATCAACGATTCCTTAACTACTGGAATATTTCCAGAAGAACTTAGTCATACATACGCCCTTTACTGAAGAAAACAAACTTGGACCCGCGTAACCCTGACAACTAAAGACCCATTACAAATGGACCTTTCCTGGGCAAACTGATAAAAAGAGCAGCGTTCGCCCAGATGTCACAATTCATTGAAGAGAATGACATACTTTCAGATTTCCAAACAGGATTCCGTCCGGGAAAAGGCACTGAATCTGGGATGACCTAAAGAATACAGTTGACCGCAACGGGGTTGCTGCGCTACTCCTCTTGGACCTCTCAGCTGCCTTTGACACGGTTGACCATGGAACTCTGAAACAAAGACTTTATGAAGCTGGCATAGAGGGAACTGCTCTAGACTGGATCGCGTCCTACCTTCGAAACAGAACTAATGTCATCCATACCCCACATTTCTCGTCCAAACTGTACTCCACAAAAGCAGGGGTCCCTCAAGGTTCTATCATCTCGCCCATGCTTTTCAACATCTATATGAAGTCTTTACCAGTACTGATCAATAAATTCCACCTCACGTGCTACAACTATGCAGATGACACGCAAATACTCCTTCAACTGGAATGCCTCAAAGACATTGGAAAATCACCAATTTTCAGCTGTCTCAGAGCCACGGATCAGTGGATGACTTGGAGCCATCTCAAATTGAATGCTTCAAAAACTGAAATACTCATGTGTGGCGATTGGAAACATTACAACCCGCTTGCCCGCATGGCCTGATGAACTGGGATCACTGCCTAGAGTATCGAAGGAAGTAAGAAACCTCGGAATGACCATGGACTCCAATCTGTCGATAAATGCCCAAGTGGATAAACTAGCAAGATCAAGCTTTGCTACTATAAAAACGCTGCGACAAATTTTCCCTCATTTGGGATTTCCACACAAGGTCCAATGTACCATCTCCCTTGTTCTATCCAAACTCTATTACGCCAATAGCCTCTACCACGGATCACCTTTAACGACCATGAAAAGACTACAAAGGATTTAGAACTCTGCTGCCAGACTACTCTTGCATATCAAACCACGAGACCACATCTCCCCTGCCTTAAAAGCCCTGCATTCGTTACCGGTTGCCAGAAAATCCACGTTCAAGCTGCTTTGTATTACCCACAAAGCAATACATGGAATAGGACCACTCTTCATCAGGAATAAAATCACCAAACACATTCAACAAAGGAACCTCCGCTCTAAATGAGCATCTTGCCTCAAACTCCCACCATACAAGAAAAAAACCATGGGTGGCACATCCTTCTCTGTTCAAGCACCCAAACTATGGAACTCTTTACCCCCAACAT
This sequence comes from Lissotriton vulgaris, assembly GCF_964263255.1. Lineage (NCBI taxonomy): Eukaryota > Metazoa > Chordata > Amphibia > Caudata > Salamandridae > Lissotriton > Lissotriton vulgaris. Next base: position 1,432,138,848 of record NC_141687.1, read on the forward strand.
AAGATCCACCAACAACCACCTTATCTTCAGAAAACGACTCAAGATTTGGCTCTTCCCCCACATAAGCACCATACTGAAACCGAAATTTACAGCATATCCCTCTTTATTTAAGCATTTGTTTTCACTATAGATATGTACCTATCTTTGTGTATTACTTTATAAAAAATGTAAAATAATTGTTAAAAGAAAATAAAAAAAAGTAATAATAATCACTAAATAAAAATCATCTTTGGTGTACATGTACATACTTCCATTGTGCATCTATGTACCTTCCATGTACTTGGATCTGTGTGTCTTACTTATCTCCTAAAAAAGCATATCCAATGCACTACCCTATTTCTCATCCTGTGCCTCTATCAATATATTTAATCTAACTATACTTACTTCCTTTATGTATCTATATACTTTCAATGTACTTATGGATCTATATATTTATCACTTTCTTCTAATTTAGCATTTCCAATGCACTAACCTATTTCTCAGCTTATACTTCGTTCAATATATCTTCTAGCCCAACCTTCTGACTCATCTCAAACTTCTTTCTACTACTCCTTCCAATGCACTACTCTATCTCTCATCCTATACATCTAGCAATATATCCTGTACATCCACTCTCTCATTTATCCCAAACCCCATACCACTACTATGATCGCCACAATAACCCTTTCTAGACTCTCTCCTGCTCTACCCCTCCTTGCATCATCTGACACCTCTTTTTACTACACCGATCCCCTAAAACAAACCTTTCTAAACTCTCTCCTCTGACTCCTCCCCTCCAAAACTCCTTTTTACTCATCCAAAAGCCTCTTCCTACTGCTAGGACCTAAAAATAAATAAATAAATCCTTCACTCTTTTATTCCTCCACTATCCTTTTTAATCAAAATGAACAGACTAACATGTTCACTTCTCAAATTCCATATTCAACTATACTAATATACTGCCCAAATAACTGAATAACATATCTAATACTCCAATTACTTCATATTTGTACTATACTAATTTTCAACACTAATCCTTTATGGGTTCCGGAGTGGCGTGCTACTCGCCAGAAAAGCGCTTCAACACCCATCAGGGCTAACAAGTGCTATAGGAATGCAAATCTTTCTTCCCCTTTTATCCCTCCGCTATCCTTCTCACTCCAAGTAACAGACTAATATCCATTACTGAAATTACCTCATATTTCACCATATTACTTCACCACTAATCCTTTATAGGCTTCCTGAATAGCGTGCTTCAACAAGCAATAAATAAATACAAACCTTTGTCCTCCTCTATCCTTCCAAATCCAAATAACTGACTAACCTATCCACCACTTAAAATGTATTTGCATGTTTCACTATACTAATTCAACACTAATCCTCTATGGGTCCCGGAGTAGCGCGCTACCTGCCCAAAAAGCGCTTCGACTCCTCGTCAGAGGTAGTAAGCGCTATATAAATGCAATTACAATACAATACAATCGGGCATAGTAAGCGCTATATAAATGCAATTACAATTCAACAAGCACAGTTATGGTGGTTACAAATTAAAAGCACAAAGCAGTGGCATGTAAAAAGACTTGTAAAAGAATGCATTGCAAAAGCCTGCATTTTTTACTACCTGTGTTTCTTGTCTTACACTTAGAAGCCAGTGTGTCACTTCCCCTGCACCCATAAAATACAGACTGCTCAGCCTACACTCACACAGGAACAGTGCTCCGCCTACTCTCACACATACTCAGTCTACACTCAGTGCTCATTCTGCACTCAGACATTAAAAACAAAGCTCTAGCTATACTCACTCTCATTGAGTTCACCCTATCCTCGCACAGGCACAATATTCACACAAGCACAAGGCTCTTCTGACACTTACATAGAGATAGCAACTGTCCTATTCTCACACACACCGGACAAACTGTTTGTCTTATGCTCACACAGGACCTGATACACTCATGTTACACTCACTCACACAGGGATCACCTTACACTCACATAACACTCACTCTACACTTTCACAAGCACTGCGCTAACCCTACACTCATACAAGCACAACACTCCTCCTACCCTCATACAAGCACAACGCTCACCCAAACCCCTCACAGTCATAGCACTCACCCCATTATCAGGAAGACTATTAGGCAGGCTGCTTTGACTTTATTGGGAAGGTATAGTTACTCCTCACCAGGAGTGCTGCATTTTCCAGAGGTATGCGTCAGCAGTTCACGTTAAGGAGACCTTAGCTCACAGCTGTGAAAGGCAGGGGAAGCATTCGCACGCCTTTGGGAAGCATCAAGAAGACGAGGGCTGTCCTAAAATGTACCAACATTGCGCAGTGGTGGAGCCTAGTCCAAAGAGAAGAGGATACTGAACATGGAAGAATAGCAGGCACACTGCATTCACAAGGCAGAACTGTCTGGTAAGCATACCTGGGGAGAAGTGAGCATGAACTGGCCAGGGCCCTTGTGCTCACTTGATCATTATCACTCACCCTGACTCACACATCCACTCTGACATTTAATCTAATGTATTGCCGCTCCTATCACAGACTGCCACTTTCACTCACACACATGCTCACATACATTCACTCTTGCACATAAACACTCCCTCTGTCACACAAACACAGTCTCACCTGCACACAACATACATTTTAAAATAGGTTTCACTTACCTGATGCTCCAGTTTTCATTACATTAATAGTAACTAATATACAAATATTCACTGTTAATGTAACTACAAATTAGCTGAAAATACGGAGGACGAAGCCGCCCCTGTCCTCTTGGCTCTGCTTTTAACACCGCTGAGGCTAGGGTTAGCAAAGGCTGTTCAAAGTTTACAAAAGAAGGGAGGTACCCTACTAATTACAATAGGGACTGGGTAAGGTCATCAGAAACATCAAAAATGTCCCAGGGGTGTACGCACAATTTTGTGAGCACAGTTTAGCAAAAAACATATACATAAGCAAAAATAATTTATATACCATCAAGAAAATAACCTAAAACTTCATCGTGTCAGCCAACACTTGAATAATACACGTAAACCCAAAAATTGATATATCAAAAATACATTTGTGTTATTTATTATACATGCAATTTAAAAACAAGTTATCCTTAAAAACATAAAATTCATGAACCATTATTACACATTTTATTACAGAAAACTAAAGTCGACGCAGCGTTTCGGTGATATTCGATTGATGTTTCACCTTCTTCAGGACAGTTTTCTAAACAATGGAGAATATATGTGTTATTATTCAATACCTGTGTTGCTGACACCAAACTATCATAGCTTTTTACCAAGATACATAATTCCATTTCTCTTAATTGTGGTTCATTCTAATATTTACAAAATGTCCATACGGTTTTTATAAAATCTACCCGGGACTTATTCCAGCTTGTCGGACTTCTTAGGTGGCAATAACTAAGGAACACGAGAGAGACGTCTCTCTCTCGTTCATGTGTGGCTCAATTACACTACCACGGACCCCCGGTTCGCAAATACTAAGGAGCGCAAGAGATGTCTCTCTCACGCATGTGTAGCTCCAATACGCAACCGCGCATGTGCACTCCATAGACGCCGCCACAAGAGCATCACGCATGAACTCTTAACACTCCCAAACTACAAAACACTACTTCGATCATATTGCAAATATCACGGACAAGCGGAATACCCATATTACGCTCTTCTTCCAATTAACTTACCAATTAACCTGACAATCACTATAAATACGGTCCCCAGGGCGCTGTACTGCAATGTTAATGTTAAATGAACTTGTACTGCGCACAGCTGCCCCAGCCAAGGGGCGTCCCGGCGCTTGCTGTAAGAAGTGTGTCAGTAAAGAGTGTTAGTTCTGTCACAGTGAGGTGGTTGTACATTAGCAGAAAAGGTGGGTTTCTGCTAATGTACAACCACCTCACTGTGACTGTGCGGAGCCGCGTTTGGGGGAACAAGGATGCTACGATTGCTGTATTTCGTGAGTAAATGTTCATAGAGAGATGGGGCCATTATATTTCTCCAGCCTGTAAGTACCAACAACTGCTATACTCTGTATTATTTACAGGAGCCATTGGGCCAGAGCAACCCCCAACGTTTGGAGGCTCATGGGGCAGTTTACCTAGGACAAGAAGTATGCCTTTTTTACCCTCTATAACTCGATCTTTTCACCCTCTGAAGTTATGTCCCAAAGGCACAAGTAAAGTGTGTATTTTTACTGTATTTTGTCCCTTTTTTACAGGGTCACCTGCACAAGTAGCATGACATCAATGTTGTCTAGTGACCCCCACCATTTATATATTTATTACAGGTCATTGTATCTTGTACAATATTAAGGAGTGGATTTCTACATTTGTGGTCTTCTTTATTTCCTTTTTCCTTTTAGGTTACTTGCATATTGGAATAAACTTCATTCTAATTTGTAGGAACATAATAGTACTACATATCCACTCTTTTTGTAAATACACTTTTACTTAAGAAAACGTGAGTACGGTGGGGTGGGGTGCACCCTGTCCTGAAGGAGTTGATCTCCGAAACATGTCGACGCACCCAAGAGTTGATGTGCTTAATATCACATAATCACCTCAACCTGCACCCATTTTAATAGTACCAGCCCGGGGGCTCATTAAAATAGTTCTGACCCACCCCACGAGCCAGGCACTTTTTAAACATTCACTCACCCATATTACCTCACCACATACTCACACCCAACCCTCACATGCACCACGCATAGTCAAAATATCAGTGCTCCCGCGTAGTCGTAGGTCGCAGCAAGCCGCATCCGGTAGAGGGGTGCGAAGACCCCAATGATGAAGCATGGAACCAAGGGTCCATTTGGTGTGTGAGGGGTATTTTAAAAACACTATGTGCTCCCTACCACTGTAGGGAACACATCACCCAAAATCCGGTGGATTCTTGTTGTTTATTTATATGCTGTGGTAGTATCACACATGCCTCTGATTCAAAATTATGTTTTGCCAATAATGTTTTGCACTGGTCATTTTGCGAGAATGTATAGAAGTAGTAGCCGCAGCAAAGTACCTCGTGCAAAAAAAACCAGACACGGAGGGAAAGCTTTATCTGTTGCAGGGCCCACACTGTGGAACAAACTGCCTCTGGCCCTCAGGCTCTGCACAGATCATTTACAATTCAGGAAGCAACTGAAAACTCTGCTGTTCACTGATAAAATCTAGACCCTGCCCCTCATCTGCATATTTATTTAAACTCTATTTGGTATCACAGCGCAGAGATACTCCGGTTGGAGTCGATTCCAGCGCTATAGAAACCCATAAATAAATAAAATAAATAAATAAAGTAACATCAGTTTGAGATAAACTAACATCCCACGGAATCTAGTGACAGAATTCTTATTGCGGGTAATCATGAAGAGGAAATGGAGGCAACGAAAAGAAAGAATCGACCTAAAGCCTTGTTTATCATCAATGGTTGTGAAGTACATTCATGGTGGATACTGGATCTATGTACACTGTAATTCCTAGAGCATTATTTCAGCAACTTTGGACAATTTGTACTTTTCAACTCAAAGATATTTTCCTCGGAGGTTACCAAGGAGAAACTATTGACATTGTTCGGTTTATGGATGCACACATCACATTTGAGGGTAAGAGTACACAGTGTATGTAGCAGATCAGGTTCCACCGATCCTGGAATGGGTGCACAATATGATTTACATATTATTGGTATTCCAATGGCACCATCCCAGGTGGTGGTGGTGGACGACAAATCTATTGTTGATATTCCTGACTCTGTTAAGCAAGTATTCAATGAGAAGTTGGGTCTATTGAAGGGTTATGCTCATAAGGTAATCTTGAAGAAAGGAGCCATCCCTGTCTAACATGAACTCAGAAGGGTTCTGGTGGTGGCGCGCAATGATGTGAAAAAATTAATTCAGGAGATGTTACAACAAGGAATCGTAGAACCTGTCAAGGTATCGAATTGGGTCTCCCCAGTTGTCATCACATGGAAGTCCGATGAGCAACTTAGATTTTTTGTGGACTTGAGATCACTCAGTGAGAACACAGTGGCAGACACATACCATTGCCCAGTATTAATGAACTTCTATAGTTGTTGAAGGGTGGAAGGTATTTTTCAAAACTTGATTTATAGAGTGCATATCACTAGATAACACTTCACAATGAATCCAAACATTTCACAGCATGTATTACAATGGAAGGCACATTCCAGTTTACACGCATTCGTTTAGGACCTTCTTTGGTAGCAGGCGTTTTTAAATGCATGACCTCTCAAGTCTTTAATGCTTTAGAAAGCATCGTGCTTTCAAGACAATAGCTTAGTCTTCAGCAAAGCCATTGAGGAACACAATGTTGTCTTAAAACAAGCTCTACAGAGAATTGCTGATGTGGGACTTACATTAAGGAAAGAAATGCTGTTTTTTGAAAGAGCATGTGGAGTATTTAGGTTACACATTATCAGCTAATGGGGTCAAACTTAAAAATTGTTGGAGGCAATTGAATTGGCTCAGAGTACATATGGTAAAGATCAATTAAGATCCTTTATGGGTCTAATTGAATTTTGTGCAAAACTCGTCCAAATGTTTTCTGATAAAATTGAGAAGTTGAGAGTACTTCTAAGGAAAGGTCAAAACATGTTATGGATGTAAAAGCAAGAAGAGTGTTTCAAATTGATAAAGAAAGACATTTGTGGAGCTGGTATCCTGGTACCATTTGATATTGGGCTTAAATTAGTTGTGACAGTGGATGCCAGGGCTACAGGTGTGGGTGCCATGCCCCTGCAGAAACACAAGACTGGTGAGAGAACAGTGGCCTTCGCTTCTCGCACATTAACTAATGCTGAAAGAAATTATTCAGTTATTGAAAGAGAAGCATTGGCGGCTTCTTGGGGTGTGGAGCATTTTAGGGCTTATATTAGGGGCATGCTTTTCATTTTGAGGTCCGTTCACAAGCCCCTATTTAAAAAACTCCTCCCTGGTGAGACTGGTAAAGGCTCTGCAAGGTTAGCAAGGTTGGTGGCCAGACTCCAAAAGTATTGTTATGACATAGAACACATACAAGGTTGGAAGAACGTGCAAGCAAATTGCTTATCCAGATTGTTGATTGATTTTTAACAAGGTGGAAGGCCCGGTTGTTACTGATAAAGGAATTGAAAGATCTGTTCCTTCAGTTTAAGATGTGGTATTGGAGTTAGCTGGTGCTTTCACGAAGGAAGAGTGGTGTCAAGCTATGGATGTTGATGGAACCCCCAAAGTAGTTATGTGCCTGGTTATATCTGGAAAAAGAAGGGAAAGTTGTGCTTCTATTTTTGTACATCTATATGTCAAGTTGTTGGATGAGCGATCCATGTGTGGGAACAACATTTTGAAGAAAGGTGATAGATTTGTACCACCAGGGAACTTGAGATCCAAAATCGTAGCTATGGCCCATGAGAGTCACTTAGGGCAGAATCTGGCACACAGGCGCCTTAAAGCACAATTGCAGTGTGTGCAAGGAGGGTGACAAAAGGCTTTGGGTTTGTGCCCAGACTGTCATGAGACACATTGATGATCCAGGAAAACCCTGGAACACTGTGTGTATAGATTTAATTGGCCCCATATCTGAAATACAAAGTGATTGTAGTTTTGGGATGGTGTGTGTGGATGTTTTCTCCTAGTGATTACGTTTATATTTATGAGTAAGATCACCACAAATGCCACAACCTGCATTTTGAGGGAAATGTTTTTGGAGGAAGGAGTCCCTTCTATTCTAATTACGGACAATGGTACCTAGTTAGTTTCACAGGATATGAACATACTCCTACAAGAGCATGGTATTAGACATCATTTTACTTCTTTATACCATCCACAAGAAAATGTTAATGTGGAAAGGGCCAATAGGTTGGTTAAAGGAGTCATTCAGATGGCAAGTGTTGAGAGAGATGTTGAAGCTATGATTTGAGCCTACTGTACCACCAAACCTGAAGCTACTCTTAAATCACCATTTGATGTGATGAGGGAAAATCCCGGGTAACAAATTGGTACCATTGTGGTTGAAGGATTGGGTAGAAAAAGGTGGTAACATAGAGGAAAATACGGTGACATTCAAGGGAATGATTAACGCAGGTGATTGGGTAAAAATCAAGATGAGCAGGGTGACAAAAGTTTTGACCAAGTTTAAAGTTTTGTTTAAAGTGAAACGTATCTGGAAGTTTCATGTGATTTTGAAGAGTGTCGAACGATGGAACCAGCGCAAAGTCGCCTTGTACCAAAAAGGTGATGCATGTCCAGCAAAGGAAGGCTAAGGTGGGAATGGTTTTATGTTGATAAAATATGGGGAAGTTCACCAGTGGTGTGGAAAGGATTAATGAAGAGGTGGTGAGTCGCCCTGTTGCTGTTGAGAGAGAAGACAGGGTTGTAACATGGTGTGGGGAGGATAGGAGAACCAGAGTATGTAGACCTCCTGAGTATTTGTAGGATTGTTTGTTGATCCAGGTGAATTATAAGACCTTACAGACATGTCCTCCATTTCTTCTCTTATCGTGTTGTTTTTCCTTTTTATTTTCTGGGACTATGTTTTTCTAGTATTTATGCTCTTTCCCCACCTCCCCTGATATTGTCTCTCCTTATTTCAATCCGCTTTTCCCATTTCATTGTTATAGATCTGAAGGGAAAGGGATGGCTTATTTCTTTAATGTGATGATGGAATCTTACAGCAGTGAGATTCCACTGCATTGTTGAAGTTTGGAGCGTTCCTTGAAGAGTAGTTGATTACTGGCCAGGAAGGAATCAGTCCACCTTCAATTGTTGTCCAGCAATAAAGCATCTTACCTTCCTCATCTACGTTGTTATGGACGTTATTATCTACAACAGTTTGCTACTCAGTCCAGTTGCAAAGCCTAAAACTGCTTTTGTACTCCTGGTTAAGGCATCTGCCCTACTGTCTTTCAAAGTATTCCAGCTCAGTATGTCATCGAACATTGCACCCAGATAGGGATATGATGGAACTTTACTCATCTTGGTCATATTGACAAAGAAAGTCCTTCCGGCCCTTGCACGATGGCCAAAAAACGTAACATCAGTTTTGAACTAATTGACTAATAAATCTAAGCTAGACATAAAAATAACAAAATGATCTAGTAGTTTCTTCAGTCCATATGCGGTTCTTGCCATCAGGATGGTATCGTCGGCGTAGGCCAAAGCCCGTATACTTCGCCTGCCTACCATTGGGCAATCAGTGTTAGTATTCAACAAGTGCTTCTCTAAATCATTAACATATGAAGAGAAGAGAAATGGGGCCAACACGTAACCTTATCATCGGGAGCAATGTACAATACAAAGCAAACAGTTTAATGGTATTTGTGGGGATTCCACAGCACAACATTCTTAGTTTGTGCCTGCGGTTTGATGCTCAGCATGATGGAAAGTTTTCTTCTAGATGTGCTTTAGGATTACCATATTGTAAAACATTGTTTTGTCATAGTTTTTTACCATGCCCGTAGTAAAACAGTCATACCAATTTTGTGTGGTTTTGTTTTTATTGGGCCTCTTTTGCTTGACATAGTCAGGATGTTGGTGGTACCCATGTGGCCTGAGATCTTACTCACAATGGTATAAATGTCTTTTGATGTCAATAGTTAATAAAAAAAATAGAGGGAAAAATTAAAGACCTTTTTCCTTTGAAATTCTTGCATGTACACTTTATGTTGCGTTATATTTTCACGAGTTTTACACATTTTTGTTGTTGTTTTTTAATAGGATGTTCTGGAGCTCTTGGAAAAGCGGGTGAAGTCCAGGTTCTCCCACCGGCAGATTCATCTCCTAAATGCTTTTAATTTTTCACAATTTCTAAAAATATTTCAAGACCAATTGAGTTTATCAGCAGAATTTCCAGACACGGCATTTGCAGAAACATGGAACCAGAATACACTGGTAAATTGGTGGGCGTTTATGAATTGTACCTCCGTGTTTCAGGGGCTTCTTAGTAACTAATTACTGATCGCATCAAAAGTAAAATCCTTTCATTTTTGTTTTGTGTTTATACTTTTCCTTTTTTCAATTCTATGTTTGTGTAGGTTTAACCCTTTCGATGCTGATGACGAGCTCAGCTCGTCATCACCCACGGGTGTCGTGAGCTGATGACGAGCTGAGCTCGTCATGACAGCAGCAAAATGGCAATTTGCAGCACAGCGCAAAAATCACCGCAGCAGCGATGCGGTTAATGAAAAACAGTGAGGCTATCTGAGTTATTTTTGAATTATTCTCTATATTGGGCAAAAGAACCTTAGTTTTTATTTTATTTTTTGTGGAAAAGAAGAGCTTCCATTTGTATCGGTTTACGGATTTGGAATCACCTTTGTAGTCTAACGCTGCTAATGTTAAAACATTCTCCATTTAGCCAACTCCAGGAAAATGTACCAACAGTGTTATTGAATTACTTCTAGCTTTGCCCACATTTAAGCAACCTGTACATATCTTTCCATAATCGCCTTTGTCCACATATGTTTTCTGATAGGTTTTCTATATGTTCGTAAGGAGGGAGTTGGGCAGTATGGCAGGGGTAGCCCAAAAGCTTTTATGTAACGTTGCCTAACTTGGCATGAAGATAGAATACATTGTGCCATTACTCAAACTTTTGCTTTGGCTTGATGTCTACTGATTTGAAAACCGCCCAAGCGGAAAGTGCCTAAAGTGTGTGTGTATATTTCAGCAATTTGCTTCTCAGAAGCCTCAAACCCTGATCCCGTAAAATGTGAGCCGTCTAAACGGCATGGATAGCTGAAGGTTTGCACATCCAGAGTCTCTTGACCTGCCTGTGGAAACAAAGTGAAAAGGCCACAATGTGTGAATAGAGGGCAATGCATCGCTACTGGGGAGTACTCCAACTGATCGCAAACTGGGCTGATAATTTGCCATTAATCCAGGCTGTGACTTTAGGACAGCAATACAAAGCTTGCGCCCACCTTTGTAACTTCTCAAACAATGGCCTTCAAATCCATGCCTGCCCACAGAAGTCCCATTCAAACAGATTAAATGCTTTATCTTTATCTAAAAAGTGTAGCACAAGGGGCTGCTAAGTTCCATCAGCCTAGTTCATCACTGTTTTTGCAGTAGTGGTGTCTTACAGTGCTTTTGCAAAATACCCGGCCCTGCTGGTTCTCCAGATCCAATGTACCAACCATTAAACGCAAACAACTAGCAAGTATGTTAACGTCAAATTTGGTGTCTTCCAATAGTCCATAAGAATCTGTGAATGCCGCTGTTCTGAAGAGCAAGGAGACCTAAAAAAGTAAATTTTATCAATTGTGTTCATGTCCTCTTGGATAGCAAAACACTTTCCTTTTCTCCATCCATCTGCCAACATCCTAAATAGTACAAACTGGCATATTGTCCAAACTATACAGAATAGATGGTTAACTCACCTTAATCTCAAACCCTCCCATCTTTGCTCCTATAATGTAATTTCACACTGTTCTTTTATTGTACAAGTTCCCTTGTGCAAATTAACTACTGTTGCATAAGTTACGACTTTGTCGTAACTCTACCTGGGGTGCCTTCCGACCCAAGGGTAACATGACATGGGGTAAATTTGGTTCAATGCACCAGCAATGAATGTGAAAGACCATTTATTGTAGCCCCGCAAAACACTATTCAATGTGTAAATGACATAGAAGTTTTGCTTCTGGATGCTAACAATCCCTTAAAGGGATCAGGGGCCCTGTGGAAACAGCAACAAAACCTTATTTCGTTATTCACGCTGTCACCCATACTCTGTACTAAGAAGAATTAACAGTTTTATGTTAAAAGTATTTATTACTACAGGGACAATCTGTTTCTCAGTACTTCTAAAACAGCTACACGGAATATTATAAAAACAGCAACAAAACACATAAATAACAAGAGTAAAATGAAAATTTCCAGCATTATTAAATTGTCATTTAAAATATTAATGTCAAACCTAACATCCTAACGCCTACTTCTGTGTACTATACTTTGGAAGTATGAATGGCAGAGCAAACAAGGCTCTACCGTCATAAACTACATCCATCCGTAGTATAGAATCTCTTATTCGTCTCAAAAGTACCATATGCCAAAGCCTCTCCGCTATGTTGAAGTCCTCGCTCTTCTCAATTTAGCCACACCAGTATTTCTTTACACGTATTAGGAGTCACACATCCTCGACCGCCAGCCCAATATCACATAACTCAGAGTTATGTGATATCGGGCTGGCGGTCGAGGATGTGAGGGTGTATGACAGTAGAGCCTTGTTTGCCCAAGTTCTGAAGATGCCTGAAATGTTAAAAGGCTGAAACGCGTCAACTTTTTCGGAAGGCACCACTGCAAGAGAATTTATGTTAAACATATGAAATAGATTGGGAGGAGTCAAATATAAGGAAAGGTTAAATGATTATACCTTTAGATGCTCTCTCGAGTTTGGTTTTGGTGACCTGGTTACAAGGAATGTTCTTTTGTAATTAATTGAAAACATCCGTTTTGATATAGTTGTGGGTGAAGAACCCTAAAAAGTTTTAAAGGATTCTTTGTATTTGTTTGTACATTGTGCATTTGTGTGTGTATATTGTATATATTTGTGTGTATATATATGTAATAAATAGAAAAAGAAAGAGAATCAACCTTTTGAGAAAGATATGGTTTACTAAACTAAATATACAAACCAACTTTTTACTTTTTCTTTGATCTTTTGAATTTGGTGGATTGCAAGCTGGTCGAATGAGTGTAAAAATAAATGATTGATTTAGTTCCTACGAGAATAATTGCTTGAGGGAGAGATAATTAATGGTATCTGTCCCCTAAATAGTATTGGTAAATGGTCCATAGGCATCACTTTGATTACCTTGTGTTTTATACCCAGATGCCTTTTGGTGAATTGGGTCACCCCTGTTAATATTGATATGGCTTTACTTGAACATGCTGCAATTCCCTGTTCCTCATAGCTCTATATAGCACTTAAAACCCAATGCATTTTGGGTATGAATGCCCTTCCTCAGGGGAAGCTATAATATCATAATCTGAAAGAGACAATTAGTTATGGATTCCTCACCTTAGAATTACCCCCAGTTGTCAGACTGGATCTGTAAAAAAATTTCTTCAGCAGTACCTCTTCGCGTCGGTAGGTGGCGTCGATCGACTCCGCTTTTGTCGTTGGCGTCGTGGTCACTGGAATGACGTCACAGTATCTACTTAGACACCGCCCCTGCATGCTGACGTCAGTTCTTTCATTTTCCGCGCTAGCCATCGCAGATCCGGAGATGGCGGTTCCTCAAGTCAGTTTTTGACTCTATTTTGTGACTTTTTGTTGATGTCTTTTTGAGTTGTTATGACTCCTGGTGCACAGCGATGTCATCTCTGCGGACCGGCTTCAAGCCTTGTGACTCCTGTCACAAGCTGATGTTGGTGACGGACCCCCATCTTGTGTGCCTCTGGTGCCTGGAGCGCGACCACGACCCAAAGTCGTGCTCCGATTGCCAGGCTCTGGCCCCGAAGTCTTTGCGGTAGCGCTCCCGAAAGCTTCTGGAGGCATGGCAGTCAGCTCGAGGTTGTTCGAGGTCACAGTCTAGAGGGAGGTCGCGGTACCGGTCGCGGAGCCATCACCACCACTCCTAGTCAAAGTCTTCTTCTTCGGGTAAGTCTAAACACAAAATAAGGCACTGTCGCTTTTTGCGTTCAGTCCGTCGCAGGATGTGGGTGGTAGTTGCCAGGCTCCGTCCCAGAGCCTGTTGGGTCGACCCCAAACCTGTCGGGAGCCGGGGTGACTCTTGCCCAACTTCCTAGTTTTTACGAAGCCCTCCATTCTATTTTTGGGCAGCCCGACTCCGCCAGCGTGCCTTCGGGCCCCGCGGAATTGGCTGGGGGCTCTAGGGCTTCGATACCAGCGGCTCCAGCACCGCAGGGCCCCCATGGATCCAGGCCTGTATCTGGATCGGCACCAGTCGACCTCGTGACACCTCCATTGGCACCACCGCCGCCCCCTCCAACAGCGGTTGTGTCCCCAGCTGACATCGACCCCGGCCTCCCCCTCAATGTAAACACTGTGCCGGACCGACAATGCCCGACGTTTGGACCGGCGCTGACTAGTACTTTTGTACCCCTGTTCTCCCCTGGTGTTCCTTATTGCCCTGAGTGGCTACCAGGGGAGCGTGAGGAGGAATGGGAGGGGTCTGTGGACCCTCTGGCAGACTGGAGGGAGGAGTTGGGTGAGGCCAGTGGTCTGGACACTTCCCCAAACCTTGGCATGCTTTCTCCCCTACTGTGGCTACGGAGGAGGATGAGTCGGATGCAGTGGTGTTGCGTATAGTGCGCTGAGGCCTTAACCCCTTCACAGCGGGGGAAAAGGGAGGGCCGTGGTGCTCATGACCGGCCCAGCTCGTCACGAGGCACAGTAGATCTGTGCTCATGACGAGCTGGGTTCGTCACGACTCCGCCCACTGATTGATTCTCCCGCACAGGCGGGGAATAAATTGCGCGTGGAAGTGCCACGGCCATTATGACGAGCCCAGCTCGTCATGAGCACAGCTCCACTGTGCCTCATGACGAGCTGGGCTCGTCATAAACATGAAAGGAGTTAAATCTCAAGCTTCCTATGGTGGCAGTTAGACTAACCTCCTGACCAAGGTGCTTCAACCGTCAGCAGCCTCTTCGGAGCCCTGCTGCCGGTCAATGAGGCCCTTACAGACATCCTTTCGGGCACGTGGTTCAAGCCCAACACAGGGGCTTCTGTGGACAGGATGATTGCCCACCGCCCAGCCTCAGGTGACCCCATTTTCCTCACCCAACACCCCACCCCTGAGAGCTTGGTGGTCCAAGCCTTCCAACCCCCCTGATAGGGACCCAAGAAGCTGGACCATCTTGGGAAGAAAATGTTTTATTCCTCCAGATTAGGACTGCGGTCGGTGAACACCACATGTTTCTTGGGCCATTACTCCCACTCTGTGTGGGACACGGTCACGCAGGTGCTGCCACAGTGTCGGGAGGAGGCCCGGGCCGTACTCTCCCGTGCAGTGGCGTCAGTGAGGGATGCAGAAACGTTTGCTATCTGATATTGGCTGGACACCGCCTACTCGCTAGGCAGGACGATTTCCACATCTGAAAGAGACACGTTGGTGATAGATTCCTTACTTTAGAATATCCCCAGGCGTCAGACTGGATCCGGAAACTTTTGCGTAGCAGTACCCTTGCGCGTCGGTAGGCGTCGTCTGCGGCTCCGCGTCCATCGTCTGCGTCGTGGGCGCCGTGATGACGTCGTTGGAGTACTTAGACGCAGCCTCCGCGTGCTGACGTCAGTTCTTCTTCTTTTTTCCGCGCCAGCCAGCGCAGATCTGGAAAGAGCAGCTACCCTAGTCAATTTTTGACTGAGTTTTTGGTGATCTTTTGATCCATTTCGAAGTCTGTACGACTCCGACGGTGCCGTAGGGATGCCCGGATTCAAGCATTGCGACGAGTGCGACCGTACCATGTCGGTCACGGATCCCCACCGCCTGTGCCTGACGTGTTTGGGCGTCGACCATGACGACGAGGCCTGCTCCGACTGTCGGGCCCTTTCGAGGAAGGCCAGGCGGGAGCGGTCCCGCAGGCGACTCGAACTCCGACAGTCGGCCCCGCGCCGTGTGAGGTCCCGGTCCCACGGGAGGTCGAGGGACAGGTCGCGGGGACGGAGCCGTCACAGCTCCGGGAGTCGGCACCACTCCTCCGGGTCCAAGTCGTCAGGTAAGAAGCATAAGAAGTCGAAGAGGCATCATCGTTCGTCTGACTCCCCCCGAAGCTCGCGCGATGCGGCCGGGGGTTCGGGTGACACCACCCACGCGGCTCTTCGGGAATCGCGGGCGCCGCGTCCGGCCCCATCCCCTCCGGTCCCTGGGCTGAACGCGACGCCGGAGGCGATTGAGCGTTTCCTCATGGCCATGAGGTCCCTTTCTCCTCCGACGGGCTCCGCGGCGCCTTCGGGTCCAGCGAACCCGTCTGGGGGCCCTAGTGGGTCTGGGGCTTCGACCCTGACGCCAATGGGTGCTTCGGCCCGACGCCGCCGGCGCCTTCGGGCCCGGCGCCTTCGGGCCCCACGATCCCGACACCGCCGGTGCCCTCGGGCCCGGCGCCGCAGGGTCCAGCGGCACCGGCGCCGTCAGTGCCTTCGGGCCCGGCGCCGCAGGGTGCCTCTGGACCTTCATCGGGCTCTGGATCGTCACCGGTGGACCTTACGACCCCCCCGGCGTCGGTCCGTGTGGTGTCCCCTCCGGCGCCGTCCTCGGGCGGCGCCGTCCCCGATGCCTCCTTTCATTCGGTTCCGACGTCGGGACGGCGCCTATCGGCGCCGCTCTCGACGCCGTTTGGAGATTTTTGCTTCTACGAGCCGACCTCATACAATTACGACCCTGAATCTCAGGAGATGAGGAATGAGGAGGATTGGGAGGGGTCTGAGGACCCTCTGACCAAGGAGTGTCAGTCTAATATGGACTGGGCAGGAGACCTTGGGGAGGCCAGTGGCCTGGACACCTCTCCAGACACTGGATTTGTCTCTCCTCCTACCGTGGCTTGGGAGGAGGGAGCTACCTATGGTGTGGTGTTGACGAGGGCTGCCAAGGCCTTGGGCCTTGAGCTCCCCGTCGCGGCCGTGAGGACTAACCTCCTCACTGAGGTCCTTAAGCCGCAGTCATGCTCCATGGAGCCTCTGCTGCCGTTTAATGAGGCCTTGACGGACGCTCTTTTGGGCACTTGGTCCAGGCCCGCTACGGGTTCGCCCGTAGATAGGAACGTGGCCAGACGCCACCGCCCAGCTCCGGGCGACCCATGTTTCCTGTCCTCCCACCCCCACTCCCGAGAGTCTGGTCATCCAGGCCTCTAATTCCCAGACCGCATTCCCGACGGCCCCGACGGACAGGGAATCCAAGAGGTACGAGAACTATGGCAAGAAGATCTTCTCGTCCCTTAGTTTGGGACTGCGGTCTTCCAACACTGCATGCCTCTTCGGCCGCTACACCCACTCTCTGTGGGAGACGGTGGCAGAAGTGCTGCCAGAGTGTCCGTTGGAGGTACGGGCCAAACTCGGCCAAGCCCTTGTGGAGGGCCGGGACGCAGCCAAGTATTCCATCAGGTGTGGGCTGGATACTACTGACTCGCTGGGCAGAGCGATGGCTATGACGGTGGCAGTAAGACGCCGCGCCTGGCTGAGATCCGCCAATTTTTCGGCAGACGTCCAAAACACTCTTATGGACATGCCGTTCGATGGCCGTCGCCTCTTTGGCGACAAGGCAGACCATGCGCTTGAGCGCTTTAAGGACTCCAGGGCTACGGCCAAGTCCTTGGGCCTCTCGGCCCCGCGCCAGCAAACGGGTGCCTTTCGCTCCTTTCGTGGCCAGGGAAGGGGCGCCCCCACACGTGCCGCCAGCCACTCGCCGTAAACTGTTGTCCAACACGACGGTGGCCGTGGAAACCGCCGTGGTGGCGGTCGGGGACCCAGGCGGAGTCAGTCCACACCTGCCCCCGCGGCATCCACCTCTAAACCCTCCTAGTCCGTGCTTTTCGGCCCATGTGACGCCAGTGGGAGGCAGGGTTCGCCATCACCTCTCTCACTGGCGCACTGTCACTTCGGACAGGTGGGTGCTGCAGATCGTCCGAAGGGGCTACTCCCTCCCCTTCGAGACGACCCCTCAAGCCATGCCACCGCAACACCACCGCGTATCGGGGATCACTTGCGGCTCCTGCAGGAGGACGTTTCGGCCCTCTTGGCAAAGGGGGCCATCGAGAGCGTTCCTGGGCCAGAAGTAGGACGTGGTTGCTACTCCCACTACTTCCTGGTACCCAAGAAGGGCAAAGGGGGCCTACGCCCTATCTTGGATCTGAGGAACGTCAACGGCTTCCTCCGGAAGGAGAAGTTCAAAATGCTGACACTGACTCAGGTCTTAGCTGCCCTAGACCCAGGAGACTGGATGGTAGCGTTGGACTTGCAGGACGCGTATTTCCACATCCCCGGCCTGCCGGCCCACCGACGTTACCTGCGGTTCACGGTAGGCCACGAGCACTTTCAGTTTACCGTGCTCCCCTTCGGCCTTACCAGCGCCCCACGGGTGTTTACGAAGGCGATGGCGGTGGTCGCAGCTCATATGCGCAGGTTGGGGGTGTCAGTCTTCCCCTACCTAGATGACTGGTTGTTGAAGGCGGGCTCGCCCCAGACAGTCGTCAGCCACCTCCAGACTATGGCGGATCTCCTGCACCAGCTGGGATTTTCCATCAATGTGCCGAAGTCACACGTGTGCCCCTCTCAGAGGCTCCTTTTCATCGGAGCGGTTCTCGACTCGGCGCAGTTTCGGGTTTACCTGCCCGAACAGCGGGTTCGGGATATACAGGCTCTGATTCCGATCTTCGGGCCTTTATCCAGAGTTTCGGTCAGGTTGACGCTGCGGCTTCTGGGGCTGATGGCCTCCTGCATCCTTCTGGTGCATCACGCACGGTGGCGGATGCGGGCTCTGCAGTGGGACCTGAAGTTTCAGTGGGCCCAGCATCAGGGCAACCTGTCCGACCATGTCCTGATCTCGAAGGGCACTGCGAGACAGCTGCAGTGGTGGCTCACGGACCGCGATTGGGTCAACGGCAGATCCCTCTCTCTTCCCCAACCGGAGCACGTAGTTGTGACGGACGCGTTCCTCCAGGGCTGGGGAGGCCACTTGGGAGAGGCGGAGATCCGAGGTCTCTGGTCTCCGGCAGAGTCCCGGCTCCATATCAATCTGTTGGAGCTGCGGGCGATTCGTCTGGCACTGAAGGCATTCCTCCCCTCTGTCCGAGGGAGTGCAGTGCAAGTATTCACGGACAACACCACCGCCATGTGGTACTGCAACAAACAGGGCGGAGTGGGGTCATGGACCCTTTGCCAGGAGGCTCTACGCCTCTGGCAATGGCTGGAACATCAGGGCGTGACTCTGATGGTTCAACACCTGGTAGGTTCTCTGAACGCCAGGGCGGACGAACTCAGCCGTCGGTGCTCGATGGATCACGAATGGCGTCTGAATTTGGACGTGGCGCAAGGCCTCTTTCTGCGATGGGGAGAGCCTTGGTTAGATCTATTCGCCACCGAAGAGAACGCGCAATGTCATCAGTTCTGCGCGTTGGAATTTCCAAGGCGGCACTCGCTCGGAGACGCTTTTCGTCGCGAGTGGAGCTGCGGTCTGTTGTACGCCTTTCCTCCTATACCACTTCTGCCCAGAGAGCTGAAGAAGATCAAGCGCGACCGGGCACAAGTCATCCTTGTGGCTCCGGACTGGGCACGAAGGTACTGGTATCCCGAGCTACTCAGTATGTCAGTCGATCCCCCGGTTCGTCTGCCTCTTCAGGAGGACCTTCTGTCGCAGCAGCAGGGGACGGTCCTCCACCCAAACCTGTCCAGTCTCCACCTCCATGCTTGGAGATTGAGCGGCGACAGTTGAGGCCATTTGACTTTCTTCCTGAAGTTTGCAACATCATTCTGCCAGCCAGGCGTCCCTCCACAAAGTCGGTATACGCCTGCAGGTGGAACAGATTTGTGGCATTGTGCACAGCAAAGGCTGTGGATCCCCTCAATGCCCCTCTTTCTGAGGTTCTCCTCTTTCTTCTTTCCTTGCCCAGCAGGGCTCTGCTCTGGGCACTGTCAAGGGCTATCTTTCAGCTCTTTCAGCCTTTCTGAGGCTGCCTGACCAACCTTCTTTGTTCAAGTCCCCTATCGTTAACCGATTCCTGAAGGGCATCACTCATACGTTCCCCCCTGTTCCCTTCGTGATGCCTCAGTGGGACTTGAACCTGGTTCCTACGTTCCTGATGTGCGCTCCCTTTGAGCCACTTCACAACTGTCCTCTTCGCCTTCTTTCTTTGAAGACTGCCTTCCTGGTAGCCATCACCTCTGCCAGGAGAGTGAGTGAGCTCCAGGCTCTATCCTGTAAGCCTCCTTTCCTTTCAGTCCATCCGGACAAAGTTGTGTTACGGACAAGGCCCTCCTTCCTACCCAAGGTAGTCACGGCCTTCCACATTGGGCAATCCATCACGTTGCCCACCTTCTTTCCGCCTCCGCACCCCTCGAGAGAGGAGGAGCGGCTCCATCGTCTGGACCCAAAACGTGTGCTCTCATTTTATCTGAATCGCACACAACAGTTCCGGGTAGATGATCAACTCTTTGTTGGGTACGCAGGCGCTAAGAAAGGGAAAGCGGTGCACAAGCGGACCATCTCCCGGTGGATTATCTTGTGCATCCAGGCGTGTTACTCCTTGGCTAAGAAGGAACCCCCTGTTGGGCTGAGGGCTCATTCCACTCGAGCCACGGCCACTACAACTGCCTTGGGCCGAGGTGTGCCCTTGCAGGACATTTGCCAGGCGGCTACGTGGGCCTCGCTGCACACGTTTGCAAGACACTATTGCCTGGACAGTCAAGTCCGGAGGGACGGCTACTTTGGCCGTTCCGTCCTCCAGGACTTTCTGGTGTGATTATTGGTTCGCAGACCCACCACCACGGGGATGGTATTGCTGGGGTATCTATTCTAAGGTAAGGAATCTATCACTAATGTGTCTCTTTCAGATGCACAAAATACTACTTGTGTAACGATATGTTCGAGGCATATGGGCTGCAGATGGTACATTATGAATAGATCGCCATCTGGTGTTGGGCTCGGATGATTGCACTTTGTTTTTCTCTTGGAGAGTCTTTTGTATCTTGGTGACTCCTCCCTTAGTTGGTAGTGCGCATGGGCATCGGCTCCATCCTTAGATTGTTTTTTTCCGCCATCGGGTTCGGATGAGGATCGAGACGCTCCAGATCAACTTCAGAAGAAAGTGACTTATCGGCGCGTATTCCCTTTCCAATTCGACGGTATTGTTATCGAACGCGTTTCATTTCCATTCCGACGCGTTGCAAATTCAAAATCGAAGAGAAAAACTTGGATCTACGTCGAAGAACAGGAGGCCTTTCTCGACGCAGTCAAGCCCGGAGTCCATGGAAAGGACTCCATTCAAAAAATGTCCAACGTGTGGTGCTAAGTTCCCACACAAGGACCTACACGAGGTGTGCAACCTCTGTCTATCGCCTGAACACGAATCCAGGGACTGCGAAGCCTGTGCAGCATTCTCCTCCAAGCTAACGATTAGAAATCGTCGAGCTCGAAGACACGAGGTTTCCAGAATGCAAGCGGAGGCGATCCCGGAGCTGTTCGGAGACGAGCAAATCGAGGAAGAAGAGGACCAGTCGGGGTCGGAAGCGGACCAGTCGGAGGTCGAAGAACTCATCGAGCAACAAACCAGGAGTGACGACGTCCCCTTACCGAAAAACGGACCCCGTGCGGTAACGACCCCGCCCTCGGGCCCGGTCAAACCGCAGAAAAAAGTTTCCGACGCCCCGCCCTCGGGCCCGGCAACGAAACTGAAACTGAAACCGAAACACTCGGACCCCCACCATGTCGGATCCGAGAAAAGGGCGACATCGACTTTGGCACCGAGGCTACATACAAGGGAAAGCTCGGTATCGAAACATTCCATGTCGAAGCATAAATATGATTTATCGTCCAAGATACACTCGATACCCAGAAAGTCGGAATCGAGCAGACATTCGGTGTCGAAAACAACAAGATCTGACGATCGAAAACAAAAGCACCTCTCGGAACCAGGACCTTCGGTACCGATTCAGGAGCAACAGACAGATCCCAAACAAAAGATCTTGTTCATTGATCCGCAAACTGGGAAAGTGGTCACGAAGAAGAGAAAGAGTGAACAGTCAGAAGATAAACCTCTTCCTTCAAAAAAGAGAACAATGGGGACAAATATAACTCCTCCTGCTTCTCCTCGACCTAAAGTCACACCCTCTTCTCCTATTCCTCACAATAGGACAAATATTCCTACACCTTCCACACCAAGACCAGCTACACCTCAGTCAGATGTAGACAGTGATCTAGGGGAGGGAGAACCTCAAGGGGATGACGAAACTATCCCAGATGAGGAGGACCCATGGGAAAACTATGATGTAGGGTCAGATGAGGACAACGACCCAGAGCTATATCCCTCAAAGCCTTCACCACCTGATGATAACACAGGTTTTGTGCAGCTCATTAATAGGGCAGCAAAATATCACAAACTAGATATGCATACAGAACCTCAAATAGAGGATTTCTTGTTAGAGACTCTACCTAATGCACAGAGAACATCAGGTACTCTTCCTATGTTGAAGGGTCTTCTTAGTCACACAGAGGAGATATTCGAAAACCCAGTGAGAGCCAGGGTGTTAAACCCAAGAATTGATAAAAAATATAAAGCGGCTCCAAAGGACCCAATATTTATTAAAGGACATGTACCTCTAGACTCGCTGGTGGTCTCAAACGCTCGTAAAAGAGCAAATTCATTATCTACAGGAGAGGCTCCTCCACCAGATAAAGAGTCAAAGTTAATAGATGCATCAGGTAAAAGAGTAGCATCACAGGCAGCTAATAGCTGGCGTATAGCCAATACACAAGCACTACTCGCACGTTATGACAGGGCACATTATGATGAGTTAGAGAAACTTATCACACATCTCCCCAAAGAACATCAGAAGAAGGCAGATCAATTAATACAGGAAGGTAAAATAATAACTAATACCTCCATTAAATGCGCACTAGACGCAGCAGACACTGCAGCAAGATCTATTAACACCAGTGTCATGCTAAGAAGACATGCATGGCTTAGAATCTCAGGATTCAAACAAGAAGTACAAACGGCCCTACTGAACAAACCATTTGATCAAAAGACACTGTTTGGTTCAAGCACAGACGAGACCTTAGAAAAAATGAAGAAAGATACAGAAACGGCTAAGTCAATGGGAGCATTGCAACAGCCAACACACAGAGGTTCCTTTCGTAGATCCACCTATAGAGGGGGCTCAAAGAATACAGGAACAAATCAGCAATCCACCTCTTTCACACCAACATCACCCAGAGGTAATTCAAGAGGCAGTTACAGAGGTAACAACAACAAGGGTAGAGGCCGCGGAAATAATAACAACCGCAATGCCTCAACACCAAAACAGTGACTTCATAGAACTCCCCCCAGACCACATAACACCGGTCGGGGGACGTCTATCACAGTTCCTACCTGTCTGGGAAGACATCACATCAGACAAGTGGGTGAGACAAATTATCCAACATGGTTATTGCCTAGAACTCACAGCTACCCCACCAAACATCCCCCCCAAACAGCGTCCAATGAGTCAAGATCATCTGACATTGTTAAGAGAAGAAGTTCTAGCACTTCTACAAAAGCATGCAATAGAGAAGGTCCCAAAAGATCAACAAGGAACAGGAGTATACTCTCTATACTTCCTGATCCCCAAAAAGGACGGGTCCCTAAGACCAATATTAGACCTCAGACCTCTCAATGCTTACATAAATTCGGAGCATTTCCACATGGTCACGCTCCAACAAGTACTCCCTTTACTGAAGAAAGGGGACTTTCTTTCTACACTGGATCTAAAAGACGCTTACTTTCATATCCCAATTCACAAAGCCCACAGAAAATACCTAAGATTTGTGTTAGAAGGACAACACTATCAGTTCAAAGTCCTTCCGTTCGGTGTCACAACAGCACCAAGAGTTTTCACAAAATGTCTAGCTGTGGTGGCTGCACACCTAAGAAGACAACAAATACATGTCTTCCCATACTTGGACGATTGGCTAATAAAGGCCAAGTCAAAAGAAGAATGTCTTCACAACACACAGAAGACAATTCAATTGCTGCACCACCTAGGGTTCACGGTGAACTACAAAAAATCGCACCTGCAACCAAACCAGATTCAGCAATACCTGGGGGCTACAGTAGACACAGAAAAAGCAATAGCATACCCCAGCCCAGTCAGGATACAAACAATGGTCGGGTTAATACAAAGATTTCAACCACAACACTCACTACCAGCACGAGTGTTTATGCAACTATTAGGCATGATGTCCTCATGCATACTGCTAATACCACATGCCAGACTTCAAATGCGTCCACTACAGGAGTGTCTAGCGACACAGTGGAATCAGGCTCAAGGTCAGATTACAGATCTGGTGTTGGTAAACGACCGGACGTACCGCTCTCTGAAGTGGTGGAACACAGAAAACATTTCCAAGGGACGGTCGTTCCTAGAGCCAATTCCACAAGTAATAATAACAGCGGACGCATCGCTCTCAGGATGGGGAGCGCATATGGACAAATACACAGTGCAGGGGAAGTGGAGTGTGCAGCAAAAGAAACTGCACATCAACTACCTGGAACTATTAGCAGTGTTTCTAGCACTAAAAGCTTTCCAAATGCAAATAACAGGCAAGGCAGTCCTGATCAGAACAGACAACATGACTGCAATGTATTATATTCAAAAACAGGGGGGGACACACTCTCTCCAACTATCCAAACTAGCACAGGACATTTGGAGATGGGCCATTCCTCAAAAGATCTATCTGTTAGCAGAACACCTACCAGGAGTTCAAAATCAGATAGCAGACATCCTAAGCAGACAGTCAGAGCAAGTACACGAATGGGAGTTGCACGACCAAATACTGCAGCCATTCTTCCAAAAATGGGGGCAACCAGAGATAGATCTGTTTGCCAATCATCAGAACGCAAAATGCAAAAACTTCGCATCCAGGTACCCACACCAACGGTCCCAGGGCAACGCACTATGGATAAATTGGTCCAACAAATTTGCTTACGCGTTCCCTCCTCTACCACTAATTCCATTACTGGTTCGGAAGCTGCAGCAACACTCAATGACAATGATACTAGTGGCACCCACGTGGGCAAGACAGCCGTGGTTCACCACACTGCTACAACTCTCACAAGTACCACATCAAAAGCTAAGATTATTACCCATGCATCTCACACAGAACCATGGAGAAATAATGCACCCAGATCCCAAACAACTGAACCTAGCGATCTGGCTCCTGAGGTCATAGAGTTTGGATATTTAGATCTACCACCAGAATGTATGGAAATCATTAAACAAGCAAGACGTCCTACCACCAGAGCATGATACGCAGCAAAATGGAAAAGGTTTGCTATACACTGTAACAGTAAGCAAATCAACCCTCTGGACGCATCCACTAAACAAATCATTTGCTATTTACTACACTTACAGCGATGTAACTTAGCATATACCTCTATAAGAGTTCATCTCGCAGCTATAGCGGCGTACCTACAAAACAGGCAACATCTTTCCCTGTTTAAAGTACCAGCAATTAAAGCTTTCATGGAAGGACTCAAAAGAGTCATTCCACCAAGAAGACCACCTTCCCCAGTCTGGAATCTCAACATAGTACTTACCAGACTAATGGGGCCACCCTTTGAACCTATGCATAGGTGTGAAATACAATTCCTCACATGGAAGGTGGCCTTCCTCATAGCTATCACGTCACTTAGAAGAGTAAGTGAACTGCAGGCTTTTACAATTCAAGAACCATTTATGCAGTTACACCAAAATAAGGTGGTTCTTAGAACAAACCCAAAATTCTTACCAAAAGTAATTTCAGCATTCCACATCAATCAGTCAGTGGAATTACCGGTTTTCTTTCCAAAACCACAAACAGTAGCAGAAAGAGCCCTACATACATTAGATGTTAGAAGGGCCATATTGTACTATATAGAAAGAAACAAAAACTTTCAGAAAGACAAAACAGCTATTTGTTGCGTTTTCTCCAACACACAAAGGAAATCCCATCTCTAAGGCGGGCATTGCCAGATGGATTGTAAAATGCATTCAAATATGCTACTTAAAAGCAAAGAGAACATTAACTGTTCCTCCTAGAGCTCACTCTACACGTAAACTAGGAGCATCTATGGCATTTTTGGGAAACATCCCACTAGATGACATATGCAAAGCAGCTACCTGGGTTACACCACACACCTTCACAAAACACTATTGTGTAGATGTGCACACAACACAACAAGCTAGAGTGGGACAAGCAGTATTAAAAACTTTATTTCAGACAGTTGCAACAGACACTGGCGACCACCGCTAGGGAGAGAACTGCTGTATAGTCTATTCATAATGTACCATCTGCAGCCCATATGCCTCGAACGGAATATGCTACTTACCAGTATGCATCTGTTCTTGGCATAGAGGGCTGCAGAGTGGTACATGCCCTCCCAGCCTCCCCGGAAACCTGTGTCTGTTTCAACATTATTCTTATTTAGATACACTTACATGGGCATTCTTATCTGTATTCTACTACACTACTCCATCTAACCCTACTATGGCAAAACAATCTAAGGATGGAGCCGATGCCCATGCGCACTACCAACTAAGGGAGGAGTCACCAAGATACAAAAGACTCTCCAAGAGAAAAACAAAGTGCAATCATCCGAGCCCAACACCAGATGGCGATCTATTCATAATGTACCACTCTGCAGCCCTCTATGCCAAGAACAAATACATACTGGTAAGTAGCATATTCCATCTGTAAGAGACATTAGTTAGTGATAGATTCCTTACCGACCCACCCATCCTCCCCGTACTGCGAACCGATATCTAGGGTTAAGGTCATCCCCTTTCAGGGCCCTAGTTTCATGGCACCAGTGTTGGTTTTTGTCATGGCTCTGCGCTTCTGGCGCGGAAAAGCTGTGGCTAAGAACTGACGTCAGCACGCGGGGGCGGCGTCTAAGTACTCCGACGACGTCATCCCGGCGCCCACGACGCCGACGACTGACGCGGAGCCGCAGACGACGCCTACCGACGCGCAAGGGTACTGCTACGCAAAAGTTTCCGGATCCAGTCTGATGCCTGGGGATATTCTAAGGTAAGGAATCTATCACTAACTAATGTCTCTTACAGATATATCGTTACACAAGTAGTAACTTGTGCGTCAGTAGCCCTTAGACGCTTCGTCTGGCTGAGGTCCACTGGCTTTTCGGGTGATGTCCAAGCTACACTTTTGGACATGCCCTTTGATAGCCGTCGCCTTTTTGGCGACAAAGCAGACAACGCGCTCTAGTGATTTAAGGATTCCAGGACTACAGCCAGATCATTGGGCCTCGCTTCCATCCTCTCGCCCGCGCAGTCTGCT
Organism: Lissotriton vulgaris; assembly: GCF_964263255.1. Lineage (NCBI taxonomy): Eukaryota > Metazoa > Chordata > Amphibia > Caudata > Salamandridae > Lissotriton > Lissotriton vulgaris. The sequence continues at coordinate 1,432,165,817 of NC_141687.1, forward strand.
TTTCAACCGTTTCGTGGCTACGGAAGTGGTTTCCCGCCACGTTCCACCCAGAGCCACAGGCCTGCACAAGCTGTTCAGCCTCTCCGTGGCCAGGGACGTGGGACCCACCGTTGTGGGTCTGGGAGCCAGCGGGCAGGCCAGTCCACCAGCGCACCCTCTGCAACAGCCTCCAAGCCCTCATAGTCTGACCTTTCAGGGCCACCAATTGCCAGTGGGCCGTAGGATTCGCCATTATCCTCCCCCACTGGCTCAACATCACTTGAGACAGGTGGGTTTGGAAGATATTCCGAAGGGGCTACTCCCTACCTTCAAAACTACCCCTCCATCCATGCCACCTCAATTCCATCGCATGTCGGAGGATCACCTGGCCCTTCTCCAACAGGAAGTTACGGCTCTCTTGGCCAAGGGAGCCATTGAGCGAGTTCCTGTCCAAAAAGTAGGTTGTGGTGGTTGTTCTCACTACTTTCTGGTGCCCAAGAAGGACAAAGGTCTGTGTCCTATCTTAGATCTCAGGAACGTCAACTGCTTCCTCCGGAATGAGAAGTTCAAAATGTTGACCCTGACTCAGGTCCTGTCTGTCCTTGACCCTGGAGACTGGATGGTAGCGTTGGACTGACAGGATGCTTATTTTCACATCCCTGTCCTGCCGGCCCATCTGCGTTACCTAAGGTTCACGGTAGGCCACGAGCACTTTCCGTTTAGCGTGCTCCCCTTTGGCTTTACCAGCGCCCCTCGGGTGTTCACAAAGGTGATGGCGGTGGTCGCAGCTCATCTGTGCAGATCAGGGGTTGCAGTCTTCCCCTATCTCGACGACTGGCTGTTGAAGGTGGGCTTGCCTCAGGCTGTCGTCCCCCACCTCCAGACTACAGCCAACCTCCTGCATTCGCAGGTGTTCACCATCAATGTGCCGAAGTCACACCTGATTCCCTCTCAGAATCTCCTTTTCATCGGAGCGGTTCTGGACAAAGCGCAGTTTCGGGTTTATCCTCCTGAGCAGCGAGTCTGGGATATTCTGGCTATGATTCCGATCTTTCAGCCTCTATCCCAGGTTTTGGTCAGAATGACTCGGAGGCTACTGGGCCTCATCGCCTCCTGCATCCTGCTCGTGAACTATGTCAGGTGGCATATGCAGACTCTGCAGTGGAACCTGAAGTTACAGTGGGCACAGCATATGGGGAATCTTTCCGTTTGCGTCCAGATATCGGAGGGCACTGCACGTCAATTGCAGTGGTGGTTAACGAACCAGGATTGAGTCAACGGCAGCCGCCAGTGGATGATGGTTCACGAATGGCGTCTTCACTCGGAGGGGTGCAAGGTCTCTTTCAGCAGTGGGGAGAGCCTTTGTTAGATCTATTCACCACCGCAATGTCAGCAGTTCTGCGTGTTAGTATTTCCAAAGCAGCACTCGCTCGCCTTTCCGCCTATACCACTTCTACCCAGAGTGCTGAAGAAGATCAAACGCAACCGGGCCCAAGTCATTCTTGTATGTCCGGTCTGGGTTCGAAGAGTATGGTATCCCGTGCCATGGCCATCGAGCCTCCGAACAGACTGCCCCTTCGGGAGGATCTTCTGTTGCAGCAGCAGGGGACGGACCTCCACCCGAACCTGTCCATCCGCCACCTCCTTGTGTGGAGATTCAGCAGCGACATTTGACCGCTTTCGACCTTCCTGCCGAAGTCTGTAACGTTATCTTGGCAGCCAGGCATCCCTCCACCAAAACGCTATACGCCTGTAGATGGAACAAATTTGTGGCATGATGCGCAGCAAAGGCTATGGATCCCTTTCTGTACCCCTTTCAGGAGTTCTCCTTTACATTCTTTTTTTTTTGGCCCAGCAGGGCTCTGCTCTGGGCACTCTAAAAGGCTATCTTTCGGCCTTTCTTCGGCTTCCTGATCAGCCTTCTCTTTTCAAGTCCCCTATTGTAAATCGCTTCCTAAAGGGATTTATCCACATGTTTCCTCCAATTCCTTTTGTAATGCCCCAGTATACTTGAACCTGGTTCTGACCACCTTATGTGCGCTCCTTTCAAGCCGCTACATAACTGTCCTCTCAGACATCTGACACTTAAAACTGCCTTTCTGGTCGCCATCCCTCTGCTCGCAGTGTGTGAGCTTCAGGCTCTTTCTCCCAAACCTCCTTTTCTGGCTGTTCATCCAGACAAAGTTGTCCTTCGGACTAGGCCTTCTTTCCTTCCCAAAGTGGTTACCTCTTTCCACATAGGACAGAGCATCACTTTGCCCACATTCTTCCCGCCCCCGCATCCTCCTAAGAGGAGAAGAAGCTCCACCGTCTGGATCCAAAACATGTGCTTTCATTCTATCTGGATCGCAAAAAAAAATTCTGGGTGGATGATCAGCTGTTTGTTGGCTATGTAGGCGCCAAGAAAGGTCGGGCCGTGCAAAAATAAACCATCTCTTGATGGTTCATTCTTTGCACCAAATCTGCTATTCCTTAGCGAAAAAAGGAACCTCCAATGTGGTTGCGTGCCCATTCCACCAGGGCCACAGCAGCTACTACTGCTTTAGGACATGGAGCCCCCCCTTCATGACATCTGCCAGGCAGCTACGTGGGCTACATTGCACACGTTTACAAAACACTACTGCCTGGACACCCAGTGCAGAGAGACAGCTTCTTTGGCCGTTCAGTTCTCCAGGACTTTCTGGTATGAACTTGGTTCGCAGACCCACCTTCGGGGTTGGTATTGCTGGGGTATCTATTCTAAGGTGATGAATCCATAACTAATTGTCTCTTTCAGATGAACAGGTTACTTACCTTCGGTAATGATAAATCTGGTAGAGACATAGATTAGTTATGGATTTCTCACAGCCCACCCATCTGCCCCGTTCTGCAAACTGACTTCTTGGGTAAGGGACTTCGTATTGTGCACCAGTGGTCAGTGTCTTGCATGGCTCTGTGCTTCTGGCGTGGAATGTCGTTTAACCACATGCGTGCGGGGGTTATTTTTGCACTGTGCAGCTTTTTTCCAAAAGCCGCGTTATATGACGAGCTCAGCTCGTCATCCGCACACGACCACCGTGGCTGATGACGAGCTGAGCTCGTCATCAGCAGCGAAGGGGTTAAAGAACTGGCGTCACCACAGGGGCGGCGTCTAAGTAGATACCTCAACGTGATTTTGGCAGCCAAGACACCAACGATGAACACGGAGTCGACCAGTGCCACCTACCGACTGCTGAAGAAAAAATTCTCTGGATCCAGTTTGACGCCTGGGGGTGAATCTAAGGTGAGAAATCCATAACTAGTCTATGTCTCCTGCAGATATATTGTGACCGAAGGTAAGTAACTTGTTCATTAACAAGCTTGAACACAATGACATTCAACAGGATTGTCTATTACTGCACATTTTGTCCCTCAAACAGGGTGTTGCCAGACTGTGAAAAGGCTTCACATGTCGAAAATAAACCTAAGTAAACCATGCAAAGAACCCAAATAAGATTGCTATTATGCATGTCTGCATTAGGAAATGTATACCCGTGCTCTGTGCAACTTCTTGCATTATCTATGCTGAGCCTGCTTACACCTCGGATGTGTGCCATCCACTCTCTTGTCCAAATCTAATAGCCAAGTGAATACTGGTGTGTTTACCTGCAACTAAATGAGCACTCCAAAACCTTCCACTCCCAGTTGTGTCTCAAAGTGATCATGCGCAGGTCAAACCCGTGTTTTTCAAAAGGAGAGAAACCTTGTGATCCCTTCATGCCACATGACTTTGGAAAACAAAAAAGTGAATGCACCCAAAACTATATCACCTGGAATTCTTTTACAACCACCTAATGAATAATGCAATGTACTTGTCCCCAACAGACTAATAATACAAAAAGTAAAACACCAATTGCGTAATGCCATTAATCCGACCCATAATAAATGTGATTATGGATGTGTATTGCACGAGGAAAGCCATATGGCACCTGTTGAAACAGAATCAAACAAATTGTGAATGAATCTGGAACACTAATGGACAAAAAATTGATTAAAGTCTGAGTAAAGTAAGAAGATGGCTGAATTTGCTTAACTGTGGACTTTCTGGGTTGTGCATCCTGGCGCTTAAGGAGCCAGACGTGGCTGTGGCTTGTTAGCAGATATTCATGCGCACGGGCGGAGTGCGTTCCAGGTTTGCACGCCATATATACTTGCCTTTGAGCATCATAAAATGATTAACAATCGAGTGCACTCCACAAAATTGTGGTATGATTATGAAACATTGCCACATAGTAGGGGTGTCCAATGCAGGTCTACAGGGATTGCAACTGTGCTAGATTTTCAGGGCCATGCTATTAGATTCATTGTTTGTATATTTGTCTCTTCTGCTTTAACTCTGGATCTTCATTTTTGCACCCCTTCATCAAAATGTATAAATCAGCGTCAAAGGAGCGTTAAACGGAAAGAGACCTCATGTTAATGAAGGGAGAAATATCCAGTCTTGTTGCAGAATGTTCAGTTACAGTGAACGCTCAAGTACTGCAGAAATGGCACTAAAACCTGTGTTAACTGCTTGAGGCTTCAACGTTATAAATGTGGGGTCTGAAATATGGAGTGCATTGATCTTTGAAGAGTCGGCTCTTCATCCAGTGCCTATGTTCTCATTCGTTAGTTACATATAGAGTCTGAATGTTTCAGTTGTAGCATTCTATTTTTGAATGATAGCCAACAGCATCACCAGCAATTCTTTTTCCTGTTTTTGCTTTTCCCTGAAAGTAATCAGAAAAATTAAATTCACCATAAAAGCCTTATATTCTTCTTATTTCTTTGATACAGGCTCTGTTGGAAAATAAGACGGTGGAAGATGTGCTGCAAAAACACTTCAATTGCACAAAAGATCTGCGGTCTCTCCATATGTTGTTGGTTAGTAGCCACTGCAAATTTAAATATTTTCAGGACATTTCTGGAATTTTCTTATCAGTTTTACTAGACTTCCACAGGAGAAAGTATCACTCCTACTTAAATTCTATTTCAATGCTACCTTGTAGCTCTCTATCCCATGTGACACCATCAGCCATTTTGGGGTTTTTAGCCAACAGCCCACATTATTCTCAGGCCTGTAGTTTCACTTTCAATACTGTAACTGCTAAATTAATCTTTGGCAGCCTTGACAAAGTAGATCAGCATCTCGTGTTGGATTGTATTGCACAAGTAGTGAAACAGTGCATTGCTACTGCTGGTGTTGTTCCCGAAGTGCTTGAAGACGTGCTTAATGGAAAGTGTGCTGATAGTGTGACCTTGTGAGAAACGTTTGGTGCTGCAAAGTAGAGTTGAAGATGTACACCAGTTTTGGTCTTGCATGCTTGGGACTGTGTGTAGGCAGATCTGTGATGCAACGGAGTACCTGATTGATAGATGACTATTTTAATAATACGCGCATCCACTAAGTGGTCCATGGGCATTCTATGATGGACTCTTACTCTGCGAATGGGAGGTGATTGACTAGTATGACTAGTTGTTGGTACATTCATGAAACCTAAATAATCGCAGGTCACTGAATTGTCTGGGGTGGTGAGTTGAGATGTTAAGGGGGAACAGCCATTTCTTAATAGCTCTTTGGTGCTTTGAGAGGCGTAAGTAGTGGGTGTCTAAAGGCAGTGCTGGATGTAAATGGAGTGAGTGATTGGATTTGAGGATGGGGGCAGCCAGTAAAACAAGCAGTTGCAATGCAGTAGGTCTCGCATTAGGAAAGTGTGAGCTATTGGTATTGTAAATGACACATTTTTTAAATATGTGTTGGCTTTGAAAATATATAAATTAATAGCATTGTTATTCACAAAGCCAATAGCTTACACTTTCCTAATGTGAGTCCTATTGGCTATTTCAATGCTTATTGGTAGCAGGCAAGGACAGTGCTGTTGTGGTGCTGAGTGATGTGGTGGTGTATTAGGGTGATGTGGTGGTGTCCCTGAGTCATGTGGTGGTGTTCCTGAGTCATGTGGTGGTGTCCCTGAGTGATGTGTCGGTGCCCCTGAGTGATGTGGTGGTGTTCCTGAGTGATGTGGTGGTGTTCCTGAGTCATGTGGTGGTGTCCCTGAGTCATGTGGTGGTGTCCCTGAGTCATGTGGTGGTGTCCCTGAGTGGTGCCCCTGAGTGAAATGTTGGTGCCCCCGAGTGATGTGGTGGTGTCCCCGAGTGATGTGGTGGTGTCCCCGAGTGATGTGGTGGTGTCCCCGAGTCATATGGTGGTGTCCCCGAGTCATGTGGTGGTGCCCCTGAGTGATGTGTCGGTGCCCCTGAGTGATGTGTCGGTGCCCCTGAGTGATGTGGTTGTGCCCCTGAGTGATGTGGTTGTGCCCCTGAGTGATGTGGTGGTGCCCCTGAGTGATGTGGTGTTGCCCCTGAGTGATGTGTCGGTGCCCCTGAGTGATGTGGTTGTGCCCCTGAGTGATGTGGTTGTGCCCCTGAGTGATGTGGTGGTGCCCCTGAGTGATGTGGTGGTGCCCCTGAGTGATGTGGTGGTGCCCCTGAGTGATGTGGTGGTGCCCCCGAGTGATGTGGTGGTGTCCCCGAGTGATGTGGTGGTGTCCCCGAGTGATGTGGTGGTGTCCCCCAGTCATGTGGTGGTGTCCCTGAGTGATGTGGTGCAGTAGCACAGAGACTGAAGCTAAGAACACGCAGGGTTGAGTGCTACAAAGCGAGTTCAGTTTATCAAAGCACAGAATGATGGAGCCGGGAAAAAGCAAGGGGAAACAGGAAAACAAAGGGAGATTGTATAATAATAGAGGCAGCGAGGCCTGGGGTTTGGACAGCAATCAAGTACGGGGTCGAGAAGGCACTGAATGGGAGAACACGGAAAACACCCAGGGCCAAGGAATTAAGATGCAAGCACACTGGAGAGCAGGCGGAGACAAGCTCTCGGCATTGCCGTGGCGGTAGAGTGGGAGCACATTCCTTTGAAGTCTGATGCGGGGGCAGGGGAGCGGCAGCCTTTGAAGTCTGATGGGGTGGGGGGAGCGGCAGCCTTTGAAGACTGATGTGAGGCACAGACAAATGGTGGTGTGTGACGTGGCTGACGTTTTGCACGCGCATAGATCACATGAACTGTGTCTAATCCGCCGTTTTGGTAGAGTGTTCATTTCCCCTTACTATAAGCTCGCTGGAGCAATGTGCAAGCGCATTGGCTCAGGCGAGACCTAAAAAAGGAGGGAGGAAGAGAAAAAGGGTGTTCTGATGCTTCCAAAGAGTGCTAGACGGTATATAAATGAGAGATAGCAAGATATGGGAAATCTAGGTCTAATTGGATTGGGGAAATGTAATGTTAGGATGAGTTCATGGATTGCAGGTTCTATCTGATAAGTAAGTACACATGCAAAATGGTTGACGTTTGGTCCTGAATGGAATAGTGATACTCAACAACATCTTACAAAGTGACAGTGCACAGGGCAGTTGGATGCCTGATAGGCAAGAAGACCAGAGAAAAACAGGGTTTATGCCACTAGCAAATGGTTCTTTCATTGTTGTGCATTCCTTCAATCAATCAATCAGCGGTTTATATAGCGCACTACTCACCCGTGAGTAGGTAGTTGAAGCTGGTGGAGGCGACAGCGTTGATCTGGCAGTTCATGGAGAGGGAGGAGTTGAGGATGATGCAGAAGTTGCGTGCGTGGTCAGTAGAAGTGGGTGGATTCCCCAGGGCGGAGGGCCACCAGGTGTTGTCCCAAGCGGATTGCAGGATCTGAGGATGAGGACTTCGGTCTTCTCGGAGTTGAGCTTCAAGCAGATGTCTTTCATCCATGCTGCCACGTTCTTCATTCCTTCCTGGAAGCAGATTCTGGTGTCTTCTGGATTCTGCGTGAGTGAGAAGATGAGCTGGGTGTCGTCGGCGTAGGATACAATGCTAAGCCCATGCTGTTGGACGATGGCGGCTAGGGGGGCCATGTAGACGTTGAAGAGCGTGGGGCTGAGAGATGACCCATGGGGTACTCCGCAGTTGATATCGGTGGGTTCAGAGAGGAAGGGAAGGAGTCTGATCCTCTGGGTTCTGACAGAGAGAAAGGATTGGATCCCGTTGAGGGTGGTTCCTTGTATCCCTGCGTCTTGAAGTCTGGCTGCCAGAGTGCGATGAGAAATGGTGTTAAAGGCTGCGGAGAGGTCTAGGAGGATAAGGGCCGCGGTGTGTCCCTGGTCGAGTAGCAACCGCATGTAGTCAGTGGCGGCTGGGAGAGCAGTCTCGGTGCGGTGGTTGCTGCGGAATCCAGACTGAGAGGCGTCTAGGATGGAGTTCTCTTCGATGAAGGTGGATAGTTGGACGTTCACGAGTCGCTCTGACTTTCACCGCGAAAGGGAGGAGAGATATGGGCCGGTAGTTCTTCAGGTCCGTTTGGTCTGCCGAGGGTTTCTTAAGAAGGGGTTTTACCTCTGCCCGTTTCCAGTCATCTGGGAAGATGCCGGACAAGAGGGAGGCGTTAATGGTCCATCCAAGTTCGGGTGCGATGGTCGCAGTGGCCCTGTGGAATATGTGCGGTGGGCAGGGGTCCATGGGGGCTCTTGAGTGGGTTTTCTGCATGATAGTAGTGGTGTGTTCGACGGTAGCGGGATCACATGTCATGATGGTTGGCCTATCGGCAGCGTTGGCGGTGGGGAGGTGTTGTCAGGCTTAGGTTTGTTGAATTTGTCGTACAGGGCCTTGAACTTCAGGTGGAAGTATGAGCTGAGCTTGTCGCAGAGTTCCTGGGAAAGTGTGACGTCCGTGGCTTTGCTTCCTTAATTGTAAATCTAGTTTACACTGGGGCATGTCTTCACTAAGTTTTCCAGTTAACTTCTGGGCACATGACAACTAAGAAATGCATGTCAGGAGAGAGTCATTTGGCAGGGCTCACAACACCATTTCCTTCTGGCTCCACAACATTTATGTGTTGCAGCCAAGGGCTGAGAGGTGCGGCTGCAACATGGTTTATAATGTACATATTTATGTCAGCACTTCTTGCAGGTCGAGGGGAGTCTAGTACACAGATTGATTTTTCATAGTATCATATGCTGAGACCAAGCCCCACAAAGTTGAGGAGAAGGCGTGGGAATGCATACATTTGGTGTAATGATCGCACAAATATATATAGAATATCTGTTGATTATTTGAGAGGTGGGGCATTATTATTTTCCTCATCGTTCTTTCTTTTGAGTGACCATTAATGTGAAATACCGAATATTGGTCACTTATCTTTTTGTGTACACTTGTTATGGTGCCTGATATTGTCTGGTCTGCAGTTTGTTGTTTATTGTTAATGTTGTGACAAATATAAATCAGTTTTGGTACATTTGTGTGAATATGGGATTTACATGGGGCGTGACATCCGAAAGAATTCTGCAGACGACATGTATGCTGCCTGATATCTGGTTTTCTGGCTGCGTCTCCACTTGAGGCATCGCTCTACACTGCTCCTGACCCTCGGCGGCTCGTTAGTGCTGAGATCTGCTGCTGGATCGCTGCCCTGGGCCTATACCCCGCTGTTGGCGGGGTCCGGCTCTTACCTTGCTGTCGGGCTGGCTCCATGAGTCTGCAGATCGCCTGAAGTGCTTCTGCCGCTGGGGTCTTTCGCGGCGGGACTGGGGACCCGCGAGCTGCACAGCCCGGGCTTTTTCGCGATGCTGGTGCCACTTTCCCCTCCTTCTGGCGGCGGCTCTGTGTGCCCGGGCCTGGTGACGGGGGTGGCGTTACCCTCCCCCGTTTCTCCCCTCCGTGATCGCCCCAGTCTGGCACGTCCTTCCGGCCTCCCCCCTGCTGAGATGTGAGAGGTGCCTAGAGTCCACTTTATCTCTGCGGCCTTCTCCTGTGGCCTAGCACGTCATCGCTACAACGCCCTGGCCTCTGGTGCCTGCATCGACGCCGCTCCTCGGGCGTACCTGGCTCTGGGCCAAAACCGCCACTAAATCCAACCTCATGTCTGATCTCCTGTGGTGCGGACCAAGCCTGCACCGGCCCTGAGGTCTGCCCTGCACCCGCTGGCGTGCGCTCCTGTGTGGCCCCGGACTGCAGGCCCCGATTCTGGGCGTCCACATCATCCTACCGAGGTGACGTTTCAGCACCTTCAGGCATCTGGCTGTGTTCCCCCTCTGCGAACATCACCACTGTGGTGGCTTCTGCGGTGTGGCCCTGGGATCGGGGGACGCACAGCGAGGCCCCCTGCGCCCCCCCTTCTGCTCTGCCATTCTTCAAGCTCTGGGGCCATCGGACCTGTTGCGCTGGTCCCTCGCTGGGTGGCTGACTGCCCCTCTTGGTGTCCTGTGGTCTGCTTTGTTGTCCTCTCTGCTCTCAGTTCGAAGTGGTGTGATCTTCCTGTATCTCCGCTGTGTCTGTGAGGGCCGCATTTGTCAACCTACTGTGCTGCCGGCCTGGTGCCTCCACCTTTTGCAGCATCCTGTCATCGCCTCACTGCGCCTGTTACTCTCAGTGGCCGGCTGCTGCTGCTCACCCGTACTGGTGGCCCGCCATCTTTCCTGGTCTGTCCACTCCTGCTGTTTGAGTCTGTGGTCCACCTGCCGTGATTTTTTACACTGTTCCTTTTGGTTGCGATCTCCTCCCCCGCTCTCTGGTGGTAACTCTTACCTGCTTCTGCCCACCATGGTGAGGACTGACCCTAAGCAACCCAAGATCGCCTTTGATCAGGTCAGATCAACATGACAAGATGGCGCAAGTTCGGATAGTGGCGACCCCGCGGCCATCATGGGGGCACACCCTGCGCGTGAAGATGATCTCAAGGCGGTTCTGCTCGACGTCAAGACCACGGTCATGGACATTGCGGCCCAACTCTATCAACTATCCGCCCGCCTAGACTCAGTTAAGGCCCGAGTTGATTCTCACGATGCTTGTCTCTTGCATGTTGAATCCAGGGTTTCCGACGCCGAGGAGGCCGCCACTCAGGATCGCCAAAAATTATTGCAGATGGACAAAATACTCGACATCATTAGGAATAAAAATGAAGATTTGGAGGCGCGCTCCCGGAGGATCAACCTCCCCATCACGGGAATTCCTGAAACCAGTATCTCCCGTATGGTGGATTACATAGAGCAGTTCGTCCGGGAACTCTTTGGTGACATCCTTTACTCCGTCTTCATTGTCGAGCGGGCACATCGCTCCCTTGGTCCGCGTCCTGGCCCCGGCTTACCAGCTCGCCCCGTCATTGCTAAAATCCTAAATTTCAGAGACTGTGGCGCCATTCTCTGTGCGGCACGAGTAAGGGGCAAAAAAAATCATCAAGGCAACTCGCTCTCATTCTACCCTGACTATACCATCGCTGTCCAGGCAGCTCGCTGCGAATTCCTTTCAGCAAAACGGATCCTCCAAAAACACGACGTCTCTTACTCATTGGCTTATCCAGCGAAGCTGCGGGTCTGGCAAGGCGCAAAAACGCTAGTCTTTCCAGATAGTAGGGACGCCCTCGCTTTTGCTAAGAAACTTGATAAGTCGCTTCGCTCCTCACCAACTGGTTCTCAGGCCACTGCAGCTGACCACCTTACTGACAATGATTGACTGGCTGAGTGTTAATTGCTGCCTACTCTTAACAAGTAATATGGCTCTTTTGTTTACTTTATTCTGGCCTCTTCTGTACGTTTTAGAGATTGTTGCCTCTTACTGGGGCTTTGATGTTCGTTCTAACACTGCTTCATGCTATTGGCTCCTCTTTGACACGCAGCTGTTATTTTGCATTTTTGCTTTCCGCACCCCTTGGACTTCTAGTGCTTTCCCCTGCAATGTTACTGTTCACCGCTCGGACGAGGGCACCACGCAGAACTTACTTGTGTCCTCTTGTGGGGCTCTTTCTGCAACATGGGTTATGGCATCACCTAGCTCAGTCATGCTTCCCGCATTGACCTCACCACTGCACCAACTGCCACAGCACTCCTTGTTGGGTCATGCACCGTTTCTCTCCCCCTTTGACTCGTTTTATATTCCCCACCTTAACGCAGTATCATGACGGAAACCGTCCTCTGGACTTGGAATGTCGACTGGTCCACGCCCACCTTATTCGTCACAAAGTGGACATATGCTTCCTGCAAGAAACCCATCTCATGCCCGCCTCATCCTTAAGGCTTCTCTCCTGATCTTGGGAGAAATACATTCCTCTTATTATTCTAATCATTTCCTGAGGGTTGTCTATCCTGTTAAGTAGGGTTCTCCCTTTGCAAACCTCACAAGTGATTGTCGACCCTGGTGGATGCTTTGTAATTCTCCATGGCACTCTTCACACCCAGCCTATGACACTTGCTGTCCTGTATGGTCCCATGTGTGACGACCCGGACTACTTCACACTTGCCTGGCACCACATTTCTACTCTCGGCCCTGCGGCGCTCCTCTGGGGTGGAGATTTTAACATAACACTTTCCCCCTCCATTGATCGGTCCGGTCCCCGCACTCTTCACCCACGCTTAACTGCCCTTCTCAACTCCATTCTCACTGATAACGCTCTGTACGACACTTGGCGGCACACCCGCCAGACGCGCGTGAGGGTACTTGTGTTACTGGCTCCTGCGGCTGTTGGTCTCGCCTGGACTTTTGGATCACTACTCTGCACGCCTTGGCCTGGCTCACCTCCGTAGATCACATGGCACGCACTCTTTCTGACCATGCTCCAGTTCGATTGGGCCTACGCTTCCACTCTCTACTTGCCATGCTTTCTCTTGGTGGCTCCCTCCGAATGCCCTCTGCGACTCCGTATTTTGCAACGAAATTCAAAGTACAATCACAAAGTTCTTTGAGCTAAACGAGGGTTCCGTTGATTCGTCGTCCACGTTGTGGGAGAGTTTTAAAGTCGTGATTTGTGGTGAGTGTATCTCCAAGCAGTCTGGCATCCTTCGGTCTATACGCGGAATCCTCAACAAATTAGAAAGGGAGATCAAGGATCTTGATTCTTCTCATGCTCAGGACCTGTGGAGCGGGGTTTAGGGCAGGCCGGAATAACAGGCGTGGAGGCCGTATGAAGTGCGCTATGATTAGCGAAAACTTTATTGTTCATACAAAAGAAACACGGTGCAACGGTTGAAAAGCCAGGTGGGTTGTAGAGACGAAGTTTCGGGAAGGGTCCGTAGGGATGTTCGCTGCTGGGCTGCGGTCGTCTTTCCGTGGTGTAGGTACGGTGAGTCCCTCGGAGGAAAAAGAGAATGAAACAGGGCGGTTAGTCCAGGGGTAACAAAACGTATCACAATACTGACACCAACACCTGGGGGTGTAGGGATTGGAAGGACGTGACGTGTTTGGGCTGTGGTAAGAAACGGAGACGGGCAGAGGGGGGGGGAAACGTGCGTGGACGGGAGAAAGAAGCAGTGCGCAATCCTATACAGTGTTGGTGCACGTTTTTACAGTGGAAGTGGTTTGGAGGGCTATTTACACTATGTACACGGCTGCCAGTGAAAACTGGGAAAAATGGTAACAAGGTACTCACATGCCCCGCCGTAACTCTCCTGTGAGTTACGGCCGCTCTCCAGCCACCTCCTGAGGACGCCACCAGTCCTCACACCAGACGTCTTCTTCGTTTGCTTCTTCCTTCCGGTCCTTCGGTTCTTCCGCTGCTGGTTCTCCGAGGTCTGCCAACTCCTGCCACGAGTTCGCTGTTGGGAACCCCGAGTCGTTCGAGTCGTCGGCTTTTCTACTCTCCTGCCGATATCCGGTCGAATGACTTCCGGGGTTAGGTGAGTTCACTTCCGGTCCTTCACTATCGACCCTACTTCCGGGGTCATGAAGGGTCGTTTCCAGTCCGTCTTGCATCGGTGTTATCGATGGGGCCTGCGGGAAGACCGAGAGAGGAGTAGTTCCGGAGGGATATGAGTCCATAGTGCTCGGCCGTTCCCTCGAGGTAGGGGTCAACCCTTCACATTCCCTTCCCCTAGGAGTGTTTCTTGTAGGGTTTGAGGGTGGCGGATACCGGGAGAGATAGTCTGCATTGCCCTGTATTAGGCCTTTTCGATGCAATGTTCGAAATCGGAAAGGCTGGAGGGAAAGAAACCAGCGAAGCACTCGGTCATTGTGTCCCCGGTTGCGAGCCATCCATTCAAGTGGAGCGTGGTCTGTATACAAAATGAATTCCCTACCGTCAAGGTAGTAGCGAAGACTCTCCACTGCCCACTTAATAGCGAGTGCTTCTTTTTCAACAACCGAATAGTTGATTTCCCTGGGAAACAGTTTTCTGCTAAGGTACAGAATGGGTTTCTCCGCTCCTTCAGAATCTTTTTGAGACAGAACTGCCCCTAGACCTTGATGCGACGCGTCAGTTTGTAAAATAAAAGGCTGACTATAATCAGGACTCATCAATACAGGTTCAGAGGTCAAGGCGTTCTTCAGGAGATTGAAGGCTCGCAGGAGTACAGGAGACGGTTGTTTGAGGGTCTCCTCTGTTTTTGCTGTCTTTTTGAGGAGATCCGTTAGGGGAGCTGCCACATGTGAAAAGTTGGGAATGAACCTCCTGTAATAACCCAACATACCCAGGAAGGCACGGAGATCTTTTCGTGTTTTTGGGAAGGGTATCGCCTGTATTGTTTTTACTTTGCTCTCTTGAGGACGAATGTGTCCTTCACCCAACAAATAGCCGAGATATTTTACGCTCTGAGCCGCTAATGTGGTTTTAGCCGGGTTAATGGTAAATCCGTATTTGCCCAGGGAAGAGACTACTGAGTACAAATGGGATAGGTGTTGTTCCCAAGTGTCGCTGTATATGACGATGTCATCAAGATAAGCACCTGCATACTGAGCATGAGGGCGTAGGACTTGATTCATGGCCCTCTGAAAGGTCGCCGGGGCCCCATGTAGGCCGAAGGGCATTACCTTAAATTGGAACAGGCCTTCGGGGGTGGAGAAGGCGGTCTTGTGTTTGTCTTCGGCTTTCAGCGGAATCTGCCAATAGCCCTTACACAGATCAAGGGTGCTAATGTACCTCGCTTTGCCTATTCGCTCTACCATCTCGTCCACGCGAGGAAGAGGATACGAATCAAAGGCGGAGATCTTATTCACCTCCCTGAAGTCAATACAAAACCGTGTAGAACCATCGGGTTTAGGAACTAAAACAATGGGTGAATTCCAACTACTGCAGGATGGTTCGATGATGCCCATTTTTAGCATTTGGTTCGTTTCTTCTTTGATTACAGCTCGACGGGCTTCCGGAATACGGTACGGTCGTTGTCTTACCGTTTTCCCTGGTTCAGTGTGGATGGCGTGTTCTACCACAGTGGTATGCCCTGGTAGGGATGAAAAGACTGCTTGTAGGGGTGACAGCGAACGACAAAGCTCTTGTTTCTGGCGTTCCGGCAAACCGGTGTCGAAACATCCTTCAAACAAGAAGGGTTCCCGGCCCGATAGCACAGGACGTGGGCCCTCCCATTTCTTGAGGAGGTTGATGTGATAGATTTGGTTGTTTCCCCTATTGGCATCTGTTTCAACCTCGTATGTGACTGGAGTCACTTGCCTTACTATTGTAAACGGACCCTGCCACTGACCCAATAGCTTATGGTCCGAAGATGGAATGAGAAGGAGTACCTGGTCTCCCGGAACAAAGGCCCTTGGTTTGGTTCCCTTATCGTACTGATTTTTCTGAGTGGATTGTGCTGCGACAAGGTTCTGCTTGACAATCTCACGGACCTCTCCTAAGTGGGTTTTTAGATTTTCAATGTATTCTGGAAGAGGACGAGTCCGGTCGGGCTCTGCCTCCCAAGCCTCGCGAGCCATATCCAACAGGGTTCTGGGTGCACGGCCATACAATAATTCGTATGGTGAGTAGCCTGTACTGCTTTGTACTTTACAGCGGATGGCAAAAAGAGCGAGGGGTAGCATTTCCTCCCAACGTTTACTCTCTAGTCCCAACAGTTTTTTTAGAGTGGTTTTCAGGGTTGCATTATAGCGCTCGACTAAACCGTCGGTTTGGGGACGGTAAGCGGAAGTTCTTATTTGCTTGATTCCCAGTGTAGAACAGACCTGACGCATTAGAGAGGAAACAAAGGGAGTACCCTGATCAGTTTAAATCTCTCTGGGAAAACCCACTCTAGAAAAGATGGCAATAAGGGCTTTAGCTATGTTCTGTGTTGTCGGTTGACGGAGAGGGGCTGCTTCAGGGAAGCGAGTGGCATAATCCACCAGAACTAGGGCGTATCTGCATCCACTCCTGGATGGTAAGAGGGGGCCTATAAGGTCCATTCCCACTCTAGAAAAAGGAACGTCAATTAGAGGTAGAGGCTGGAGGGGAACCCTTGGAGGTCTATATCGACTATTTTTTTGGCACACCGGGCACTCCCTACTGTAACGTTTAATCTCAGCATATACTCCTGGCCAATAAAACTTCTCTAATATGGCTTCCCCCGTCTTCTCGTCACTGAAGTGCCCTCCCAGTAGATGACTATGGGCCAAAAAGAGTACTTTCTCCCGAAATAGTCCAGGAATGACTAACTGTGCATTTTTCTAAGGTCCCCCTTTCCTATAGAGGAGTCCGTTTTTTATGAAGAAATAAGGACCTACTTGCAATGGATCCTCGTTGGGAAGAGCACGCCCCCATGCATTTTGGAGAACCGGGTCTTCCTGTTGTACGGCTCGAAACTCTCTGTCGGTCTCCCAGGGATGGGTGTCCGTTTGTGCAGGACAGGCCAAAGAGAAGTCCCTTTTCTCTTTTTTCTTTTGTGTTTTGGATTTCAAGGGTTTTGGTGAATGTTCTGTAGCACGGGAGTCTCTTGAGAAAGGTGCTTCAGCCCACCATTTCTTTAGCGAGTCTGTGGTATCCTGTAGGAGGTGAGGAAGACCACTGTAATCGCTACCTAATATAGCCTCTTCGGGAAGATTCGGAACCAATCCGACAGTCAAGGAACTCCCGCTAGTACTGGGATGTTGTACATATACTTTGGCCGTTGGATAGCATTTCGTGTCACCGTGGACACACTTGATGGCTACAGTTCCTGTTACAGGTTCCGGAGAGTGAGGGAGATCTTGGGATCGTAACACGCTGTGTTAGCAGCCTGTGTCAGCAAGCGCCATCATTTGGTGTCCATTGATCTGTATAGGACAGTGAAAGGGTGGAGGGGCTGATTCAGCATTGAAACATACGTAGTTTTTAGCTACACCTA
Organism: Lissotriton vulgaris; assembly: GCF_964263255.1. Lineage (NCBI taxonomy): Eukaryota > Metazoa > Chordata > Amphibia > Caudata > Salamandridae > Lissotriton > Lissotriton vulgaris. The sequence goes on from NC_141687.1 coordinate 1,432,182,848, forward strand.
TTTCCATCGGCTCTTCTTTCTGGGGGCAAATACGTGCTATATGTCCGTAACCTCCACAATGATAACACTGCGGACCGGGTTGTGGCGGTCTCGGCATTACTGGATACGGCATTGGAGGCAGCGACTCCGGTTTGCGGAGCACAGGTGGAGGTCTTGGTGGCCGTACATGACTGCCATGACTCGGACGTGGGGTATGTTCTTCTTTTGCTCGTTGGGAGTCTTGTGCTCGGTTATATGCGATAGCAATTTCAACCGCACTGTCAAGAGTAAGTCGTGCGTGTTGACGCACCCACTTTTGTGTGGCAGGATGTAGCGAGGTGAGGAACTGCTCTAGATAAATCTTGGCCAATATCTCGTCTTTACTGGATGTGGCCGGTTTTAGCCACCGGTTAGCCAAGTCTTTTATCCGGAAGGACAACGCTCTGGGATTCTCTTGTGGACCCTCCTTAGCCTGACGAAGACGAACCCTATACGTTTCATCGTCAATCCCGAGTCGTTCCAAGATACAAGCCTTAATATCCTCGTACGGGGTTGCCCCCTGTATGTTCGCCTGTTGATACGCTGCCTGTAGTTCCCCGGTTAGCAGGGGACCAAGGTAATGACCCCAACGGTCGGCGGGCCATGCTGCGGCCTGGGCCAAACGTTCAAAGTTTGTGAAGAAAAAATCAGGATCCTCTCCCGCTACGTATTTCTGCAGTACAACAGAGGGAAGAGAGGCCATCGGTTTTTGTTGTCCCATGACTGTTGCAAGTTTTTCAAGTGTCTTATCCTGAGCTGTGCCCTGACTCTTTAGGACGTCGTACAGTTGTCCCCGGTCATCTTCTGCTGTTTTAAGGAATTGTTCCATCAGTTTTCCAAGGTGTTCCTGTCCTTCTGCTAGTTGTTTGACTGCCGCCTCCATGCTTCCGGACGATCCCACTTCTGACACCAACTGTGGAGCGGGGTTTAGGGCGGGCCGGAATAACAGGCGTGGAGGCCGTATGAAGTGCGCTATGATTAGCGAAAACTTTATTGTTCATACAAAAGAAACACGGTGCAACGGTTGAAAAGCCAGGTGGGTTGTAGAGATGAAGTTTCGGGAAGGGTCCGTAGGGATGTTCGCTGCTGGGCTGCGGTCGTCTTTCCGTGGTGTAGGTACGGTGAGTCCCTCGGAGGAAAAAGAGAATTAAACAGGGCGGTTAGTCCAGGGGTAACAAAACGTATCACAATACTGACACCAACACCTGGGGTGTAGGGATTGGAAGGACGTGACGGGTTTGGGCTGTGGTAAGAAACGGAGACGGGCAGAGGGGGGGGGGGAAACGTGCGTGGACGGGAGAAAGAAACAGTGCGCAATCCTATACAGTGTCGGTGCACGTTTTTACAGTGGAAGTGGTTTGGAGGGCTATTTACACTATGTACACGGCTGCCAGTGAAAACTGGGAAAAATGGTAACAAGGTACTCACATGCCCCGCCGTAACTCTCCTGTGAGTTACGGCCGCTCTCCAGCCACCTCCTGAGGACGCCACCAGTCCTCACACCAGACGTCTTCTTCGTCTGCTTCTTCCTTCCGGTCCTTCGGTTCTTCCGCTGCTGGTTCTCCGAGGTCTGCCAACTCCTGCCACGAGTTCGCTGTTGGGAACCCCGAGTCGTTCGAGTCGTCGGCTTTTCTACTCTCCTGCCGATATCCGGTCGAATGACTTCCGGGGTTAGGTGAGTTCACTTCCGGTCCTTCACTATCGACCCTACTTCCGGGGTCATGAAGGGTCGTTTCCAGTCCGTCTTGCATCGGTGTTATCGATGGGGCCTGCGGGAAGACAGAGAGAGGAGTAGTTCCGGAGGGATAAGAGTCCATAGTGCTCGGCCGTTCCCTCGAGGTAGGGGTCAACCCTTCACAGGACCCCAACCCAGATAAACTCTCGCAGATCCGGAGGAAACTGGCTGAATCTGCCGACTAGGCCGATAGAGAGCTTGCCTTCCTCGGCAGGGAGGCTCGGCGCGCCGTTTTGGCGAGGGCGAACGTCCTGGCAAAACCTTGGCCAGCCTGCTTCGCCCACCTCGAGTGGCTTCTTATATTAACACCCTCTGTGACAGTGGAACTGATAGAACTACCTCTCCTAAGGAAATTATAGCGCGCTTTCTTTCATTCTACTCACAACTTTACACGGCCGGCTCAGCCCCTTCGCCAGAGGTCCTTGATAAATATTTCAACACCCTCCAACTGCTATGGCTAGACCATCGCCACTGGGAGTTCCTCGACGAGCCGTTCTCCAAAGAGGAGATACTTGCTGCAATAAATTGCATGCCTTGTGACAAGGCCCCTGGCCTGGATGGCCTGCCAGCCTCCTTCTACAAGGCTTTTGCCCCTATTTTGGTTCCCCACCTTTCCTCCATGTATAACGACTCCTTTGAAACGGGGCAACTCTCCCCATCACTTCGTGAGGCCTCACTTACCTTGCTCTTAAAGCCAGATAAACCACCTGAATCGCGGGACTCTTATCTCCCCCTGTCCCTCATAAATACAGATAACAACATTTTTGCCAAATTGCTTGCTTCGCGCCTTTTGCCTCTTAAGCCGCCCATTGCTCTCCCAGATCAGTCTGATTTCATTCCTGGCCGTGCTACCTCTCATAATTTGCGGACCATCTTCTCCGTCCTACATCAAATAAACACAACTCTCCGACGGTGGCGGCCTTGTTGGACGTTACTAAAACCTTTGACACCTTAGAATGGCCATTCCTCTTTCATCTTCTTCCCTGCTTGGGCTTTAGTCCGATGTTCATACGAAAAGTGCTACTTCTCTACACTCTTCCCACCGCTCGCCTTTGGCTCAATGGCCAAATCTCAGACCCCATCTCCATCGAGCGTGGCACTCAGCAGAGATGCCCGCTGTCCCCAATGCTCTTTGCTATCGCGATGGAGCCTCTAGCGGCTCAGCTTCGTCAACACCACACCTAGAGGGGCATCGACTTTGTGGTCCGTGGTCTACTTTTCTTGGTGTATGCGCACGATATCACCCTATTCGTCCGCCACCCCCGGGAGAACCTCAACCCTCTGTTCCGTGAGGTGATACTTTTTGGCGGCTATTCCGGCATCCAGGTTAACTGGAGCAAGCTCATGTTATTCCCTCTCACCGATGCCACAACGCCATTTGATCCATAATATCCTTTTGTGTGGGCTACTGAGCCCACCAGGTATTTTGGGATATGGCTTAGTAGGGATGTTGTGGAGCTTTAGAGGGCCAGCTTTGGTCGCTCGGTGGAAAATTTTGGTTACGGACATGCTCTCCGCGGCTGCAATGCCTATTGCTCCACACCCACTTTTCCTCCTCTTCAATCTTCGGGGATGGGGAAACATGCCACTCATCTCGGGCTTTCTACTGTGAGAACAAATTCTACTCATTGGCTGCTGACTCTGGCCCTATGGATACTTTGCTTTATTACCAGCTAAGGGCGGTCTGTAGGAAGTTCCATCCCTCTTTTCCCCCAGCCCCCCTCCCCCTTCGATGGCCACTCTCAATTTTTTAGGTCGAGCAGACCTACCCTCAATGCGTGAGCATTGAAGGTGTCTGCTTCAGACCTATTGTGGCCCGTATTTAGGAATGTGGACAGCTACCAGACGCGCGCTTTGACGAGGTCAGATTTCATCTCGGGAGCGAGCGTCTGATAGCTGCGCATGCGCGGTGCAAAGCCCTTGCTCACACACAGACACAGGCAGCCCCCACCCCTCTGCATGCACGCACGCACGCACGCACACACACACACGCAGGCATACGGCACACATACAGGCACACATACAGGCACACTATCCCCTACCTCGCATTCTCTCTCAATCACACACAGTCACGCATGCGCACACACATTCCCTCGCGCACACACGCGCGCACACACTTCCCCCCTTTACCCCCTTCCCAACCCCCCCCTCCACGGCATACACACAGGCACGCACGCACTTCACATCAGCCCTGGGCCCCACTCACCGACTGCGCTCTTCCGGCGGGGCTCCTCTCGCGCTCCGCTCTTCACGGCGCGTCTCGTCTCCTCTTCTGAATCGGGGCTCCCTCAGGTCAGAGGAGCCCCGCAACAGGCGCCACACTCCTCCTTCTCCCCGGCCCCCTCCTGGGGACCCGGGCTACCCCGGACCGGCAGGGCGCTCCATGCGCCGGCATGCCTGTTCACGGACCTCGGGAGGCGGGACTTCCGGTCGGCCGCGAGCGGATTGGCCGGCCGGCCAAGAGCTTCCGGGTCGTCGCCGGCAGTGCGGCGGCACCCTCCCTATCACTACAAGGGCAGGGTCTGTGCTCTTATTGAACTATGAAGCAGCCCGTGGATTTATTTTTGGATTTCAAGCCTGCTAATTAAATTGCTGAAGCGTTGGGCATCCATTAACTCACGTAGTTATACTTTTTTTTTACTATTTATAACTCTTCATATGAAAACGCTTTTTACATAATCTGTATTCGTTTTGAAGTATAATTATATATACGTCCCGCTTCCTCCCACAGTGCCTTAAAATAGGTTATGAGTAACAAAGAGAAAACCACACTGTTAGTTATCTCAGACACTTGATTTATGTCTATTATTTTGAACAATTCAGAATTTTTACATTACTTACGACAGAAAAGAATACATAGTCAACTTCACATTGAACACACTGCAAACATATTTTGCAGGGGAAAAAGCACAACAAACAAGTGTGTGAACAATTATATAAATTATAATGAACATATCAACAGAATGTGCATATACATTGTACACAGTGATAAGTAATTGTCTCGAAAAACAGTAAAGGACAGACTTTCATGCAGTCAAATCAGATAATGAACGAGTGGGGGGTACGTTCTATTCAGTACCAGCCCAACTTCCTGTGACACTATTTGTTGTAGTGTTGCAATTGTATAGATACAGGAAAAATCCAACATCAATTAAGACAAGCCAATGATTTTGGGCGAAAACATGGATGCTAAATGCCAACGCGTTTCGAATACCAATGTGTGAATCATCGGATTCTCATCAGGGCGTGGAATATATCCGTAGGTACTGTTTTGGGAGAGAGAACAGGGAATTGGATTTAGATTGGAGCACATTTAAAATGGAAGCTTTTTCCTATTGAATGCATCGTCCGATGCAGCATACCTTATGTGACCAGTGGATTGTGGTCATTTGAGTCTTTTAAGAGATAGTCATCATGTGTCATCAAATGCCGTGGGCGTCAACCTGCAATGTAGTGACATTGGCCAGGTGAGTTTTTGATAAAATATAGGCTGGCACTACACACATACATTTAAACGGCCAGAACAAATTACCTCTGTGTGAAGCAGCCGCTCCGAGGTCGAGGCCGGGGAGGATACGAATCTCAGTTCAGTGGTGCCCCTTTATGCAAAATCTGAGAATACAAAAACATTGTGTGGTCTTAGCGAGGACGGGCGGTGTGCTTGGACCCCAGGAAAAAGAAGGAAAACGTGTATTGCTTACTGTTTTCTACGTGAATTGTGACCCTCGAGGTATTGAGTCTCCCGTGTGCTTGAAGGCGGGGGTCTCGGTCAGGATTAAATCCTGTTAAGAAAGAGAACCAGGCAGGTTAGAACCCGGTAGCGCGAGCGTGTGCGCTTGTGTGTGCTGACCTTAATGCGGGTCTTACCTCTGGTTTGCGGATGATCGCGTTGTATTTTGGAATCAGGTTGGAACAGCTCGCCGCCGCGAGTGAAAGAGACTAAGTTGTGTTTAGTGATCACATGATTCAGGGAACCAATCAGTGTCGAGGACCCGCCCGCTAGGAATTATGGTACTTGTAGTTAGGTAGATAGCTGGACAACAAGGGAGAATACTTAAATTCTAGTGACTTCACTGAGTACATTAAGCCCATTATTGACAGTGTTGAATTTCATAATGAGATAGGCCTCTTTTCGTAGTAGTGCCGCCTCCATGTCATGTGCATACTGTTTTGGATCCGCCCATGAAAGGACCGTCCATTTGAACTCCTTTTCACCATGGTTGTGATTTGTGAAATGTTCAACCATGGGTGCAGAGCACACCTTTTTCTTTATTCGTGATCGATGTTGTGTGATGCGAGAATTCACCGCTTGGCTGGTTTTGCCTATGTACACTTTGTCACAGGGACAAACCACGGCATAGATGACATTTTTTGTGCGACAATTTGTGAACATGTCATGCTTCCATGTGACCCCGTCATGGTCAAATATATTACCTTCTAAGGTGGAGGAACACGATATACAATTGCCACACTTATGGTGCCCGCTTATTGGTTTTAGGTTCCATTGCGAAAGTAAATCACTTTTGGGTTTTGGAATAAAACTGTCCGCTCGAATCAGTTGTTGACCAATGCTTCTATTTTTGCGCATGGCAAAAATGGGTTTCTTCAAAGGGCTTGGTAAATCTTCCAATAGATGCCAATTTTTTAAGATAATGCGTTTGAACTGATTTGTGTGTGATCCATAAGTTGTGACACACACCAGCTCAGTTAAATCATTTTTTTCTTTTTTTACCAGAAGGTTCTCTCTTGGGGTGCATCTGGCACGTTTTTTGGAATGGTTAAGAAGTTTTTTTGGGTAACCCCTTTTGGCCATTTCTGCGCAAAAATTTGTGGCATGGTGATCAAAGTCAGAAATTTCAGTGCAATTCCTTCTTATTCTCAACATTTGCCCAAAAGGGAGATTTTCCTTCAGGCATTGTGGATGCGAGCTTTTGAAATGAAGAATTGTATTCCTGTCTGTTAGTTTTTTATGTAAGGTCGTTGTAAGGATGTTTTCGCGGACGCCTACTGTGATGTCCAAGAACGTCATTGTACTTTTGCTGGATTCTATCGAGAAACCAATGTCTCTGTGCCTGGAGTTTAACCAATTGTAGAACTGGTCTAGATCAGTCTGGCTCCCCTGCCACAGGAGCCAGACGTCATCAATGTATCTAAGCCATTGGATTATATGGCCTGCAAATGGATTGTTCTCGTATATGAATCTCTGTTCATATTGTGCTATATAAAGAACCGCCATCTCAGGTGCGTATGGACAACCCATAGCGATGCCTTTTATTTGGATAAAGAACGCATTTTCAAATTTGAAATAGTTGCTGCGTAGCGTGATTTCAGTTAGTGAGAGGATGAAAGAGGTAGGGACTCGATGCGGTCTTTCACGTTGTTCCAGGTATATTTCCAAAACTTGTAGTGCCTCATCTTGAGGGATTTGGGTGTATAGCGAGGTGACATCTAAGGTCACCATCAGCTGGGTGGCATCATCGAATGGTTGTCCCTCCACCTTGTTGATAAAATCAGTTGTGTCCCTGAGATACGACTTTACCTGCGGTAAAAAGGGTTTTAGAAAAAAGTCTATATATTTTGAGACCGGTTCCAGTGCAGAATCGCACCCCGACACAATGGGTCGGCCAGGCGGGGTTGTCTCATTCTTATGGATTTTTGGTAAAAAGTACAGGACAGGCGTCCTTGGTGATTTCTTGTTCAAAAATTCAAATTCTTTAGGGCCTAGGAATCCCTCATCAAGTCCTATCTTGGTAATAGTAGCAATTTTATTTTGTATGGCATGCACAGGGTCCTCCTTAATTGGTCTGTACCAGTCTGGGTTGTTGACATGTGATGTTCCTTCCTCCAAATACATGGTGCAGGGCCATATAACCACTGCCCCACCCTTGTCTGCTTGTTTGATTAAAATGGACGTATCCGATTTGAGGCTCTGAATGGCAGATGTTAACCCTTTCGAAATATTTTTGTGTACAAAATCTTTTTGTTTTTCCAGTTTTGAGAGGGAGGAGAGGACGGCTTGTTCAAAGGCCATAACCTGTTTAGGAATATTTTGAGTCGGGGTGAATCTGGACTTGACTCTAAGCCCTGTGGTTTCCACATTGGACATCGCTTCGGCATCCGCGAAAAACACCTTCAACCTAATTTTGCGACAAAAATCTAATGCCTCTAATTTCAGTTGGGTGAAATCCGTTCTTTTGTTGGGGACAAACTTGAGGCCCAGGGATAAAAGTGATACTTCGTCCTGGGTGAGTTGTTTATTTGAGAGATTGACTATGGTTGATTTCTCTAGCTCTTGTAGGTTTTGTTGCGTGTTCGCATCTCCCACGGTTGTTTGAAGCGGACCCGGGACTGTCCGCCTCTGCCTAAAAAAGGTGTTGATACTGCAGCCCCTCGTCTTTTAGAATTATCCTGTCGAGACTCAGATGACGAGTCAGACGATGTTGTATCTGAAAAAGTGAGGAACCTGTTCCTGGACCTGCCTTGGAACGATGTTAAGGCCCCTCTTGATTCGCCTGAAGTGTAGAAATCCTCTTTCAGGAATGGATAAACCTGTTCCAATTTGAAGGCTTTTGAGTCCCTTTCACATTGTGCTACTTTTGCATTAAGGGTATTATCTTTGAAAAGTTGTATTTCTTTTTCAATCTTATCTAAAAGATTCTTGGCTTCAGTGACCGTTTGGTTGTCAGATATGGCCTTGATTAACTCTTCTATGAAGAAATACAACTTCCTGAAAGAGGATTTCTACACTTCAGGGGAATCAAGAGGGGCCTTAACATCGACGAGGGGCTGCAGTATCAACACCTTTTTTAGGCAGAGGCGGACAGTCCCGGGTCCGCTTCAAACAACCGTGGGAGATGCGAACACGCAACAAAACCTACAAGAGCTAGAGAAATCAACCATAGTCAATCTCTCAAATAAACCACTCACCCAGGACAAAGTATCACTTTTATCCCTGGGCCTCAAGTTTGTCCCCAACAAAAGAACGGATTTCACCCAACTGAAATTAGAGGCATTAGATTTTTGTCGCAAAATTAGGTTGAAGGTGTTTTTCGCGGATGCCGAAGCGATGTCCAATGTGGAAACCACAGGGCTTAGAGTCAAGTCCAGATTCACCCCGACTCAAAATATTCCTAAACAGGTTATGGCCTTTGAACAAGCCGTCCTCTCCTCCCTCTCAAAACTGGAAAAACAAAAAGATTTTGTACACAAAAATATTTCGAAAGGGTTAACATCTGCCATTCAGAGCCTCAAATCGGATACGTCCATTTTAATCAAACAAGCAGACAAGGGTGGGGCAGTGGTTATATGGCCCCGCACCATGTATTTGGAGGAAGGAACATCACATGTCAACAACCCAGACTGGTACAGACCATTTAAGGAGGACCCTGTGCATGCCATACAAAATAAAATTGCTACTATTACCAAGATAGGACTTGATGAGGGATTCCTAGGCCCTAAAGAATTTGAATTTTTGAACAAGAAATCACCAAGGACGCCTGTCCTGTACTTTTTACCAAAAATCCATAAGAATGAGACAACCCCGCCTGGCCGACCCATTGTGTCGGGGTGCGATTCTGCACTGGAACCGGTCTCAAAATATATAGACTTTTTTCTAAAACCCTTTTTACCGCAGGTAAAGTCGTATCTCAGGGACACAACTGATTTTATCAACAAGGTGGAGGGACAACCATTCGATGATGCCACCCAGCTGATGGTGACCTTAGATGTCACCTCGCTATACACCCAAATCCCTCAAGATGAGGCACTACAAGTTTTGGAAATATACCTGGAACAACGTGAAAGACCGCATCGAGTCCCTACCTCTTTCATCCTCTCACTAGCTGAAATCACGCTACGCAGCAACTATTTCAAATTTGAAAATGCGTTCTTTATCCAAATAAAAGGCATCGCTATGGGTTGTCCATACGCACCTGAGATGGCGGTTCTTTATATGGCACAATATGAACAGAGATTCATATACGAGAACAATCCATTTGCAGGCCATATAATCCAATGGCTTAGATACATTGATGACGTCTGGCTCCTGTGGCAGGGGAGCCAGACTGATCTAGACCAGTTCTACAATTGGTTAAACTCCAGGCACAGAGACATTGGTTTCTCGATAGAATCCAGCAAAAGTACAATGACGTTCTTGGACATCACAGTAGGCGTCCGTGAAAACATCCTTACAACGACCTTACATAAAAAACTAACAGACAGGAATACAATTCTTCATTTCAAAAGCTCGCATCCACAATGCCTGAAGGAAAATCTCCCTTTTGGGCAAATGTTGAGAATAAGAAGGAATTGCACTGAAATTTCTGACTTTGATCACCATGCCACAAATTTTTGCGCAGAAATGGCCAAAAGGGGTTACCCAAAAAAACTTCTTAACCATTCCAAAAAACGTGCCAGATGCACCCCAAGAGAGAACCTTCTGGTAAAAAAAGAAAAAAATGATTTAACTGAGCTGGTGTGTGTCACAACTTATGGATCACACACAAATCAGTTCAAACGCATTATCTTAAAAAATTGGCATCTATTGGAAGATTTACCAAGCCCTTTGAAGAAACCCATTTTTGCCATGCGCAAAAATAGAAGCATTGGTCAACAACTGATTCGAGCGGACAGTTTTATTCCAAAACCCAAAAGTGATTTAATTTCGCAATGGAACCTAAAACCAATAAGCGGGCACCATAAGTGTGGCAATTGTATATCGTGTTCCTCCACCTTAGAAGGTAATATATTTGACCATGACGGGGTCACATGGAAGCATGACATGTTCACAAATTGTCGCACAAAAAATGTCATCTATGCCGTGGTTTGTCCCTGTGACAAAGTGTACATAGGCAAAACCAGCCAAGCGGTGAATTCTCGCATCACACAACATCGATCACAAATAAAGAAAAAGGTGTGCTCTGCACCCATGGTTGAACATTTCACAAATCACAACCATGGTGAAAATGAGTTCAAATGGACGGTCCTTTCATGGGCGGATCCAAAACAGTATGCACATGACATGGAGGCGGCACTACTACGAAAAGAGGCCTATCTCATTATGAAATTCAACACTGTCAATAATGGGCTTAATGTACTCAGTGAAGTCACTAGAATTTAAGTATTCTCCCTTGTTGTCCAGCTATCTACCTAACTACAAGTACCATAATTCCTAGCGGGCGGGTCCTCGACACTGATTGGTTCCCTGAATCATGTGATCACTAAACACAACCTAGTCTCTTTCACTCGCGGCGGCGAGCTGTTGTTCCAACCTGATTCCAAAATACAACGCGATCATCCGCAAACCAGAGGTAAGACCCGCATGAAGGTCAGCACACACAAGCGCACACGCTCGCGCTACCGGGTTCTAACCTGCCTGGTTCTCTTTCTTAACAGGATTTAATCCTGACCGAGACCCCCGCCTTCAAGCACACGGGAGACTCAATACCTCGAGGGTCACAATTCACGTAGAAAACAGTAAGCAATACACGTTTTCCTTCTTTTTCCTGGGGTCCAAGCACACCGCCCGTCCTCGCTAAGACCACACAATGTTTTTGTATTCTCAGATTTTGCATAAAGGGGCACCACTGAACTGAGATTCGTATCCTCCCCGGCCTCGACCTCGGAGCGGCTGCTCCACACAGAGGTAATTTGTTCTGGCCGTTTAAATGTATGTGTGTAGTGCCAGCCTATATTTTATCAAAAACTCACCTGGCCAATGTCACTACATTGCAGGTTGACGCCCACGGCATTTGATGACACATGATGACTATCTCTTAAAAGACTCAAATGACCACAATCCACTGGTCACATAAGGTATGCTGCATCGGACGATGCATTCAATAGGAAAAAGCTTCCATTTTAAATGTGCTCCAATCTAAATCCAATTCCCTGTTCTCTCTCCCAAAACAGTACCTACGGATATATTCCACGCCCTGATGAGAATCCGATGATTCACACATTGGTATTCGAAACGCGTTGGCATTTAGCATCCATGTTTTCGCCCAAAATCATTGGCTTGTCTTAATTGATGTTGGATTTTTCCTGTATCTATACAATTGCAACACTACAACAAATAGTGTCACAGGAAGTTGGGCTGGTACTGAATAGAACGTACCCCCCCACTCGTTAATTATCTGATTTGACTGCATGAAAGTCTGTCCTTTACTGTTTTTCGAGACAATTACTTATCACTGTGTACAATGTATATGCACATTCTGTTGATATGTTCATTATAATTTATATAATTGTTCACACACTTGTTTGTTGTGTTTTTTCCCCTGCAAAATATGTTTGCAGTGTGTTCAATGTGAAGTTGACTATGTATTCTTTTCTGTCGTAAGTAATGTAAAAATTCTGAATTGTTCATAATAATAGACATAAATCAAGTGTCTGAGATAACTAACAGTGTGGTTTTCTCTTTGTTACTCATTGATTGTCAAAATGATGCATATAGAGGCATAGGTAAACCCCCCTTCTTTTTGGCATTAACAGGCCCAACCTACCCTCTTCCCTATAGGGCCAAACCCCTCCTTTCCTTTTCATTAAAATAGGTTATAACAGGGGTCTTATCTTGTTATGCAGTGAAGTCACACAAATAAAACCTCTGGGGACTATTTTTCTTACACTGTTCTTTGGCCTCTCAACTAATGTTGATGCAGATAACGTAGCTAATTTGTTTTAGCATATAAAACATTCATGGCTTAATTTTATTAATTCTGCTTCAAGGCAAGTTACCCTATCGTGGAGCAATGTGTGTCTACCGCTCTGGTTCTACATACCTTATTAAGCCTGCTTTCAGAGCAATGCCAGAAATTGCAATTTGTGAGTGGGTTAAGGATCTTCAAATAGGTAACAGTGTATGGGAAGACCTTTCAGTAAATATAGATTGGATGTTGCTGTCCATTCCTCCCTAGTCGCCACCCCCTCACCCTCACATCCCCTCACCCTCACACCCCCTCACTCACACACTCACCCTCACCCTCCCTCTCACCCACCCTTACCCACCCACCCTCACACACCCTTTCACCCTCACACACCCTCTCACCCTCACCCTCCCTCTCACCCACCTTCACCCACCCACCCTCACACCCCCTTACCCTCACACACCCTCACCCCCTCACAACCCCCTCACTCTCACACACCCTCACTTTCACACCCCCTCACTCTCACTCACACACCCCCTCACTCTCACACCCCCTCACCCTCACACCCCCTCACCCTCACACCCCCTCACCCTCACACGCCCTCACCCTCACACACCCTCACCCTCACACACCCTCACCCACCCTCACCCTCACCCACCCTCACACACCCTCACCCTCACCCTCACACACCCTCACCCTCACAAACCCTCACTCACCTTCTCACCCTCACTCACCCTCACACACCCTCACACCCTCACCCTCACACACATCCGCACACACCCTCTCACCCTCACACACATCCTCACACACCCTCTCACCCTCACACACATCCTCACACACCCTCTCACCCTCACACACCCGCACCCACCTCACCCTCACACACCCTCACCCTCACACACCCGCATCCTCACTCACCCTCACCCCTGTCACCCCCCTCACCCTCCCTCACCCTCTAACCCTCACAACCCCACACCCTCACCACCCCATACCCTCACAACCCCACACCCTCCCCCTCACACCCTTGCACCCCTCACCCACACTCACACCCCCCTCACCCTCACACCCCCTCACCCCCACACACCCTTACCCTCACACATCCTCACCCTCACACACCCTCACACACCCTCACTCACCCTCACACACCCTCACACACCCTCACCCCCTCACCCTCACACACCCTCACCCCCTCTCACCCTCACACCCCCTCACCCCCTCACCCTCACACAACCTCACCCTCACACACCCTCACCCCCCCACCCTCACACACCCTCACCCTCACACACCCTCACACCCCCTCACTCACCCTCACACCCCCTCACCCTCACACCCCCTCACCCTCACACACCCTCACCCCCTCTCACCCTCACACCCCCTCACTCAACCTCGCACCCTCTCACCCCCTCACCCTCACACCCCCTCACCCTCACACCCCCTCACCCTCACACACACCCTCACCCCCTCTCACCTTCACACCCCCTCACTCCCCCTCACCCTCACACCCCCTCACCCTCACACCCCCACAAAATCACTATGTGCTACCACAGCATCACTGAACGCCACAGCATCACTCGTTTGCCATCACAACATCACTCTGCGCCACCACATCATCAATCTCTGCGACCATTCAACAACACCTGGTTCAAATATGCTCTCTCAATGTTTGAAGCTTTATTACAAATGTAACAAAAACATGTTAATATTTCACTTCTGTTCTTGGAATTTCGTCACAATAAAATACACTGAACATATCTTCACAAAAGTTATTTACAAAACTTTAAGCTATTGCCATTATAAATTACAATAACTTTTATTTAATTATTAACTATTAAAAAAAATTAAAAGCCATTGTTATTTGTAATATCAATACATGTAAGTCACGTAAATACAACACATATTGCATTACAAATGCTATAGGTGTCACATTTGCGAAAGTTATAACTATTGGCATTGTAAATGACAAAGCTATTAATTTAGTTATTTTCAAAAACAAAATATAAATAAAAAAATTGTCATTTACAATACCAATAGCTCAAACTTTCCTAATGCGAGACCTATTGCATTGCAAATGCTTGTTTTATAAGTTCACCTCTCCACATAAACTGTTTACCAGATTCTATGCTACCACGCTGGCGACCTCCTCCATTTATTTATTTATAAAGTTTTATATAGCGCGAACAAATGACCGGGCGCGCGTGGCATGGGAGATGGACCTAGATATAGCAATTTCCCAGGCCGACTGGCTTTACTGCTGCACCCTGATTAAACTCCTCTCCCCTAACTATCGACTACTCCTTATCCAATTTAAATCTCTCCACAGGCTCTACCGGACCCCCATGCAATTGCAAAAAATGGACCTCATTACCAGTAATAGATGCCTGCTCTGCGGCTGACTTCTCCCACCGTGCCTGGGTATGCCCCAAGGTCTCAGTTTATTGGCGTGAGGTATGCACTGTTATTTCTGACATCACTTCATTTCCGCTCCCTCCTGACTCTCTGCTTTGCCTCTTAGGCTTTGTCAAATTTTGCCCAGATGCCTCCCGCAGACTATGCTGCTAGTTCTTGCGCGGCGCAGGGTTTCCATGTGCTGGAGGCGGCGACTCGCACCAAAGGTGTCCCTTTGGTTGGAGGATGCTTCCCGTTGCCAGACTCGCCTGTCCGAATTCTGGGACCAAATGCCCGCTAGATCCTACCTGCTATCTGGGGTTCGCTTGTCTCCTATCCTCTAAGTCACATTTCCCAGCACCCAGCAACCTCTCCCGGTCGATGCTCCGCCCGCGGCGGCCGCCGGTGCAGGTCCATGAGTCCCCTCCTCTCTGCTTCCCTTCCCCCCCTACCCCATGCTTTCCCCCTTTTAGGTATGGTGCCTACCCTGATAATTTCTCCGCTTTGCTTTTGGTGAGATTCCGATCTATTTCATTGATGTCATTGATTGCAGTGCATGTAAGCGTTTGTCCTCGGTTTTGTAAAACATATCGTAATGCATATTATCTTTCCGTGGTGTAACTCTGTACTTCTGTTGTGTCTAAATCTTCAATAAAGGTTTTTGAAAACTAAAAAAATATATATAGGATCTACATAGATTATATTCACATTTAATGTTTCCTTGTGACAGACGGCAGCGGATCAACAAAGTTGCTCTGATTTGCACAGGAATCTGTTTCCATTTACCATAGATTGAAAAGAATTGTCCAAACCTAAAATAGGTGGACATGGTTTTATATTTGGTTTTACATCCAAGCCAAACATTGTCATCGTCTTCAAAACGAACTGGCCTGATCTGTAAAAGTTTAAAATATAGCGTTTAAGCAATCCTGTTGCACGTGTCTCCTTCAGGAGGTCCTGACTTTCTAACTAAGAGCAACCAGCACTTTGCATTTTGGGATTTTACGTCCCGATTTTCAATGCTAGAAAAAAAAATATGTTGGGGAATTCATCATGCTGGTTCCTGAAAGGTTAGGACTGGCTGACCGTGTCACATATTGCAATGGGCCATGTGGCAAAAAATCAAGTTTCAGTTTCTGGTTTTAGGTCTTTATTCATGGAGGCAAGCAAAGGTTAATCCGTCATGGGGCGGAGATTGCATTTCATATATGAATGTTATCATTCCAGTGTGAATAGGCACACACTCACTCCTCTGAAACAAGATGGCTTTCCAAAAACCTTAGTGCCACCAAAAAGACAGCCACAATGGGGTGTGGCTTCCTATATTACACTACCACCTGGAAACCTGTACTCTACTGTGGTTATGCCGTAGCTGCGTAGCTGCTAAACCTGTCCGCAGATATTAAAACCTGTGTGCTGGGACCTCAGTTTCTGAGCAAAGCCCAAACTTTAGATCGACTTGAAGTGCTGTTGTGGGAAGCCTCTCAAATGAAATATTGCAGTGCTCCTTACCTTCCATCATTTGTGTGCCTTGTCTCTCTAGAGCAGAGGTCTTCAAACTTTTTCATGCCGAGACCCCCTTGTAAAACCTTTTTAGGCGTAAGGACCCCCTTACGACAAAAGATTCTAGAAACTGGTACTCCTCATCATCAACAACTATCGACAACCATAAATGCGCCTGTTAGACCTCATCACATCCATCCACCCATCATTCATCCCCCACCTTTTCACACATCCATCCATACATACATCCTTCATCCATCCACCCTTTCATCCATCCATCCACCCACCTTTTCACACATCCATCCATCCATCCACCCTTTCATCTTTACATCCATCCACTCATCATTCATCCACCCACCCTTTCATCCATCCATCCACCCACCTTTTCACACATCCATCCATCCTTCATCCATCCATCCACCCTTTCATCTTTACATCCATCCACTCATCATTCATCCACCCACCTTTTCACACATCCATCCATTCATCCTTCATCCATCCATCTACCCTTTCATCTTTACATCCATCCACTCATCATTCATCCACCCACCTTTTCACACATCCATCTATTCATCCTTACATCCACCCATCCATCCTTCATCCTTCCTTCCATCCATCCACCCACCCACCCTTCATCCTTCCATCCACCCATACATCCATCCTTCATCCATCTACCTTTTTGTCCTTCCATCCATCCATACATCCTTCATCCATCCACCCTTTCATCCATCCATCCTTCATCCATCCACCTACCCTTTCATCCATCCATCCATCCATCCACCCATCATTCATCCATCCTTCATCCATCCACCTACCCTTTCATCCATCCATCCATCCATCCATCCATCCACCCATCATTCATCCCCCACCTTTTCACACATCCATCCATACATACATCCTTCATCCATCCACCCTTTCATCCATCCATCCACCCACCTTTTCACACATCCATCCATCCTTCATCCATCTATCCACCCTTTCATCTTTACATCCATCCACTCATCATTCATCCACCCACCCTTTCATCCATCCATCCACCCACCTTTTCACACATCAATCCATCCTTCATCCATCCATCCACCCTTTCATCTTTACATCCATCCACTCATCATTCACCCACCCACCCTTTCATTCATCCATCCACCCACCTTTTCACACATCCATCCATCCTTCATCCATCCATCCACCCTTTCATCTTTACATCCATCCACTCATCATTCATCCACCCACCTTTTCACACATCCATCCATTCATCCTTCATCCATCCATCTACCCTTTCATCTTTACACCCATCCACTCATCATTCATCCACCCACCTTTTCACACATCCATCTATTCATCCTTACATCCACCCATCCATCCTTCATCCTTCCTTCCATCCATCCATCCATCCATCCATCCACCCACCCTTCATCCTTCCATCCACACATACATTCATCCTTCATCCACCCACCTTTTCTGTGCCTCTCTCATGGGGGTGGGGTCAGTATCTCTCTGTGTCTTCTTCCTTCTTCCTCTCTCATGGGAGGGCATCTCTATGGTTCAACGACGACCTCAAGAAGTCCAAGAAACTATGCCGCTCCCTTGAAAAGGCCTGGAAAAAAGACCCATCCACCAGCAACAAGGACGCCTTCAAAAGCGCCATCCGTACTCACCACCAACTGATCCGAAAAGCCAAGAAAACAGCATTCAAAGATCGACTTGACAACAACGCCCACAACAGCAAGGAACTTTTCAACATCGTCAAGGAATTCTCCAACCCCTCGGCCAACTCCAACGACATCACCTCCTCTCAAACCCTCTGCGATTCCCTAGCCTCTTTTTTCCACAACAAGATTGCTGACATCCACAACAGCTTTGACAACCAACCCGGAAGCCAACCCACCCTACCATCAGCTGACCATCTTCCCCCCATTAACACCCTTAACGCCTGGAACCCAATCTCCACTGAGGACACCATCCGCCTGATGAATTCTATCCACTCTGGATCCCCCACAGACCCATGCCCTCACCACATCTTCAACAAAGCAGACTCCGTCATAGCTCCGCACCTCCGAGACGTCATCAACTGCTCCTTCAACTCCGCCACCTTCCCGGAAAGCTGGAAACACGCTGAACTCACCGCCCTTCTGAAAAAACCAACAGCAGACCCCACCGAACTCAAAAACTACCGCCCCATCTCGCTTCTTCCATTCCCGGCCAAAGTCATCGAGAAAGCTGGCAACAACCAGCTCGCCGCCTTCCTCGAAGCCAACAAATCACTCGACTCCTCACAGTCCGGCTTCCGAGCCAAACACAGCACTGAGACCGCCCTCATCGCAGCAACAGACGACATTCGAACTCTACTGGACAATGGAGACACAGTCGCCCTCATCCTCCTCGACCTCTCTGCAGCCTTCGACACAGTCTGCCACAGCACCCTTTTACAACGCCTCAGAAACATCGGAATCCAAGGAAAGGCACTGGAATGGATCACCTCGTTCCTCACCGGAAGAACGCAGAGAGTCCGCCTCCCACCATTCAAGTCCGAGGCCTCAGAAATCATCTGCGGCGTACCACAAGGATCCTCACTCAGCCCCACCCTCTTCAACGTATACATGAGCCCCCTCGCGGCCATCGCCCGCCAACACAACCTCAACATCATCTCTTACGCGGATGACACTCAACTGATCCTATCTCTCACCAAGGACCCCAGCATCGCCAAAACGAACCTACATGAGGGAATGAAAGAAGTCGCCGAATGGATGAAACAAAGCCGTCTAAAACTGAACTCAGACAAAACAGAAGTCCTCATCCTAGGTAAATCCCCCTCTGCATGGGACGACTCTTGGTGGCCGGAAGCCCTCTGTAAAGCACCCACCCCGACAGACCACGCACGGAACCTAGGCGTCATCCTGGACTCTTCACTCTCAATGAACAGACAAGTCAGCGCCGTATCCTCTTCATGCTTTAACATTCTTCGCATGCTCAGAAAAACATTTCGCTGGATCCCCTCCGAAACAAGGAAAACAGTCACCCACGCTCTGGTCACGAGCCGACTGCACTATGGAAACACCCTCTACGCAGGTACTACCGCAAAACTCCAGAAGAAACTACAACGAATCCAAAACGCCTCAGCCAGGCTCATATTAGACATCCCACGCAACGAACACATCTCTGGTCACCTTAAAGACCTCCACTGGCTACCCGTCAATAAGAGGATTACTTTCCGACTGCTTACCCACGCACACAAATCACTCTACGACATCGGACCAGAGTACCTCAACTCTCGACTGTCCTTTTACACCCCCTATCGCCAACTTCGCTCTTCCAGCCAAGCCTTCGCCACTGTACCTCGCATCAACAAGACCACCATGGGAGGCAGATCCTTCTCTTACCTGGCTGCCAAGACATGGAACTCACTCCCCGCTTACCTTCGCCTCACCCAAAATCACCTAGCGTTCAGAAAGCAGCTTAAAACGTGGATATTTGACAAATAATACTTCTCCCCTTCCTAAGCGCCTTGAAACCCTCTGGGTATGTAGTGCGCTATATAAATGTTATGACTTGACTTGACTTGACTTCCCTGCTTGGGGGGGGGGGGGGGGGGCAGACAGGCTGTATAAACACCTCAACCTCAGGTGAAGAACAGTTTCAGGCACATTTCTCCTGCACAGGCGCCAGGTATGTGGGACTTGAACCAATGACTGTAATGTCCTTCTGCTGTTTGCTATGTGTGTTTGTAAAGCGCTCTGATACCTACGGGTTAAGCTAGCGCTATATAAAACGTTAAAAATAAAAATAAACCCCACAGCTAAGTCCATTGATTGAACTCAAAGGGCTACAGCCTCCTCCCCCAGATAGCCCCCGCCCACCCCCCCCCACCCCACCCCCCCCCCACTCCCCAGCACGTGTAAGTGAGCCCGGGCTGAAACAGCTTCGGGACACACAGAAAGGCACACCCGAGTACTTCACAGGTCTTCAGAAGACCTTTTTCTTGTTAATGAGGCGTGAATTAGGCCTCCACCGTGATCACCCGGCCTCAATCAGCCTGACGCCAGGAACTGCTGCACGCTCCAACAGAATCTGCGACCCCCTTCCCAGGACTCCACGACCCCCCTGGGGGTCGCGCCCCACAGATTGAAGACCTCTGCTCTAGAGTATAACCTATTCTAAGTCTCATGCCTTCCTGCCTTAATCGCTATCATTTTATTTTTGCAAATTACCTGACCTCATTTCCTAGGTCGTAACTTAACAATATCCAATTGCCTCTAACCTACTCAATTCATCCCACCAACAATTTCCATGAACTCGCATATCCCCTACTAATGATCTCACCTTCACTCAAATTAATCTGTTACAAAGAAACAAGAAAATGCTTGAAATGTTTTCCTTGAAAGGGCATGACTAATCCAGTTACCAAAAATAACCAATAACCACTGGATTGACCACTAACCTTTGGTTCTGGAGTAACATGCTCCCTTTGGGTCCCCATATCCAAGAAGGAAGAAGACTATGGGTCCACAACTTGTCTGGGATTGACAAACATGGCTCATGGGTCCATGGGCGTGGAATGGCGACCAACAAGAGCCCTAAATTCCTACTTGGGGCCCGCAGATCCAATAGTCGTGTTTGTGAACCCAAGAGCCTCTATGTGGCATGTGGACCCTGCCCTTAGGTAACAATCGTTGCAGCAAAATGTCTGGATACCTTCCCAGACCTTGGCATGCTTTCTCCCCCTACCACGGCTACGGAGGAGGGAGCGTCCTATGCAGTGGTGGTGCGTAGGGCAGCCGAGGCATTGGGCCTGGAGCTCCCTACAGTGGCAGTCAGGACTAACCTGACGGAGGTGTTTCAACTGGTGGCAACTTCCTCTTAACCCCTCTTGCCCTTTAATGAAGCCCTCACGGATGTCCTTCTGGGCACTTGGTCCAAGCCCAGCACAGGGGCTCTTGTGGAACGGACGATTGCTCGCCACCACCACCCGACTCCGGACGATCCCATTTTCCTCACCCAACACCCTTCCCCCGAGAGCTTGGTGGTCCAAGCTTCTTCCAAGGGCGCATTCCCTTCTGCACTCCCAGGCAAGGAATCAAAGAAGCTGGATCATCTTGGGAAGCGCATGCTCTCTTCATCCAGCTTGGCACTGCGGTCTGTGAATACCACTTGCTTCTTGGGCCAATAATCGCATACCATCTGGGATACGGTTGCGCAGGTGCTGCCTCAGTGACCGGAGGAGGCCCGGTCAGTTCTCTCCCAAGCCGTGGCAGATGAGAGAGACGCAGCAAAATTCTCAATTCCCTGTGGACTGGACACCAGCCAACTCACTGGGCAGAACGATTGCCACGTCGGTAGCCCTTCGGCGCTACGCCTGGTTGAGGATGTCTAGTTTTCCATGGAATGTTCAGTCAACTCTGCTGGACATTCCCTTCAAAGGCCTGCGCCTTTTTGGTGACAAGGCAGATTCTGTGCTGGAGCGCTGTAAGGATTCTCTGGCTACTGCCAGATCCTTGGGCCTCGCTGCATCCTCCAGTCCACCACAGTCTGCCTTTTGCTTGGCTATGGAAGGGTACGCCACCACGTCCGACCAAGTCCAGCCACCAGTCCACGCAAGCTGCCCAGCCTCTGCGTGGCTGCAGGCATGGGACCCTGTGACACAGGTCTGGGAACCAGCGGTCTGGCCAGTCCACAAACCCTCCTAATCTGACCTTTCACGCCCATCAGCTGCAAGAGGGTGGCAGTATTCGCCATCACCTCCCCCACTGGCAATCCATCACGTCAGACAGGTGGGTTTTGCAGATAGTCTGAAGGGGCTACCCCCTCCCCTTCAAGAATCCCTCTCACTCCATTCCACCGTCTATAGATTGCATGTTGGAGGATCATTAGGTGCGTCTCCGCCAGGAAGTCTTAGCTCTCTTGGTCAAGAGAGCTATCAATAGGGTTCATGCGGCAGAAGTAGTTTGTAGTTGCTATTACCGCTTCTTTCAGGTGCCCAAGAAGGACAAAGGCCTGCGTCCTATCCTAAACCTTGGGCCCTTAACCTCTTCCTCCGGAAGCAGAAGTTCAAAATGCTGACTTTGACTCAGGTCCTATCTGCCCTCGACCCTGGAGACTGGATGGTGGTGTTGGACTTGCAGGACGCTAATTTCCACATCCCCGTCCTGCCAGCCCATAGACGTTCCCTACGGTTCTCGGTAGGCCACAAGCATTTTCAGTTCACGATGCTCCCCTTTGGCCTTACCAGTGCCCCTGAGGTGTTCACGAAAGTGATGACGGTGTTTGCAGATCAGGCGTCCCAGTCTTTCCCTATCTCGACGACTGGCTGTTGAAGGTGGGCTCGCCCCAGACTGTCTTCCCCCACCTCCAGACTATGGCGGACCTCCTGCATTCGCTGTGGTTCACTATCAACGTGCCAAAGTCACACCTGGCTCCCTCTCAGTCGCTCCCTTTCATCTAAGCTGTTCTGGACACAGTGCAGATTCGGGCCTATCCTCCCAAGCAGCAAGTCTGGGATATTCGGGCTATGATACCGATGTTTCAGCCTCTACCCTGGATTTCGGTGAGAATGACCATGAGGCAGCTGGGGCTCATAGCTTCCTACATCCTGCTGGTGGATCATGCTAGATGGCATATGTGGGCTCTGCAGTGGGACCGATCTTTGTGACTACGTCCAGACCTCAGAGGGAACTGCGCAACAACTGCAGTGATGGTTAATGAACCAGGACTGGCTCAGAGGCAGATCCCTCTCCTTTCCCCAACCAGAACTTACGGTGGTGACGATGCATCATTCCTGGGATGGGGCGGCCACTTGGGAGAGGCGGAGATCAGAGGAGTTCAGGCTCCATATCAACCTGTTGGAGCTCCGTTTGATGCGATTGGTGCTGAAGGCATTCCTTCCCTCCCTCAAGGGGTGCCAGGGTGGACAAGCTCAGCCGTCGGTGTCTGGTGGATCACAAATGGGGTCTTCACTCAGAGGTGGTGCAAGGTCTCTTTCAGCAGTGGGGAGAGCCGTGGTTAGATCTGTTCCCACCGATGAGAGAACGCAGTGTCAGCAGTTTTGCGCATTGGAGTTTCCAAGGCAGCACTCGCTCGGAGACGCTTTTCATAGCGAGTGGAACTGCGCCCTCCTGTACTCCTTTCGCCTGTACCACTTCTGCCCCGAGTGCTGAAGAAGACAAATCTGCAACGGGCCCACGTAATTGTGGTGGCACCAGACGGGGCACAAAGAGTTTGTTCCCCCGAGCTCCTGAACATGGCTATTGATCCTCCGATCATACTGCCCCTTCAGGTAGCTCTTCTGTCGCAGCAGTAGGGGACTGTCCTAGACTTAAACCTGTCCAGCCTCCACCTCCTTGTGTGGAGATTGAGTGGCAACAGTTGACCGCTTTTTACCTTCCCCACAAAGTCTGTAATGTCATCTTGGCAGCCAGGTGTCCCTCCACTAAGATGATATATACCTGTCGATGGTATTAGCTTGTAGCATGGTGCACAGCAAAGGCTGTGATTCCCCTTTCTGTCCTTCTTTCTGAGGTTCTTTTATTCTTTCCCTATTTGGCCCAGCAGGGCTCTGCTCTGGGCACTCTTAAAAGCTTCCTGGCAGCCATTTCTGCTTTTCGCCGGCTGCCAGGTCAGCCCTCTTTGTTCAGGTCCCTTATTGCTAATAGGTTCTTTAAGGGCATTATTCACCTCTTTCCTATATCTCCTTTCATAATGCCTCAGTGGGACTTGAACCTTGTCTTGATTTACCTTATGTGTGCTCCCTTCGAGCCTCTTGATAGCTGTCCTCTTAGGCTCCTTACTCTGAAGGCTGCTTTTCTTGTTGCCATGTTCGCAAAGTGAGTGAGCTTCAGGCTCTTTCTTCTAAGCCCCCTTTCTTCTCAGTGAATCTGGCAAAATGGTGCTTCGAACGAGGCCCTCGGTCCTACCTAAAGTTGTCACCCCTTTTCACATCGACAGACTATTACTCTGCCCACCTTTTTCCCACCTCCGCACCCTTCCAAGGAGGAGGAGGAGTAACTCCACAGTCTGGACCCGACCATGCGCTGTCTTTTGACCTTGACCGCACAAAGGATTTCCGGGTTGACGATCCTCTCTTCGTTGGCTAAGTGGGTGCCAAGAAAGGTCGAGCTGTGCAAAGTGTACCATCTCTCGATGGGTTGTCCTTTCTATAAAGATTTGTTACGCTTTAGCTAAAAAGGAACCTCCAGTGGGGCTGCAAGCTCATTCCACTAGAGCTACGGCAGCAACTACTGCTTTGTCACATGGAGTCCCACTCCTTGACATCTGGCAGGCGGCCACGTGGGCTTCTATGCACATGTTCATCAGACATTACTACCTGGGTATTCCAGTCCGGAGGGGCGGCTACTTTGTCCTTTCAGTCCTCCAGGACCTTCTGGTGTGAACTTGGTTCTCAGTCCCTCCTCCGGGGTTGGTATTGCTGGGGTATCTATTCTAAGGTAAGGAATCTATAACTAATAGTTTATTTAGGATGAACAAGTTATTTACCTTCGTCAATTTCCCCTGTATTCACCGCCGCAGCCCGGGACCCCGCGTGAAGCCCGCCCCCGGGCCGCGCTCTGATAGGCGGCTGGCCCGATGACGTTTCCCCCGGGCCGCGCTCTGATTGGCCGGCGGCCTGGGGAGCTGCACACCCAGAAGAGATCCGAGCAATGCAGGAGGCAGCGGGAGCCGACTCCGCGCCCTGCGTCCCCCCAACAGAAGTGCCGCTGACCCCCCGCCCCCCCCCCCCGGGCCCCCCAGGAGCGAGCGGGAGCCCCAGGGAGCGAAGAGAGACCGGCGCGTCTGGCAGTTGAGCGGTGAGTGCGCCGGAGGGGAGGCGGGGCGTCGGAGCACATTGTCGGTGCTCGCCCCTCCCCTCCAGCGCGAGCACACATGTGCCTGGAGACCCGCGGGCCCCCCATTGATGCCGGGTCCCCCAAGGGGGACCCCGCCTGGCCATACTTTGCCCCCCTGAGCCCCGAGAGGCTCCCTCTACAGTTTTGGCCCTCCGAGCCCGCGAGGCCCCGTCACGGCCCCCAGGGGCGCCCATTGATGCCGGGTCCCCCGAGGGGGACCCCGCCTGGCCATACTTTGCCCCCCTGAGCCCCGAGAGGCTCCCTCTACAGTTTTGGCCCTCTGAGCCCGCGAGGCCCCGTCACGGCCCCAGGGGGCGCCCATTGATGTCAGGTCCCCCGAGGGGGGCCCCGCCTGCCCACAGTTCTTGTCCTGAGCCCCGAGGAGGCTCCAACCTGCCTGGGCCCCGAGTGGCCCCACCACGTGTCCCTGGCCCTGCCTGGGCCCCGAGTGGCCCCACCACGTGTCCCTGGCCCTGCCTGGGCCCCGAGTGGCCCCACCACGTGTCCCTGACCCTGCGAGAGGCTCCACCATTGCCCCCCTGTCCCCCCAGGCCTGCAGGGCTATGTCCAAGTCCCCCAGCGGCCCAGCACTTCGTGGGCCGCTGCCACGTTTAGGTTTGCCCCGGGCCCCTTGCAGCCCACTCTGGACATCGAGACTCTAAGGCGCCCTCGCCCCAGGAAGGCCATCTGGCCTAGGGGGCGCTACTGACTATTATCAAAGTAATGCTAAGAATTCTTATGTGTTGCCCTGCTGATGGGGGCCTCTGTTGTGTTATGTACCTTGCCATTCCTTCCCCCCTGTATAACCTTGCCTCGTGTATGTCTATACTGATTAGAGTGAGTTCTATTGCTAGTTCTATGAGACCCCGGGGCGTGACGTATTCTAATGCTAAGCTCCTGGTGATTATGTGTTCTAGTCCTCGTCCGAGGAAGCTCCCAGTGGATATGTGTTCCCATGCTAGATCCATCATGTGCATACCCCTGGCAGGGGCCCCTTGGCCCTGCCCTGTACCTTTTCCCTTGTAACCCCTGCCGTGCCTCGAGCCCATTGTAAAGTGTATGTTCCTATGTGTCCTTCGTAATATAAAGACTATTTTCATATATATACTTGGTGTGGAGTTCCTTTTGTGGGAGGCCCGGGAGGTTGTTGTTGGTGGGTGCGTGCGCAAATGCTTCACACATGTCCTCCGAGATAGGCCTGGCTGCTCGCGCCGCGTTACCTAGATGGGTGAGCAGGGGGTCGACTTTACATAGGAGTGGCGGTCTCTGACTGGCTGGGGTGCAAGTCCTGGCCGGCCGGGGGTCCCATTTCCTACACTACTCATGAACAGCTACTGCTATGAAAACATTTCCATAGCCAGCCTTGTCCCTCAGTGGGTTCATAAAAGGAATCTGCTGCGATCTAGGCACCTGTCAGAGACGGTTATTAAAAGAAGTTTCTTTTTCTCTTAAAATAAAATTGTGCTTGGAATTTTCTGTATTGTACTTCATTTTATATTCATGCTGTACATTAGATGTACCTTACATGCCTCATGGGCTTATGTTGAATAATTTTGTCCCACGTAAACTTTTCTAAACACATTCAATATAAATTACGTTATCATGACACGTTTTCATTTACTTTCAGATGCTCGCCCTAAGTCGTGTAACGATTTCCCACCCTTTAATTGATGCAGCAGACCTTGTAGAAGCCAGTAGGCTACGAAGTATGGACTCTAAAGCAAACCTTCTGCATGGTAAGAAATTGGCAAGTTTAATTGTGCCCTGTATTTAGTACATGCATTAGAAAGGCAGCCAGCGGCGTAAGTGCGTGCCTTAACTATCTTTCAGCTGACTACCACATTTCCTGAATGAAATTGACACCAATGTTTTTAACCCTTGAGTATGCGACCACATTTTGCTAGTTTTAACATTTGCACTCACCTCGGACCACCGCAGGCATCGCCTGATTGTTGTGGAGGGTGATTGTGCAAATTCACAGTCCTCTCTTGACTGCTCATCGACAGCGGCGCGAGTAGAGTCGGGGCCCGGACGGTCACATGACCTAGAGCCGCGTACACCACTTAATGCTGAGGTCTGGGAACCCGCGCAGCGGACGCGCGCTGCATTAGAAAGGCAGCCAGCAGCGTAAGTGCGTGCCTTAACTATCTTTCAGCTGACTATCGCATTTCCTGAACGAAATTGATACCAATGTTTTTAACCCTTGAGTATGTTCTAATTTGATCGCCGACCACTTTTTGCTAGTTTTAACCTTTGCACTCACCTCGGTCCACCGCAGGCATTGCCTGATTGTTGTGGAGGGTGATTGTGCAAATTCACAGTCCTCTCTTGACTGATCATCGACAGCGGCGCGAGTAGAGGCGGGGCCCGGACAGTCACATGACCTAGAGCCCCGTACACTACTTAATGCTGAGGTCTGGCAACCCGCGCAGCAGGCGTGCGCAGCAGGCGTGCGCAGCAGGCGCGCTAAAGGCAAGCCCGTCTGCGCCCGACCGAGGCCAGAGTCCACGACCCCTGGTGAAATGGCTTTAAAAAGGCTGATGTTCACATCTGATCAAATTCTAGCTCTGCGCTCCCCTACCGCTAAGGATTGCAAACGTTATTCTGCTGATAACATACCTGGCAAAATCTGTCCTTGTTGCAACTTCTCACCCGAAAGCTGCTGCATAGTATCTCTAGACAGACTCCTTTTACACACATCACTGTTTCACCTACTAAGGGCCTTGTGTTCTTTAGTGTTAACTGTCGCTCACTCCCCAAACACAAGTTGGACATTTTTAATCTTCCCTGGCATGAACAACCAGAGGCGGTCTTCATTACTGAGACCTGGCTTAACGACAGTTCCAATCCTGATATAGCGGCAGCATTACCACCAAACTATGCAATTGTTCGAAAGGACAGAGTCTCTAAATCAGGAGGGGGCATAGCTATTATTTTTTTAAATTGCCTTCAATGTAGATTTGACCCTATAGACATCCCTGAGTGTGAAGCAGCACTCTTCAAGCTAGCATTAAACCCCAACTTCACGCTCACTGGCCTACTTGTGTATCGCCCACCAGGACACCCGAGGTCGTGGACCTCTTCTTTCCCTAGTTATATTACCCCCTTACTTATGAGCGCCAAAAATGTTTCACTCCTGGGCGTTCTCAATCTACATCTAGACGATCTGTCCAATTCAACATGCAGCAATTTCATCGCTGACCTATCTACACTGAACATAAACTTACTTAATTCTGTCCCAACACACACAGCTGGTCACCTATTGGACCTGATTTTTTCTAGTCTTCCCCAGATTAAGTGTACTCAAGCAGTACCCCAGAGTTGGTCTGACCATTTTCTTTCCAAATTTAGTCTGGCCCCTCCTCTCTCTTCGGCCCTTTCTACTCCCTCTGTGGTGACCACGAAAATAAACTGGAAAAAACTCTACCTAATTGCGTTAAATAAATCTCTATGCTCAGATGTACCCCCTGCTGACCTCAAAGTTGACGCACTAGCCACAAATATTCATGACTGGCTCTCAAACGCCATAGACTCTTGTCTCCCTCGCTCGCATAAAAAACTGAATAAACACCGATCCCCAGCACCATGGTTTAATGACACCCTAAGGGAAAAATCAAAATGCAAAGCACTAGAAAGTAAATGGAGGAGAGATTACAACCCTGAATCAAAAATCGTTTACACCAAAGTTAGAAATATCTATCACATCTTGTGCAACTCTACTAGGGCCAGTTTTATTTCAGTCACCATTTCCAAAGCAGTTAATGGCTCCAACTCTTTTTAGTACAGTGAAAGAACTGGCCGGCTCCAAAACAACAGCCATTCCTCGGCCATTAGATGAGCATCAATGTGACTATCTTGCCCAATTCTTCACATATAAAATCGAAAAAATTCAGACGGAGATCGCAAACTCTGTTTCTTGCAGACCGTCTCAGACCCAAACCACAACTCTGCCCAGTACGACACCTTTCCCCACTGACTATAGGAATGTTTCGCAATACTTGTCTCCACCAAAGTCCGCTGCCTCTACATCATTGAAAGATCCCGGACCGCTTTTGTACTGTGCTTTCTTGATACCAGTGGATGTCCTAAATAACATACCTCCAATGGAATCTCTCACCCTCACTCCACATGTCTGAAAGACTACGACAGCATATGGATGCCGGACAGACAGTAGCACTAATATTGTTAGACCTTAGTGCTGCGTTCGACACCATCTCCCACTCTCTCTTAATCCACACACCGAAGTCTTTTGGCATACGTGGTTCAGCTCTTGACTGGATTACTTCCTTCCTCGATAACCGCACTATTCAAATTTCATCTGCCACTGCCTGCTCCAAGGTTTACACATCTCCATATGTAGTGCCCCAAAGGTCGATCCTGAGCCCATTGCTCTTTAATCTGTACGTCAGACCACTGGCAGACATTGCGGAAAAAGCCGGTCTAACGCTCTTCACCTATGCTGACGATTCACAGATCATTTTCTCCTTCTCCAACTCTGATCCTTCTGCTCCCTCGCTTCTTCGACAGGGTCTTAGCAAAATTTCTACCTGGATGAGTCACAATCGCCTCAAATTAAACGGTGAAAAAAATGAAATACTAATTCTAGGAAAAAATAAAGACATTTGGAGTCCAATGCATTGGCAAGCGGAGATGGGTAATTTTCCAAAGCGCTCCAGCTATGTCCGTAATCTGGGCATCATACTGGACGATGCACTGACCATGCAAAAGCAAACAGTGAAAACCACTGCACTCTGCTTTACCATTTTAAAATGGCTTAAGAAAATTTTTGGGATGTTGCCTGCCGCCACCCAAAAAACTGTGGTCCACGCCCTCATCACCTCACGACTTGTCTACGGGAATGTACTGTACCTGGGATCCAACAGGGCAGTTACCCGTAGACTGCAGATGGCGCAGAACTCTGCGGCCAGGCGCCTTTGCAGGATACCCAAGACCTCCTCCACATCCGAATATCTGTGCGGTTTACATTGGCTCAGGGTGGAGAACCGTATCAAGTTCAAAACCCTGAGCTATATGTTCAGAATCAAAATTGGCACTGCACCTCAGTATCTTCAGTCGCTTGTTCACCCTTATGTTCCCACCCGCCATTTGTGTTCAGAATCTAAGTGTACCTTTGTGGTGCCCAGAGTCAAACTGGCCAGGATAGGGGGAAGATCTTTTTCCTATTTAGGTCCGTCCCTTTGGAATACTCTCCCCCTGGCTTTACGTAAGGAAACTGTCTACACTTCCTTTCGCCGAGCACTAAAGACTTGGTTATTTAACCAATAATCTCAGCTGTATGCCCTGCTTTTCTGCTCATGACCTGCCTTTCTGCTCAGCTCAAAGTCCATCTAGCGCCGGGAGACCCTTTTTGGGTAGCTGTTGCGCCCTACAAATTCAAATAATAAATAAATAAATAAATGGGCATTTTGAGAGTAGAACTTCTCATTCCATTTGCCCTTCCAGGGTCCATAATACCCTGACTACTCTGTGTTTGTGTATTTTAGACTGCCTTGTGGCTTTTTTTTATAAATTAAGCCAAGTCTAATCATTTCATTCTTCATAGTGATTGATTGGGCCTGTGGCTAGCTGCAATCTGCAGATGATATGCAATGGGTTTCACTATTTCGGAATCCAAATCACTAGGATCTCCGCGCCTTTTGTGAAATGGAATTTAACAGTGAGGAGATGTTCGTTTGAGGGGGCTTCTCTTACCAAACTTTAAACCTACTTCTTGGCATCCTCCTGATAGCAATATAGGAAAGGGTGTGTTCTCCAATTACTGAATCTTCACTCTGACTTGAGATGTTGTCCATGGGTGACCTGTCCTAATTGTAGTACATATGTAGGAAGTAGTCTTGGGTACCTACTACAAGACACTCGCTCTGCCTTGAAGGCCTGGATGTGAGGTACGTCCAGGTTTGAGTGCAAAGGTTAACAGACAACAGTGCCTCCTCTTAGTGAGGAAGTGTTGAAGAAAATGGGTGAAATTAAGTTAGGTGGACGTGACTGGAATGTTTCAGATGTATTCAGCTATGCCTCGTCCTATGGGCAAATAAAAAGAATCAACTGCCTCCAGTTGCTGAAATACTTCCAGGTGGTGGTAAGGTGCTTATCAATTAA
The DNA here is from genome assembly GCF_964263255.1 of Lissotriton vulgaris. Lineage (NCBI taxonomy): Eukaryota > Metazoa > Chordata > Amphibia > Caudata > Salamandridae > Lissotriton > Lissotriton vulgaris. The sequence goes on from NC_141687.1 coordinate 1,432,214,083, forward strand.
CGTTATATGAGGACAATGTATAATATTTAGGAAACTATCAAGAGCAACATGACAGATAAGCTAAATTTAATTTGAAATAAATGGAACGTGGCCTGGTTACTTTTATTGTCATAGATTGGGATTTGAAGCTTGTGCGTGGCAGGGAGGCGGCCATTCAGTCCAGCTTAAGATTGATCCAAGCACATACATGTTTAACACCCGTGCTTCAGGCCTTATACCCTGGGACGGAGCATCTTCCAAACATATTGAGTGCAGGACCAGGAACATTACTGTTCTCTCTCCCAAATCATTTGCACTTGCTGGATGAGATAGGTTTCCAGGAAACTCCTGTGTCCATTATAGCTTTTCCCTTACCTGTGTGCAACTCTTCCGTCCACCATGTCCTGTTATGGCCATTTTCAATGGCACTGTGGGCAGAGACAGGCTACACTACAAATGATTAAAAAGTCATTACTTGTATGTCAGGACAGGTTGTGCAGCGGATACATTGGCTGTTTTGACCAGGGGTAAAATGAAATGTGAAGGCTGCACTCTCCTTTGTGGTTCTATCCCAGCCTGACAAGCCGCAAGGTGCCCCCTTGCTTAGGGCAAGGTTCTCAGTTTGTTGTTAAATTGTGAAATTTTCGGAGTGGGAGAGAAGGTGCAGAGGGTAACAAGGAAAAGAATATGTAAGAAACTGAAGAATAACTGATTTTAGGATGTATTGGATAACTGTGAACGTGATAATTGTCCTTTTTAGTGATTTTCAACCCAGTTTGCTCAAGTTAGATGTTCCTAACACTTCTTTTATTGGGAGTTGTGGTCCAATATAGCTTTTAGCGTGTAAAGAAGAAATGTGAACTTGCTGTCATTAGGCAAAGTCTTAATGACCGATTCAGTTATGACCACTTTAAGATTAAATCATTTAAACCCTCCGTTTCCACAAGCAAGAGTCCAAATATAGAAAGATGCTGCAAACTTTGAGATGCTTTCAGAAAACTCATCTGCTTAAGAATGATCAGTCCCTATTCTGTAATAGAAGTCCATTAAGAAACATACTTTATGACTCCAAGGCAGACAGGGGGAGGTTTCCCATACTGAAATGTTTACTGAGGATTGCTTTTGCCACAATAGCCACTAATTATATCCCAGAGATGCACAATGAAAGAGAAGCTAACCGACTCAACCTTTTTGGAATCATTTCCAGAAGAGGACTTAATATTATAAAAATAATTGAGAGATCGCTCAGTTGATAAAGATTTGACTGGAAGACCTCTGGCTGAAAAATAGGCTAATATTAGAAATGGTTCCTTTTTCTCCTTTTTACAACCAAGATAAAATAAAAGGGAGTATACCTTTGTCAGAAGTTCCATAAGTCAAGATGTACTCGAGCCAGAAATGGGCAATATAACTATCGGAGCATAATCCAGGCTTTGGAGTCCTGGCTACCATACTTCACATATAAGTATCGCTGTCACCTATTTGCAAGACTGTAAACTGTTTCTATGGCTTTTTTTGCAGTAGAGGTTGCCTCACTGGTTTCACAAATTCATGCTTGTATCATACACAGTACACAGGGCCACCTGTGAACAAATGCCAGTGACTCAGATTTATTCAAATATTCCTTTCAGTACCCTGTTTATCACAGTAGATGCCCAAACATGGGTCTAGCATTCTCTGATCCACAGGACTCGAGCTATACCTCGTTGATTATACTTAGGTAGGCTTAAGCTAGTATGGGATTTCTTGTGTTCCCCAGTCTGGGGATGACTTGGCCTGGCCTGGCAGTTTGGGCTGGATTGTTCGTGTGGGAGCAGGAACGATGCTAATTTACTTCTGGCTGGTCTCTGTTTAGATTGGTAAAATGGGTATAAAACGATAGATTGGAATGGGGCCTGAACGATCACCAATTGTTGGGATTAATTCAAGCATTCTTTCTGTCACTTTGTGCTTTTTGTAAGAAAAAGCAGAAGCAACGACAGTCATCAATCCCCACCAGTCTTCGTTGTCTAGATACCCAACTACTTCGGCTCAGCAAAGGAGGTGTAATACACCATGGGGTAGGTGACTCATAGTTATGGTTCTCTGGTGCCAGACAATGCCGGATCCAAAGACCGAACATCCCATACTTTAGTAAAAAAGAAGACTTAAAAAGCTAGTTCCCATGTTTCTGCTTTTGACCACTTAGGTTGTACACTAGAAATGTAAGGAAATAGTGGGGTTTTTTTTTAGTCCTAGTTTGAGATTTGCAAGTCATTATGGTTAAGAAAAAGAACGATTCACGCAAGTCCTGTCTCGCTGGATTCCCCTTGGTCTCTAGTTTTTGGGAAATGTTTGGCTTTGGTTCGTGTCTCTGGTTATTTTATACTACAAAAAGAGTCACCAGCAAAGCATGAGTAAACAGACAGTCAGTTCAAAGCACAACTAGTAGGTCCCTATTTTGCAATTTTTCTTCATTCAGGTTCTTCATCCAAAAAGCAAAAGTGCAGCCAACACATTTCGCCTTAACAAAGGCTTTCTCGGGTCAGTTTTATACATCCACTGGTTTCCCTCAAAATACGTAATGTGCAATCAAAAGACAACAATCCAAGGCTTATAAAGGTAGTTCCTTAGGGCAGTTTCTAAGTGAACTTTTGTCAGTATGTTCCTCCTAAAATTTTTGGAAATCGTGAAGGCAGACGACGCAGAACTCATGGTCTCAGGGTCAGTCATTCCAACTCGTAGCAACTCAATATTCACTTAATCCAGAAAGCCCATCCTAAAGTTAATCCACGTAGTGAAGTCAGGAGGTGCCTCACTATGAGGTTTAGTAGTCATACATTGTACCTGCGTACGGCACGTACAATACAAAGTCAAGTCCTAATATCTTCCAAAGTCCCTGGAGGAGTTGCTTTCTGGATGAATTGATTATTGACATGCCACGAGTTGCAATGACTGACCGCAAGACTATGGTTCACTACGTTGTCTGACTTCACGTCTACAAATTTTTAAAAAACATAAGGAACTACGTATTTATAATGGAAAATCAGTGCTACCATTTTCAACATGATTATGGGAAAGAAGAAAATAAATAAGCATTGACTAAGCCAAATGGGTCTGACATTCTTGGTCAGCCTTTTGGTTTTTGTCAATGCGGTCTTGTTTTGACTTGGTTATTGTAACACATTATTGGTGCTGGAGCTGCCAGGCCCTCCATTATATCAAACATTGGCCCAATTTTTTTTTAAACTCAAAATGAACCCCTTGCCACAGTAGTCATTAATACTGGAAAAAAACTACTTTGTGTGCCGATATGCTCCTTGTGAAAGAGCGGAATGTTTTACTCACAGTGAAGCTAGCCGATAGATAAGGAGAGAGCTACCATTTTAATAAAAACAAAATGTATTTAACGCTGGACATAATTAGGGGCCCAAGTCCTAAAGAAAGTCACAAAAGTGCACTATGGTAAATGATCTTGCATTAGTTCAGATTTACGGCTTTCATAAATTTACAAGAATTTACAGAAGTATGCCAATAATTGCTCCTCGTAGAAGATATCTGTGAACTACATTTTACTACAAGTGAATACGCATGTGTAGATATGCTCATGCAAAAATCTGCTGAACATTTACAAATTTACTTTTCCTCCAACTTCTATTTTTCATAACCTTGGAATAAATTTAAATTCTGCTTTTGTCAGGCGTATGTTTCCAACCTTTCTCAGTATAAGAAACGTTTAAAGAAGAGCTGGTGAAAAACCCTAAAACTTGCAAGGTTTGCACAGACACAAAAGGGCATCCCAACCCTAAATATATTCCTTACCGCAGCCTCCTCAATATGTCGAACTGCAGGAAGGTGGCAAAATCAGTGAATTTCTAGTATTCAAACTATATTGAAACATGAGCCCTGACATAATGAGAGAGGCTATTATCAGAGCTCGTTAATGAAATTGCTGCCATACTTTCATACTTTTTCACCACACTAGTACCACCAAAGTGACCAGTAGATTTGTTTACAGGGCAAGTAGATTTATGAAGTAGCCTGTCCCATGGCCCAGTAGATATTTTATTAAATCTCAAACTCCTGGATGTAATTATGTCATGCAAATATTTCGGAAAACAAATATACCTTTTCCATAGAAATCAATTGACTGTCAGGAGAAATTACTCTTGCTCACTTTCAGCACAACAAATCTGTATTTTCCATCTTTTGTTAAAAAATATTAAATGTTCTGAGGAGATGTCTCGTTTTACTTTGGTATTTATCACTCGTTCTTGGGTGTTCCTTCTAAACACTTTTCACACAGGTTTAGGAACTTATTCTATTTATTATAGTTTTGTACCTGTTGAGGACGTTTATAGCTTTAAGCATTTTAATGTCATGGATAAAGGTAGCGTCATTTTGCCCCTCACATCAATCCCACACTATCATCACTTATTTTTATATTCTAAAACTTCGGTAATGTGGTTCACATTATAAAAAGAAATGTTGGTGTTGTAAACGTTCCAATCCAAAATATTTGGAATGAATCCGTGACTTCCAAGTTATTTTCTCTTCATTTGTAGATCAGGGACTTAGTCAGTCAGATATCTTTATTCGGCTATATTACACAATAACCATGAAAGTACAATTAAAAAAAACACATCATCAGTTCAACATCAGATAAATGTACAATACAAAATAGTAAAAATTCAAGGTATCCAACTTCATAAAAAAATATCATGCAGATAACTCAGTACGTCTTAATTAGTTATTGAGTTCCGTGAAATAAAAACATTTTTAAGAAAAGCCGACAGATGCAACAGTAAAAATATCATTTAACCTCAGAATAGCTAAAAAGGCAGGTCTACATTGTCTAAATTCATACACTTTAAAATGGGCAGGATCCACCTTTTACTGGGAATTGAATAAAATGTACAGAAAAATAAAATGTGAATGTCCTATTACTTACCGGTAATCTTCATTACTCCGGGTCCCGTTGTCCTCGTCCCCTTCATTAATAACAAGTGAGATCTACTATCTCTCAGACAGAAAAAAGAAAGTAGGAATGCTGGTACGCCCCTCCCTCTCCCTATAGGGAGTACATAAGGGTACAGTACCCAGCATGCCTCCTGAACCACCAAGCCCAAGATGAGGGCCGGAAAGCCCGGGAGGGAGGGAGGGATGTAATGAAGGGGACGAGGACAACGGGACCCGGAGTAATGAAGATTACCGGTAAGTAATAGGACATTACCCCAAGGTCCCTCCTGTCCTCGTCCCCTTCATTAATAACAAGTGAGAATACCCAAGCAGCACCCGGCCATCATCAAACAAAAAACCACCAGGACACAGCAGAACAGCAACACCCAGCAATTTATTGCAAACAACAGCACAGCACAAAAGAAAACAAGGGGATCAGGAACACACAGCCCGAAGAACCCCCAAACCAAAGTTAGTGTCATCCCCCAGAACATTCTGGATACGGTAATGCCTAACAAAGGTATTAGCAGAAGCCCAAGTAGCGGCCCTACAAATTTCCGAAAGGGACACCCCACGAACCTCTGCCCAGGAAGCAGCCATACCCCTAGTAGAACGCCCCTGAACCCCAGCCGGGGGAGGGGAACCAGAAAGGGAATAGGCCAGAACAATAACCTGCTTCAACCAACGCCCAATGGAAGAAGTGGAAGCCCGACCACCCCTGGAGACAGCACCAAAAGAAACAAACAGGGAGTCAGAAAGCCGGAAATCCCGGGTCCGATCCAAATAAACCCGCAAAGCCCGGCAAACATCCAGCAAGGACCAAGGGAGGTCGTCCCCGTCCACCGGAGCCGAAAGCAAAGCAGGGAGGACCAGCTCCTGTGAGCGATGAAATTGGGAGGAAACCTTAGGGACGAAAGAGGAATCCAAACGAAGGACCACCCCGTCAGCAGAAAAGGACAGAAAGGGTTCTCGAGCCATCAAGGCACCCAGCTCCCCCAGGCGACGAGCAGAAGTGATAGCCACCAAAAAAACAACCTTCAGCGTGACAAACTTGATATCCACCTCTTCCAAAGGGTCAAAGGGAGCAGCAACCAGTACCCTCAAAACCAAGGGAAGATCCCAGAGAGGAAAAGACGGACAAACGTTTCTCGAACCCATCCCAAAGGAACTGGAGAACATCCGGCAAAGGACAAACCAAGGGAGACAAAGCCATGCCAAGACACCAACGCTCAAAGTTGCCCCAATGCCGACCATAGGATTGAAGGGTAGAAGGCTTCCGAGATTGCTGAATAGCCAAGGCTAAATGCTCCGGGAGACCCCTACGCCTCCACCCTTGCCTCTCAACCGCCAAACCGACAGCCGAAGCCGCCGGAGGGGCAACATCGGAGACGACCGCAAGGGAGACGGAAGGAAGGGGAAGAACCATGGACCCTGAACAGCCAACAGCATCAGCGTGGGGAACCAAGACCTGCGGGGCCAGAAGGGCACCACCACCACCACCTCTCGATCCTCCCGCAACAGGCGGGACAGAAAGCGAGATATCAGAACCAGAGGAGGAAAGGCGTACAGCAGGCGAGACGGCCAAGGAAGGGACAGAGCATCCACCCCCCAAGAACCCTCCTGAGGAATCCCGGAGAAGAAGCGGGGAAGCTGCGCATTGAGCCGGGAAGCAAAGAGGTCCAGAAAGGGCTGACCAAACCTCACGCACACCAGACGAAAGGCCCCCGGTGTCAATGCCAACTCCAGGGATGCAGGAAAAAAACGACTGAGGGCATCCGCCACCCCATTGTCCACCCCCCGAACATGTACAGCCCCCAGGGACAGAAGATGGCACTCCGCCCAGCAAAACAACGGGGACACCACCGCGTTCAGGGACCGAGAACGGATACCGCCCTGGTGATTTAGGTAGGACACCGTCACTGAATTGTCCGACCGAACCAACACATGGCGGCCCACCAGAAGAAGTCGAAACCCCCTGACAGCTCGACACACAGCCGACAACTCCCGCCAGTTCGAAGACTGACGACCCTCCAGAAGGGACCACCGACCCTGAAGGCAGTCCGACCCCAAAGTCGCACCCCAACCCAGAGCGCTGGCATCCGTCGTAAGTACCACCGGAGGAGGAGACTGCAGAGGCAAGCCCTTGTCCAGACTGGAAGACAGAGACCACCAACGCAGGGCAGGAAGGATACGGAGAGACACAGGAACAAGAAGGGACAAATCCCCCGACAATGGATCCCACCGAGACAGCAGGTAGGACCACAGAGGACGAAGATGGAAACGTGCCCATGGAACCGTGAACACAGTGGCGGCCATCAAGCCCAGAAGACGCAACCACAGGCGGACCTGAAACGACCTCCCCACAAGAAACCGATGAGCCAGAGAACACAGGGTCACAGCTCGATCCACCGGCAGGAACACCCGATTCAGATCTGTGCGGAAACGGGCCCCAATGAACTGCAAGTCCTGAGTAGGGGGGAGCCGGCACTTGGGGAGATTCAACAGGAACCCATGGTCCCTCAAAGCAGCACACACCACCCGCTGATCCGACAACAACCGCTCCGCTGAGGGGGAATGCAGGAGCCAGTCGTCCAGATACGGGTAAACCATCATCCCTTGGAGATGCAAGAAAGCTACCAAGGGAGCAACCACCTTCGTAAACACCCTGGGAGCCGACCTCAGGCCAAACGGGAGAACCACAAACTGGTAATGGACCCCCCGAAGGCAAAAGCGCAGGAAGGGACTGGAGAGAGGATGGACAGGGACGTGATAATAGGCATCCTGGAGGTCCAGAGAGCACATGTAATGACCCTGCAGAACCAGGGGAATCACCCTCTGAAGAGTCTCCATTTTGAACGGGATCCGCACCACAAACTTGTTCAGGGCCTTGAGATCCAGAACAAGGCGAAACCCTCCCGTCACCTTGGGTACCAGGAAAATGATGGAGTAAAACCCCCGACCCCACTCCCCCGGAGGCACCGCCTGAATCGCTCCTTTGTCCAACAGCGACTGAATCCCCCGAGAAAGTTCCGCCCGTTTGGACGGGCAGGATGGCCAAGGAGTCGGACGGACCCCCGAGTCCGGAGGCAGGCTGGAGAACTCCACTCGATACCCCAGGCGGATCACGTCCAGGACCCACAAGTCTGAACAGGAGGACATCCAGGCCGGAAGAAATAACCGAAGCCGACCACCTACCAATGGTCCGACCTCGGACCCCAGATAGTCAGGAACGAGGCTTCGCAGGAGGGGACTTCGCCTTCCTGTCCCGTCCCCGACCAGGCTGAAAACGGCCACGAGCTCTGGAAAACTGTCTGCGAGAAGAGGGTCTAAAAAAAGGCTTCGGCTTAGAAAAGGCAGGAGCAGCCGTGGGCATCTTGAAAGAAGAGGAATGTTTCTTCTCCTTAAAAAGACGATGAAGCTTCCCCTCCAACTCAGCTCCAAACAACATGGAACCCTGAAACGGCAGACGCAGGGCAGCAGTCTTCTGGGCAGAATCGGTCTTCCAATCCTTGAGGACCACATTCCGACGAGCCGCTATACAAGCACCCCCAGACAGAGCGGAGGCCCGAACCACGTCAAAGGAAATGTCAGACAAAAACTCAACCTGACGCTCGATGTGTGCCAGAATATCAGCGCAGTCAGTGGTATCATCCATAGAATCAAATAAATTCTGCAAGTCAGACAGAAGAGACTGTGTCACATAGGTCCCATAAATACCCGCCCTCAGGGCCAAATGGGAGCCAGAATAAACTTTACGAAGAGAGGCGTCAACCCTCTTATCCACAGGGTCACGCACCACAGCATCTTCGGCCAAGGAAGTGCGACCAACCAGACTGGCCACCACAGAATCCACAGGGACCGAGTCCGGCAAGTCCTTCGCCATATCCTGAAGAGGATACAGCTTCGCCATGAAGCGGGGCATCAGAATGCGATCGGGATCCTTCCACTCCCGATCCAAAACCTCCCGCACACTAGGATGCACCGGCATAACCGTAGGAGCAGAATACTGGAACTGGCGAAGGAGAGAACCTCCCGACGAACCAGGCACACTATCCGCCGGAAATCCCATATTTTCCTTGATATGGCTCAGCAAATCCGGCAACATGTCCTTGTCAACATACTTGCCCTTTACCAGATCAGCGTCCAAACCACCATCCTCAGAGCCAGAGGACGAAGAAGAGGAGGGAGAAGGAGGGGGCACACCTCTAGCCCGCGACCTGGACTTATTCTTAGAACCCCCAGGCCTGGAACCACCCATCTCCAGCAAGGACTCCCGGATGAGAGCCTTCAACTTCGCATCCCCCTTCGAACGACGCCTGGAGCGCCGGGGATCAGGAGAAGGGGAGGAGGAGGAAGGTGAGGAGGTGGAGGACTCCTCGACATGCTTGCGCTTTCGGGAATGTTTCCCCATCAGAGAAAGCCCCAGCAAGCAGGACAGACCAGCAGGCAGGAAAACCAGCAAGAAAATGAGGAGCCCAGGCAGCAGCAGGAGAAACAGCAACCAAACGCCTGCAGCAGCACAAATCAGCACAGCGACCGTTATCCCCAAGAATAAGGACGAAATGCAAGGAACAAAGCATATCCAGTCAATTTAAATGCCCCAAAACCGCTATGCGGTACTTACTGCAGGAACCGGCAAACAAGCCTCACACCGCCCGCAGCCGGGAACCTCAAACGCCTGACTTCCGCTTCCAAAACCAGGAAGTCAGGCAATGGCCGGAAGGAAGCGCCCCAGCAACCACGGAGCCGCCGCACCTCCCGGAGCCTCAGAAGATAATGGCCGCGTCTTGCACAGCCCGGCGGCACAGAGACGCGGCCCGACACTGCTTCCATGCCTCCAGAGCCTCACCCCGCCGGAACCGACCAAGACTCCCACGAGCAGGGACAGAGGCGGCAGACAGCGTCACAGGAGACTCCTCAAGCCCGGCAGGAGAAGTCAGCCCGGAAGAACCAGCCCCCACCCGAGGCCAAGCCCCAGGTGAGACCCCAGGAGCCCAACCGCTCCTGGACCTACAAACAGAAAACTGTCGACAGACAGAAAAAAGAACAGGAGGCATGCTGGGTACTGTACCCTTATGTACTCCCTATAGGGAGAGGGAGGGGCGTACCAGCATTCCTACTTTCTTTTTTCTGTCTGAGAGATAGTAGATCTCACTTGTTATTAATGAAGGGGACGAGGACAGGAGGGACCTGGGGGTAATATCAGGTTGTTCAGACGAATCGTCACACGGACACTTGATAATTAGCCTAGACCAATCGTTCACAGTAGGGAAACTTAGCAACCTAAATAAGATCCCAAATCTAAGACGGATTAATAAGAACCTATCAAAGTCTCTCATTTGTAGTTTAAAATATGGTTGGGTAACATTTGCGGTCATTATCAGTTGATGTGAAATCACAGATTTTTTTTATTGAATTCCACATTTAACCTACATTTTTCCAAATAGTGTATACATAGTTTCTTCAGCTCTTTCCTAGATATCGAAGTCAGCGTTGTGGGTTCTTCATAATACTGTAAAAAAAAAAAAACAATATTCCCGAGGAATGTCTTGATATACTGTAACCATCTCATCTTGTGGGCACAGTCAAGATTTAAAGCGTCCCTCAAAATGAGGCGATTAAAGGAACATTCCTCTATGGACCATACCCTGTGCCACAATAAAACCGGCTGTACCTTGATAATATCTTCCAAATACTGCAGTCCAAGTTCAGTGTGACAATTGAAAGTGGGTAGCTGTGCGCTCAATAAATGCAATAATAATAATAATAAGGGAACGGTTTGAGCAAAATCTAAAGGTTTGGAGTCAATGTACATTGTTTTCCTGGCTTTTAGTTTACGGGGACCACAATTCATACAAAAAGTTTTTGTGGAATTGACTCTCAAATCCAAATTGGTCATAAAAATAGCAAATGATGTTATCATTTTTTGCATTGCTAGAGGAGTCCTGGCCATCAATACTGCATCATCAGCATAAATTAATGCTGGTATTGGACGATTTGAAGCCAGTGGGATGTCCTAGCATTCATGCAGTAAAATGTTCTCGAGGTCATTAATATAAATAGTAAATAAAAATGGGGCCAGGACACATCCTTGTCGTACACCCCTGGCACTGCTAAACATCCTGGTGCATTACCCGTTTTTTCCAAATCTAATCGAGGCCCTAGCACCATTATATAAATCCTTAAGAAATTGGATAATGTTATCCGCCACCCCCAAACGTTGTAAAATTAGCCACAACTTACTGTGGGTCACACAGTTAAAGGCGGATGTAAGATCTACAAAAGTTAAAAACATCCTACCACCTTAAGCTTTAGTATATTTCTCCAGGAGGATATGTAAATGAAGGCACTGATCTACAGTACCAATTCCTTCCCTGAAGCCATATTGGAGGTCACTTATTATATTGTGCTCATCTGCCCATATTTGTAAGCGATTTAAAATTACTCTGCCAAGGATTTTAACTGTCGAGTCTAACAATGATATAGGGCGGTAGCACGCGCAACTAGTCCTATCGCCCTTTTTAAAAATTGGCACTATAATAGACTCGTACCAAGTAGGTAACAATCCCACTGAGCAGGAGGCATTAAAAAGTCGAGTGAGTAGTGGCGCCCACAAATTCATGTTGTTCTTAAAAATGTCCACTGGGACCCCGTCGGGGCCCGGAGCCTTTCCCCCCAGGCTAGATTTAATACTCAAAATAACTTCTTCTACTTTAAAATCCAGTTCAGTTACACTCTTAGAGAAAATGGGTGCCTGCTGTAATACCTCATGTCTCAAATTGTGGTATGAATACTATAAAGGGTTTCAAAGAAACATACCCAATCGTCTTCGGTAATTACAATCTCAATCCTAGCCCTAGAATTATCGTTAAAAAAGGGAGCATTTACTGCCTTCCAGAAGGCTGTCATGTCACGGGATTGTGAGGCATCGCATAGGGCGTCCCAGGCCTCCCTCTTCAAAGCATCCTTCCTTCTTTTTTGAGCCACGTTGTATCCCCTCCGCTGTTCCCTAATCAAAAGCGTGTCCCTGACAGGGGAATTCAAGGCACGTTTAAGATTAGAATAGGCCTTGGTACACAAAGTGTCAAACCATCTGGGATTTTTCCCTTTGTTTTTCTTTGCCTCAACCCATAGTCCGGCCTTTAGTTGTGCACTGATGACATTGAAATTACTAATTATATCGGTGTTCTCACTTGTCTCACTCAAGCAAACATCAAAACTGGATTTGCAGATCTTAATTAATTTTTGAAGAAAATCATCAGGCACCACCCTAGACCACTTCAGTGCGTATCCATTCTGTCTTTGCAGGGCGAGATTGTGAGAAGAACACCTAATTTCTTGATCTTTCAGAGGGTCAAAAGATGGTTTTACAATTTCCACCCTTAAGGGGAAGTGGTCGCTCAGGGGGTTTTCTAGCGTTTTATATCTCAGGGCATTATCTTGATAATTTGTCGATGTCAGAATAAAATCAATTACTGAGAATACCCCTCTACCATTAAAAGTAGGGGAGAATGGCATTTCTGGTTGACACATTATATTTGCAAAACCCAAATCACATGTAAAAACGATTTCGTTCAAGAGGTCCCCAATGTCAGAGTGATCAAAATGTGTCAAATTCATATCGCTGTCTAGTATAAGGCCACATACCCCCTCTCTCCCCTTGTGCAAGGAGGACAGTTAAAATCACCTCTCCATACAACAATAGTCTCTTTAGAATCCTTGCCTACCGAGCTACAAATATAATTTCTAAGGTTTTTCAAAACATTAGGTACATCTCTTAAGGGAACATTATTATAAAAATTCACTATCAATGAACACAATTTTTTGTCGATATGAATCCTAACCACGTGATAAAAACAGGTATTATATAAAATCTCGATTTTATCATATTTAAAAAGGTTAGAAACATATGTGCAAAGCCCACCTTTGTCTCTGCCTCGTAATGAGCTAACAGCAGAAGTAAATATAGTTTTAAAACCCATCAAGTGGTGCTCATATACCGTCCAAGTTTATTGCAAGCTAATATCATATTCGTTAACAAGTTTCACCCAATTGTAATTATCTAGCTTGGATCTCAAACAAGCAACATTCCAATACAGTATAGACCAGGTATCCTTCTTAGTCAGATTACCACGGGCCACCTCGACTACTGCATTACCCTCATTGTGTACATTATTAGTCCCTTGTTCTGTAGTTTCAATGTTATTCTCTGAGCCCAATTGCGCCACCTCAGTAACTACTCTGGGTCCTGGGAATTGCTGAATAAGACCTAGAGTTACATATTTGCCCATCGCAATTTCAGGTGGTGACTCTCCCTGGGATTTCACAATATTCTTCTCCCTTATTGGTCAATCTACACACCCTAGCCCGGACAGGCAATCATAACGGTTGCTCGTTGGGACATTGAACCTATTTCCCAAAGGGAAGTTAAAGCCATCTCGTTGCATACTGTAGCAGGAAGGGCCTGTAAAAGCGGTAAAGGGTGGGGGATAAAAGTATCTTAAATCAAAACAGCAAATACCCCCCAAATTCCTTTGCTTATAGAAACTGCTTAAATACTGTACCACTCGTTGGTCTCTGAAATTTACGACGATACAGTCCCCATCCTTATCCTTTGTTCTATGGCCCACCCAACTTACTCTGCGAACATTTAATATTTCGCCATGCAAATCTGGTCTTTAAAGGTCTATTCCTACTTAACCAATACATGGTTTTATTTTTTAATTCATAATTGGTTTCAGTTTTATCATGGTTCAACTCCGGCACACCTGTTAATACTATTACGTAGGGTGTTGACTCCGGAGGGAGGTCCAAGATTTGGCTACTACAATACCTTTTGCTCTATGTGGAGTAGCAGTATTGGGCATAGTCCTAATATCCTTTTAATCTTGTGTTGTCCCTAGCACCCAGACCTTCTTCCCCTCCTTCTCTTTCCTGGCGCTTAGATCTTCCTGGAGATGGTTTATTGCCCACTGCAATGTTTGACGCCAATCCTAGTGTCTCATTATTACATGAGACAGAGGTTTCAGGTAATATACTTTGGAGATTAGAAGGAACAATAGTTCCCTTTTTAGGTTCAGTTGGTCTACTCTCAATCAGTTTACTCAAAATTACAGAGTTTGCCCTAGTTGCCTGTTCGAGCAGCTCTAACTTATCGCTAATCCTTTTTGATCTCTCTACTAATAGTAGGATTAGAGATTTCACCAGTTGTTACATTTTTTCAATGAAACCCTCTCTACTATCAAGATTTGAACACACTGTTTCAACTACGTCTCTATCTTTGTGAGATAAAGTGCAAGAGGGCATCAAGTTCTGAACATGGTTTACTGAACTGTGACTGCCCTCAGTTGTCAACACCGCTACGTTAGGAATTCTACTGGGTTTCGTCTTTTTAGCCCAGCCTCCCTTCTGCGAATTACCACCCGCTTCCTTTTTACAATAGGGCACGTACCCACAGGGCAGTTGGGCGGTTTATTAACTCCAGCGAATGAATTCGGTAGATGATTTAATAAACTAGTGCTAGAATCCGACGATATGTAAGTTAAAGACGAATCACTGCTATCGTCATTTACACTGGAATCCACAGTAGCCAGTCTATCTGGCTGATGTGCAATTCCTGCTTCTACGGGAAGATTGTGTATTGGTCTGATCAGGAGAGGGTGCTACCGCGATTGCCCCCAAAGATGAGCGTCTAAGATACATCGGATCAAGGAAATGAAATGAAAATTATATTTGTATAGCGCATAACTACCCTGAGGCCTTGCAGCGCTTTTGGCTAGAGTCAGAAAGGCGATAGGATAGGGCGCTACCAGGCTCTTCCGAACAAATGAGTTTTTACAAGCTTTCTAAATGCCAGCAGATTGTTGTTCTCTCTAAGGGCAAGAGGAAGGGAGTTCCATATTCTCGCAGCATTGTGTGAGAATGAGCGGCCACCCCAGCGGGCCTTGTTTATCTTAGTAGTGGTGGCCAGATGTAGTGAGCTGGAGCGGAGAGCTCTGTGGTGGAGGTAGGGGGTGGCTAAAGGGTGCATTATGGCTGGACCTGTTTTACGTATGGCTTTCTGGACCAGACACATGGCTTTAAACTGTACCCTAGCTGCCATAGGAAGCCAATGCAGCTTCCTCAAAGCAGGTTTGGCCGACTGCCAGCGCAGAATTTGGAAAAGCAGTCGGGCCGCACAGTTTTGGGTGACCTGGAGTTTGTTGATCACAGCCACCGGAGCTCTCAGGTAAAGAGCATTACCGTAATCCAGGCGAGAAAGTATCAGAGCGTGCACCATGATTCTCCTCGCCTGGAACGGAAGCAAAGGGAGAACTTTCCGGAGCATTCTCATCAGCCCAAAGCAGGTGGATGAGGTTTTGGTGGCCTGGAAAGTTAAGTCAAGTGATTTGTCTAGCCAAACTCCCAAGCTTTTTATCTGTGGTTTGGGAGGAGGGGGGGGGACCTAGGCGCGTAGGCCAGATGGAGGCCAAGATGGTAGTTGAAGGATTGCCCAATAGCATGATTTTCGTTTTTCCCCCATTTAATCTGAGGCAGTGCCTCTAAACAAGGGCTCAGAGTGCTAGACGACCCCTCAGCGTGGTTCAATGAGACCACAAGCTGGGTGTCGTCTGCATAGGTGACAATTCGAACACCAAATGGATGGACTATCTCTGCTAAGGGCCTCATGTAAACATTAAAAAGTGTGGGGCTCAGGGCAGAGCCCTGGGGGACCCCACAACTAAGTGGCTGCTTGGTGGATGCAACCTCTCCTTAAAAGACCTGAAAGAAGCGCTCGTCCAGGAAGGAGGTGAGCCATGTCAGAGCCACGCCCGACACTCCCATGCCATTAAGTTGATGTAATAAAGTGGCACGGTTAACCGTGTCGAACGCGGCGCTGAGGTCTAACAATATGATTGCCGCTTTTCCTCCCCGGTCCAGCACAGTTCTTGTTTCCTCGGTCACTGCCAGCAGGGCTGTCTCAGTCCCATGTTTGGGACGAAATCCTGTCTGGGAGGCACACAGCAGATCGTTGGATTCTAAGTATTCTACTCAGATGTTGTTATGTGCTTTTCGAGCAATTTGCTCATCCAGAGCAACAGGGAAATAGGGCGGAAATTAGCCAAGTTGCTTTGGTCCAAATTGGGCTTTTTTAAAAGAGCCCTGACCATTGCACATTTCCAAGAAGTCGGAACTGTGCTCGAGAGGATTGAGGTGTTAAGAACATCAAGAATGGCTGGACGGATTAAATCAATGACAGAGGTGAGGAACTGTGGCTGTGCTGGGTATCTGGGGGATCCTGAGGTGACTTTGGGAATTATTTTATCCAAAGAGACAGAGTCTAGTAGGGTAAATTTTTCCAGCACGCAGGCAGCCGGTATGCTGGGGCTCCCTAATGTAGCAGCATCAGGTTTTATTCTGTCAGGGGCAAAAGATGAATAGATGGTCTGAATCTTCTGATGAAAAAAAGTTGCTAGGTTATTACAACGAGCAAGTGCCCCATTTAAAGGTGCTCGCTCTGAGGGAGGGGAAATCAGTGACTTGGCTATCAGGAAAATTTCCTTAGGAGCATTTGCAGCTGAATTAATTTTAGTTTCATAAAACCGGGCTTGAGTCGTCTTAATTTCAGTTTTGTAGAGCCTAATTACGGCTCTATAGTCTGCCTTCGTGTGTTGTGAACGATCTTGTCTCCAGATCCTTTCTAGTTTACGGCATGATTGTTTCATGTCCCTTAATCTGAGGGTATACCAGGGGGCGCTACTTTTTGCCTTTTTATCAAGGGACAATCGTCTTTCAGTTAATGCAATTTCATGTTCCAGGACCAATGTGGCCCTGGCAATGAACACATGTGGAGTACCTGTAACACCCCCACCCCTCCATGTACTTGCTGGCATGATCCTTTTCCCGTTTTTGAGTGCCATCAATTTCACAAGTGGGATATCAGTGATGTAAAAAATACAATTTAACGATTCAAAATGGACAGGTTATGCAATCAAATATTTCCTAGTAATAAAATTATAAATAAGTCTTACAAGGGGATCAACGTTAGAGAGGTGGCCCAGCCCAGTCTCTTCCTGTCTCAGACGGGGCCGCCCTTGGCCCGGGCTTCGCCCGGCTCGTCCCGCGTTGCGGGGGGGGAAAAGCTCCAATTAATACTAGGTGGTGGGAGGGGCTTTAGCTGCACGTTGGACCCAATGCCTCCTGGGTCTTGAAGTCCTTATGGCGGTGTTCCTGTGAGCCCCAAGCTGCCTGGTTCAAAATTAGCCGCAGCTTCTCCCGCGAAGCGGGAGGCGCAAGGTGTTGGCAGGTAAAGCTTTTCTTTTTCAAATAAAAGAGCCCCTTCTGAGCCCAAGGACAGCGTTCGCTCAAGAGATGTGTGCGCAGCCATCAGGGACTTGATATGGATGCATTTGGCTGGTCTTCAAAATGTGTTGAGCCTCATCAACAGTTGAGGAGTTAGTGGTCTGTCCGTGGGTTGTTGGAAAAACACAGGGAGGCTCTTCTAGGAGAGTTAAAACTGCTGTTAAGACTTAAAATAGGAAATACTAACGATGCAGCTGATCTATAAGTGAATGTGAACAATTCAAGTAAGTCAAAATATCAGAGGCTAATGAAAAAAACAGGTGCTTTTTTCAAAGGTTGAGCTACAATATGAGGTTATTTATTCAAGTGATTGACAGAGATTTTGGCGTATGGTAAATACTTTTTAGATTTATTCCCTGAAGGGTTCTAAATAGATTCTTCCTGAGGTGCCTGATAGTATTAACCCAGCAAATAATGTTTTGTGACATGTGGTCAATAAATAATGTGTACTCTTTCACCTGTGCATCTTAGTAAGACTATCAAGAGTATGAAGTTAGAGATGGCTAATGTATAGTTTAAAGATGGAAGAATGAACATAAACAATATACACCAAATTACATTACCACAAAGGCAGGGCTGCAGACTTGCCCCATCCTACTTGGTCTGTATTTCGCTGGATTGCTACAATGCTTGGCAAAAACTCATTTTTCTCTGAACAGTTGAAGATGTCCTTGTTGCGTGCTTACTAGACGTAAATGATATGTTTTCATGGAGTATACCCCAAAGTAAATTGGAAGCCCTTCAACAGTATTGTCCTGTAAACAAACTTTGTTAATGCAGTAAATCTAAAACTGTTCTCTTTGGGGACAAGACTCACAACTTTACATGGTGACCTTTTTTGACAATAAACAAGAAAATGTAACTTTTGCAAACGCCATTTTGAGCTCATTGAGTCTGTCATAACACGACCATTACAAAGACTGATTCTTTTGTCCATCTTGGGCTCACTTCGATTTAACCGTCTGTTTGGTGGACTATCAGTTAGATCCTGGTTGAAGGCCTTTGAGGACAAAGTAGTGTCCCCTACTAGCTACTAGCTTGTGATGCTACCGCTTTGAAAAACCATGTTTAAAACATCTGTTCTATCTACCACCTATCTGTCTTTGTACCTGTCAAGGTTTATTGGGCTTAATTTCTTTGTTTTGTTGTGCCCAACACGAGTGTTAAGATTCCTCTACTCTTTCAGACTATGTGACGAAGAGAAGGTCACTTATTTGTGGTTTGTCTTGGCTTCTAATTTCACACCAGAATATCTTCTGCCAGTAGGAAGAGATGACTTGAGCCTACAGCTCCTTACTAGTCCTTATGTGTGATGGTAGCAAGGAGGGAGCACGTATATTTTACCTCTATCAGCGGCACATGTTATAGAATGTCAAATGATGTGGGAGAGATGTAAGCATGCAGTTTACTCATGAAAAGGAAAGGCCTCCTCTCCAGTTTGGGATTTCAAATATGTGAAACACCCAAGTTAGAGTCCACATCAGAGCAACAATCTGATAGAGGGCTTTCGGCTCCACTCAGGGATCCTTTACTGGTGGGATAGTTGATGTGCAACATAGAGACCACCAGTAAGGAGATAGTTGCTAGGTCTGTGGAACCAAATACAGTGGAAATGGAGTCTATATTTTCTAACAGGCAATCTCCACCAACCCTAATTTTATATTAAAACGCCAGGCTCCATATTTGGTTCCAAACCAACTTGTTTCTCCTACAATTATGAATGTTCATTGGGTTCCTGTTCAGTGTGGATCATTGACAAGAGTGATGATCCTATGTAACCTGTTACCTTGCTTTCAAGTTTCTTTTAATCAGTTTAATTGAAGTTAAACAACTATTATTAGTAATTTTATAAATTTGATGTAATGTACAACAGATTATAATATACTTCATTTTCTTAACTAAAACATGAACACACTAAACGTATTTCTTTCCCTTCCTTTAGGTCTGTCTGTGCTTGAAATCTGTTTAATTATAGCCATGAAACACCTGCATGATATATATGACGGCGAACCTTTTAATTTTCAGATGGTCCAAAATGGTAAAGTGTCCATTTAAAATATAATGAGTTTTCCGTAGAGGTCGTTGCCTTAAATATTTTTTTATTGATTGTGACAATATTTCTTGCCAATGCAGAGTTTCAGAAGTTTATTCAGAGGAAGGCTCACTCGGCATATAACTTTGAGACACCCGTGGTCATGAAGGTAAGCATGTTTCTTTTGGCATGAAAAATACTGTTACCAGTGTAACCGAAAGGAATTATCAGATGTAATTGCACTTATCAAGGGTAAAAAAACTAGACTTCTTTTTCTCTCAACTCCTGATTGTCCACCCCATTTCAGATCCTAACATTTGGCTGATGATCGTATTATGAATATTATTTAGATCATCTTTGTGTCACTGGAGCATGATTAAGCTCAAGAACATTCATAACTTTAGCCATCCAAATCAGGATACCTTTGATGAACAGAAGTTGTATGGGGCAAGGAAGTGCTTTGTCTCAGTACATAAGTGGCAGGAGCCCAAGGTTTTTCTGCAGTGTGTGCCAGCTGCTGCTAACACCATCCTATTGTACCACCCATGCCAGTCCACTGCTGGTAATGGGCAGTTAACAGCGCATAGCACCCTAAGCATTCACCTTCACCCCAACCATTGCCGTCATCTTCCTTGCTATACTTCGCATCTTCCTGTCTGGAAGGCCTGCAAGGGAGCATGTGGCAGATTGAAGATTTTGAGGTAGTGCCAGCGTAATTATCGCTGACTGAGTGGCTGTCGAGAGTGCGGTCATAGACTAGGGTAGTGAGTGTGGTCATAGAACAGGTTGTCAACGGCCCTCTCACTTATGACTAAGAGGCCGCTAACAGGGCAGCGACTGACAAGGTAGCTGTCCATAGACTGCGCCGGCAGATGACAGCTAACAAGTGCATCATAGAAGGTGGGTGGCCAATTGACTTGAAGACCTTTACTGATGAGAAAGATGCTGCAAATTAGAAAGTAATCGAGAAGCCATGGTTGAACTTGAAGTTTGACAGAGGGGCCATCAACATGTTAATTATTTATGCAGAAGGAGACGCATTTAAATAGTTGTTGATTATTCTGTTGAAGATTTTTGTATACTGGATTTGTCATAGGACATGCCACCAGAAGTGTGCTTCTTAGAGGCAGGAGCAGAGGATTTGTTGAGGAGATCGAAAGAGATGCTAAGGTAGAGGCTCTGAGTAGGTTCTTCGAGTGGACGTATCCCTATTCCAGGTTCCACTTTTTGGCCTTGAAAGGAGAGGAGGATGAGGCCAGTTCTGACAACGCAGTTTTCAGTGCAACAAGATGTTCTCTCTTTGAGAATCTTGTTGCTGAAGGTCTTTCAGATTTTGTGTTTTTAGCAAAATGACCCATTGATGAAGTCTGTAAATAGATAGGTGTGGGTTTGTCAGAATAAACACTCTTGGCCCCACAGGAGTTACAGCCCATAAAAAGGTGTTTCTTTTGCGAAGGTTTGTCCGCTATGAGGTTACTTAAGTCACCCCAAGGGTCAGGCACAAAAGAAGCAAAAAAGCTTACCTTTTCACAGTGTGATGCTGTGAGGAAATACAAATTCGAGAGAGGCCGAACAGAAAACCTATATTAACCAGACAAAAGGGCAAATATCATAGGATTCAAATTCACTCTCTTGATGTATGGCGGGAAATCTGAGCTCTTCAGCCTCAAAGGGTCGTTGGAGCACTGTCTCGCCACCTGATTGGCCAGGATTTGGGTCACATAACGAGGTTGCGGGGCTTCGTGAAGCTAGTGGCTGTTGTCAGTGTCACTTAAGACCTGCCTGTGCTGTGGCACCATTTAAAAAACATTTGTGCATGCAGGTGAGCCAGTGGACACACCTACTCATGAAGAGATCCCTGGCAGCTGCCCATGTGTCATTAACACACCCCATCCGGGGACCAACAAGTAGTAAGTTCATAATCTAGAGTGCACCCACAACACTGACTGTAAACAATCTAGGTCCAGATAAATAAACGCAGGTAGTGACAACTGGCAGCAGTGTTCAATAATGCTATTGGAAGCTGTTGTAAAGAACACTCCTGATATCTTAGGTTTAGTACCTTACCTGAACAGTATATGCTACATACTGCATTTACCTACCAATGATGGTTGACTGGCATTGTTGAGCTGCTGCAATATGAATAAGTTGTGAAGAGCTGAGCAGTCTACATTACTATGAGACTCCCTTTCAGATTGCAGAGTTATCACATCTCAGGCTTCACAGTTTGAGATAGAAGGTTTTAATATATGTAGGACCACTTGCTGTGAGCATTCTCATTGGTTAATTAATTCGCTACCTACCCTACTTGATGTATTACGCTAATGTAAATGGATCATGCCAAAGTTACTTAAGTAGAAGAAGCGCAGTCACTCTAAATGCCAGACTGTATGTGCACAGTAAGGCCAGTGGCATCATCCACCTAATTTTATCTAACAAAGACAAACCTGAAAGTTCTTTGTCTACTTCTTATTCTTTCCACTGAACCAAGTATCCGGGCAAGCATAGGGAAAAAGATGAGTTCTATGCCATAAGTATACTACTGTGGACTTTGGCGGTTCTCCCCTCTTTAATTTTGCCTACTTCAACAGTTTTTATTGCCAGGGAAAATGTAATCAGCAGCCAGTGATCGGAGTGGTGGCTGCATGCATCAGGGGCACTGCTTCCCCGCAGTTTGTAACTTTCCATCTAGGCCTCAAAGCATTTTTACCTGGCTCCAATAATGTGTCAAGGCTTTGGTGAAAGCTGATAAAATACAGTGTATTTTGTAAAGAAGTTTGTGAACTCCCAAGCAGGCAACGGTAACCTACACTAGTTGTCCTCTGAATTCATGCAGGCCGCCATGTTGAGCACCTCTCACAACGTCTACGGTGCTGGTGGCTCAGTTCAAGCCCACGGTGTCGCTGGTCGTTGATGTCGTCTCAATAACATAGGGGTTGGACAAATATGACTGCTACTGAAAGTTCCAAGCAACCAAATGTTAAGTGTGAGAAGTGGGTTGGGGAGGTGGAGTGATAAGAGGTCCGTCCATTCATCCACTTTAGAGCACGTTTTCTCAAGTTTGATGACATGCCTCACACAGAAACGTAGACGCACTTGGAAACAGTTGAACGCCGAAATGAGGGTGGGTAACTCAGTGTCCTAGGGCGTGGCAGTGAAAGGTTTGTTCTATACGGTAATGATTCTTAGCTGCTAAAACAATCAAAAAATGTGTTTCTTCTGCGTTCCAAATCACAGAATTGGGTTCGTTACATTTAAGAATTGCACAGTGCATTTATGAGAGAGGAACTCCCGCTGACGTAGCCGAATTAGCGTCGACAAGGGGGATTTATCAGTGGGACTGACCAATCGTGTTTGGGGGATACTTGCATACACTTGACACGGCCAGACTCGACCTGGAAACATGGGTACGTTTACAGGGGGAAAAGGGTGGTGGAGGAACCCCGCACTCAGTCGTTGGTGTGGTAACTATTGCAGTGTGACGTCTCTTGTCATTGACATAACATAATTTCGTAATTATGCCACTGCGGTCAACTGCGCCCTTTATATTCGCTGGGATTGCAATATCCATGCCTGCCCTTCAATCTATCTATCATGCAGCGAATACGAGCAGGTGAACTTTGAAGCTCTATTTTAAAATTGCCATCTTTAGTGAAGAAGCACTCCAGTAATTGCGTGATAACTGTTACGTGTGTACCGTATTTTTGAACAATTAGGCAACGCGAATTAAAGATCTTTCTTCAAAACTATTGTATGGTGTTTGACTGCCATCTGGTGTTAGTTGTGTGTCAGTTTTTGTATGCACGAGTTTATCGGTAAATTGTTGAACTTTTTGTGGGGACCACAGATGTCGAAGGCCTTAAAGTTTCCTATGGGTTTATTTTCCGTATGGAAAGGGAGCCGTTTTTTTCTGGCAGCACTGATATGCAGTCGTGTAGTCACCCGTTACATGGTATATCTTTAGAAGTAATTTATTAAACAGTATTTTGCAGGCCATGAGGACATCTTTAGCTTTTAGCGTAACAAATGAAAGAATTCTATTATTTTGACTCTGTGGTGTTATTTAGAGGGATTTTAACGGAGTAACATATTTTAATTCATAATCGTTTATACTTTTATGCATTTAAATAATGCAAAATAGAGTAAAGAAAAGACTCTCTGGTGTAAAAGTTAGCTCCTTTGACGTGCAGTAAATATTTGTGATATTTTTTAACGTCATGACAAATGATCACATACGCGTTTAGAGATGCTACATTGTAGTTTCTCATTTCTTTTCCTTAACACATCTGGTATTGGATCCGCCTGTTACGATTATCTGGCAATTTTATAGCGTGCCTGTACACTGGCGGGGCCGTGCAGCGCTCTGTGCTTGTCAGGTAGATTGGAGACTTCACCCTCCTACGATCTGTGCCAAGCCGAAGACTTCGCGAATGGCTTGAAGACTGTGTGCTTTTAGAGGGATCTTTATGGTAAGACAGCGATGTCGTAAGTGTAACTTTAAGCTGAGAAGTGTGGATGGATGGGCGCATAGGTGTGCTTGTGTCCAGAAAGTGGCACAGAGGATAAAACACTGTCATTTATAATTGACATGCGCGTCTCATCGCGAACTGTGCCGTAAGTACCATATTATATAACATCAGGTGGGTAGCATTTCCCTGGTTAGTGATTTGAGAGCCTGTATGCCAGGCAAAGTCAAAACGTGTTTTTTCGAATACAAATATCAGTTCTTTAACCCTCACAAACTTAACGTTAGCATCACACATGCATATATTTTATGTGTGTGTATGTATATATCACCAGGTCATATAAGAAGGAAGGCAAAGGGCACCAATGTCTTATTCTAGGGGCACAATTTTTGGGCACCATCCCATTTATCATCGTCCTTGCTTTATGTTCCTCTTAATGGGCTTAATCCCCTTGTGAGTGCCCCTACCCAGAGAGGAATCTCTGACCATGCGCCTGCTCCACTGTGCATGACTAAATCTTTTCTTAACATCCGAAACAGTAATATTAGCGCTCAATAGAGTTTGGAGAATCAGGAGCCCTGCCCACAATTTGCTGTTTTTGGATGCTTCATAAACATATAGTCATGCACAGTGGAGCTCACGCAGGGGCAAAGATTACTGTTTCGGAGGAACACTAGTAATGGGATTAAGCCCTTTAACACTATCCTTGCATTAGGTTTAATTTGGTGGGCTTAATTCCATTCCAATGTCCCTCTCCAGAGATATATCTCTGTGTGCCCGACTGTGTTTTCTAAGCTTCCAAAAATCTGCCCTAAATTAGTACCATCAAACCCGTGGTTTCCAGGCTCATTTAGAGTCTGAAGAACCTCTAGGTTTCCAACAGTGAAGTCTCATGTGGCTCTACCATTGGATACCTATAACCTCTTAGCCACTGTTCTCTATTATAGATCTCTTCAGATCTTAAAGTTTAGCCCTGGTTTTCCCACTTTCATACCTCACCAAATTTCTCTCTTATCCCACTAAGTGTAATCTCTTGGGTCGCCTAAATACTTCAGCTATAGGAGTAACCTCTTGTGTCGTGTAGTTCCCATTAATCCGTAGGATCTGTGCATATTTTGGGCAACGTAAATTTTGGGTGAGCTGCTCAGACTCATTACAAGCACCCCGTAGGATATGTTGGCCTAGAGGCCAGCTAGCTCATGGTGCCACCATAAGCCGCCCTAACCTTACCCAGGAAGGGAACAGTTTCTGGTAATCACTGAACATGACAACCCTGACCCCTGAGGGATCGTGGTAACAGATGAGAACTTTTCCCTTAGTCACTTGGGCTTACTGGTGCTCCGAGAAATATACAGAGAATACAAAGTAGGACATTTTCATTATATTTAGTGAACCAATGTTATTCTTGTATAGAATACATGTGCTGTGATAATCCGTAGACAGAAACAGATGAAAGTGATTACAAGCACTAATAGAGTAAATAGTCGATACAGTTGTACCATGGTTCTAATACAGTGTATATATTCAGGCATACGATACAAGCCCGTGATCTGGCGTACTCCTTCTATGCGTGTATCTAGAGTGTGTGTAGATGGGAAGCACTGAATTCCCCCAAGAGACGATCCATCCCCATTACGTGGCGTGAGAGAATGTAGTGTTTTGGTCACAAACTGGACACCCCACACATCTTTGTCAGACCGCTGCATGGTGAAGTCGCAACAGGCAGGGACCCTCCGTGTCAGCTTAAATGCCTCCTATGCTAATCTTTTGGGATGCTCATTATTTATAATAGAAAAGCATCTTTGTAATGTACATATGATTAGCATTGGCGGAAGAACAGCTTGCTATACTAATTGCCAGTTTCTTGAAGTGTATTCGCCACAGAAATAATTTAGAATGAATCTGTGGGACAATGAGTATTCACGTAATTCCCTTTCTTTGCCGCGGGACGCTGCTGTTTAACCAACTCCTCAAAGTTATCCCCCCTTTATTTTATTTCATCATTTATTGTTGTAACAAACTTTTTTCAATTAAGTACTAAAAGTTAATATAATTGTAATGGAAGGATGATTCCAATGTGACCGTAATTAGCATGTCCAGTAAACTGCTGTAGATGAACTTGTAAAACATATTGAAATTTTATACTGTGACTTTTTAGCTTGTTCCCATGTTTATATATTGGAATCTGGAACATTTAACTACTTTTTAACTTATATATTTTAGCTATTGTAAATAAATGAAATACTGTAGGCTTTTATGATTTTGCAACTAAAAGTCGAATAAAGCTTAATTGAATTGAATTGGATTAGCAGTGTTATGGATACGTAGATAGCCCCGTCGCCTCGTGCCTTGTACATGGTGTGCGAGGCATCGTGATAATGTTATGCGAAGCTAGATGTGTAAACAAGGGCTGTTTCAGAGCAACTAATGCAATGTTATAGCACACGCAAATATGTGCAAAAGGTCACAGCAGAAATGTTATATTTTGCATCTCGTCGTTCCATTACTATCTGTCTTTCTGTTAGATCATATGCGGCAAACAGACTTTTGCTGTTGATATAACACCACAGCATGTGGCAAGAACGTAATTTTTGCAACATCTAGCTTAATAATACAGTGGACCGTAGTTGTGATTGACCATGTTGTAAAATAGACATATCTTGTTGTATTATAAAAAACAGCTAAGAGGTCTTTTAGTATTCCAGAATTACTAGGCGCACTGCCTGGGTGGCCGTGAGGTGATGAAATAAAAAAGGTGACGAGTGTAGGCAGTGAGGCGAGCGGTAGTACCTCGCAACCGCTCCAAAGTGGATCAGCGAGCTAATCCACACAATGAGACAAATCAACAATGCCCCTGCACTAAACACATATAATATCAGACTGGTATAAGTGTAAGTCTTTGTAGAACTGCAGTAGAAACAAGTAGTAGTATAGGGCAGATCAAAACAAATCTTAGTTCTCCGAGAATGAATATCAAGAGGTGAAAACACATGGATGGATAAACAGTCCGTTCTTGGTGTAGACACTTCTGTTTATTGTTCCAAATCAAAAGCCAACACGTGTTTCATCGCAGGGAACATACTGCGAATCTTCAGGGCTGGATAACACATAAAATACATTTTTTTGGGAACATGTTCGTTAATGCACGATATACGGTCGTGACTTTGTGTTCACCAAAGTGACAAAGGCATGCTATTTAAGTGACTTAGTGTTCTTGTGAAGAGAAACAAAAAGACACTAATCAGGTGACATATGTGAGTGGGCAAAGGGTCCAAAATTTGGACCTCAAACAGAACGGAAACACACTGGCCGGATCGTAAAAGTGATGTGGCGACGTGAAGAAGTGCTGTGTTTTTAATTGTCGCGGCATCCCAGGTGACTGGTGGTAGATACTGTTAAGAGTAGTCGGAGACCGACTGCATAGGTTTTAAAACCAAACCGCGATATCTATTACGTATATTGCTTATTATAACATTCAATCTTGTTTGCACATATATTTATATGGTTTTCTACATTAGTTTCTTCAAGAATTTGGTGTGAGAAAGCCATTGTATTCTTAGTTGTCATACCTTAATTGAGTATTTCTGAGAATAGGACATCTAATCCTATATCGTTTATGTGCTAATGATTTGGGGGGAAGGAAGGACTGGTCAGTGTATGGAATCTGTTCCGTATCTACATGAGAAAAAAAATAGAAAACAATGGAAAAAAATATATAATAGAAAAAGCAAGATGGATAAGGCAAAGGAGTTAGAAATGTTAGGAAAAACTGGGTGTAACGCCACAAGTACTATTCAAACATGAAGTCAAAAAGCTAGGGGGAATATCTTTAAACCATTAAACGTTATCACTGGGATATACAGTATGTTAATATTAGCCGCCCTTAAAAGTTGAGTAAAACAGAGGCTAATCCTGATTCAGTAGTCTACAGTTCACGTTGCACAAGTTTTGATGTACAAATTCTAATTATAAACAAGAGAGGGGGGGGGAGTGAGACACTCACCCTCATTGATAACGAAACCGGGTTAATGGTTCGTGTTGATGGCAAGCCCAGTCCGGGCGTAGCATGGAATCCTGTATTCAGATTACCAGGTTTGTAAGGTCGGATTGTAACTGATCTGTAATTAATATGACATGTACAAAAAAGACTTGTAGAAGACTCGGTGGTGAGTGGTCTCAAATCCAGGTCCACTTGGACACCAACATTACCTGGGGGCAACAGTATTGATAACTTTCACAGGCATGTTCTAGAGGATTTAAACAAAATCAACACTCGAAAATTAAAAGAGACATTTACATTCAAAGACAATTTAACTAAAGGAGAACGTAACGCCCTAACCACACTTACCAACAATCCCACCATTATCATCCGTGAGGCAGACAAGGGAGGTAACATTGTGGTTATGAACGCAGACGACTACAACAATGAGATACTAAACCAATTAGCAGACCAATCATGCTACAAACCCATCACACATAACCCCATGGGAGCATTGACAATTCTCATCAATGACCACTTATGTAAATGGAAAGAAGATGGTCTTCTGAATGAGGAAGAATACATGTATCTCAAAGTATTCAAACCCACATACCCATGGTTGTACACCCTTCCAAAAATTCATAAGAATCTACCTTTTCCACCAGCCCGACCAATAGTATCTGGAATCGGAGGCCCTACCGAGAAACTAGCTGAATATGTGGATCTGTTCCTGGGCCCACTAGTTAGGAATTTACCTTCCTACATTCAGGATTCTAAACACATTCTAAGCTTATTGGATGATTTAGAATGGCAACCAGATACTACTTTAGTCACCATGGACGTTGTTGCACTCTATACCAGCATCAATCCTAGCCTAGGCGTAAAAGCAATTACCCGTGTTTTGTCTAATCGGCCAGCATCACTTTGGGCACACACACAAATGCTTATTTCAATGATGAATATAATCTTGAATAACAACTTCTTCATATTTCACAAACAATGGTTTCAACAACAACGAGGAGTAGCCATGGGTTCTAAATTCAATCCCTCTTTCGCCAACCTTTTCATGGGAGCTTTTGAAGCAGATCACATTTGGGGTACAAAAGGCAGCCTGTATACCGACTTCATTTTATTTTGGGGTCGGTATATAGATTACTGCATCTTACTATGGACAGGTACAGATGAACTACTACAGAGTTGTTTTTGACCATCTTAACTCGAATGACTGGGAAGTAAGTTTCACCATGAAACACAGTAAATCACATATAGAATTTCTGGACTTGGAATTCTATATAAAAGAGGATACTTTACAGAGTAAACTATATAGGAAACCCACATCCTGTAATGCTATCTTGCGAGCAGATAGTTTTCACCCGTCCCATCAAATTAGATCAATACCCTATGGGGAATTTCTCCGTGCAAGACGTAACTGCAGTGAGGATGACGTACTCAATAGCACTTTGAACGACATGAACAATAGATTTGAGAAGCGCGGTTACCCAAAGACTATCTTATCCGAAGCAAATAAGAAACTAAATAAAATTAAGAGACTTGATACACTAAAAATCAAGGATAACCAGAAGACGCAAGACAACACAGTGAGAATGGTCACTGAATACAATTAATTTCACCATCTGATCAGGAATAGCATGACTAAACACTGGGGTCTGTTAAGAGAGGACTCTACACTGAAAGAAATGATCCCTTCAACCCCTCAGATCACTTTCCGCAAAGGAAGAACACTGAGGAACAGGCTCAGTCCTACAGTCCCGCGCACAGACATGACACCAAATTGGCTAACCCAACGCAGTAATGGATTCTTCAAATGTGGCTTCTGCACTATGTGTAAGTGGGCTAAGCACAAAACCAAACATTTCAAAGGCCCATCTGGGGAAACCTATGACATCAGAGTTAATATCAATTGCACCACGAAATATGTGGTGTATGTCATAGAATGCCAATGCGGTAAGAAATATGTGGGCAGCACAATCAGGGCCCTGAAAGACAGGATATCGGAACACATGAGAGCTATCCAAAAACAGGACCCGAAATACCCAGTAGCTCTACATGTTGCGAAATGCCAAATGAATGTTGAGTATTTCCGAGTATCATTTTTTGGGATTGAAACCGTGCCTGTCCATGTGAGGGGTGGTAATCGAGAACTAGCTTTGAGACGCAAGGAAGCTACTTGGATTATACGTCTTCGGAGCATCGAATGTGGTTTAAACTATGACCCAGAACTACAATTCTTTCTGGGTAATTAGATACCACTATTGTCTCGAATATATGTTTTTTGCATATTTTAACATGATGGACTAGATTGCTGTTAACAACAGATATGCTTAGGTCTCTGTACATACAGACTCCTAGACATTTATCCTCCTTTTTATCACGTTGTGGTCATTTGTGTTCATAATTGGATACCTAATATACTTTTTTGTTATGATATATGTTTGTCACTCACTACGTTTTCAGCACTGATATCCTATACTATACGAGTTAAACTTGGTGACGTTGTCACCTGTTAAAATCACAAAAACATAATACTTAAGTTAGTGTGGGCCCGCACTGTTTTCTGACTTTATCTAGTAAATATCTTTTATAATCAGTGCTTAAAGAATTTTGTTTTATCCTTTACTCCCATTTTTATATAAATTTCTCTATAAATTTTTGAAACTGGGTGCTATTTTTACTCACATGTGCTCTTAGAACAGTCACTTATGTCTACACATAATATCCGATCTAACCACCTTCGATATTTGCATCATAGACATCTGAACTCGATACCATCTGTAACCTACAATCCAAGAGGTTAAGTAATTCTTCCTTTTTTTGCCAACTATCGGCAGACTTAAGGTTAGAGCTAGCGCTCTAGTGGTTACGACCATAATTCATGCATTTAAACCGGCTTAACTTCCGGTCACGTGTCCGTCACAGATACGCGGCGCCGGGAGACGAAAAGAGGGGAATCTCTAGAGTTTAGGTAAGCGAGCCCCCTTATCTAAGCAATCTAATAATACTGCCAAACGTAATTCGTGTTTCGAACATGAAACATGGCTAATTACTGCCATTGTACCTCTTTAGGCGAACAGCCTGCTCGCTCCTATCGGCACACCAGCCTACCGTGAAGTTTTTTCTTTCCCCTCCCGGTTATCACAACACTCGTGATATGTCGAGGTAGGTTTCCTTTTCTCAGACTCTCTATTGCCCATAAGATATCTATGTCTTTTAAGAACTGTTTCGAACTAGACGAGTCTTCTACAAGTCTTTTTTGTACGCGTTATATTAATTACAGATCAGTTACAATCCTACCTTACAAACCTGGTAATCCGAATACAGGATTCCACGCTACGCCCGGACTGGGCTTGCCATCAACACGAACCATTAACCCGGTTTCGTTTTCAATGAGGGTGAGTGTCTCGCTCCCCCCCCCCCCCCCCTCTCTTGTTTATAATCCGAATTCGTACATCAAAACTTGTGCAACGTGAACTGTAGACTACTGAATCAGGATTAGCCTCTGTTTTACTCAACTTTTAAGGGCGGCTAATATTAACATACTGTATATCCCAGTGATATTGTTTAATGGTTTCATGTTTGAATAGTGCTTGTGGCGTTACACCCAGTTTTTCCTAACATTTCTAACTCCTTTGCCTTATCCATCTTGCTTTTTCTATTATATATTTTTTTCCATTGTTTTCTATTTTTTTTCTCATGTAGATACGGAACAGATTCCATACACTGACCAGTCCTTCCTTCCCCCCAAATCATTAGCACATAAACGATATAGGATTAGATGTCCTATTCTCAGAAATACTCAATTAAGGTATGACAACTAAGAATACAATGGCTTTCTCACACCAAATTCTTGAAGAAACTAATGTAGAAAACCATATAAATATATGTGCAAACAAGATTGAATGTTATAATAAGCAATATACGTAATAGATATCGCGGTTTGGTTTTAAAACCTATGCAGTCGGTCTCCGACTACTCTTAACAGTATCTACCACCAGTCACCTGGGATGCCGCGACAATTAAAAACACAGCACTTCTTCACGTCGCCACATCACTTTTACGATCCGGCCAGTGTGTTTCCGTTCTGTTTGAGGTCCAAATTTTGGACCCTTTGCCCACTCACATATGTCACCTGATTAGTGTCTTTTTGTTTCTCTTCACAAGAACACTAAGTCACTTAAATAGCATGCCTTTGTCACTTTGGTGAACACAAAGTCACGACCGTATATCGTGCATTAACGAACATGTTCCCAAAAAAATGTATTTTATGTTTTATCCAGCCCTGAAGATTCGCAGTATGTTCCCTGCGATGAAACACGTGTTGGCTTTTGATTTGGAACAATAAACAGAAGTGTCTACACCAAGAACGGACTGTTTATCCATCCATGTGTTTTCACCTCTTGATATTCATTCTCGGAGAACCAAGATTTGTTTTGATCTGCCCTATACTACTACTTGTTTCTACTGCAGTTCTACAAAGACTTACACTTATACCAGTCTGATATTATATGTGTTTAGTGCAGGGGCATTGTTGATTTGTCATCTTGTTGTATTATGTCAATTGCAGAAGATACTATGTTGCCCAGTGAATACATCTGGATGATAATGTGGTCATACCATTATCGACCACAGCCAAAGTATTTTCTAAAATTAACCCTATCAATCTTACCCAGTCTATCAGCAGCCTCCTGTTAAACTATCCACAGCTTGTTGTATATTGCATACAAGAAGCACTTTTAACAAGGTTTCCAGGGACCTAACAAGAAATCCCTGAGATCCATTTCATCAGAAAGAAGGGACAAATATTTCTTCACCTGGGAGAGTGAGTTTTTTTAGCCAATCGAGGCATAACTTCCCAACACAATATGATGTCACCACGAGTGTTCTGATTGTACGTATTGCTGCTCAGGCCTATTGATCCTAAATCCTTTGGTGTTGCCCAGGAATCTAGATTGACACCCATTTGCGTCCACAGGCCAAACCATCCATCCCTTCAAATTGGGGTCTGATGAGTTGTAAGAACCATTTCATATCATGGTATCTACTGTATCCTCGCTACATTGTGTGAAATGCTGCCAGTTCTCAAAGCATGAGTATTAGACCTGGTGTCTTTTGGCGTGTTTCCCCTTTCTCTTTTCTTTTTGGCCTCCCAGTTTTGACTTGTTTTTGCTGGTTTAGTGTCTCTGCGCTCTTTCTCACTGCTGTTCAGTGCTAAAGTGCAAGTGCTCCTATTGTATATTGTGTTATGGATTGGTGTTTCCATGATTGGCATATTTGATTTACTGGTAAATCCCTTGTAAAGTGCACTGGGAGTGCCAGGGCTTGTAAATCAAATGCTACTAGTGGGCCTGCAGCACTCACTGTGCCTCCCACAGCAGTATTTTTTAAATGTCTTTATTTTACATAGTTTTATATCGCGCAAATTTGACCTGAAGGTATTGGGTATCAGAGCGCTTTACATAGCACCAGTTACGTTACATGAGGACACATTAATTTTTTAATTTTTTTTGTTGGGCACGGGGAGATTAAGTGATTTGCCCAGAATCACAGGATGTTCAGCATCATTGGCGAGACTCAAACCCAGTTCCCCAGATTCTAGGTCAACCGCACTAGCAGTTAGGCCAACTCCTTTCCCAAAGTAGCTTATTCGTATTGCTTACTCAGTAGACGTGAGGCGCTCTGCACAGTTCAACCCTTTTTTCAGTAGCCCTGTAAAGGTAGCAGAGACCTGCGACTTGAGTGTCTGCTCACAGTTTTTACTGCCATGTCAACTTGGCGAGTGCACCTACTTGCCAAGCCCTAAACTTCCCTTTTATTGCATGCAAGGCACCCAAAGGTAGGCCAAAGGTAACCCTGTATGTGTGTGTGACATGTCATGATAGTGAATTACAGTGTATATTGTTTTTCACTTTTGAAAGGCTATCTGTCCCTTGGGATCGTTATTTATAACATCTTATAAGTATAACTTCCCATTGGGACAAGGTAGAATGAAGGAGTTTAGTATGCCTGAACTCAGAATATAAAAATGCTTCTTTTAGTAAAGTTGATTTCTATATTGTGTGTTTTTAAATACCACTTTTAAAAAGTAGGTATTTTCTTGCTTAGCCATCCTATGTCCCTCTGCTGGTTTGTGGATAGACTGTCTGGCTTTGGAGTAGCAGGGGCTGGGGATGTGCATTCTCTTCAGACAGCCACTGGGGTGGTTGAGGTGTGTCCTCCCCTTCCTGGATGAATCAGGGCTGGGCTGAATAGACCTGAGCTGCATTTAGAGTAGTGGGAGGAGATTTCCTTGCACCTGAATAGGCCTTGTCTGCCTTTGACAATGCTGTCTCCACCTCCTGCCAGGACGCTGGGCTAGAGAGGACCAAACTGGTTTGGACTGAGCACAGACATTCTGCCCAAGAGAACAAAGAGAAACTGAGTATAATTATTGGGACCCAGACCCCAGAACTTTAGAACTTGCTTGGATCAAGGAACCTGCCAAGAAGAAGAGCTGGAAAAACTGCCAGGAGGAGTACTGCCCCTTTGCTGGTTGCTTTGCTAGGTTGGCCTGCAGTCACTGCTTCTGCCTTGGGCAATAAAAGGACTGGACTGAACTTTATTCGCTTGTTGCTGAGTATCTCCATGGGCTTGAAATATAGCTTGCCTCCTGTTCATGAAGTCTCGGGGACAGCAAAGACTTCACTTACCTCTGGGTACCGCCTTAGGAACCATTGGTTTCAGTTGCGCAGAGGGTGAAAGCAGCCGTCACCGACACTGCTGCTGGCTCCGTGTCCTGAAAGCACCGCCACGCTTCGCACCGCAACCCTTGTCTCACAGACTACTACTTCTGCTTCTGCCATCAAGCTGTGGTATGCACCGTGACCTGTGGGCACCGCATTCCACACGGCCTCGCTTCACTTCGCCGCCCTGGTCTCACTGACGTCACTGCATGCTGAACTCGACACCTGTGACTGCACTGTGGTTTGGGTGCACCGTTTGTAAGTCACACGATGCACCGCCCCATCCTACAACGCAAGCAGGCCGACAATTGCCAGCTCCCGTCAACCGGCACTACCGCTTGTACCGTGACCTGTCGGCACCCCCTCAAGCACCGTCCGCTTCGCACTGCAGCCCTGGTCTCACCGACGCTGCTGGATGACCATCACAGAGCCTGAGGGCACCGTACGCCGCACTGCTATGCTTCACATCGCAACCACGACGGTGGCGGCAACAGTCCTGCACCAATGCAATCGGCCGCAACCTAAGGTAATGTTTACGAGTATGCTGAAACTGATGCCGGTCCACACCGTTGCGGTCGGCCAGAACTGATAGATTCTGTTGTTTTCATCACAATGTTAACCCTGGACAGAGATACTGGCTTAAAGGAACTGCATTTTAAAGTCATTCTTGCAAAGTGCATATTTTTGATTACTATATGTTGGTCTTTTATAATTTTGGTCTTGTTTGCACAGATAAATATTGGTAATTTTATTAAAACTGGTATGATGTCCTATTGTAGTGTTTTCGCTGTATTACTAAGTGTTATGTGCAAATGCTTTACCCATTGCCTCTGAGATAAACCTGACTGCTCGTGCCAAGTTACCAAGGGGGTGAGCAGGAGTTAATTTAGAAGTGTATCCCCCTTACACTGACAAGGAAGAAGGGTCCCTACTTGGACAGGGTAATAACCTGCCAACTAGAATCCCCCATCTCTAACAGTGAGAACGCAGGTATATGAGGTGTATTTAAATCCTTTATCTTGGCTATTCCAAGACAGGATGTCTGTTGCACTGTTTTGTTCAGGAAAATTATTTGATGTGGTATGAGGCGTGCTCTGAACAAAGCCTCAGTTCGATGAACCTGCCAATATTTTGTCCCCCAAACAGATTTTGTGTCTATAGTGTCTTTCCAAATGTCCAAACCTTGTACAGACCGTTTAGAAATAAAGGAAGCAGAGTATATCAGCTTGCTGTTCATGAGCATATTCTTCTTTGGAGGTGTAAGTGCAAGTCTATAGTAGTAATTGGCTGTGTCTGATGTGCCAAAACCAGAAAAAAAGGAAACGTTTGTGCAAATGTCTTTGAACTACCCGCCCAACACTGTCTTTGATGGTGTTGGGCTGTGTTCCCATTGGGTGTAATTATAGACAGCACGTGGAATACTAGCTTTATTTAAAGAAGTTGTGACCATAGTGTTGATAGTAAAACATACCAGCAAAATTTGATGTACCATCATACAATTAATCATAAGAAAATGCAGTCGATTGCTCTAGATCTGCAAGCATTTTGTGCTCCGTTTCAATATCCCAATCTTGAGAGAAAGTACTTGAGGTGATGATATCGTTAAAGGAAATTTTAAACAAATATGGTATTTGTAAAAGTTCAGTAAGACATTACACATCATATGATACCCTGTCCCACACTATTCCTTCCGTAACTGGAAGTGCTGTAATGTTCACCAGGGACAGGTCCCTTAGTTCACGGTGCGACGATGCATGTGGTTTTAAAACCAAGTTCACAAGTTGTACTGCACAGCGTTCTGGGAGATGGTGTCCATTCAGAAGTAGGAAAAATACATTTACCAAACCAATCCCAAAGGACCAGGAAAAGTAATTAGATTGTAATCCTGAGATGTAACCAAGGAGTAACAAAGTATGTCTTTTCAGCCATAGATAGAGAGCATGCACTTGTAGCTTGAAAGGGAGAGTCCGGTATCTCTGGTTCACTTGAATCCGATGGGAAGTCGTCATAATGCACAAAGTAGCCAGAGGTCGTTCGGTCTATTTTTGGCAGCTCAGCAGGTATTGTAGAACTGGGAGATGACTTGATCTGTGGCATATTCTCATAGATGTTGTCAATTTTCTGAATTGAGAATTCTGTTTCTGTACTCATTGACTGTACAGTTGTAGTTGTTTCAACAGGAAGAAGTAATACTTAATTGTTTACTGTTTCTCTTTGGAGAGGGAAATCTTCTGTAGTTATCAAAGCTTCCATCTGAACCTCCTGAACGATAGCGAGAGGAGTACGACGGCTACCCAGGAGCCCACGCAGCCTACTGTCGGCCACATAGTGTGGTTTGATCAGATAACTAAGACAAACCTTTTGTCTTGACGGCCGGCAAGAGGCAGAAGTACTGTTCTGGTACCGTTGATAGCCCGGACAGGTACATGGCTCGAACTCTTTTTTTGTCCACAATTCTTTCTCTGACCAGATCCCTACTCTTCGAGACCCAGCCAGTTCTTGCCGGTACAACCTTCATTTCTCTAGTGGTGGTGCGTTTTACTTGGACGTTGCTTTGTGCACCCGTAATTCATTGAGTTCCTGGAAAACAGCCAAATGTTTATTGATGTCAAACTGTTTCCGCCACAACTTTCATATGGAGTACCACCACCTAGGGATTTTCTTGGTATGTTATTGAGTGTCCTCTGGACCCCATATAGGTGATTGACCCAAATGCGACCCGAGCCTAATACCCTTGCTGTTAAGAACTGCTTTGTCACAGTTTTTCCTCTCCACTTTCGAATTTCCCATGGGATGCTCCACTTTCAAATTTCCCACGGGATGATAGGGAGAGGATTACTGCAAGGCCACACCCAAACTTAGCATGGCTTCTTTGTAAGCCTGAGAACTAAACCCCGGACCCTGTTCGGAATGTAGTGTGCCAATTGCATATGTCCTGATGAAGACTCGCAAATCCTTTATAACAGTTTGAGCGTCAGCCGAGCGCTGTGGCCAAACCCACAGGAATCCCCCTCCATTGCGGTCGCTCACCCTGCACTTGGCTAGCATTACGGAGGCTTCTCTTCCAGCTGCCTGCCTGTCCTGAGACCTACTGCCTGCCTGTCCTGACACAGCGCACTGCGCTATCTAAAGCGCCTGGTATCGTTATCAATCAATTTAAAAGCGCTGTTTATGCTACATTGCACGCGCGCGCTATCGCTCTATCTAGCATTTAACTGATTTGCATACAGAGCATTGTAGTGCGGCTAAGGAGCGGGACTTTATACTTTATTAGTATACCTCACTCGAACTCGAAACCCAGCTCTGCCCCAGTTTCGATTTTAATAGCGAACGGCCATCTTATTGTTTATTTTCATTGGCCCGTGGCTCCTCCCCGCTCCCCGCCTCCCAGCTGACCCTCCCACGCTCCGCCCCCTCCATTATCCATTTATAGCGGATGTCCCAACGCGCAGCGTCCACGCGCTACGGCCGCGCCGAAGGTGCGCCAAAGGTAAGCCCGTCTACGCCCGTCCGCGCCTGGACCGCGCCCAGCGCCAGAGCCCCTGCCCCTCGCGCTGCCCAGCCCTCCCGCATTACCTACGATGCCGCCACCCTCCTAGCCCTTAATCCCGGTCGCGCCCCCAACTGCGTCCAAGCCGCTCCTGGACACACCCATGGACCTTTCTCTTGCTACTCCTGCAAATTCATTGGCACCGACAACATGTCCGCTACAACCACACCACAGATTCCCGACCCCAACCACCTACAATGCATCCTGCTCAACACCCGCTCGGTTCACAGGCATGCCATTGACCATCTACTAGACACCATCTCTCCAGACATGGCCTTCCTTACAGAAACATGGATGAACGCTTCCTCAGCCCCAGACATCACCATTGCCATCCCTGAAGACTATAAGATCACACGCAAGGACCGTACCGGCCACACAGGAGGAGGAATCGCTATCGTTCATAAAAAATCAATCCACATCTCAACCAGCTCTGACGTCAACCTCGCCAACTCTGAACACCTTCACTTCCAGATCCACATCGACCCCAAGACCACACTCAGAGGCACCCTCCTTTACAGACCTCCAGGACCCCGCGCAAAATTCAGTGAAGACATCACGGACTTCATCACTCCACACGCGCTCCCCTCCAAAGATTACATCCTTCTGGGAGACCTCAACTTTCACCTTGAAAAGAACAACGACCGCAACACCACCGCCCTCTTGGACAACCTCGCCAACCTCGGACTTAAACAACTGGTCACTTCCCCCACCCACATCGCAGGTCACACACTCTACCCCATCTTCACCTCCAGCAATCATGTCTCCTTCAGCCACACTACAGATCTCCTCTGGACTGACCACAGCTGCGTTCACTTCACCTACAACAAGCCGAAACCCATCAACCACCTCCAACCAACTCTGCAAAGAAACTGGAACAAAATCACCATCGACCAGATCTCCTCATCGCTCCTACTAAACACCCCAGCCCACTCTTCTAACCCTGACCAAGCCGCCGCCAACTTCACCCTATGGCTATCCAACACCGCCGACATCCTAGCACCACTGAAAAAACGTCAACGCAAACCTGGCAGCAAGAAGGCCTCATGGTTCAACGATGATCTTAAGAAGTCCAAGAAACTCTGCCGCTCCCTTGAAAAGGCCTGCAAAAAAGACCCAACCACTATCACCAAGGACGCCTTCAAAAACGCCACCCGCACACACCACCAACTAATCCGAAAGGCCAAGAAAACAGCATTCAAGGATCGACTAGACAACAACGCCCACAACAGCAAGGAACTTTTCAACATC
This sequence comes from Lissotriton vulgaris, assembly GCF_964263255.1. Classification (NCBI taxonomy): domain Eukaryota; kingdom Metazoa; phylum Chordata; class Amphibia; order Caudata; family Salamandridae; genus Lissotriton; species Lissotriton vulgaris. The sequence continues at coordinate 1,432,253,354 of NC_141687.1, forward strand.
GTCAAGGAATTCACCAACCCCTCGGCCAACTCCAACGACATCACCCCTTCTCAAGCCCTCTGCGACTCCCTGGCTTTATTCTTCCACAACAAAATTGCGGACATCCACAACAGCTTCGACAACCAACCCGGAGACCAACCCACCCAACCATACGCTGAACATTCTCCCCCCTCGAACACTCTTAACGACTGGAACCCAATCTCCACTGAGGACACCATCCGCCTGATGAACTCTATCCACTCAGGATCCCCCACAGACCCATGTCCTCACCACATCTTCAACAAAGCAGACTCCGTCATAGCACCGCACCTCCGAGACGTCATCAACTGCTCCTTCAACTCCGCCACCTTCCCGGAAAGCTGGAAACACGCTGAACTCACCGCCCTTCTGAAAAAACCCACAGCGGACCCCACCGAACTCAAAAATTACCGCCCCATATCGCTCCTTCCTTTCCCAGCCAAAGTCATCGAGAAAGCTGTCAACAACCAACTCGCCGCCTTCCTCGAAGCCAACAAATCCCTCGACTCCTCACAATCTGGCTTCCGAGCAAAACACAGCACTGAGACCGCCCTCATCGCAGCAACAGACGACATTCGAACTCTACTGGACAATGGAGACACAGTCGCCCTCATCCTCCTCGACCTCTCTGCAGCCTTCGACACAGTCTGCCACAGCACCCTTTTACAACGCCTCAGAAACATCGGAATACAAGGAAAAGCACTTGAATGGATCACCTCGTTCCTCACCGGAAGAACCCAGAGAGTCCGCCTTCCACCATTCAAGTCCGAGGCCACTGAAGTCATCTGTGGCGTACCACAAGGATCCTCACTCAGTCCCACCCTCTTCAACGTATACATGAGCCCCCTTGCGGCAATCGCTCGCCAACACAACCTCAACATCATCTCCTACGCGGATGACACTCAACTGATCCTTTCTCTCACCAATGACCCCAGCACCGCCAAAACAAACCTACACGAAGGAATGAAAGAAGTTGCCGAATGGATGAAACAAAGCCGTCTGAAACTGAACTCAGATAAAACAGAAGTCCTCATCTTAGGTACATCCCCCTCTGCATGGGACGACTCTTGGTGGCCGGAAGCCCTTGGAAAAGCACCCATCCCGACAGACCACGCACGGAACCTAGGCGTTATCCTGGACTCTTCACTCTCAATGAACAGACAAGTCAACGCCGTATCCTCATCCTGCTTCAACATTCTTCGCATGCTCAAAAAAACATTTCGCTGGATCCCCACCGAAACAAGAAAAACAGTCACCCATGCTCTGGTCACGAGCCGACTGGACTACGGAAACACCCTCTACGCAGGTACTACCGCTAAACTCCAGAAGAAACTCCAACGAATCCAAAACGCCTCAGCCAGGATCATATTAGACATCCCGCGTCACGAACACATCTCTGGCCGCCTGAAAGACCTCCACTGGCTACCCGTCAATAAGAGGATCACTTTCCGACTGCTAACCCACGCACACAAATCACTCTACGACATCGGACCAGAATGCCTCAACTCACGACTGTCCTTCTACACCCCCTCCCGCCAACTACGTTCTTCCAGCCAAGCCCTCGCCACTGTACCCCGCATCAACAAGACCACCATGGGAGGCAGATCCTTCTCATACCTGGCAGCTAAAACATGGAACTCACTCCCCACCTACCTTCGTCTTACCCAGAACCACCTAGCATTTAGAAAGCAACTTAAAACGTGGATATTTGACAAGTAATCCTCCTCCCCTCCCTAAGCGCCTTGAGACCCTCTGGGTATGTAGTGCGCTATATAAATTCTCTGACTTGACTTGACTTGATGCATGAACCCACTGCCACCAAGATGTACTTGTAAGCCCCATCTGAATATAAGGGGACACAATGGTCCAAATAAACTACTGCTAGAGGTTTGTCTAAGATCAATAGAGGTGTCTATGGTGGACCTGCTATGGTTGAGCCTTTAATCTGCTGGCAGATGTCACATTCAAGGACAGAGTCCTTGGTCTGTTAAGTTAGACCTGGTCACCAATAGCGCTGCTTTAGTAGCAAGACTGTAGCAGTAACCCCTGTGTTTGCTGATCCCAGACCCTAGAGTGAGGCTAGTGTTAATCCCAATCTGCGATCAGTGTATGGTATTACTCTATTCCCCACTCCTGGAAACTGCGCAAAAGGAATATTTTGTGCATCTCATTTGTAGAAGTACTTGAGTGGAAAGCCTTTCGGCAGGTGTGTGTCACTGTGTGCGACAGCCACCATGATGTTTCTGTCTAATCTCGTCATAGAGTGAGTTATTGGAGCAATGGCAGCAGTGCAAATTGTTGCCTTAGCAGCTTCATCAGCCATGGAATTCCCTGCAACGGGAACGGCAACACTTTTATGACTCAATGTGTGGATAACATGAGCCCGTGGCAAACATTCTTTCAGCTTTGCCACCCGATCCCAAAGCAGCTTGTGCTTGATTGTGCAACCCTTGGAATCTCAAAGTCCATTCTGGCTCATCAGTGAAGGTATTCATTATAGTGCTGGACACAGTAATACAAATTACCCACAGTGAGCGTGGGAAATCCATTATACGTACTTTGTAGTGTCACAAATAGGGCTTTGAGTTCTGCCAGCTGCGCTCAACAGTCCCCTAGGGACTGCGTGTGTGTTTTTTCAGGACGGAACCTTCCGTCATGCATGCAGCCCTTTACAATTGCTCATGCTGTAGGATATTGGTGTCTTGTTCCTACTTCAGGCTGAGCAGATCCATCAGTATAGATGATATAGTCATATCAATCCAGAGGCATTATTTCATTTAGCAGAGAATATTCTTGTTAGTACTTCAAGAATGCTTATGCCTGTAATGTAGAATCGAATCTGTAGTCTACATCTGTTGCAGTGAGCGAGTTAGCCCATTGTGTCCATTATGGATGTAAAAAATGTGCATTAGGAATGCTAGTTTTTGTAGCGGCCTCCAACGTAGGTGATGGGGTTATGACAATTATGCTTTTGCCCTGCGCTAATGCCCCTCTCTCTCACTATAGCGGTCTGCATTGCTGCGAGAATTTTTCAATAGGTGCAAAAGGCATTACAGCGTTTGTGTACAAATGGTATTTCTATGCAATAGGCACTGTATCACCTTCATTGAAGGTGATATAGGTGTACCCGGTTGGTCCAGCGACTACGCGGATCATCAGGTTTGTTGTGTTTACACATGTGTGTAAATGTTTGGAAGCTATCATGTCCACTTGTACAGTACATTGAATATTTGTATGTTCCTGTTTTTTAATTGTCGTGGAACAGTTTTACTCTTTCTCTGCAATCTAAAATGTACATTCTGCCAAATTTTAAAATCCTAAAATGGATTGTAGTCTTTTCAGATTTGTTGGAGGTTGGAGAAATCCTAATTTTTTAAAACAATTTACCGCCAGGCTTTTACCTTCACTTGACAACTTGTATCCCAGAAACAGAAATTTGAGATGAGCAATTTTAGATTCCTTTTTAAACTAAATTTGTAGCCCAAGTGAGCAAACCCTAGAATTATATGGTCAACTCTGTCCAATTGTTCCATTAATTCATTGCCCGTCAGATGGATATCATCTACATAGGACAGTGCCTCCTCTGCAACATTTTTTTTAATTTTATTTTGATTTTTGGGAAACCTTTATTGTGCAGTATAAAGAGAACAAATACGGGCCTACAACCACCAGGCCGGCCACGATATCATTTAAAGCACAAGTGCAAACAATACGGCGACACAGTAGCTCAACAATACAAACATAGCAAGCAATTGGAGTTACACCGAATAGCGCTGTGTTACCGTGTCCCAGGAGCAGTGAAGGTTAATTTTAAGATTTTGTCCCAAATATCAAGATTATCTTTTATAAGAATAGTAAGCCAAGGAGAGCAGAGTCCGTGCAGCTACTTCATGACCCAATTAGGCAACTACATCACGCAACTGATCAACAACAACAGGAGCCGAAGCCCCCCAGTGAATACGACGGCGCAAAAGTATACATAACGGGATAATGAAACCAATCAAGAAGCACCGTGCCCTCCGTCGCCCACCCACTACCAATCCCATTCACGGACCCAAGATAGAAATAGGAAAAGAAAAGAACTCAAGAATAAGGAGAAAAACAAGTCCCATAGAACTAAAACCAGTAACTAAAATCTCAACCCCCCCACCCTACACGCATGCAGAGGCTATGGTCTACCCCCCCCCAGCAGTGTGCCTGTCGCCCATTAAGGAACCCGAAATATAGTAGCAAAGAAAAGGAAGAAAAAGAAAACAGAAACCTTTTATTACCAGAGGAGGGCCAAATCCAAAGCCTCCCGGACTCCCAGCCAGGAATTGTGCTCCCCCACCCCTTACTTGAAGTCATCACAGTAAGCAGCAAATACAAAATGCGGTGGAAAGAGTCAACACTTCAATACGTGCTGAGGAAGCGTCCCAGGCCGAGTCCCCACCAGCCATCCCAGCACAAATTATCACATGGAAACCACCTAGCCCTGACCAGATCGCAAATGTCCACCCAGCCACGGCTCCCGACAAACGTTCACCTCAGAGAGAACAAAGACACAAGATGGCCACCCTCGGCAAAGTCGAAGAATCCAGGAGTAAAATGGACGCCGCCAAGCACAACCAGGTCCATTGTCCCAAGGGAATGCTGTTTTCAGGGACGACAGGCATCGAAGAGTGTAGATTAATAACAGCGGAGCCTGCTGATCATGGACCGCCAAGAGAGCCAGTTGCTGCACCGACGGCTCCGTGGACAAAGGCTGCAATATATCGGATGAGGTAGCGATTTCCAGCAGGGGGGGAAACACTGTAGCGCTGCCAGTAAAACACTCTTCAATACTCTCGGACGGCAACAATGTAGCGCAGCCGGGGCTCGGTGGGGGTTGATCCGCACCGCGAGGGCCACAAATGGAAGATATAGACTCCGCTGAAAGTCGCGCATCGTCGAGCTTCCTGCCCAGCAGTCTAGCGCTCTCACGCCATTCAGCCATCAGATCGGCAAGCGCTAATAGAACGGAGCCGCAGTTCAATCCAGGCAAAGTATCCATCTTGTCAGCGGTGGAAATAGGGTCTCAGGCCACCAACGCAGTCAAGGCAGCTGGCAGCGGGAGGACCACAAGAGGAGGCCCCTGTCCACTCAGGGTGGGAGCAAAACCAGAAGCAGGCTCCGCTAGATGAGTGGGAGCCAGCGCGGGGAAGTCACTGCGCGTCTCACCGGGGCATATTGCAGGCAGCCGAAAGAAGACTGTAAAATAGAGGCTGGTGTGATTCGTCCCGGCGTATAATCCGTAGTAGAACTCCAGCCGTGCCCCAGCGCAGTCGCTTCACGGAGCTCCGGCGGCCGCCATATTTGCAGAGCAGCCCGGGTCTCAGCTCCAGAAGTAGGAGCGGCCGGTAACTTAACACGGCAATATCTCCGGCTGGGGGGCTGGCAGGGCCCTCGGAAGAACGCCAGCGGCCTAAGCACTCTTTCACCGTCCTCCCGCCATAGATCGATATCAGGATGGGAAGCAGCTGGTATCCGCGGGAGACAAAGGCTCGGGGAGCCGGGAGGCTATACGTCCGTCTCCGCCGCCATCTTGGCTCCTCCCCCTCTGCAACATTTTTAAGTAACTCTGTCATTCTGGCTGCAAACAGCCCAGGGCTATTCTCATACCCTTGAGGTAAACCACAACATTGCTGTTGTGAACCTAGTGCTGAAAATGCTGTTAAATATCTGCTTTCAGGCGCTATACTCTGTCGGATATTTCTTCCGCACAATGTTCAACAGTGTGGCACTATGTGCATTTTGTACTGCAAATGTGCGTGCGGATATGTGTTAATGTCTGTAGTCTAAAACTAGACGGTATAAATTGTGCGTTTCATTATAGGAAACAAGGAATTTTTCATTGAGGTGCAGGTTTCTATTACACCCTGGTATTCAAGTTGTTCTAGGTTTTCCATAACTTGTTTTTTAGCTTCATGGACACTGTTCATAGGACATTGGGTACTGTCTCCGGAGTTGAGGGACTGATATTAATGAGATCTCGTGCTGAGATGACTCATCATCCCACCCAATATGATTGCAGTATAAAGCGGGAGCCAGCACTAAAGCCCACTCCTTGGCGTAAGAATATTTAATAGATTCTGGGACAAGGTCAGAGAAGGCTGGCATTATTACCATTTCTCCCATTGGGCAAACCATTACGAACATTGGCCAATCTTTTTCAGCCAAAAGAAATCATAACCGTATGTCGGATTCTCTCAGAAGAGACCCTTGATGTTCCAGGGTATGTCCCCCTCCAATTGGAGTGTTATTTCGTATAAGCAGTGGCGGACACATAACCTTGTATCAGGTGTTTCCCCCGTGCTCCCTCAGCGCTACTACCACTAGATAATCCATAAGGTTCCAGTAAGCTATCGTGACTTCTGCCACGCAGTCCAACATCGTCACTGCCCATTTCCTGTTGAGAAGCTGGGTCCTCAGTAGCCTGAGCATGTCTTAATTTAATCCCAGCTACCTTCTTCTTTTTGAATTGAGGTTTAGGATTCTTTTGTTTGCCCTCTTTTTTTAAGGATGTAGTCTGACGTGTAATGTGTTTCCCTTTTAGTCTTCACACGCTCTTCCAATCTGTGCTCTGACCGCCCACCTCTCTCCAATTGTGTATCGGATGAATCTCGAGAGGAACGTATATCCGTATCCTGATTCCTGTCAGGCTTTTTATTATTTTCAGGGTTTCTTAAATTATACTTCCTGTCAGTGGTTTCCTGTTGAGGAGACCCACCCCGTGATTGTGTCTTGTTTTGATTATTTTTTTGTTTATTGTCCCATTTCTTCTTGGAAGAATCGGGTGCTTGCTTGCAGTTATCGTTTTCAGAATTACTCTTCACCTGCGGTTTGCGAGGTCTGGCTCCCAAATTAGCTCTACCTAGCATAGCATAGGTATCTTTGAAATTTTTAGGGAATTCCCGTTCCTGCTGGGCAGGAGTGAACTCTCTCAGGCGTTGGCATATCGCTAATGCAGCTGCCTCTCCTTTTATGTTACTCAACATAATGGTGGATACTTGGGCAAAATTGCCCATCAGTTTCCTCCCTAAGTCGAGGGCAGGTGCTGCCCTGCACTCATTCGTTACCTGTTTCAATATATCAGGTAAGACTGCCAGTGAAGGGGTACCATGAGTTTTGGTATAAACAGCAGCGAATGCAGTACCCCAAGTGGCACAATCTTCCACCGGGGGAGCCATCCCCATGGGCAAGCTAATTGTTAAAATTCAGTGTTTTGCCTTTGGGCCCATATGGGGAAAAACTGCCTCAAGCAGGCTTGTTTTCTGTGCTATCCAGAACGGAATTTGTTCCTGACTGGTGGGGGTCTTTCCCATTACGACATTCAGCGTTTGCTGGCTGATATCCGTGGTAGCGAATTGTGGTTGTGCAGCCAGAGCATCACACACAGAATTCATTGCAACTGTTCTCATTATGGACTGTGTAAGATTTCAGTAAATTTTCACTAGATCTTCGTATAGTTTTGCTAATTCTGCTACATCTAAATTAGTAATATTAGGATGCAGTGTATAAGCAGCTAAGACCAGTCATGCTGCTCCTCCTTTACTGAGCAGACCCAGTTTCATGTTTTCTATTGTGTTTAGGAGGGCGCCCTTAAAGCAATTTGTGTTCTTGGTAAGTTAATGGAATTTCTATGTCCACATATGGAAAGTATTTCTCTGTCTTATCTTTAATGTAAGTGTGAAATAATTTTGTGCGAGCATCCGCAGCTGGTATGATTGTAACCTTTTTTTTTTTTTTTTTTTTTCTTATTTTATTGTTCCTCATCTCAACCATGGCTGGCCCATAAGTACCTTGGGCTCAAAAAAGGTGTAACCTGGAGAAAGACTTGCTGTCTCAGTGCAGGACTGGTAGGGGTCAATGATTATGAAGGAGTGCCATGACCCTACAGACAAGTTAATTTCATCCTTAGTCACAGACCTTTATGTACTCTTAGGACAGAGCTTGCCATTAGCCAAATTACACCACTGCTTAAACCACAGATTGACCTTAATTATAAAAGTCAGATATGAATAAGCAAAAAGGAGTACGACATGGCTTCGTAATCATTGGAACTGGGGGAGAAAAAAAAAAAAAAACCCCAGCTTCAAATTATTGCGACCAATCGAGTTTTAGCCAGAAGGCTCTTCTTTCTGGTTTTCCTCCTCTTGAGAGATCTAGTGTTGACAATAGAGAGCATAGATGAGCTCCAATCTTGTAGAGTCGGGGGGGAGGCCTCTTTCCAACGCTTACAAATCTCACGTCGGGCTACCAACATTGAATAGAACACAAGATTGTTATTTGCGGTGCGTTTTTTGTCCTGTATTCCAAAAATTGCCAGTCCTAGGTCTATATTCACAGTGATGCCTATAGAAAATGTTAATTTGTTACTAATTGATTGCCAGTAAGACGATAGATGAGGGCAATCATAAAACATATGAGCGTCAGAAGCAGCTACTAGACCACACCGTGGGCAAGCTACTGGTATACCAGATGTAAATTTTGACAGCCTTTGAGGGGAATAGTACGCCCTGTGAAGGGTAAAAAAGTGGTTTCTTCGCAGCCAAGCAGGTTTGACAATATCCCATAACACAGTAAAGGATATCTCCCATAGTTCGTTTATATTTAATGTCGGCAGAAGAGAACCCCAAAGTTGATCTGGTAGGTGGAATACTCCATCTATTTCCTCTAGGATTAAATTATAGAAATGTGAAACCTCTTTAGTTTTTAGGGTATTGTCCAGTAGAGAAGATTCCAATTGACTGCTGCCTCCCAGTAGTCCTTTTGAACAACGAGTGGTGTCAGAATTTTGTGCATTCGCCCAACTAGAGATCTGGAGAAATTTAAGCCTTGATAGATTGGGGCCTACTTTTCTAACTAAATGCTCCCAGGAAAACATTTCCCCTTCAAAAAAGAGATCTCCCCAAGTTATGATACCAGCTTCTTTTAGCGGGCTTATCAAGGCATCTTTAGTCCACTCAGGTGGGTCCGGAAGGTCCCATATAGGAGAACTGTTTGAAAAGTACCCTATTTTGGTAGTTATTCTAAGATTGTACCAGGTTCTCGCTAGGCCCTGTAGTATCTTCAACTTTATCTTCTTAAAAAATTTTGGATCCCCAAACTTGAACAAGAATCCCACCTGATTTAAGCCCTCAAATTGTAATAATGTTGAAAACATCAGGCCGATACCCTGCTCAGCTGGGGTTTTAAGTAAAATTCGAGCATGTGTCATCTGAAACGCCCAGGCGTAAATTTGAATATCAGGGCCAGCCAAGCCTCCCTTCTCCCTACGACGCCTTAATTTATTCCAAGAAATTCTTGCTAGCTTATTCCTCCATATAAATGAGGTTATAGCACTCTGCATCTTTGCTATCATTTTCTTTTCAAAGTAAAGTGGTAAACTATTGAAAATAAAGGTCAACTTAGGTAGAATGGACATCTTGACCAAATTTGATCGACCTAAAAGAGTCAATGGAAGATGTCTCCAAGAATTCATTGAATTCCTGCAGTCTTTTGCTACCTGAGCAAAATTTGTATGGGCGATCTGATTAATATCTTTTAAGATTTTTATACCCAAATATCTCATATTATCGCATGGCTGTACAGGAAGTAGCGTATTATTAATATTCCATGTCATAATTTCGGTCTTTGTGGCATTAATTTCGTAACCAGAAATATTGCCGAATTCTTGTGCCAGATTAATAACTGACGGGAAAGCTGCTTTGATATCAGATGTTAGGATCATAAGATCGTCAGCGTATAAAGATACCTTTTTTTCCCAATCTCTGTAACTAAATGGAGTGATATTAATGTCTTCACGGATCTGTTGGGCGAATGGCTCCATATATATATCAAAAAGTAAAGGCGAAAGCGGACAGCCCTGCCGGGTTCCTCTTGTAATAGCGAAATGTTCCGATAGTGCACCATTAACCAAAACCGAGGCTGAAGGTTCATGGTACAGTAGTTCCACCGCTCTACGAAAAGCTCGGCCCACCCCAAATTTATCCAAGGCCCCCGACAGGTATTTCCAATTAACCCTGTCGAAGGCCTTGGCTGCGTCCAAGGTGAGAATGGCCAAGGGCAGTGATGAAGTAGTTGCCAAATCTATTGCACCTATTAGGTCATAAATTAACTCATAAAGTTGACGACCCTTTACGAAGCCCTTTTGGTTAGGATGTAAGATTAAGGGAGCCACCTGTCCCAATCGTTTGGCTAGTATTGATGCAAAAATGTTATAGTCCGCATTGAGAACTGAAATTGGACGATATGACCCGCATGCTGTAGCTATTTTGCCTGGTTTCAAAATTAACGTGATGGAAGCTTGGCTCCACGATGTAGGAGGCAAGTCTCCTTCTACCAGTATCAAGTTAAATAGCGTAGTAAGAAAAGGGGCGATATCGGATGCAATATATTTATAAATCTCGACCAGAAGACCATCCGGGCCTGCTGCCTTACCAGATTTAGTATTTGATATTGCTGATAATACTTCCTCCATCGTAATTGGGCGGTCTAATAGGTTCGCCTGTTCTTCATAAAGTGTTGGTAAGGTAATTTTGTTAAGCCAGTTTTCTACTTCAGTAGAGGTAATATTGTTATCCTCTCTATACATTGTCTGGAAAAAATCTTTAAAAGCTGACCTTATTTCCGGATCCGAGGATGCTGTTCCAGAATCCGATATTATGGAGCCAATGATATTACGTGTTTGGTCTGTTCTGGACTTCCAGGCTAATAGTTTGCCTGCCCCTTCACCAAATTCAAAATTTGCTAGTTTACTAGCTTCCCACCTCTGCAAGATACGCTTATTTAATAGAGAAGCCAATTGTCCTTTAAGTTTCGTAAGCTCATCTTGTTTAGTCAGTATAACATGATCTGGACAATTATTTAAGTTTTCCAGATCTAATTGAGCTTTTAGTATATTAGTCTCTATCAGTGTAACCTCTTGGGTGTATTGTTTCTTACGATATGAGGTTTTATTCTTGATGATCCCTCTCAAAGAGCATTTAAAAGCATCCCATACTAAACCAGCTGCCGCCGTACTAATATTAATTTTAAAGAATTCCTGCGTCTCCACCTTTAAGTAGTCTAGATCCTCAGGTGAAGTAAGAAAGGATCTGTCGATTGTCCATGACCTTGTCGAGTTTTGGGACTGAAGTTCAAGGTCCAACAGTACTGCCGAGTGATCGGACAGGTGTGAGGGTAGATAGATTATATCCCTTACTGACTTTTCCAAAGACTTGTTTACCAATATAAAATCAATTCTTGATCTGTGATGGTATTTGTAGTTTCTAAAAGAAAAAACGGATTTTAAACCCGACCTTGCCCTCCATATATCAACAAAACCATATTGATGCATATTTTTAATTAGAAGATCTCTAGATTTAGAATGTATCTGTTGTCTGCTAGAGGTGGATTTGTCCAACTTTGGATCTAGCACAATGTTAAAGTCACCCGCTATTATCATGGGTTCTGGAAAATGTAACAGCTCGGAGAACAACGTGGCCAAGACAGATGGATCATCACAGTTCGGCCCATAATAGCCTACCAATGTGATACTTGATCCTCCAATCATTACAGTCACAATTGCCCATCTACCGTGAGGGTCGACCTTTTGTTTCAAGAGCCTTGTAGTAATGGTTTTTTTAAATAGTATGACCACCCCTCTTGTATTAACTGTCTGGGAAGTGGAGACTGATATGTCTATCCATCTATTTTTTTTTTACCAAATCTAATATTTCCCCTTCAACCAGGTGTGTCTCCTGGAGAATAATGACCTGGGCACCAAAATCCCGGATATATTGTACTATTGTACTAGCTCTTGGTTTGGTGCGCAGGCCATTACCATTCCAGGAGAGAATCTTAATGGTATTCATATTTTACGTATCTACTAAAATTGGTTAAGAGTCCTGTCCATGCTTTCTCCTTAATATTGCTAAGATACTTAAGATTCGCCCATTTTTTATTTATGGATTTTCCAGCCGCCATTTTAGAAATGAGAAACATTTTATTTTTTATTCCCCTAACCCTTCCCCTTGTGCTCACCTCCCCCCCTCCCCTAAGGAACCCTTGATTATCCAACCGGAAGGAATCCGGTTTGTGATACCCCTGATGCTCTATCTAGGCTCAGGTGGAATGTTTTAACTGATTAGATAACTATAGTGGAGTCTATATGTGTTATGTGTTATGTAGTGTTATGTAGTTTTACGAAAGGAGAGAGGAGTTCATACACTCCCACTTTTCTGTGAATTTCAATATATGTTTTTTTTTGTTTTGTTTTTTTTTCTTTCCTTTTTTTCTTTCTCCCCTTCTTTTTCTTCCCCCTTTCATTTTCCCTTTTTTTCTTTCTTTTTTTTTTATTAGTAGAGGGTTTTGTGATAGTCATTCCTTCTTTCCTAAGTTAAGCTGTTAAATTTAGCTTATATTTCCTTCTATTCTGTTAGGGAGCATCTTTTGAGTTTTGGATTTTTTTCTTTTTATGTACTCACAGACTCAAAAGTTAGCACTATGTACTATACACCCTATTGTATAAGATTGTAAAAAAAAAAAAAAAATAGCTGAGATTACTTGGTGCTAATTAATACTTTCCCATAAGTAGCCCTTGCAGAACCTGGGGAACATGGCGGCGGCAGGCTAGCGGCCGCGATACTCCGCTCTGGGCTCAGGCAGGCGTCTCCGTTTAAAATCCGATGAGGGCTCGATTTTAAGTTTTTCTTTGCTCAGAGCCAATGGATACTAATGTTGCAGCTTAAGATATATTAAACATCGCTGACAGTACCGGTTTTTTTGAAGTTTGTGGATCTGTGGTCCTTCATGCTTGGGATCACTGAGGGCGTGTTCTGTGCCGGGTTTCACTCGGCGAGTATACACGCGCTGCTGACCCAGCCAGCTCTGCATTCGCTGGTTGCTCCCAAGTCGGTTTCCTGGAGGTGGGATCGAGCCGCCCTGGAGCACCGCCGAGAGAGGCGGGCTCGCTCGCTCCAAAGAGAAACTCTATCGGCGGCCATAGGAACAGTCGCAGGAAGACAGCAAACAGAGGTGGACGGCGCTAGTGGCGTGGATGCCTCTGAACATTCTTCGGCATCAGATTCAGCGCCACACAAAAAGCTTGGTCGGCGACAGCAACAGCAGTCTTCAATCGAGGTGAAGGGGTTGCAAAGGGCGAGGGAGGAGGTGGAGGAGCAATTCACTGCTAATTTGGCATCAAAGGTTGAGATTTCTGAAGCACTACTTTTTGATCTTGAGGGGGGCATAAATGTAATAGCACCTACAGAGCAGGCTACTAGTCCGGTGAATACATTATACTCTCTCAGGAATAGAGCCACAACGCATTCCAAGATAGTGACTAATGCACCCTCAATAACATCCAGAAGAGGTCGCAGAGGTAAAAAAAATAGCTAAGGGGGGGACTGCATTAAGTAACCAAGGGAGGCTAATATCAGAAAAATCTAATTTGTTCTCTGCCTCAATACTGGACACTTCTCAGATATTAGAGCACAAGGTTAGAGGCAATAATGCTGAGGCACTCACTAGGACCCCAGGCACTAGTGGAAGCATAAAAAAGTCACTTTCTAAGTCCTCATCATACCTATCAGTAGAGCCTAAGCCCAAACGATCTAAGAGGTCTAAGGCAACCAAATCAGTACTAGATCCTGGTACTAAGATAACACCCTCTCTGCGTTCTTATTTTAAGGCAATTCCTCAAGTCTTGAATCTTGCATATTCCTCCACAGTAATTTCTCCTGAGGCAAATTTTTGTCCGACGTTAGCCGAAAATATGGCAACTGGTTCAGTTCTTCCAGTCATGGAAAGTTTACAAACTGGCGATAATGTCATTATCAATGCCCTAAAACCCAATACAAACCACATAGGACAGGCAAACCATGCCCTTCATGTTAGCAATAACAGTCTCGAAACAAATGGAAACCAGACATCTAAATCAGATAATGTATCTCAGGAGCCTGAAGCTCCCCTGTCCTCAGATCAATACGCTCAGGACAATATACAGCAACTAAGTCAAGTTACTAAGTCTTTAAGCTCCGAAGAGCATGTTGGTATAGAGCAAATGCTATCAGAAGTTGCTGTCTCTACTCCACCTTCAGATCTGTCTGCATTATTAACTATGGTCACAAATTTAACAGTGGACATTAAACGCGGATTTGAGGAGTCATCTAAAATCCAAAGAGAGATAAGGTCCTACTGCGAATCACTAGACAGTGAAATTGATGGGCTATATTCAAGGACAGGAGCCTTGGAAGAGACAACAGCAGTAATGTCCATAGAACTTGACAATGCCAAAGAGGAGATATTGAAACTTAAAAAGGAAGACACTGTACTGGCAGAAAGAATAGAACATTTGGAAAATAACGCGAGGCGCTGTAATATTCGCATCCTAAATATACCAGAATCAAACGAAGGTACGGACATTAAGACTTACATTATCCGACTCCTAATTAAAACGTTGAATCTAAAAAACACAGAGGAGGAGCTTAATCTGGACATTCAACGCATTCACAGGGATCCATTCAGGCGCAATCCGCAACGTACAAAGCCTCGCAAGATACTAGTGAATTTACACACATTTCAACTCAAGGACCATATCCTAAACTTAGCTTTAAAACAAAAATCCTTGGCAGGCGATGGTTTTTCCTTCCAAGTGCGCTCAGATTTGTCACGGGCGACTCTGGATAGACAATGGGAATTGGGTCGGAGAATGGAGGCATTCAGGAATTTAGGTGCATCTGTCCAGCTGAACTTCCCTGCAGCTCTTAAGATTATGCTAAATAACAAAATGTTCAATGTCCATACTGTACAAGCAGCAGATGAACTATTGCTAACTTTAGGTGCCTCTAAAAAGTAATCTCAGGTATGATTGTAACCTTGTGATCTTTTTGATAGGCGCCTTGACACCTTCGGGTTTAGTTTGCGCGATACAAATTGCATAATAAATAACTAAATAAATAAATAACCCAAGAGTAGAGTGCCTCTGTTCTGAATGCCTCGTGTGCCTCAACCATGAAGGTAATGCCTCCACCCGTTGCCAGGTGACCATAATGTAGTAAGTTTGTAGTAACTGCATGTCTGCAATTTTCTGCAATATTTGGAGTTACTGCTTTGACTTCATTGTTTTCTGCATTATCTCTGTGTTCTGACATTGTATTTATAGATGAAGGAAATTGTTAAATTAATTTATGGACATAGGGTATGCGCAATGTGGGAAAATGTTTATCCTACAAGCTTGAATAACCTACAGTCAATACATAGGGTAAACCTACTCAGCTGAGGTGGATTTCCCTTTCCCACCACAGGCGTCTCAGAGAAAAGCACAACTGATCTACTCAGATAGACCATTAAAAAAGGAACCCAACCAACGTTGGCGGCGCCATGTTGTGTAGTTCCCACTAAACCGTAGGATCGGCACATTTGTTGGACAACAAACTTTGGGTGAGGTGCCCAGACTGATTCCAGGCAACCCTATAGGATATGTTGGCCTAGAGACCAGCTAGCTCACAGTGCCACCATATGCCCACTAACCTTAACAGAGAGTGAACACTTTCTGGCAACCTCTGAACAGAACAACCATGACACCTCCGGGATCGTGGTAACAGATCTGAACCTTTCGCTCAGTCACTCGTGCTTACTTGTGCTCAGAGAAATATAAAAAGAAAAAACAGTGGGATGTTTTTAATATATTTATGGACTCAATGTTATTCTTGTATATAATACATGTGGTGCAGTAATCGGTAGACAGAAGCAGGTGGAAGTGATTACAAGCACCAAAAGAGTAAATATTAGATACAGTTCTACCATGGTGCTAAATCAGTGTATATGTTCAGGCATATGATGTAAGGCAGTAACCTGGCGTACTCCTACTATGCGTGTACCTAGAGTATGTGTAGGTGTGAAGCCAGAACCCCCCCAATGTACGATCCAACCCCATTACCTGGCGAGAGAGAATGTAGGACCCTGTCTTGGTCACAAACTGGACACCATTCACAGAGATGTCGGACCGCTGTGTGGTGAAGTCTCGGCCTGCAGGGTCCCTCGGTGTCCGCTGAAATGCCTCCTCTGCTAATCTTTTGGAAAGCTCATTATTTATAATAGAAAGCATCCTTGTGATGTACGTATAGATTTGCAATGTTATGGATATGTAGATAGCACTGTCGCCCCGTAGATGAAGATAGAACATCATTTGTACATTGTACGTAAAAAGGTCTTGTACATGGTGTTCGAGGCATTGTGATAGTTATGCAAACAAGGGCTGTTTCAGAGAAACTAAACCAACATTGTTGCACATGTAAATGTATGCAAAAGGTCACAGCAGAAATGTTATTGTGCAAAATTAGGACAATGTAAGAAAATGTGCTTCATTACTTGGGCCTAACTCTGGCACATAACACTTGGACCTCTCACAGTAATTCAGCTATAGGAATTATATAACCTAGAGTGAATATTTGTCTTTCTCTAACGTGTTTGAAGATCTTTAGGGCCTATTCCTTTAAAATTCTGCATCACTTTCCCAAACATCTAACTCTGCTTTTATCACTGTCCTGATTTCCCTGATCTTTCTTATTTTGGTTACAAGTTAAAGGCACTTCTGTAAACATTGGATTTTCCATGAACTGCGTAAGCATCTCCAGAGTGGATTGCAAAAACTCTACATGTCCGTGATTAGTACAACACTGACAACAAAGTAAGTTACCATTATTTGTGCTCTTCTCAAAGGGGAATGTGCTTTCCTGACCTCTCTTTACCTTCGAGTTTAGGTGTACCTATTTTCCTCTTAAAATCTCCACTTTATTATGCTTTGAAGCAGAGTAGATCTGTTTGTTCTGGAAACATGTCCGTGGATATTATTTCAACCTAGAAAAGTACCGCGCCTGCAAAAAATGACTCATGAAATTCTTTATCTATTCTTATAAGTCATGTGGAGCTTTTACAATCCACTTCCATTACCCTCCAACCATTGCATCTATGCCTATGGAGATGTATTCCCATATTCACCTCACATACATCCACACACATCTCCATACCCTTCTTTCCTTCAATTCCAATACCCTATTTATTCTTCCAGTTGACTGCTGAGTAAGCCTCTGATCAACCTCTTACAGCCAGATTGTTCAGACAGGAGTGTCTCATACTTGATTTGAGTGAACCCACAGGTTGGATTCTGTCCAGTTTTGGCATTTTTGTTTTAGTCTCTGCACACATGACAATGGTGTGTGCTTTAAGAGCTAAAATGCATACAATAAAGCACTGTTACCCAGTGGGGGATTCAGTGGTCTGGAGACACAGATCAAAAATGTCTTCCGTATAGAGTGGGACTACTGTCCTTTGACCAGATTGTAAAGTACTGACATTGGTGGCTTTGTGAATTGTTCATAGCAGGGCAGGTTTTTTCCGTTACCTATGGAGGTGAGTGGGCTGCTGGCTGTTATGGAAGAAATAAAATATGAAAACCCAGCGCAACAACAGATAACAGTAGAGACTGTCACACAGCTATACATGGCGAAAGAGCAATGCAGGCAAAAAACTGGCGCTGATGACAAAGTTTACTTGAAAACCGAGTGCATGACCTATAAGGTCACAGTTAAAGGAAAACCCATGTTTGACAAGCTTGAAGGAATTGATGGCCTTAGCCCACAAGCGCACCTGCACATATTCTGTGTTTTCAATAGATTGAAACATGATTAGACAACGGGAGCAGTAGATTGAATTAGCCAAGAACATGTGGAATATGATAAGAGGTTTTAGGAGCACAAGGATAGAGCGCGCACACAAATAAATATGCATTCAAACCAAATACACATATATTCAAAAGTAGAATACTTAGTTTGTTAAGCTTTGTTAGAACTGCAATAAAGGATATGTAGAGAATTAGGTTAAAGTCTAGGTTCTCAGGTGACCTCATGTTTTTCCATAACTAATATTTACCAATGTGTAACTGCCTAATAATTCATTGTTTGAACTTTTGTAACTAGTATTATATGATTAAGATATCTAGCTGCAGATTCCTCACCTTTGAACATCCAGGCGTCAGGCTGGATCCTGAAGATTTTAGATAGTACTACCCCTGCATGCCGATCGGTGGCGTCTGTTGACCTGCGTGACGTCTGAGACGTCTGGTTCTTCGTTACGCGTGTGCCGTCTATATAGACGCCAACCAGGCACACAGACGTCCGTTCTTTACTTTCCTAGCCAGCCAGCGCAGATCCGTCAAAGAGAGCTACCCCCTGTCACTTTCTAACGGATTTTTAAAAACTTTTTGTTGTCCTTTTGGTGTGTAGGTATGTCCAAAAAGACCTCTGGGTTCAAGCCGCGCAGCGCCTGTCTCCGCGTCATGTCGGTCACAGACCCCCATTTGGTGTGTCTCTGGTGCCTCGAGCGCAACCACGACAGTCATGCTCCAGTTGCTGGGCCATGGCACCAAAGGTTTTGAGAGAGCGGTCCCCTCTCAATCCAGGGCCAGAAGCGACCTATGCCCAAATAAAAGAATTTTATGACACCATGTGCGCCATATTTGGGCGGCCTTACACTGCCGGCGCGACTTTGGGCCCCACGGGCTCAGCAGAAGAAGGCCCTGTGAGTTCTGCACCTCCGGCTTTGGCACCAGCACCACAGCCTCCTCTTAGATCCATCGCTGGATCCAGACCGGCGTTGGTCCTACCTCTGCGACCTTCCCCGGCATTGCCAGCACGCACCGGCGTTGTCTACCCTATCGTAATTCCACACGACACAGAGCCAGTCAAGCGTCCATCAGTGCAGAGACCGGAGCTATATGGCTCCAAGCCGTTCAACGTACCCAATTCTGAATGGTTATGCATGGATGATGTTGATTGGGAGGAATAGCAGGACAATCGATATTGCAGAATTATGTGACAGTGGCCTCAAGCCAAAATCTATGTTCCTCACCTGTTAACCCGAGATATTATTAATTGAAAAATCACACCAAAGGTTGAAAAATATTTATATTTAAATATGAAGGAAATGTAAACATTGTATGGATTAAGGGGTGATAAAGATTATAATCACGTGTACAGATAAATTGGGAAATTTTGCCACTGTAAATTATGAGGAGTACTTTCAAGAAGCTCCCAGACAGCTGGAAGTCAGGACGCTCTATAAGCGGGTAAATAAAACTGTATATAATAAAGTGAGAGTGCGTTTCAGAACTTTCTGAATGAAATGGAGAGCGAAGGGACAACAATCAGATGATGAATTTAAAAACATGGACGTTTAGTGCGCAAATTTGATTGTCATGCATGTTCTTAAAAAAATTATTAAGGAAGTGAAAATTACACCAAAACGACCTACTGTTTGCGCCTCTTCTGAGGTCTAAAATACCTTCAGGATTAAGGCAGCACTTAGTTGTGCTGGATAGTAGAACTGTCAGGCAAAAAAAAGATACACACCAACTCCTTGCTCCGACCATGAAAGGCTGGCTCTAAATCCTATTTAACAATGAAATAAAGTTCCCCACTTTGTATGCATGTCCAACAATGCGTGTTACATAACTCCTACAAAATGTTTAAAAATTCATATCTTCAAAAAAATACAAACCTCATATTCTGCAGTCCTCCATTCGAATAACAAAGCTATGTTACTATGCCAGTTTCGTCACTATTGTTTCCAAACTTTCACCAAAACCTTACACCTCCCAGACCAGGTGTAAAGATGAGAAATGTTTTAATTTCTCCTTATTTTGTCCTTTTTCATGTATGCTGCATTCTGCAGCACCCATAGAATGAGGAAAACGTCTCTTGTGATTTTTTTAAGTGCCCCTTCCTGCACTAAAACAATCATGCCAACAGCGCAAATACCCTTGCACCATGTGGCAAGAGTGCCTGTGTTGGCACCAAGCAGCCAAAACTGCACCATCGCAGTGGGAAAGGACATGAATATGCCATTTATCATTAACACAGCACATTCCTGCTCTACCCCTTTAATGCAAGGCAGTGCAGCAAAGTGACTTGCAGCGCTGCTCTGTGCCAAAAACTCTAAAAAGCCCTTGGATTGTAATAATTTAAAAGCAGATATATTTGTCATGTCAATTAAAATAATCGATGCAAAAAAAAAATCCTTATAAGTTTCATTTAGCTTTACTTTGCTGCCCAGAATCAAACCCTGAGCGTGTGGCATGAGTCACCATAACGATTCCCACGTATATTGTGTCTTCACCTTTCCATCTCATGATTTTCATGCCAAAAAAAGTCCCCACTCTGTTCGTTGACAGGAGAAAATTCATAGCCCATTCCAATTTAAAAAAACAAGCCACAGTCCTCCTTTATTTGTAACATTAACAGGGCATTCCTTATGTCAGTACTTCACATCCAAAACTCCAATATTAACCTGAACATTCAGCTGGATTTCGGTACATAAGCCTCCTACACTAGTACACCTATTACAATAAATCGGTGGGTTCAGACATCAAGCACTGTTTGTTTTAATTGAACAGCAAGCATATTCATTCTGTGAAAACCACTGTAAGCCAGATGGATCTCTTGTAGCTTTATTTAAGTGCCCAGATCTAATGAGTTCTTTTCAAGCTGCATTGCTAAGTAACACACAACATTCTCAGGACCTCTTTCTGGCAGTACTCCAAATCAGTTTAGATTAAACTTGCATATTTAGCTAGATTGTTTTGCATACACCAAAAATCCCCATTCTCCTTTCGCAGTAAGTTGCTCGACTTAAACTTTAAGCGCGGTTTATTGTGCAGTAAGGCACCACCTTATATTGTGTACTCTGCCAGCATATTCAAATAGTTACGCGAATAAAGAAATCCTGGTGTACTTGATTTCTTTAAAGCCAAGACTCTGGGTGAGCTCCATGCTTTCTTAATGCTTAGCCATCCTGCATTCTGACAAATTCTGGAAGATCTTCAGTTTGGCGACCTTATGGCTGTTCTGAGGATTTTTGCTAAATGCTTCCTGCATCCTGCTAAATGCTTCTTTTTTCTGTACTGTGATGGAATCGAACAATGATTATCAGGACTCTTCCCAGGTTAGCCCCTAGAGGAGTCTTGTCCAAAGTCACTTTGATGCAAATTTCATCCTTGAAAATTGTGTTCACAAGTTCTTTCACCTATTAGGTGACCTCTTTGGTATTCTCATTTTCTGGCTTTGGCCAGCCAGGAAGTGTAGATTACGGCGAGATTAAGTGTTACTGCAGCTCCTCTGCCTGTTTTGCTTTTCCATCATGTGCTGCACCTTGTGTCAGATCATCAGTGACTGTCTGTTACAACACTAAAGTGGAGACTACGGAATGCGGGTAGTTTTGCCGTGGGCCTTAATGAAAGCAAAGAAATGGGCCTCCGATCTCTTGGTCTGGTAGTAAACAGCTATAGTTGAGGACCACTAGGGCCTGGCACTGGTGCCTCCGCGCCTGCTACACTGTTGATGGCTCCGTGCTCAAACACCACTGTACCTGTTGCACTGTTGATTACTACGCCCATTTCCACTTTATCTTCCAGATGTGCTGCTTTGTTTTCAAAGGCCTTCACGGAACCAGTGTGTTCTGCACTCTTGGCCTCTGTTTCAGTTGTTAGGCCACTGGAATAACTTTTTGTTGTGACTGATGTTAAATTTATTTTGTTTCTTTAAAAAGTTTTATATCGCTTCAACAAGACCCATTGGGGTATCAGAGCGCTTTGCCAGTGAAAAAAAAGAGAAATGACCTATATAACATACTACAGGTTGGTCAGAAATGTCAGGCGAGAGAAGCTCGATCACGGCATACATAATTATAAACAGTCTAAGCAAAAAATAGGTCAGAGCAGGCATGGAGAAAGAGGGAACAAGAGTACACAAAGCATGTTACAAAGTCATAAAGGGGTGGCCTCAATCAAATACAATAAAATACAGGTAAAACAGACAGGGGACGAGTCTTTGAGAACGTATGAGGCAAGGGGATTCTAGGGCAAGAATTTGTTCATCAGTAGGGCTTTAACTTCCTTTTTGAAATTAACTGTTAAGGGGATCTTTCTAATATTCGGTGGAAGGGAAGTCCAGATTCTCGGGGCACTACCTGAGAAAGCTCTGTCATACGTTTTCGCTTTTCTGAATTTCTAAGGTTTCAATAGAAGGGTGCTGGCTCTTAAGGAGGATCTAGAGCCACTAGATAGTGTACATTTTTGTGCACGGTATAGTAGGGTGTTGTAATGTAAGGCTTTGAGTCATGCAAGCAATTTTTATTTGTATCCTTGATTCATAGGGGAGCCAATTTAGGGATTTCAGCTCCGGTGTAATATGGTGGTATCTTTTTGAGCCAGTGATGAGTCTAGCAGCCAAATTAAGAGAGGCCCTGAGTGTAGCCATCTTCGATCTCTGGAGTCCACAGAAGGTTTCACTTACATAATCCAACTTGGAAGATCATCAGAGATTGCACCATGGATTTGAAGTGATCAGGGGTGGCGGGGGAAGGGTGGAGAAAAGGTTTTATTTTCCTTAGGATGCTCATTTGGAAGTTGGCTCCCTTGGTGAGGGCAGTAATGTGTTTCTGCATGGTCAGGCTCTTGTCGATTATTATGCCCAAAGAACTTGTGGAGTCATTGATGTGTGGTATGCAGTTAAGAGCTGTTGGCTGATTCACCCATTCACTGATGACAGATGCCTGATTGGGTGGGGCCTAATCAAAAGGAATTCCGTTTTGAGAGTATTGAGTTTGAGATGATTTAGAGTCAACCAGTTTTGGGCCTTCAGTAGGATGGTGTTGAGGGAACTGATATCATCAGGGAGGAGACTTTCAGGTACAGTTGGGTATCTTCAGTATACATGCGATAATGGACATTGGATAGTTTTAAGATTTCAGTTAAAGGCTCCATGAACAAGTTGAAGGGAGTTGGAAAGAGTATGGACCTTTGAGGAACCCCTAGGTTGACTGAGGAAGGGTTAGAGAGAGATTGATTGACCTTGAATCTTTGAGTTCTATTGTGGAGAAAAGATGCAAATCAGTTTAGGAATGTCCCTGAAAGCCCCATCCTATGCTCCAGTAGGTCGAGGGGGATCAGAAGGCAGGAATCGTTCTGATCCAGCATTTTGAGCGCATCATCAACAGCAACATAACATGTATTTGTAAAGAGTACGTTCACCCCAGTGGGGTCTTTTGGCACTGAATAACAGATGTTTATTGTTACCCACTCAATGGTACTCATTTTATCGACCTCAGATGGATGAAAGGTTGAGTGGGCCTGCCGGGATTTGAACCTGTGAACATGAGGTCGAACACAGGTCCCTGCAGTGAATGCATTAGTCCACTGAGCCACGAGACCCGACAATGTGGGTGATAGCAGATTCGGTACTATGACCATGAAGGAAACCAGATTGGAATTGGTCCAGATGTTGGAAGAGTTCTATGTGATTACAAAGCTGATTGTGGACACATTTCTAAATGAGCTTGGCCAAGGTCGAAATGTTGGAGATTGGGCGGAAGTTGTTTAGGTTCGCCTGATCCACCAACGGTTTTTTAAGAATGAGGTAACCTGTCCTGCTTTAAGACAGTCTGGGATAGAGCCTTGAATCAGTGAGTCATTGACTATCTTGGCCCAAAGTAGGAGTTGGGATAGTTTGATCTCCTTGAAGAAATTCGATGGTAGAGGGTCACTGAAGTGGTTGGAAGGTTTCAGTGCTGAGAGGGTTTTGAGAATGGGGTTATTATCTAAGGTATCTAATGCTCCAAGATGTGTTGTTCTTAGGGGTAGAACCCGGAATGAGCGATGGTGCCAAAGATTGAGGGGTGAGGGGAGGAGAACTGATCAGAGGTAAGATTGGCATGAACTCCAAGCAGTCTGCAGATCAGGTTCCATTTTAGTTGTCTTTCTGATGAAGGTGTAGAAATCACCACAATGCGATTCTTATGCCATTCTCGGCTGCCCTTTTCACTGGGTTGTTTCCTGGTGAAGGGGTTTGCTGTACTTATACTTCTAATTCTTCTTCTCTGCCTGTCTCCTGGCTGAGGCGCTGGTCAGTCTTGCCTTCGAGCTGTGAAGGGCTCGGCTGCCCTTTTCACTGGGTTGTTTTCCCGGTGGAGGGCTTGGTTGTTCTTCTTCTTCCGCCTGCCCTCTTGCTGAGGCGCTGGTCAGTCTGGACTTCGAGCTGTGATGGGCTCGGCTGCCCTTTTCACTGAGTTGTCACCCGGTGGAGGGCTTTTGCTGTACTTCTACCCATTCTCCTTGGAGTCTGTAGGTGGCTCTTCTTCCCTCTGCGTTGTCTGTATCTTGGGGCTTCCGGTGAAGGTCCCTGGTACATGGATGGGCTTGCGGTGGTCTGGCCTCCTTGGCTTGTCCTTGCTTCTCCCGTTGGTGGAGACTGGGTTGCCTTTTTGTTTGTTATGGCACATACCCTGTGGGGTTGGTGTTCCTCCTCACTGCTGAGGTCTTCTTCGGCTTGGGCCCTGTGACTCATCCTCTGTTGCGCTGCACGGGGCTTCTTTCCCTGTCCCCGTGACTGGTCCCCTGTTGTGGGTCTGGTGTTTGTCTAAAGTGGGAGAGGTCCTCTTGCAGACCCTCCTCCCCTATGGGTATTGCTAGGGTATTTATTGTACGTTAAGGAATCTGCGGCTAGTAGTCTCTATCAGATGTACGAGTTACTTACCTTCGGCAATGATGTATCTGGTAGAGAAGATTCTAGCCACAGATTCCTTCACGACCCACCCTTATCCCGTTCTGCGAGGACTCTCTGCTTGGGTTTTCTGCAGTCGCCCCCCTCTGGGCGTTTTGTCTTCTATGGGTGTCTGCTTTCTTTTCTTCCGGTCAGGCATCCTTCCGGCTGGTTCTCTCCAGCGTGAGGGCCTACTTTGGCTCTTTCTCTCTTGCTAGAGTTATGATCCCCTCCTGGTCTTCTTCGTAGGGGGTTCTTTTACCTGTGCTTGACCTCCTCCCCCCTTCAGGAGGAATGACCATCCTTGACAGCATAGTCTAGGGGTAGAGTACTGTTGGTCCTTTGTTCCGGGCTTGTGGTCCTTTCCCTAGGGGTTGTAGTTGCAGACTCTCCTTCCTTCTTTCTTACTGTCACTGCACTTTCTCCTGCCTTTGCCTCCAGGATGACTCTCGCCTTGGCTTGCAGGACAGTGCTGTATGCTTTTCTTGCTGCAGCTTCGCTGCTCTGGTCTTCTAGTGCTTTCGGCCTCTTGGTTCTTTCGCCTTGGTGTCACTGGCTGTTCCTCAGAGTGGTGCTCTGCTCTTTTCCTACTCTGGTCTGTCTTCTGGTGCCTTGGTGTCACCTGGTGGTGTTTCTCATCTTTTGTTTTTCTTTCTCTATTTTGTCTTCTGGCTTTTCGCACACTGTTACATGCTCTCCTCAGTTTTGTTGTGATGGCTCTGCGTTGTTGCGTGGAAAAGTTCTCCGAAGAAAACTAATGTCAGCGCACCAGTGTGGGGCTTATGTGACCTTGCTGACGTCACACCCGCGGAGGACTTCAGGTAGAGTCACATGCGCCCCCCCCCCCCCCCCCCCCCCCCCCCCGGGGCGCGGGGATGCTGGGCAAGAAAGTTTTCCGGGTCCAGTCTCACGCCTGGGGAATATTCTACGTCAAGTAATCTGCGGCTAGAATCGTGTCTACCAAATACATTGTTACCGAAAGTAAATAACTCGTACGTATAGAGCGTTCCTCTATCGGGCGCGTCTTTTAGTATAGAAGATAAGATCACAGATTAAAGCGCCTCGTTTGTGCAGAAGAAAGGATCCGAGATAAGGGTTTCTGGGTGGGATTTATTATGTCTAAAGTTTTTAGATGCGTTCTTAGACAAGTTGGGAGTATATATGATTTTATAAGCATTGAGGGCTGAAGGCTCCAAGTGAGTAAATATGTTTCTAGATAAATTGGTGTCCATAGTGAACACGAAGAACCTGGAGGAAGGAGGAAATATAAGTGTCGCTGCTAAGTTACTCGTGAGTGAAATGTCCTAGGAGAGGTTTTTACATAAAGGAGGAGCGCAAGTAGAAGGTTCAGGTGGTGCCCGAAAGTTAATGGGAGAATGGGCGAAGGGAGACCCTAGAGGATCTAGGAGGATAGGATGAGGAACCACCAGACTAAGCAAGGAGATGAAGGATCAGACGTCTTCTGTAATGCCTTCTTGGTTTCTTGCGTTGCTCTATGAAATAATGACAATGCATGTACTCCCTTCATGGTAAGTTTTTTTGTTTATGGCCAATTATCTATGTTTACCACACAAGCAAGCAGTGATGACCTCCAATTGAAGAGATTCTAAAGGAGCAATGCCCCATGGGGAGGGACAAACACATGATTGATAAGCTGGGTTACGAATCATAAGCAGGCAAATGAGTTACAGGGAAAGCCACCCAATGCTTAGTTTGCTCCTCAGTATTGTGAACTTGAAGGGAAGGGACATTTCACCTTTGTTTTAGGTATCTGGGCCTTCGAAATCTCACAGTTGAGCAATGCCTTTATAAGCAGGTTTCCACTTTGTTTTCTACCAATTTCCATCGAACACCTTCTCATATATTGGGTGTCAAATGGAGAAAACGGGAAGAGGCTCAGGAGCTCAGAAGTGCGACAACTGCCTTCTGCCTTGAAGTGATCTCCACCACCTCTGTCCATGCCCCCTTCTGCGTCTCTACTTGTGCTGCCTTGAGAGTATTAGTACACAGTCCAGCTCTATGCACAAATATTATTGCTCCTAATTTCTGCTCCGCTTATTTCTCTCTGTGGTCCTAGTCCGCTTAATCTGGGTTTCAGGCTACTTAGGGCTTTGAAGTCTGTGGTGTAAGCCCACTTCTGTTTTCTTTGCTGTTCTTTTCCTGTACAATTGAAGGGCTTCCATGGGAATGTAGTACAGGTTCTTGGTGGATCCATACCCTTCTGAGTTAGCCTCCCAGCCTTGCATCCTCAGCTCTCGGGCAAAGGACTGTGCGGACTATGAGCTGCTTCTCCTCCCGGTGCACCTGTCTTGTGGGTCAGTGACCCTCCGCATTCTTCCGCATCCCTACGGCCATAGTCTCTTGTAGCTCTGCTGTGCACCAGCCCCCCAGGCTAGTGCCAGGCATGACAAGCCCTTTGTATTTATTTATATAAGTTTTATATAGCGCTAGCTAGACCCAGGGGTATACGAGCGCTTTAGAGTCAAGAGCCCGGTTATAATCCAGTCACTTCGTAAATGACGCACAAGAAACTAGGATCAAGTACCAACAAACAGTAAATACACAAGGAAATATAATACAAAGCGGATGGGATACAATATGTATACGGACTGCAGCTAGGTCCTGAGGGCGGTAACTGTTTAAAGGGCAAGTCACCCCTTTGGGTCCAGTGAGAGGATTACTTTAAGGTAGACGGAGGTAGCAACAGAAATAAAACAGCCAGTCGATTAACAGGTTAAAAGGAGACTAATGTAACTGAGGTCCAGAAATGGCTTCGGTGCTCCAGTATTTGTTGAGGAGATGGCGTTTAAGGTCTCTTTTGAAGCAAGTGAAGGAAGGGTTGCATCGTAAGCCCCTCGGGAGAGAGCTCCATATCCTTGTATCATCAGACCAGCTTCTGGCATTTGGTTGATTAATACCTGCAGTCACTCTGAGAAGCGCCCCCTCCCGCCAGAGCACTCCTCTTTGCTTAAGTGCAGGGTACATGCATGCATTTCTCCTTTGATTCCATATTTCATCTTAGAGCACAGGCTTCAGGGTTTGGATGAAGAAGGACACCTATCCAACTTCTGCCATCCGCTACGCAGGAGCTGAATGTTTAAATATGTTCGTTTCTAATGTCCCGCATAGAATCACAAGTTAATATTGTTATCATTTTCCACTTCTTTGAAAATGTACTTTTTATTTGATGCTCATGATAATTCTGCTATAATGCTTAATAATTGTATTCCCATGGTCGCGTAATCATCCACCTACGCATGCACTAAGTTTTTAATGCTGGTTTTGTTTTGTCCAGCGGAGCAATTTATTCGATTGTTAGTGCACGTGTTTGCATGCTTAGTTTCGGTTTGTCTGTGACTTCGGTTCATTTGCATGTTCTTTCGTCACAGTCTGACAGGTATGCTGTGGTGGTTGTATATACTCATGCAAATTGCGTCTCTATTCAAAATAACTCCTTAATCGCTTTAAAACTACTATTTAATCATGAATTTCCACTTTGTTCAACGAGGATGCTCATTTCAAAGTGTTTTGTTTGTAAGAAATAAAAACTGCTGCAAGACAAACCAGCATTGGCACAGCCAATAAACATGGCCCTTGGTAACCCTGCAACTTTTTTTGCCGACATTGCAGCAACAGGCATTAAAAGTGTAACAAGAAATGTATTTATTTTTAAACATGAAAATCAAGCAGGAATAAAAGCAGTGCTTGGTCTACAAGCCCTAGCTTTAAAGTGGACTATTTTTAGACTGTTGTGCATCTGTTACAGAAGCAAAATGCCATCACTCACAGTGAAGAGAGGCAGAGGTTGAAATGGGCTGTCACGTTGCCCCTGGCTGTATGCCGTGGTGGGCAGAACACAATATGAATGACATTTGAACAGACCAGTGGATGAAGAGGGAAGACTAAAGCCGCTGTATATTTAAATGGTGTAAAAAAACATGAGAATGGTCATAGAGCTAAGGCGGTTTCTAGCTTAGAATTAAGCAGAACAATTCAATCTGATGTACGTTTCATTTGACGAACGCGAGGGTACTGTAATATGAAAACATTGCTGGCCAGTCAAAAAACATAGTTCATTGTTGCTAAACATCTGTTAATTGTATAAAATTCTAATTGAAAATGTTTTTTTTTCTTCCTGCAGGCATTTGAGCACTTGCACCAGCTCGAATTAATAAAACCAATGGAAGGTCTGTCTGTGCGTACACAAAAAGAATACCGACTGATGAAACTACTTTTGGATAATTCTCAAATTATGGAAGCTTTACAGAAGTACCCAAATTGTCCTACTGATGTTAGGCAATGGGCAACATCCTCAATAAGTTAAAAATGTTTGATAATAAAAATAGGAAAAAAATTAAGAGTTTCAGAAAAAAATGTCCCAACATAAAAATAAAAAAAATTCAATCATTACTCGTTGACTGCATTTTTGTCTGTTTGTGTAAATCACGCGTTCTCCTATTTTTAGCAGTGGTTTCAAACCTGTACCTTATCAGGATGGCATACACTTGTAACTACTTTTCATAATTCTTAGAAAGTACAGATTTCCTCTTCGTATTAGTTTTTCCTTCATGGAATTTTTGTTGAATACTAAATCAATCAATCAAAGAATTTATAAACCACACTACATACCCGCGAGGGTCTCAAGGCGCGGGGGGTGCGGCTGCAGCTAGTGATCGAAGAGCCAGGTCTTGAGTAGTCTCCTGAATGTCTGAGGGTCGTCTGTCGTAGGAGGAGGGGGAGGGAGTTCCATGTCTTGGCGGCGCGGTGGGAGAAGGACCTGCCCCCGGAGGTGGTTCTGAGGATGCGTGGGACGGCGGACAGTTAGAGGTCGGCGAAGCGGAGTTTCCTGTTGGGTACGTAGAATGATAGTCGGTTGTTGAGGTATTCTGGGCCGGTGTTGTGGAGTGCCTTGTGTGCGTGGGTCAGGAGTTTGAAGGTGATTCTTCTGTCGACGGGGAGTCAGCGCAGGTCTCTCAGGTGGGGGGTGATGTGGTCTCGGCGGGGGACGTCGAGGATCAGGCGTGCAGAGGTGTTCTGGATTCTTTGAAGTCTGCTGACGAGCTTGGACGGGGCTCCGGCGTAGAGGGCGTTGCCGTAGTCGAGTCTGCTGCTGATGAGGGTGTGGGCGACGGTTTTTCGTGCGTCTGTAGGGACCCACCTGTAGATCTTGCGGAGCATGCAGAGGGTGTGGAAGCAGGTTGAGGAGACTGTGTTGATTTGGTTGGCCATGGTGAGTTTCGAGTCGAGGATGACTCCCAGGTTGCGTGTGTGGTTGGTTGGTGTAGGGGCGGGGCCCAGAGCTGTGGACCACCAGGAGCCGTCCCAGGCTGAGGGGTTGGGTCCGAGGATGAGGATCTCCGTCTTGTCCGTGTTCAGTTTGAGCCGGCTTTTTTTCCATCCAGTCGGCGACAGCCTTCATACCACAGTGGAGGTTGGCTTTGGCGGTGAGGGGGTCCTTGGTGGGGGAGAGGATCAGCTGGGTGTCGTGGGCATAGGAGATTATGTTGAGGTCGTGAAGTCTGGCGATGCGTGCGAGTGGTGCCATGTAGATGTTGAAAAGTGTCGGGCTGAGGGATGATCCTTGCGGGACGCCGCAGATGGTCTTGGTGGCTCCTGAGTGGAACGGGGGAGGCGGACTATTTGGGTTCTGTCGGAGAGGAAGGAGGTGATCCAGTCCAGGGCCTTGTCGCGTATCCCTGCGTCGTGGAGGCGTGTGTGTGATGGCAGACTGTGTCGAAGGCGGCAGAGAGGTCCAGGAGGATGAGGGCTGTTTCTCGACGTTGTCGAGTAAGATTCTGATGTCGTCTGTGACGGCGATAAGGGCGGTCTCGGTGCTGTGGTTCTTGTGGAAACCTGACTGTGAGGGATCGAGGATTCTGTTGTCTTCAAGGTATCAGGTGAGTTGGGTGTTGGCGATCTTTTCAATGACCTTCGCCGGGAACGGAAGCAGGGAGATGGGCCGGAAGTTCTTGAGGTCGCTCGGGTCCGCCTTGGGTTTCTTCAGTAGGGCGTTAATCTCGGCGTGTTTCCAGCTCTTAGGGAAAGTCGCAGTCTTGAAGGAGAGGTTGATGATGTTGCACAGGTGGGGTGCGATGGATCTGTCGGCCTTGTTGACGATGTGGTGGGGAAGAGGATTGGATGGGGCACCTGAGTAGATGGTGCTCATGGTTTTGACGGTGTCCTCGGTGGTCACTCTGGACCATGCCGTGAGGTGGTCGTGGTGGATCGGTGGGTCCGGCGAGGTGGGGATGGCGGGGTTCGTCTGAGGATTGAAGCTGTCGTGGATGTTGCTGATCTTGCGGTGGAAGAAGGCAGCGAGGGCATCGCACAGGGCTTGTGACGGCGGGATGTCGTTGTTGCAGGAGCTGGGGTTTGAGAGTTCCTTCACGATGTTGAAGAGCTCCTTGCTGTTGTTGGCCGTCCCTGAAGGAGGCCTACTTGTTGGTCCTGATGAGGTGGTGGTGGTTGCGGATGGCGTCTTGGAGGGCTGCGTGGCTGTCTGGCGTTTTCTCGTCGTGCCAGGTGTTTTACAGTCTCCTACAGGTGCGCTTGGAGGCTAGGAGCTCCGGGGTGAACCAGCTGGCTCTCTGGCTGGTGTCTCTGTGGGTGTGTTGTCTCATTGGGGCTAAGGTGTTGGCGCAATCTTCTATCCAGAGTCTGAGGGTGCGGGCCCCCTCCTCAGGGTCTGTGGGGTTGGTCGGTGGGTTGAGTGCAAGGTGTGTTTGTAGTAGTTCCTTGGCGATTTTGCCCCAGCGACGTCTAGGGATCTGTGGGGTGCGGTGATGTGAGACGGGTTTCCTGAAGGTGAAGTGGACGCAGTGGTGGTCGGTCCAGGTGAGTTCGGAAGCATGGCTGAAGGCAACGTGGGGGATGGAGGAGAAGATGGCTTCGAGCGTGTGGCCGGAGATGTGGGTAGGTGTCGTGACGATCTGTGTCAGTCCTAGGGTGGTGAGGTTGTCAATCAGGGTGGAGGAAATGCTGTTGTTGTTGTTATCCAGGTGGTAGTTCAGGTCGCCAAGGAGGATGTAGTCGGTGGAGGTCAGTGCGTGCGTGCTGATGAAGTCGGCGATGGAGTTGCAGAATTGGGCATGGGGTCCGGGTGGTCTGTAGACGGGTGCGCCTGTTACGGTGGTCTTGGGGTCCGTGTGTATCTGGAAGTGCATGTGTTTGGCGGTGTTGGTGATGTTAGTAGAGACCCTGATGGTGTTCTTGTGGATGATGGCGATTCCTCCTCCGACTCCGTTAATGCAATCTCTACGGATGATCTTGTATCCGTCGGGGATGGCCACTGCGATGTCTGGGGCGGAGGCTTCGTTCATCCAGGTCTCGGTCAGGAAGGCTATGTCTGGTGATGTGGAGTCGAGCAAGTCCCAGAGCTTGACGGTGTGTTTGCGTGCGGAGCGGGTGTTGTGCAGGATGCAACGGAGTTGGTTGGGATCCGTCGTCGCGGGTGTCTCAGCGTCTTCAAAGCAGGAGAAGCTGCAGTTCCGGCAGGTGAAGGGGCCGTGGGTGCTCTTGGGGGCAGCCTTGTGGCAGTTGAGTGGCCGACTGTGGTTGAGAGCGATGAGGGTGTTGGCATCGTACCGGATGCGGGCTACCTGGATGGTGCGTGGTCCAGGGGGCTGGGCACGGTCCAGGCGCGGACGGGCTCAGATGGGCTTGCCTTAGGTGCGCCCACTGTGCGCATACGCTGAGCAGCCTCGCAGCGGCCGCCATAAATGGAGGAGGGGGGAGGGAACAGGTACGGACGGCGAATGAGCAGCGGGGCCGCAGGGGAGGCAGCGGCGGGAGACCAGGGAGGAGCGCGGGTACAGAACAGAAGGGGGCTGGGGCCACGGGCACAGCAGGCAATCGGGCAGCGAAACAAACAGGAAAGCGGGAGCAGCAGGCAACTGGCAAGTCAGGAGGCAGAAATCAGCGGCGGACCTGCAGCGGGAGGGGAGCGACCTACCGGAGGGTCAAGGGTCCCTCTCCTCACCTCGCAGCGGCCGCCTTAAATGGAGTGGGGAGGGAGGCCCAGCTGGGAGGCGGGGGGAACAGCTACGGATGGCGAATGCGCAGCAGGGGGGTGGGGCGCGAGGGAGGCAGCGGCGGGAGACCAGGGAGGAGCGCGGGGTACATAACGGAAGGGGGCTGGGGCCACGGGCACAGCAGGCTATCGGGCAGCGAAACAAACAGGAAAACAGGAGCAACAGGCAAGTCAGGAGGCCGAAATCAGCGGCGGAGCTGCAGCGGGAGGGGACCGACCTAACGGAGGGTCAATAGTCCCGCCTATTTGCGGGATCCCAAAGAACTTTTACAAGAGCAAGTATCTTTAAAGGATTCAAGCCTGTTGCTTCATTTGTCCCGGAACACAACCTTCTATGGTTCCTGAGCAACTGGGTCAATTCCCCCCTAGCACTTAACTTTCAGTGGTAGCGCGGACTGAGCAGTCTAAGGCATCTCGGGGGTCCGGGGGTAGGTAGACCCTGGAGATGAACGCAGTCACACATCTCAAACTACCTTCAATAAATCAATGCCCAGTTTAATACTTTCTTTTTATTCAAAAAGGAGTATTTATATACCAGTACAAAGCAAAATACATATGGCATTCACAAACAATACTCACAGTCCCCTGAGGTCAGAGCTCTAGTCTTTAAATAGGAGTGGTTCTAGATCCCAATGCCCTCTAACGCTAGTGGTTATTCCCCGATTTACTATAGGCAGCATTCAAGTTAAGCCCTACGAGTAGTCCAAGGCTCAGGAGTCCCACTCTGACTCCAATTAAAGTCAAGAGTATTCCATTGGTGAAGTGCTGTAAGGCAGGCAAGCTCTCCCCGGGGCTTCCAGCCAGTTGAGCACTCTTGCCCGCACCAGCAGGACCTACCTGACTGAAGTCCCTGAGAGCGCCCCACCGCCACGGGCATTGATCCTGTAGCAGCTGTCTCCAGTAAGTATCGCACATTTACCCCTGCAGAATGTCCTTGAGTTCCCCACATACAGTCCTGGGGTGACAGCGGCTGTGTCTACACTCATCCAACGGCAGTTCGTTTCCTTGGATCCTCCCCACAGGTCAGGGGACTTGACTCTTCTGGTGCAGATTCACAGTCCAGGCTCAGGCCCGCAGGTGTTATCACAGCAGCCTCTTCTTCCTGATAACAGTGTCAACCAGATGATGCTCCTTGTCTTTTTCCCAGTGACCACTTACTGGCATAAGGGGTCACCATCCTCACTCCCCACACGGGCTACGACCCGATCGGCACAGCAACAATCGTCATGGTGGACTCACCTGGCAGTCAGCTTGTTGGGCCTCCAAGCGTCAAGGTGGCAATAGAGTATGCTTTCGGTCCTTCTACCAGGTGGAGACCATTTAGCTGCTTCAAGGCGCTTCAAAGTTGAGCAAAATAGACCAATTATGACCAATTCTGGTTGTTTCCTTGGCCAGCCACACATTTACTCGGGTACAGAGGGGTGTAGTGCATCGAGGCAACAGCTTCACTTGCAGAGGCATAGTCCATGCATGCACACATAGAGCAACTGTCTTGAGGCTAGGCACTGCAAAGTCTGGGCCCACGCAAGTACTGTTACAGGCTTGGATGTAGTCGCTTCTTCAGCGGCACAGACGCTGGGCAGTTGTCACAGGTTGCAAGATAGGAGTCTTCTTGGGCACAGTTTGGCAAGTTGTCAGCAGTGGCAGATCTGGGTAGGTGGATCCACTAATGCAGACTTTGGCAGTGCTGCAGATCCTCCTCTTCAGATATGGTGACCGGCTCCGAGCCAGGAGCATGCTAGTCACATTCTCAGGAGTCTCTGCTAGACAGACTTTACATCTTGTTGCCACCCTCAAAGCTCCTACCCACACTGATAATTGGCTCCTCCAGCAGGGCTGACTCACTCCTTCCCCTGTTTCAGATAGGATTATCCAGGTGTTCCTGGACAGGGAGTCAGTTCTTCCTCATCACAAACCTTAAATCAGACCTATCACAGACTGTGCCACTATTACTCCTGAGAGAGATTTCAGAAATTCAAATTCTTCCAAAGTCTCTAAAATTATAGAAAGGCACCCCTCAGCCAGAGAACATATCTTGAGGTCCTGTTCCCAAAGGGGAGGCAAAACACCAAACTAAGGCTACACTCCTAGATAGGTGCGGACTCGAACAGAGTGCACCCCATCTCTTTCTAGTGCACCTGACAACATTTTAAGGACAGTACTCTTACTTTCAGAGTGTTAATCCCATCCTCTTCGCCATTGTAAAGATGGGCAAACACAGCGGATGCATAAAAGTAATCGTCTTTATTTACGATGGATCGCACACCTCAGCCTGCTTCCTCCAGCTCTCCAGCCCCTCTCTCTATTCAAAACAATACATTCTTTTCTTAAAACCCTTTACAGGTGGTGTTCCACAAAGCATAGAACACCAGGGTGCCTGTGAGGGTTCCTTACAATGACATAGGCTGGAGGAGGGCAGGATAAGACACACCTGGCTCATCGGCCAAAGAGAGTGAGTACTCCTAGACAGAAATATACCTCATCTCAGTGCACTTCACCATGCATAGATACCATTCCAGTATGGTGAAAACCTATTAGTCTGCAACATCTACACTGTCTCAATCAAGGATAATGCTAGTTGTAAGAAAATGCCTCTTTTTGCATGATCACCCCCAAATGTGTGGTCTGAAGCTGCTGTTTTTTTCGACGTTTCAGCTCCAAAGTGTACTGGGCCCTGCTGACCATGCCCTTATGCATGTATTCTGACCACTCAAAGTTTATATGCACTTGGCTAATCCCAGATTGGCATATTGAATTTACTTAAAAGTCCCTGATGTATGGCACAAAGTGTACCCAGGTCTAGTAAGTTAATTGTCACTAGTGGACTGCAGCACTTAATTGTGCACCTCTGATGTGACACAGTGAAAACATGGCTCTAGGTCTGTAAATGCAGTCTTGTTGAGCAGCTTTTAAACTGCCAACCCGGCGTGGCAAAATAAACTCTTTTGCCAAGTCCAAACTTTACTTTTTAAATATTTATGTAATTCCTCGGGAAGTCCTTAGTACCCCAGAAGCCAGGGTGCTAAATGTTATAAAGGACATCTCTCTTTTATGCTTTACATGTCTTGACTGTTATAACTCGTGATTGTTGTTTTCACTGTTGCAAGTTGGGTAGTCCCATTGCACAACATAGGGTTACAGTAGCCCAACCGCTAAGTGCTAACTTCCATTATGGACCCCAAATATAGTACTTCAAGGTATGACATTGTTATATTAAATCTAAATTATTGCTGAAGTCGAATTTAAAGTAACTTTTAATATAAAGATGACTTTAGAAAGTCACCACTTCCTAGCCATTTCTGATTCACTACAGCAGTTGTCAACTGAGACAGCCTGATGCCCAGCTGTCAGGAGGTGTGAATACCTCTCAGGAAAGGGGTACAAAAGCCTGCTAGTGGAAGAAGGTGTGACCTCCTCCTGACAGGATGGCCAGTGGTCTGGGACTACAGATGGCCCAGATTAAAAGACGCTGCCACCTCTGATAAGCAAATATAAGTCACACCTTAGCTTACCTGATACTTTGTGTCAATAGACCGCCTGGTAACTCTTCCAGAGTGGGAAAGCCCACTGCAGAATTGGTACTCCTGGACGGGTGCCTCATTATACTGGGCACACCTTAGGGATGTATCCTCATCTATGCCCCAGGGAAGAAAGGTCCCAATATTTTGGATTTGGGTTGATTCACTGTGGGATTGTTTTGTGCCACCCCACAGGAAATGATGTAGGGGTGCCCTAGGGGAATTTTGACCCCATTGGTTAGGGAGCCCTGCCTACCCATAAACTTTCCACCTCAGAATACTGCTGTATTAAACAAAAACAATGGCTCCTGTGGATAAATATCAAGTAATACTGATAAAGCAAGCGCACAATGGTAATGCGGGTGATTCAGAATAAGAGGCCAAGAAAGGAAGCTATATAAACACAAAGCGAATGTATTAATATTTAGAAGTAGCAATAGAAATCAGTTTATACACAATTTTTTCAAAGGTTATGTACATTTATACAGTCAAAAACAAGTAGTGATGGTGTGTCCCAAGTGAATATTCTCTAAGAAAGAACCTAACCTATTAAAGTGAAACATAGTAAAGTGTGAGTGAAATAAGGTTTCAAGTATAAGTATATGCTGGAAAAGAGGCGACCAAATTAAGTATTTGAATAAGATGAGTGCAACAATTGTAATGTATTAACAATTGTTATCAAAGGTCTGTCTCTTTGTTTTGTCGACAACGTTTCAACCTGACAGGGGTAACAGGTCTCTTCAGGACTAGTCGATGTGGGGCACCTAAAAAATAATAAGTCTATTTAGGTATGTGGGCCATTAAGAGGGGTGAAGCTCAATACGTGAAGTTTAGAACGGTCTGTGCCGGTTCTGGGCTGGCCTATCTTGTGGGTGCAAGGGTGACACCGTGGAGTAAGTGAAGACAAGGCAACGTACAGGGATCCCGGCCGGGACCTGTTTATTCTGTCAGGAAGAAAAAGGGGGAATCAGCTGAGGTTCTCTCTCTCTCTCTCTCTCTCTCTCTCTCTCTCTCTCGCTCTCTTCCTCTATCTCTCCTCTCTCATCAGTTGTCCCTTGTTAAAGGTCTGAGACCTGAAGAGGCCATGACTGGATAAGCAACCTTGCTCTCTCCCAGTCTTGCGAAATATGCACTTTCTGTGTGGCGCTCTGAACTTTGCAGAGGTTTATGGAAGTAGCATCATATTTCCCTAACAGCTTGAGGAAGTTATCACCATATAAAAGATATTGTGCTTTTGAAACCAATTTCCACTACAGCCCCATCCACAAGCTTACTATTTATTATCATCAGAATAGACTCTCTTTGCTCTGCTGCAAAAGAGAAATTTGCATTTGCAGTTAAACAAAGTCTATTTCTCCTATAGGATAACATGGGATTGGCGTATTACATTTTATAAGTATAATCCCAAATGGGAAGATCTAATTGGTTCAAGTTTGGCGTCTCTGGAACCCTAATTTAAAATCCTAATTTATGGTGAAGTCAGATTTAAATTGCAACTCTCAAAATCCCACTGATGATTACCATCGGGGTTTTCTTTATTTACATCAGTATGGACAGTGAAAAGACATCTCGAAATCACGAACCCATCCCTACTTGATGCTATTGAAGCCCCATGTGCATACCAAGATGGTCATGACACTGAGAGTTATAGTGATAGGCTCCTCTGGTTCAGAATCATCGGACTGGTTCTAATAATTAGATGTCATTATTTGTTCACAACCGTATTATCACTTTATGCCATGTCTTTGTTGATTGTGCAGCAATCACTACACAGCATGTGTCACAACTTTGAAGTGATTAGTTTTAATAATGTGCTGTCCTTGCCTGTTTTGTCGTATATTTAATAAATGACAAAGGAGAGAAGTTTTCCTTTTCCATGAAACATTGTAAATGCAGTCACTATGTTTTGAATGAACTCTGGAATAAATGCACAGGCCAAGTCTATTGATTCACTTGTCCTATTTTCCCAATGAATCGATTTAAAATAACACAGCCATCTTTTATGTTTTGCACAATTTTTAGAGGACTAAAGTGGCTGTAGATAAGGACCCAACCCCCCACTCTTTCAAACTTTTAGAAATTTGGCATTTGTTTGTTGTTTAAGATGTGTTAATCCTCTCAAGTCAGTACAGTTCTACAGAGTAAGCTGGGAATGTGACTCTTTAGGAACAAATTCCCTTGCACACCTAGATAGGTGTCATGCTTCGTCATTGGGCTTTTGCTCCATGTCGGGCTGGTGCTGCAATGCCCGACGGGCACCCTCAATGGAGGCTCTTTACCGGAGATCTTTTCATAAGCGGTTTGTAAAGTGTAAGTGTGTGGGTCTAAGTGTAGATTGGTGTAGTAAGTGTAAAGGTGTAAATATTATGTTAAAGATCGTACAAGGTGTTCTCCCCAGAACTAATTTTAGTGATAGCGTCACGATTTTTAGTACAGGCAGAAAGACTCTATCTACTAGAGTTATTATCTAAGATAGCTGTTGGGTTGACATGTTTCAATCTTCAGTTAGTTATACAAATGATCTAGCAGCTTTTCATCAGGACCAGTGTCACCTAATCTACATAGGGATTAGAGTTTCAATTGGTGGATTCATCTATCTACTCCCAGTCACATATACATCTTTAGGTTTTATTTAAAAAGGTTCTTTTGGAAATTACCCAATTTGGGTATTGCTAACAACTCATCGAGTCAAGCGTGGCGGCCAACCAATTTGTGTGAGCATCCCGTGGACATGTTCGCTGGAAGACCTACCCTTGCTGCTTGACTTTGAAGTTCAAAACACCAATCACTATGTAGATTGGGGGGCACTGGTTCTGATAAAAAGGCTGCTAGATCATTTGTATGACTAATTGAAGCTTGAAACATGTCGACCTAAAAGCTATCTTAGATAATTAACTCTAGTAGGTAGCGTCACGATTTTTAATATATGCAGGAGGATACACTTACTACACCAATCTACAATAAGACCCACACACCTACACTTCACAAACGACTTATGAAAATATCTCTGGTAAAGAGCCCTCATTGAGGGAACCTTTTGGGCATTGCAGCGTCGGCCTGACGAGGAGCAAAAGCCAAATGATGAAGTATAACACCTATCTAAGTGTGTGAGGGCATTTGTGCCTAAAGAGTCGCACTCCCAGCTGACTCTTTAGAACAGTACTGACCTGAGCAGATTAACTCATCTTATTAGGAACTGCACACCCTTCTTACCTTTGACTACTTATCTGGAACATGTATGCTGGACCTTCATGCGCTCCGAGTCCCTCTTTTTTGATATATATTTTTCTGCCTTAGCCATTTGTACCTGCATCTCTTGACCCCAAACCCCAGAATGACTCCAAGGGCTTGTTGGCTGGCCTCCTAATCTGAAGTCTCAGGAATATAACCGGCTTCTAACCCTTTCACTTGGACTCTGCCATTTGTGAGCCTACCCTACCAATTGGTGCCACCCCAGTCCTGGACCGTTGGAAGTGGGCCTAAGGTGATTGCCAGCAGAACCAATGCGTCTTCTCTGCTGAGCAACGCAACCCTGAGTAGAACCAACTTTTCTCCTTGGCTGAACAGTGCACCCCCAGGTGGACCACATAAACTGTTGCTGCTTCATTGATTGCACCAGTTGAAAAAGATTAACCTCGCCGCCGCAACCCACATCTTGGAACCGACGCATCGTCTTGAGCACCTACACTGCACAATACTTTCCCCGGAGCATGTCCTTGTATCTCTCGTCGACGGCAGCCTCTTCAACGTTGCCAAAACTCCATATTGCTGCTTCACCGCTCATCAGAATCTTCACATCGCCTCAGCTGTGGATCACATCCCTGACACTAGACTTGCCATTGCAAGTCCCGTTGATGGGATCCTCGTCAACGCAACAGGACCTCGCACCACAGGCTCACAGCTTCTCAGAACCAACACATTGCCTTGCCTGTGAGATGCATCTGCAACACAGAACCAAGCAACACTCTGCAACCAGGATTTAAGCTACTCTGTTCAGTGGGCCTAACTGGTTCCCTGGAGCCGGCCCGCACTCCATCCAGGTCGACCTGAATTTGTGACTTTGTCCCGGTCAAGCGCGACCTAATCTCCCCAATAGTGCTTTGTTCTTTTAGACTCTATTTCTCACTGTAAACTTTGAACTTCAATAACTTCAGTTCTTCATTGGCTTTGTGTTGTTTTGGTCTTGTTTTATTTAATAAAGTCCGTTCTATTGCCCTTACCGGGTGTGGGATCCCTTTTGTGTGGTGGTTTCATTGTTTTACTATTTGAAATGTTGTTGCCAAATACTTTACACGCAGCCTGTAAGTTAAGCCTGACTGCTCTGTACCAAGCTACCAGAGGATGAGCACAGGTTAATTTAGGGTTTACCTGCCCCTTACCCTGACTAGAAATGTGGTTGCTGCTTGACCAGGGCTCATACCCCCAGTCAACCAATAACCCAATTCCTAATAGGCGGATTCTGCATTGGAGAGAATTGAGACTCTAAAGCCACTGCACACTTACCTAGTCTTCAGCTTCTGCCAGCCTCCAAGGACTTCTGGTCCTTTTGTTGTTTTTGTGCCTTTGACAGAATGTTCTCCTTTTGTCCTAGACACTCCAACAGCAACCTAACCCACTCATCTGCCAGTACAGGGGCTGCTTCAGTGAACGGGGACGTGGATCCACATTGCAACCTTCCTCCTTATCTTCCTCCTCCCCAGAACCCCGGGAAAACAGGGGTTCTGTGGAGGAGCCCACTGAGCCTGTAGGAGGACAGGCGCATCATTTTCCTCTGGCCTGGAAGGCCATTACTTTGGACCAATGGGTCCTTCAGATCATAGAAAAAGAGTGCACTCTTCCCATTCTTTAGGTTTTTCCCCCATTCCACATCTTCCCCATCTCTCGGTAATTTACCATCTTGCAGCAAGAGGTGGCAGCCCCCCTCATGGAAGGGGGTGGAATTGGTGCCAGACAAGGAAATTAGCAGAGGTTGCTATGTGCGTTAGTTACTGGTGCCCAAGAAGGATGCCAGCTTGCGTCTAATTCTACACCTGAGGAGCCTGAACTTCTTCCTCCAATAGGAAAAGTTCAAGATGATGACCCTAAGGTCAAGTCCAACTGGCATTGGAGCATGGAGCCTGGATGGTGTCACTGGGCTTGCAGGATGTGTTTTTCCATATTTCTATCCTGCGGTCCCATCAGACATACTTGCAGTTTGTGGCTGGTTCTGCCCACTACCAATTTGCAGTATTACCATTTGATTTGACAACAGCACCTCAAGTAATCACGAAAATGATGGCTGTGGTGGGGGCACATCTCTGATGGTCGGGCATGCCCATTGTTCTGTACCTGGATGACTGGCTCATCACACCCACCTCGTCGGATATAGTGTTGCATCATCTACAGTCAATGACATCTCTGCTCTTTAACCTGGGCTTTTCGATCAACAAGCTCAAATTTTACCTGCAGCCCTCACAACGACTCCAGTTCATAGGGTCAGTACTGGACTTCACCCATCTCTGTGCCTTTCCTCCTACACAGAGAATTTAAGTAATCCAGGAGTGGGTTCTGTTGTGGAAAGTTACAGTCCCAAGAGTCCTAGATTCCTAGGTCTGCTTGCTTCCTGCATTCTCCTCATCACACATGCACATTGGAACATGAGAGACATCCAGTGGGGCCTTCCCAGGCAATAGCTCTAGTACAAGGGAGATCGATAGGAGTACATCACAAGCTCCGAAAGAGCTGCAGCTGTTATAACTTGGTGGGGGAACAAGGCAAACCTGACATAGGGCATGGCCTTCACTTCCATTCCGGCCGTGATGACAATAGTGACTGATGCCTCCACCCTGGAATGGAGAGCTCACCTTGAGGATCTGGAGATCAGTTGGAATTATTTGCCCCTTTGGAAAACGCTCAATACCAGCAGCCTTGAGGGAAGCATTTCAGTTGAAGTGGAACTTTCAGATGCATTTCCTCCATACCCTTGATTCCTTGGATTCTGAGGAAGATTTGCCAAGACTGGGCCCAAGTCATTCTCATAGCCCTGGTCAGGTCATGAAGGGTGTAGTATGCATACCTCCTTTTCTTTTCCACGTTTCTGGCTATTCATGCCAGGTCATCGCTCTCAGTCAGGGGGAGTGGTTCTGCACCGCAGTCTCTGAGGCCTGCTCCTACATGATTGGAGATTTAGCAGGAAAACTGAGCTCCTTTCAGCTGCCACCGGAGGTGGTAGACGTCATTTTATTTGCATATTGCCCCTCCACTAAGTCAGCCCATTTCGGCAGATGGAGCATCTTTGGTGCATGGTGTGCAGACAATGGTGTAGATCCCGTGCAGGCCAAGTTATCCCAAGTGCTTCAGTTTTCGCATTCCCTGGGTCAGAGGGCATGTGCTGTTGGCACTGTAAAGGGATATTTTACTGCCTTTTCTGCATTTCTCTGTCTGCCGATCAGCCATTGCTTTTTAAGTCTCCTGTTGTAATGCATTTACTTAAGGGCCTGACTTATCTTTTTCCCTCCACTCCCTTTGTCGTTCCTCAATGGGATTTGAATTTGGTTCTCATGTTTTTAACGGGGACTCCGTTTGAGCCCCTGAACAGTTGTAGCTTTTGTAAGTTGACCTGTAAAATTGGGTTTTTGGTTATCATAATGTCTGCCAGAGGGTCAGTGATTTGCAGGCCCTCAGCTGTCATCCTCCATTCACTACCTTCTTTCTAGACATGTTGGTGTTGCGAACCAGGCCTGCTTTCCTCCCAAAGGTGGTTACTCCTTTCACCTTGCCTAATCCATCATCTTTGTAACCCTCTACCCCCTTCTTCGTCCTATGAAGGAGGAGGAACAGTTGCATCAATTGTACCATTGGTGGGCAGTTTATTACTATCTGGACCACACCCAGGGATACCATTCAGATGACCAGCTCTTGGTGGGCTATTGTGGAGCCAAAAATGGAAAGTAGGTTCAAAAGGACTCTATCTGGCGGTAATATCCTATGCAAAAGCCTTGTTACACTTTAGCCAAGAAGGAACCGCCTGAAAGGATCAGAGCCTATTCCCCCATGGCAACGGCCAAACACTTTTGCATTAACTTAGAGTGTCCTGATTGCAGAGTTCTGTAAGGCAGCAGCATGGGCTTCCTTGTGTATATTTGATCAGTATTATTGCAGAGGTGCGGAAGGATGGACACTTCACTAGTTCTGTTGACTAGGATTTCTTGATCTAAAATCATCCATCAACCCTCCTCCTTGGCAGGGCATTTGCTGTAGATACAGAATCTGCAGGTAGATAGAGCATCCACCAGAAAGACCATTACTTCAGACAAGTAACTTTTTCAACCAGGCTCTCTCCTCTACAAAAGTCCACCTCTATTCTTTGCACCCATCAACACTAATGATGCGCTAACCAAAGGAAGACGTCAGTCTCAGAACAAAAGTCCCATAGCTATGCCCAGGACACCAATGGACTTTTCTTGCATGTGCAAGGAGACCACAATGCTGCTTCTTCGTCTTCCACCCTTGGGAGTAATGGAACAACAGGCTCCACTCACCATCAAGATCAAGGATCCCTGTGCTTGAGAGCACATTAACATCATGCACTGTTATATCCATTGACTGCTGCGCTGCCACTGACCAGGTCTCCAGGACCGCTTAAATGACAGCCAGCTTCCGAGTCAAGCGGTCTCATTTCCCAAACCAAACACACCTTCGCCCACACCTAAAGAAAACGTCGACATGGACACAAATCAAAATAAATAGTCAATGCTCACCCACTAAAGGAAAAGAGCACCTTCCAGAGAGCACATCTTGCTTCCTATACTAATCCCCAAAAATTCCTCACAAACCGGGTCAAATTTCTGCATCAAACTCGCTCAAGAAAGGGAAAAAACAATAAAATACCATCTTGAGGGAAGCAGCATTAAAAGAGGCTTCATGCCAGGGAATATTTATTTATTTTTGAAGGTTTTATATAGCGCGGGCATGACGCTTGCGGGTATCAGAGGGCTTTACACGGAAGATAGTTGAACAAAAGAACACTGTATGTCAGAGTAATGTCCTACAATACAGGCAGCCGTTATGAGAGTTAGATACAATGATCATGTGAATTTAGTCATGAGAAGAGATTTTACTTCTTTTTTGAAAGAGGCAGTAGAGGGATCAGGGGCCAGATGTATCAAGATACACTTTTGCGATTCTCAAATAGCGATTTTTCAGGAATCGCTATTTGAGAATTGCAAAATGGTATGTATGTAGAAATTCGCAATTTTTTTGCGATTTCTTAAAATTCCTTAATTGCGATTCGCAATTTGCTAATCGCAAATTGAGAATAATTTCAAGGGTGCAAGGGTGTCCAAAGGACACCCTGTTG
This sequence comes from Lissotriton vulgaris, assembly GCF_964263255.1. Classification (NCBI taxonomy): domain Eukaryota; kingdom Metazoa; phylum Chordata; class Amphibia; order Caudata; family Salamandridae; genus Lissotriton; species Lissotriton vulgaris. Next base: position 1,432,297,853 of record NC_141687.1, read on the forward strand.
CACCCCTGAAATAAGCATGGGTGCACATGTGGTGCACATACATGCCCTACGGGCATGTATGTGCATCACATGACACTTTGAAAAATGCAAAAATGAGAATTTTTCAAGAAATTCGCAAATTACCACTAACTTGAACTTGGTGGTAAGTTGTGATTTCTTAGGGTCAATTAGCAATTTTTTTGCATCATACATTGCATTTAAGGAATCGCAAATTTTGCGATTCCTTACATGCAATGGCAAAATAAGGAATCGCAAATGTGCGATTCCTTATTTTGCACTGAAATTTGCTACATGCATACCATTTTGCCAATTTCGGCGTTTGCGAACCCATTTGAGCTTCATACATCTGGCCCTTAGTCTGGTTTCTGGGGCCAGTGCATTCCAAATCCTTGGAGCGATTCCACAGAAGGTGCGATTATATGTTTTCTATTTGGCAAATCTTTGTTGTTTCAGAAGAAGATTGCTGGCGCTCCTGGAGGATCTGTTGCCACATGAGAGCACCAGTTTCTGGGCCAGATACCTCGGAGTGTTGTGATATTGGGCTTTGTGAATATAGAATGTTATGGTGTTTAATATTATATTCTGTTGCTATGATATTGTGCTGCTGTAGCAAATGACTTTGATTATGTGCCACCGCCTCCTTTAGAGCCTCTGGTCTTGACATCCATTCTGTTATGGGTAGGCTCGTCTTGGCCCCATGCTCGAAACCTCGCTATGGAGGCACGGCCTCCCTACAGGTTGACATGATGCATTCTATTGCTGACTGTCTTGTGTATTTGTGCAATGACAAGCGCCCTTTGGGAACTGCAAGTTACTAATGAACACACAAGAGGTGTAGTGTTGGCAAGCAATGAAGGTTAGGGACAATCGTGGCCAAAGGAGGAGACACCAGTGCAATGTACATTCATGTGTTCTCAGTATGATGCGTAGTGTGAGTAGTGGTTGGGCACAGTAGTCCCATTCCTCATTTGTTTTGTTCCAATTCTGCCTGAGCCTAAAAAAGGAGCAGTCATCATTCGATTCTTGTTATCCACTTCTAACTGAGGTTCTCCACCAGATGCAGCTCTTTGCAAAGGCATGTCTAAGTTTGCACTGTCACCTGGGTGCAGGGACAAGCAGGTAAAGAGGTTCTAAGCGTTCAATTCCTTGGTGTGTAATTGGAATAGTCGTGCCAACTCTGGGGCAGATCTACCAGGAGCTGCCGCAGCGTGGCACCGCACGCACTTTGGCTGCGCCACGCTGCGGCACTTCCGAAGCACAGGGATGCAACATATTTACAAGAATATGTTGCATCTCTGTGCTTCTCTCTGCGCTTGTGCACAAACTGCAGCAATGCGTTGGTGCAGGCATCCTTGCACCATGTGGGGAGATTGTTTTTGTGCGCAAGGAGCACCTTCCTACACAAAAACAATCCCTACAGGCATTTTCCTCTTTCAATGCATGCCCTATAATGCAGCACACATTGAAAGAGGAAAAAACAAGGAGAAATGAAAAAATTTCTCCTCGTTGCGCCTCACTACGCCACCTCTGGGGTGGCGTAGCATTCAAAGTATCTCCAGATTTACGATTCCTTGTAAATCTGGAGATGTGTCTTGTTCCATGGGTGTTGCGTGGGAACACCCACAGCAACACCTATGGAACACCCCTTCAACGCAAAGTGCTGCGTTTAAAGGGGCCGTACTTACAAGGGGCCTCATTTATGACTTTTTGCCGCAGGGAAGCGCAGCAGGCCTTCCTGCTGCGCTTCCCTACGGCAAAAGAAAAGGGCAGAAATGTGCCGTATCTCTAAGATACGGCGCATTCCTGTCCTTTTCCCCTCCGCCGGCGCACAATGGGCTGCCTGCGCCAGCGCAGGCACCCTTGCACAATGGTGCAAGGGTGCCTGCGTTGCGGGGAAGATTATTTTTGTACAGGAAGGGAAACCTTTCTGTACAAAAATAATCACAAGAGGCTTTTCCTCTTTCTATGTGTGCTGTAGAATGCAGCACACATAGAAAAAGGAAATACGATGAGAAATAAAGACATTTCTCCCTGTTGCGCCTCCCTTACGCCTCCCCTGGGGAGGCGTAAGCTTTTGGCACTGCTTCAGAGTTACGATTTCTCGTAAATCTGGGGCAGTGCCAAAAGGCCATGGATGTTGCTGGGAACGCCCCCAGCAACACCCATTGCACGCCCCTTTAACGCAGTACACTGCGTTAAAGGGACTGATATTTATCAGGCAGCAGTACGCCACAAAAACTGGCGTACTGCTGCCTGATAAATGCCACGCAGGCTTCTGCGCCACGGAACTTCATGAAAAGTGAAGTTCCGATGGCGCAAGGGGCCTCATAAATGAGGCCCACGGAGAGGAAAAGTCAGACAGAGTGGCTTTTCCTCTTCTTGTAAATATGGAGGAGCCTCCTGCGTCACCAGTACGTCACGAAAAGTGACGTACTGGTGGCGCAAGTGGCATATAAATTTGCTCCTCTGTATGTAAGCAGCCATCTATAGGAAGATGGAGGCGCACAGCACGACTGTTGGTGATGGCCATTTACTGCTACTGGACATTCAAGGAATGCACCCCCTCGCTTGTGCTCTAAATGTGTGCATATTCCGCTGGTGGGCAGAGAAAGATATTGGTCTGATATTTGCAACCTATTACACTGACATAGTTACCCAAGGCATCAGACGCCAAATGTTGCAGCCTAAGTACCAGCGAAGTATTTGTTTGTGAACACGAGCATGGTATTCAGAAATTGGTGGAATGGAAAAATACTGTGACGCGCTCTAGCTCCCAAGCCTTATTGGTTAACACGAGGGAAATCAAACGTGTACACGAGCTGAGAGAGGCTCGCTGCACCGGCTGTGGGTTGCTTCCTAACTCAATTTGTGAAAAATGACTTGTGGCCCTCATGGAACAATAAGTTAATAATCAAGCAGAACAAAATAATTGCAATATGGCTGTAGAGCGTGCATGCTCACACATGCACATTCATGTGGATGGAGCGAGGGCCCTCTTGCAATTCAAAATGATTTGACAAAAACACTCCACGCGTACACGCGGATGGCCATGATGGAATGATTTTTATCTAGGGACCGTGCCAAAACAATGAAGCTTTTGGAAAGGCAAGATGTCTGCACGCAAACGTTAAAGGCTATTGGCTTTGCCTGTGTTTGTTCTGCATTGATTTCTTTGCTTCTGCTGGAGGAAGCCATTTTTGGCCTTGATTTCTTGGCTTCTTCTTTTGCTCTTTTGAACGAGCACAAATTAAATTTTGTAGAGGAGAAAAGTTTACTTCTGCAGGCATTACTTTGCTGTTGTACATTCAGCATCTTTAAAGGAAGGCCCATTGGGGGCTTTGATGGGTGGGTAAGGGTTCGGCAGTTTCGGAGGTTCCGATTTGGGTGTTATGAGAGACTGTGATTCCTTACTGAGGACCCTCCAAGGGTGTCCAGCTCAAGCAACAAGTCAAATCCAAGCTGAAGAACCATGTGTAAAGGCATAGATCAATTTTCTATGCTATTCTCCCTCGCCGGACCACTTATTTACACACCCATTCCTGACACATTAAAATCTCACCCACATGCCACCCGTGACCATGCCTTATCCTTCACTTATTACTCCTTACCACAAGGTCCCCCTTTTTTTTAGATCATGGCTTGTGGATATACCTTTCTCTCAGCTCTGTTACAACTCAGCCTCATCCTGAAACAATGGGAATTAAATGAGATACTTTCCCATTTGGGCCACTTAATTACCAGAAAACTATGCACATGCTCATCCTGAATGAAGGACAACTGCCTCAAACTCAACATGGACAAACTGAAGTTCTGATCTTCGGCAGGCACACTGACAAATGGAACGACTCCTGGTGGCCGTCGGAGCTCGGACCCACCCCCACACTGAAAGACCACGCCTGATCTTCAGCATCATCCTCGAAAGAAAACTCTCCATGAAACATCAGGTCAATTGTGTCTCCTCAGCCTGTTTGCAAACACTGCACAAAGTTTTCAAGTGGCTCCCTATCAGCACGAGGAAGACTGTGACGCAGGCCCTTATCACCAGCCAAATGGACTACAGCAACACACTCTATTCAACCATCACCACTCAACTCATGAAAAGACTCCAGCCGATCCAGAACGCAGCCGCCAGACTGATCCCCAGCCTTCCCAAGAGAACCCACATCACCAAGCGCCTGAAGGACTGCCACTGGCTCCCAGTCCAGAAGAGATGCCTTTTCAGACTCCTGACCCACGCCTACAAATTCCTCCATGAACAATGACCCACATCAACCATTGCCTGCATTTCCACCGACCTCCCAGGAAGCTCTTCTCTGCACACGTCGCCCTCGCACAGACACCTCGCATATGCCACTGGTGCTCTGGCAGATGCTCCTTCTCCCATCTTGCTGCCAAATCCTGGAAAGGCCTCTGCCTTGACCTGGATACGCACCCTCACTGACCCACTTTAGCAAGGGACTCAAGACCTGACTCTTCGACTGCAAGCACCTGGATACCCTCTTGGGTGACAAGCCATGCTCTACAAGTACAACTTGATTGGTTGGTTGATTGATTGATTGATTGATTGATGCACAATCATGACATGCCCAGGGTCAGAGAGAAAGGGTTAGCGACTAAAGGAAAGTAGTCAAGAAAAGATGGATGGCCGGAGGAGTGTCATCCCACTATCTTAGGTAAACTCCTCCCATACCCATTTAATTTTCTAATGTTAGATAACACTGCTATCCATTGCAGTCTGATGTAAGAGTTAATTGTGCAGTTAGTATGGCAATACACTGAAGTTGGAAAGGGAATACACTGAAGTAGGGAATAAGGCTACAATGGGGCAGTGAGACACATTACCAAATAATATAATACAACCACAAAGGGAAAGGTAATGCACTGTGATGGGAAGAAGGAATAAAATTGGGATCATAGACACCTAGGGACAGACACTAGACTTACACGGAGAAAGGAAGTTGTGGTATGGCAACAAGGAGAGACATAGGGCAGGACAGGGAAAAGTGGATAATAGGAAAGGGGGAAACTTCACACTGATATATAGAGACACAGGCTTGTATACAGTGTCAGGTAGAGATTAACACACTCTGGGAGAGGAAGGCACAGGCAAGTGTTTTGGAAATGGAAGGCGTATACACACTCACTGGGTGATGAAACGGTGTCTCACTGAGATGGGAATATGCACACTCGAACATTGATATTGACTTTCCAACCTAGACACAGGAACATGCCCACTGGGACAGGGTGGATGCCTACAATGGGATACAAAGCTGCAGGCACAGACATTGGGACAGGGAAAGACTGATATCGGCATTGGGAGAAGAAATAAATGACATGCACTCTGGAATATGGAGACATTGACACCGAAACTGGGACAGCCAAAAACGACAACATCATTTTTGCAAGCCTCCCCATTGTCTAGCGTAAGGTTTTAGTATTGATGTTCTTCAGGAAGTGTGAATGGTCTCTGCAATATTCAGAACAAAGCTTTTGTTTTCTAGCCCTCTCCTCTCAACTTCAAAACTAAGCGTGGTCAAGACCACTATGAAGGCACAGGATGATGCAGAGGGCAGTGGCTGGCAGGAATCCTCTAGGAAGTGCAAACGCCAGACAGTCTTTGTACCAGAGGAAACCGTTATATTCTAAGGTTTGCATTCATATGTAAATCAGCCTAGGTCCTCCTAGCTGCTCAGCCTGAGTGAGAGATGGTGACGGAATGTTGGTGTGCCTGTGATGAATGGAATGCCTGGGTGCCTGTGTGGATGAGTGGGTGACAGTTGGAGATGGGCTGAGCAGCTAGGCATGCTGCTCCTGGTGGGTCTGGCATAGGAGATATTGGAGCTGGGTTAAGAGCTGTTACATGGCTGATCCTTGTTTGATACTACAAGATATAGATTAATAAAGAAGACTTTAAGAACTTACAACTGGCTACCAGTGTCTTCATGTACAAAATACAACAGAAACCATGTTATGTTATGTTAGTTGGGTTTTGATAGAGCTCGGGACTCACCCTCGCAGGGACATCTCGGTGCTTTAGCAGGCAGGAAATGAGAGGGTGTGGTGAGATCAGCAACCTTTTAAGATGTTTTTTAAACATTGGAAAGCTAGAACAGGCATAAATGAACAGCGGAATTTGTTCTACAGAAGGGGCAAGATAAGAAAATGCCGGGCCTTCATATTCTGATGCGCAAAATGTGTCTAGGTTGTAGCCGAAGTAGATTTTTTGATCTTAGAACCCTGTCAGGGAGGTATGGGGTAAGTCTGTCCTAGAGATATTTTGGGCCTAGTTCTGACCTACATTTATAGGTGAGGCAAAGGAGTTTAAACAGTTCTCTTTTTTTTAACGAGGAGTCAGTGGAGCGCTCTGAGTGTGGGGGCTGATGGAGTGCATGTCGGCAAATTGTTAACCATTCGGCCAGCTGTGTTTTTGAACCATCTGCATTTTTGCTTCCAGAGATTCATTTTTGGCAAGAAACAGAGCATTGCTGTAATCTAGGCAACTGATGATTAATGCATGGATTAGTGCCTTCCAGGAACTCATAGGAAGCCATTGGAAAACTTTCTTAAGAAGGCTCAGTGTGCCAAAGCAAGTACAGCAGACAGAGATGGTCTGGTCTTTCATGGACAAAGTGTCATTCAAAAGTATAGTCAAATTCCTAGCTCTTCTTTGGGGCCCAGAGGCTGGACCGAGTTCGGACAGCCACCAGTCATTCGTCCATGATCTCCTCAGCCAGAAGGATCCTACCAAAGTCATCACTTTAAGAGCATTGGCAGTGCTTAATATGTTTAAAAGAATTGGTGCCAGGGCTCTCCTCAGGAGGCCACTTAAGTTTGCACTACGCATTGCCCCTGTCATGCTGCAAATGATAGTAACAACAAAACTACTAACCATCACACTCCTACAGGTGTGACAATTCAATCTATTTCAGGCTCCCAAAGGTATCCGAATGGCTTGGGCTGCAGCTAACAGCCATTTTTTAAATTGATCAAGTTAATAATTAACTGTTGTTGTGGTCATCTCTAAATTAGTCACCTTGTGGCAGACTGTCACAAGCCCCTGTGTTGACAATTCAGGGGCCGATTAGGATGTTGGTCGGAAAGTCTCCGAACGGGATTCATATTTTCCGAACCTGTGTCGGAACCGATGTTTCCGACCGACTCTGAAACATTTCCGACTGACCGATTACGATGGAAAGTTACCATTCAGTCTGTCTGACTCAGTTCCGACCGGCATTCGGAGACTCCGATTTGGGCAGAGCCGAATCGTACAGATCTATGGACCTCGTTGCTGACCGACCTATTACGATGTCCAATTCAGACAGCCTTTCCGAGGCGGTCTGTTCGACACAAAACAGCTATCGGAAACTGACTTTTGGGGCCCATAGCAGCCCCCCTTCACACGCAACCCTCCGGTTGTTTTCCTAGGGGGTACCCATGGGCCCCTCTTTCCAACCATGCACAGTGTGGCAGTCACCATGGGGTGCCCGTCACATTGTGCAAGGTTTTCCGCAACCACCCCTTTTTTCAATAGGAGCCTGTGTTGTCGGTCAGAACGCAGGCTCCCATTGAAGTCATTGAAAGCCCGACTGGACGGTGTTCAGAAACAACGTAATCGGTCGGTCGGACTCCCTGAACCCGAGTAATTCAGAAACGATTCCGACAGGGAGTCGGTAAGAATGCTTTCTGACTGACATCATAATGAGGCACTAAGTGCCAGTGCCGAGCACTGGAAACCACCAGCTCAAATTAAGCACTGCTCCTTATCCACTAAGCAGGAAACACATCAGACACTAATAAGCAGAGTAAAAACCATAGGTATAAATATGTTTTTGACACTTGAAAGGGAGGTATGCCAGCCATTTCACATCAACAGGCTACAGCTTATGAATACGAAACCGAATCAATAGAGTTCTTCTGTGTTACGCTTTGCTTAGAACTGAGTAAACCACTGGTAGGAGTTGAAAATAAATATTTGTTAAGTACACACTACACACGCGCCTTGCAGAAGCAAAGCTAAGGTCACAGTTATCATATTGAAAACAAACACATTGCAGTTGTAGCACAGTGCAGCATAAGACTCACTTGCAATTCAGCAACACACTGGAAGAAGCTTTTTTAAATGCGAGAAGATTCATCGAAATTACACTAAATGTATATATATTCATTGTTTGCTTTCTGGACTGTAGTATCTTGCGTTATTTTATAACGGAACCCTTTTGTCTCCTAACAGACTCTGTAGAGCTGTGATGTAGTTGTCAGAGGACAATGCCATGAAAGCTTGTTTTAGAATGTTGAATTTGCAGTTACAAGCTGCAGAATAAAGACAGGGGATACTAAGCTCCATGTGTGGCGTGGTCAGTGGAGGCTAACCAAGATGGAAGACGCTACAAGGTCTATCAATTCCAAACAAGTAACGACATACCAGAGCCATTCCACTGGAGAGACTGACTCACAGGATGTTCAATTGACTACTAGTTCTTCATTATGTAGGGACTGATTAACATCTTCTGCTTCAGCTATCATTGCAGTCTATCACACACGTTCTTATTGGATTTAAGAAAAAGAGGAAGAAATAAATCATCCATTTCATAATATAAACATCTGCAAACGTTTTGTGTTTGCAAGCTCCAACAAAATCAGATATAGAAATTAAGAGCATTTAGGATATTCTTACAGAAACTGCAAGTACCTGAAGAACCACTGTCCTGCAAGCTAATTTTCAACAATATTGGATTCAATGTGGATTATGTTGCCGCCAAGTTCATCACAACTTGTCCAAACGAAGTTAAAGGATGCTGGATGGATATGTTTGACCCTTTCTGGTGTCACTAAACTGCCTTGCTGGGTCTTAAATGGCCACTTACTATATTGGGTGTCCATGCAAATTTCTTTTTTTTAAATATATATATATTACCTACTGGCGGTCGCCAGTAGGTAGTTATAGTTAGGATTTTTTTCAATGCAAAATCTCAAAATTCTATTTAGAATTACTTTGGCACCGGTTGACGAATCTGCCTGAAAACGTCCTCAAATTTGTCTCGCGGAGCTCCGGTCCTTCCTTGAAAGTTTCGGGGGGATTCGTCAAGCGGAGGCCGAGATAAAAGGGGGGTCCCAAAACGTGTTTTCCCCATGTTAATTTCCATAGGGCGGTCGAACTCACTTTTAGCCCGAACGGCTGAATGGATTTGCACCAAACTTGGCAAAATTGTAGGGACTGGTAGCCCGATGTGCCTTTGCTATGTCTCAAGATATGTGCTCCAGTGGTTTTTGAGTAATTTAGGTTCAAAAATATATATATATATCTATGGCAGCGCCCCGGTACGCGCACCGGGGAGCGCTCCGGGCGCGCCACGCGAATTGCGCACAGAAAGCTGATTGGCTCTCGGGTGTCTGTAAACATTCGAAACAGTCCGGAGCGGCCGCCATCTTGTGTCTCGGTAAAATCGAGACATAAGAGGTGGAAAAATCAAAGGGGGAAATGGCCATAAGGGGGCAGGGATAGACCCCCCTGACCACCTAGGTTTGATGTGGGGGCCATAAAAGGGCCCAGCGGGGCAAACAAAACATTTTTTTTATTTGCGCGGGGGAGCGCCCGGTACGCGCACCGGGGAGCGGACCGGGGAGCATTCCATGGGGAAAAATGAATAATAAAGTTTTAAAAAAATGTAGCCTTTTTTTAGAAATTGGAGGTAGTTCTAAAAAGAACTGTTCTTTTTGTTGTTTTATATTTTTTTATTGTTTTTTGAACATTTTAAACTTTTTGGGGGTTTTCTGAACACTTTTATATTTTTTTGTATTTTTCACGGGGAGAAACGAAAAAACAGGGAATTGAAAATGGCTCAATTGGAGCAAAAAAAAAAGAAAAGAAATAATTAGGGTTTATTGGGGCATATGTGGTTGACCCCAGCAAGGACGATGAGCTTTACGCTCTGTTCTCCGTAGGAGATGGTCTTCCCACAATATTTACAGATAATTCGGAAATCTGCAAATCTTGGCTGAATGCAAGGCATCGTCTCACTTTCCTCTGGTGCCGACGGAGTGGGTTGCTTTCTTTTTGTGGTGGTGCTTGTGGATTGGGGAGGGTTACTGGCCAGTTCCCACATCTCTGCAGCAGAATAGTTTATTGGATGCTTGCGCTGCATGTGGCGAATCATCGTGTTGTTTCCAAATGAATATTTTTTATTAGGGTTCTCCGTAGAAAGTACCATGCCACAGATTAGGCAAGTCACCTTGGCTGCATTTACTTTTTTCTTCCCCTGTGAAATCAAAAAAAACTCCCATATAATGTGTGGTCTTGGCTGGTATGGGGTATTTTGTTCTTCAAGCCATCTTCTCCTCCCCTCTTCCTCCTCCTCCTCCTCTTCCTCCTCTTGTTGACCACCAATGATATCTTGTGGTGGTCCTCTTGGTGGTTGTGGTGGTGGTGGTGCAGATGCACCAGCTGCTGCTGCTACTGAAGCCATTATAAAGATCAAAAAGGTACAGAGGGGTACAAACAGGTCTTCCTAAGTCATAGGACAAAGTCAGAATAAGGAAAAAAGGTGTGGTCTTTCATCCTTTTGAAAAAAAAATGTATTGAACCAATGAAAAGTGTTATTTTCAGGTCACATGACCAGGGGCTTCATCATTATGAAACCAAAACTGTTATGAACCAATGAAAAGTGTTATTTTCAGGTCACATGACACGACGCGCTTACGCTACCCGCCCCGTGGCGCGTCGCGTAAGCGCGTCAGACGCCTACGTTGCGCGATCGTATTTGCTCAAATGCTTCCGGGTGCGCTTACGCCGTGCGTATCACGCGGACGTGGCTACGCAATACGTCACGATCATGTTTTCGTTCGCGATATTGGTGCTTACAGGACGCTCCCCGGTGCGCGCCCCGGGCACTTCATATAATTACGCTTTCCGGGGCGCGCACCGGGAGCGCTCCAAGGCAAAAACATTTTTTTTTAAAAAACAATATACAAAAAAAAAAATTGGCAAAATTGTAGGGACTGGTAGCCCGATGTGCCTTTGCTATGTCTCAAGATATATGCTCAAATGGTTTTTATGAAAATTTACTTTGAAAAAATATATATTGGGCTACATTGGGCTATATATATGTTAGAGCCCAAATGTAGCCCAATGTAGCCCAATGTAGCCCAAAGATGGCCACCAGAGACAAAAAAAAGACAAATGTAGCCCAAATATCAGCCAGATGTAGCCCAAATATAGCCCAATGACAGAATGTCCCAGAGTGTTCTAAAGAACAACTAGAGCGCTAACAGTCTTACTTATAAACTGAGACTTATAGTTAGGAATTAGCATTTAAAAAACCTTTGAAATTCACTGAAAAAACCATAGGTTTCACACCAGTTATAGTTAGGAATTAGCATTAAAAAACCTTTGAAATTCACTGAAAAAAACGTAGGTTTCACACCAGTTATAGTTAGCTGGAAATTTTACTGACATAAAACCATTGAAATTCCCACGTTATAGTTAGTTGGACTCACTATAACTTGCGCGTGCAATGCACTGCTGATGACGTCACATATTACATCACTCATGACATGGTCAGTGACATCACTCATGACATCATTGATGACACCATCCTTGTGACAGAGTGACGGACCTCCTTTCACTGTAATGTAACCCTTGAAACACATATTCAAAAATAGAAACTAAATTTTTTTTAAAAATGGAGATACCTATACCAGTTACAACAACCAATTCAGTAATTCCACCATCTATATACACATCTACTCATTCATAAACAGTTCAATATACTCACTCATACATATAGTCACTCATCATATGTAGTGATACACCTATCCATCCTGTTACACACCGACAGTCATCCAAAAGTTACTCACACACATACTCACACATGCAAAGAAACTATTGAACATCCATTTATTTGCATATAGAGCTATACACACACTACTACCTTACTTCTATTGAAATTTAAACATATTTATTCTCTTAAACAATCCCTTATAGAAACACATACTTATTTAAACAGGAACTCTTACAAACTCTTACTCTCACATATACTCACTTATATACATCAATATTCACATATACTACATTAAAACATATGTAGTTACTGATAAAGACACTAGTGAGACAGTCATTCACTCACTAACATACACATATACACACTCATTCACCCATACAGTCCTGCACATATGCTGTCTTCAAAACACATACAAACAGAGAGTCAGTCAATCATGCATCTATGTGCTAAGTAATACCCCCACCAAACCATATAGACATTCATACTGATACTAAGAAAAACATCTAATAACCCATGTACATACACATGTAGCTACTCACCAACCCATGCAGCTACTTATACACAAAGTGAAACACTAATACATATATTTAAAAATGTAAACATTACTCACTAATATTTATTTTTCAGAAAGACACACATTCACTGGATGGTGTCATTAGTGATGTCATGAGTGATGTCACTGATCATGTCATGAGTGATGTAATATGTGACGTCATCAGCAGTGCATTGCACGCGCAAGTTATAGTGAGTCCAACTAACTATAACGTGGGAATTTCAATGGTTTTATTTCAGTAAAATTTCCAGCTAACTATAACTGGTGTGAAACCTATGCTTTTTTCTGTGAATATATATATATATATATATATATATATATATATATATATATATATTTTTTTTTTTAAATCGATTTTCACAATATCATTTAAACATAACTACAGTGCAGTTTGGTATGTGGCATACTTAAATGGTTAAATACTAGTCAATGTACAGGCATGGATTTACAAGGTTAACATTGAGTACAATAGTCCCGTCCTGCAAGGGGGCGAGGGGCACATACATTTAAATGCACTACAATCTCAGCGATGACCCAGTGGTCCCGGGTGTTCCCCTTCCTTCCCAGCATCTGTAGGGGTATGCTGCTGCGAGGGCGGGGTGCCGCCAGTATCCCATGAGGAATGGTTGCCATATATCAAGGGGCATAGCAGCAGGTGGCTGTAACAATGCATATGTGTTGCTGTTTGTGATGCAGTAGGTCATAGTGTGTAGCAATGTGTGTAACGTGGGTGTGCGTTTGGTGCCCCAATTAATGGCAACTTCTCTTTTAGCAATGAGGAGTGCAATGGTGACAAGCCGTTGCCTGGACTTGGGGAGGTCATGTGTATACCTAAGCAGTATATATATCAATAAGGACTAGCTAGTTTAAGGGAAGTAGAAGACTCAGGTATGTACGTCAACAAATAAGGAAAAACACTGTTTTCCTTATAAAGCCCTCACCCACCGACCTAGTCGGTGGCATGCTTCATCATCGGGCCCACCACAGTGGCACCAAATGTGCCCCAGGTGTGCTTCAACGGCAGGTGACTGCGGAGCTGGTATGTTGCTGAGTGTGCAGTGAAAAGGGTGAGAAAGGTGAAGTTTAAAAGCTATGCAGTAGGTCCCAGCACCCGAGGGTTACTTAATTTTAATGAACTGGGCCTCTGTTAGCAGATAAAAGGCAGGAAGATGTAGATTGGAGTGCTAGTTATGACCTCCAACGTCTAGTGTGGTCTACATGTTTCAGCCAGTGCCTTGTAGATTTTAAGCTGGCTTTCCTCAGGACCGTTTAGATATGTGAAAAACGTGCAGATTAAATAATAAAATTAAATTTAAGTGGTTGTGTTGTCTTTTGGCTATGTGTAGCGCACACTAAGGCGCTATAACTGTTAGAGGGGGATTCCCTCAAGCTTGACTACAGATAACACAAAGGACAAAGACAAGACGTACATGGTAGAGTCATATTAGTTTGGTATATTGTTATACCACAACATGCCGACTTATAAGGTGGTGTGCGACCTATAATCGGCTATAGTGAGTTCATGCCATAGGCATGAAGATGGTGAGGGTTTTAAACGAAACCGTTAGTGTTGGTGGTGGGCTAGAGAGCGTATTTACAAGGTGAGGTACAGGTAAGTATAATACTAAGTCCTCACTCTGTTTTATCTTGTAAAAAGCTTCATGGGTCGCCTGGCAGAGAAAGAGACCCTGTTGGAATAATAAATTGTTCATAATATATCCAACCTGTAGGGAGAAAGAGTGGTAGCTTACCCCATTTGTAGCTGTAGCGGTTCTATTGTACTCACGAGTATTGCAGTCTGGTTCCTCCTTGGACCTATTCGTCCTTCCGCGGCGCCCGTTATGAGAGAAGAGGGCCTCCCGGTCTCCTATTTATAATTCCTAGTTGATTGTTTTCACCTGTGTAAGGTGTAAAAGAGGGAGGGGTGCGCGCTGTTCGCCATGTCATGGTTGTCCTAATCGCGCATGCGCTGGAGAGTAGCGGAAGTTCTGCGCATGCGCGGCTATGTGGCGCATGCGTGTTGCGCAGAATGAAGTTTACCTATTGGCAACGGTATGGGCAGTATCTAGCGGTTCACGTTGCGCTTTGTAATGTCATATAGTATGACACATTCGAGCTCAGGGAATATGCATCATGGTGATTTATCCACGAGACAGAGGTGAATATTACAAAAATGGGTAATAATCCCAACATAGAATTAGCCAAACGCGGAGGTAAGGGATGGCTATTCAAGAGTGCACGAGTTGCACCGGGGATATGCAGTTGAAGGCACCCATAAGGGGTACACTAAGGAGGGGAGAAAAGGAGAAGAGATGGGGACGCTCATGCAGTGATGTCCTGGCACAGATATCGCTGCGGTGTGTGGGTTATCTTCTGCTTCAGAAGGAGAGATTACACAGCCAAAGAGTTCCATGGTATGGCATCGTTAAGGCCATGGATATGTGTGGATAAGCGATATATCCAACGCTGTTCCTTTTGTAGGAGAAGTTTCTCATTGATAGTGGTATCAAATTGTTCTATGACAGTCCAGGTGAAGTCATTGGGGGTGTGGTTGTGGGTTAGGAAGTGGTCTGTAAGTTTACTAATGTTTTTTCCACACCTTATGGTACTCCTGTGCTCTGTCATTCTTGTCCGGACTTTCCGGGTGGTCATGCCAATGTATCTTAGACCACATCGGCAAGTTATGAAATACACCAAGTTTGCAGAGTTGCAGTTCGTGAACTGCTATTGTGTCCATGTTTTTCCTGGTTCTAGGATCAGTTTTTTTGAAGGCGATGTCAGGTGGCACACACTGCAATTGTTGCAAGGTTGGTGGCCAGTGATTTTAGGTAGGCCCCATGCGTTAAGAATGGTGTTGTCAGTACTGCGTGCAGTTGGCCAGGGCCTGGTGTTCACTAGTTGGTCTTTGAGGTTAGTTGCTCTTTTGTAAGCAAAACGTGGTTTGTCCCATTTCCTTGTTCCGGAGTTGATGATTTTCCAATTTCGTTGTATGATGATGGCTACCTGGTTAGACGCCGTGTTGTAAGTGGTCACACAGGTCAGGGTAGGTTCTTCCTGTGGTTTCTCAAAAGTTTCCAAGAGTGCCTCTCTGTTCTGGTTCCTTGCTCTTTTACAAGTTTTGTTTATTATTTTAGAAGGGTAGCCACGGTCCTTAAGCTTGTGCATCAGGTCGTTAGATTGCAGTTTCTAGTCCTGAATATTGCTGCAGTTACGTCTAATGCGTGAGAATTGCCCGTAGGGCAGATTTTCCCTCAGGTGTCTGGGGTGAAAACTGTCAAATCTTAGCAGGGAATTCATTGCTGTGGGCTTGTAGAAAGTGGTAGTAGTGAGACTTCCATTGTCTGGTTTGATATTCAGGTCAAGGAAAGCTAGTTCGGTGGAACTGCTAGTACTCGTAAAACGTAAGTAGGAGCTTGTTGGTTGATCCAGAGCATGAAGTTGTCCAGTTGTTCTTGGTTGCCTTCCCATATCAGGAGGATGTCGTCAATATATCAACGCCACATTTTTATATTGGCGGAGTAAGGATAGTTGGGTTGCTGTATGTAGGTATGTTCAAAGTGTGCCACGTACAGGCCTGCCACGTTGGGGGCGAAAACGCTGCCCATGGATCTACCATTGGTCTGCAGGTAGTAGGTTCCTTCGTATTCGAAGTAGTTCTCCTTGAGAGCTAGGGTAGCGCAGTCCATTATGAAACTGCAGGGGGTGTTGTATTCCCAAGGGCTTGCCATAAGGACATCGTGTAGTACCTTTAATGTTGCGTCCTGTGGCAAGCTGGTATATAGGCTCTCTATGTCTAGTCCTACTAGTAATTCGGAGGTAGGATTGAAGTTGATGTCTTTGATTACACTCAAGAGGTGTTTGGCATCCTTGATGTAGGAAGGAGTTTTTTTAACCAAAGGGTTGAGGAAGAAGTCACAGAAACGCGACAGGGGTTCTAATAGTGACTTTATCCCTGACACGATGGGTCTGCCGGGTGGTGGGGTGATGCCCTTGTGTATCTTTGGGACTGTATAAAAATACGGAGTCTTTGCATTTTTAGGACATAGGTAGTCCGCCTCTTGTTTGGAGATCTTTTCCGTGTCTTTGGCATTTTTGACCAGGAGATTAATAGTGTTTTGTAGCTGCTCAGTTGGGTCCTTGTTGAGGCGTTTGTAGTTCCTAGTGTCACCTAAGAGTCTTTTGCACTCTTGGTCATAGTCAGTTTTGTTCATGAGGACTATGCCGCCCCCTTTGTCCGCGGGTTTGATGATGAGGGTTGGGTCATTTTGTAGACGTTGGATGGTGGTCCTGTCTTTGTTAGATAGGTTGTTGAATGTCTCCTAGTGTTGTAGTTGTTCTACTTCTGTATATACTGCCAGTTCAAATGTTAGAATTTCAACCGGGATGCTTCCCGGTGGAGGAATAAAAGTGGATTTTGGTCTGAGGCCTGTCTCGTTAGGGGTGTCCTCACTGTCATTAATGGTGTTGTCTTTTTTCTCAAAAAATGCTTTTAGTTTGAGTTTCCTGAAGAACTCAGCGAGTTCTACATTTAATCTGAAGGTGTCCAGTCTGGTGGTGGGGACGAACGAGAGGCCTTTATTGAGTACTTCTGTTTCCTCCGTGGTTAATTGTGTGTTAGACAAGTTGAATACAAGTGGACATGGGGGTTTTATTTGCTTGTTCCCGGTTGATCCCTTGTTTTGTTCCTGGTATTGGAACTCACTGGTTCTTCTTCCGGTGCCCATTGAACGTGCCCCGGGTTCCGCCTCTTCCCCCGTCCTCTCCTGCCCTGGGATAAAAAAGGATATCTTTGGTTCTGGTTTCCTTGGAAAAAGGGCATGTTTCCTGGAGGGCACATTTGGGGGTAGCCAAAGTATGGAGGTGGTAGATGACCGAAATGGGGTGGTGGTGGGACAAAATTGTGGTTTTGGGGCGGACCTTGCCATGGTTGTTGCCAGTGTTGTCCTTGTCGACCCCTGCCTCTGGATTTGTTTGATCCTGAGCTGGAGTTGCTTGAGATGGAGCTATTATCAGAGTTCTCGGAGGATTTCTTGGGGGGGTTGTAATCATCATCTGCATACGGGTAGGTTTTGGAGTAGCTAAATCTTTTCAGATCCATTTCAAATTTTTTAATTTTGGTCTGGGATAGGTAATCTTTATATTAGGCTATTTCGCGATTTTGGTCATCAAGTTTTTTCTTAAAGCCCGTCAGGGTAGTTTTGAAGTGTGACTCTGTTGCTTGGATCTCTATCATGATGGCATCTGATAGGCGTATCCAGGTTTTTATAATGAGGACTAACCAGTCCCTGGTGCAGTGCCAGGCGATCTGGGCCCAATCTTTACGGAATGCTGCATCATCCAGGAAAATCCTAGGGGCATTCGTGACCAAGAGGCCAGTGGGGGCTGTGTTGGTGCGTAGATATTGTGCCAGTATAACACCGTGCAGAACAGTCCGGATCCTGTTCCTCTTCTTCTCCCTTAGTGAATCCCAGTCTGTTGATTGGGCTACGGTGGCGGAGATGTTGAAATCTGCCAGTATTTCGCTGACATCCTCAGCAGTGAAAGTGAGGCCAATATTTTCGGCCATGTTTGGGAGTTGGTAGGACTCTCGCAGCTGCGCGCTGCTTAGTAATGCTTAAATCAACGAGAGAAGAGGACTAGATAAGCTAGACCGTATCCCCTGGATTATGTATATATATCAATAAGGACTAGCTAGTTTAAGGGAAGTAGAAGACTCAGGTATGTACGTCAACAAATAAGGAAAAACACTGTTTTCCTTATAAAGCCCTCACCCACCGACCTAGTCGGTGGCATGCTTCATCATCGGGCCCACCACAGTGGCACCGAATGTGCCCCGGGTGTGCTTCAACGCCAGGTGACTGTGGAGCTGGTATGTTGCTGAGTGTGCAGTAAAAAGGTTGAGAAAGGTAAAGTTTTAAAGCTATGCAGTAGGTCCCAGCACCTGAGGGTTACTTAATTTTAATGAACTGGGCCTGTGTTAGCAGATAAAAGGCAGGAAGACGTAGATTGGAGTGCTAGTTATCACCTCCAACGTCTAGTGTGGTCTACATGTTTCAGCCAGTGCCTTGTAGATTTTAAGCTGGCTTTCCTCAGGACCGTTTAGATATGTGAAAAACGTGCAGATTAAATAATAAAATTAAATTTAAGTGGTTGTGTTGTCTTTTGGCTATGTATAGCGCACACTAAGGCGCTATAACTGTTAGAGGGGGATTCCCTCAAGCTTGACTACAGATAACACAAAGGACAAAGACAAGACGTACATGGTAGAGTCATATTAGTTTGGTATATTGTTATACCACAACATGCCGACTTATAAGGTGGTGTGCGACCTATAATCGGTTATAGTGAGTTCATGCCATAGGCATGAAGATGGTGAGGGTTTTAAACTAAACCGTTAGTGTTGGTGGTGGGCTAGAAAGCGTATTTACACGGAGAGGTACAGGTAAGTATAATACTAAGTCCTCACTAAGTCCTCACTCTGTTTTATCTTGTAAAAAGCTTCATGGGTCGCCTGGCAGAGAAAGAGACCCTATTGGATTAATAAATTGTTCATAATATATCCAACCTGTAGGGACATAGAGTGGTAGCTTACCCCATTTGTAGCTGTGGCGGTTCTATTGTACTCACGAGTATTGCAGTCTGGTTCCTCCTTGGACCTATTCGTCCTTCCGTGGCGCCCGTTATGAGAGGAAAAACCTGGACACAACAGCAGTTCACGAACTGCAACTCTGCAAACTTGGTGTATTTGATAACCTGCCGATGTGGTCTAAGATACATTGGTATGACCACCCGGAAAGTCCGGACAAGAATGACAGAGCACAGGAGTACCATAAGGTGTGGAAAAAACATTAGTAAACTTACAGACCACTTCCTAACCCACAACCACACCCCCAATGACTTCACCTGGACTGTCATAGAACAGTTTGATACCACTATCAATGAGAAACTTCTCCTACAAAAGGAACAGCATTGGATATATCGCTTATCCACACATATCCATGGCCTTAACGATGCCATACCATGGAACTCTTTGGCTGTGTAATCTCCCCTTCTGAAGCAGAAGATAACCCACACACCACAGCGATATCTGTGCCAGGACATCACTGCATGAGCGTCCCCATCTCTTCTACTTTTCTCCCCTCCTTAGTGTACCCCTTATGGGTGCCTTCAACTGCATGTCCCCGGTGCAACTCATGCACTCTTGAATAGCCATGCCTTACCCCCGCGTTTGGCTAATTCTACGTCTTCCTGCCTTTTATCTGCTAACAGAGGCCCAGTTCATTAAAATTAAGTAACCCTTGGGTGCTGGGACCTACTGTATAGCTTTTAAACTTCCCCTTTCTAACCCTTTTCACTGCACACTCAGCAACATACCAGCTCCGCAGTCACCTGGCGTTGAAGCACACCCGGGCACATTCGGTACCACTGTGGTGGGCCCGATGATGAAGCATGCCACCGACTAGGTCGGTGGGTGAGGGCTTTATAAGGAAAACAGTGTTTTTCCTTATTTGTTGACGTACATACCTGAGTCTTCTACTTCCCTTAAACTAGCTAGTCCTTATTGATATATATACATAATCCAGGGGATATGGTCTAGCTTATCTAGTCCTCTCTCTCTCGTTGATTTAAGCATTACTAAGCAGCGCGCAGCTGCGAGAGTCCTACCAACTCCCAAACATGGCCGAAAATATTGGCCTCACTTTCACTGCTGAGGATGTCAGCGAAATACTATCTGACCCCTCGCTCCTGGCAGATTTCAACATCTCCGCCACCGTAGCCCAATCAACAGACTGGGATTCACTAACGGAGAAGAAGAGGAACAGGATCCGGACTTTTCTGCACGGTGTTATACTGGCACAATATCTACGCACCAACACAGCCCCCACTGGCCTCTTGGTCACGAATGCCCCTAGGATTTTCCTGGATGACGCAGCATTCTGTAAAGATTGGGCCCGGATCGCCTAGCACTGCACCAGGGACTGGTTAGTCCTCATTATAAAAAACGCGAAACGCCTACAGATGCCATCATGATAGAGATCCAAGCCACAGAGTCACACTTCAAAACTACCCTGACGGGCTTTAAGAAAAAACTTGACGACCAAAATCGCGAAATAGCCGAATATAAAGATTACCTATCCCAGACCAAAATAAAAAAATTTGAAAAGGATCTGAAAAGATTTAGCTACTCCAAAACCTACCCGTATGCAGATGATGATTACACCCCCCCCCCCCCCAAGAAATCCTCCGAGAACTCTGATAATAGCTCCATCTCAAGCAACTCCAGCTCAGGATCAAACAAATCCAGAGGCAGGGGTCGACAAGGACAACACTGGCAACAACCATGGCAAGGTCCGCCCCAAAACCACAATTTTGTCCCACCACCACCCCATTTCGGTCATCTACCACCTCCATACTTTGGCTACCCCCAAATGTACCCTCCAGGAAACATGCCCTTTTTCCAAGGAAACCAGAACCAAAGATATCCTTTTTTATCCCAGGGCAGGAGAGGACGGGGGAAGAGGCGGAACCCGGGGCACGTTCAATGGGCACCGGAAGAAGAACCAGTGAGTTCCAATACCAGGAACAAAACAAGGGATCAACCGGGAACAAGCAAATAAAACCCCCATGTCCACTTGTATTCAACTTGTCTAACACACAATTAACCACGGAGGAAACAGAAGTACTCAATAAAGGCCTCTCGTTCGTCCCCACCACCAGACTGTAAACCTTCAGATTACATGTAGAACTCGCTGAGTTCTTCAGGAAACTCAAACTAAAAGCATTTTTTGAGAAAAAAGACATCACCATTAATGACAGTGAGGACACCCCTAACGAGACAGGCCTCAGACCAAAATCCACTTTTATTGCTCCACCGGGAAGCATCCCGGTTGAAATTCTAACATTTGAACAGGCAGTATATACAGAAGTAGAACAACTACAACACAAGGAGACATTCAACAACCTATCTAACAAAGACAGGACCACCATCCAACGTCTACAAAATGACCCAACCCTCATCATCAAACCCGCGGACAAAGGGGGCGGCATAGTCTTCATGAACAAAACTGACTATGACCAAGAGTGCAAAAGACTCTTAGGTGACACTAGAAACTACAAACGCCTCAACAAGGACCCAACTGAGCAACTACAAAACACTATTAATCTCCTGGTCAAAAATGCCAAAGACACGGAAAAGATCTCCAAACAAGAGGCGGACTACCTATGTCCTAAAAATGCAAAGACTCCGTATTTTTATACAGTCCCAAAGATACACTTCATTCTGCGCAACACGAATGCGCCACATAGCCGTGCATGCGCAGAACTTCCGCAACTCTCCAGCGCATGCGCGATTAGGACAACCATGACATGGCGAACAGCGCGCAACCCTCCCTCTCTTTCCACCTTACACAGGTGAAAACAATCAACTAGGAATTATAAATAAGAGACCGGGCGGCCCTCTTCTCTCATAACGGGCGCCGCGGAAGGACGAATAGGTCCAAGGAGGAACCAGACTGCAATACTCGTGAGTACAATAGATCCGTCACAGCTACAAATGGGGTAAGCTACCACTCTTTCTCCCTACAGGTTGGATATATTATGAACAATTTATTATTCCAACAGGGTCTCTTTCTCTGCCAGGCGACCCATGAAGCTTTTTACAAGATAAAACAGAGTGAGGACTTAGTATTATACTTACCTGTACTTCACTTTGTAAATACGCTCTCTAGCCCACCACCAACACTAACGGTTTCTTTTAAAACCCTCACCATCTTCATGCCTATGGCATGAACTCACTATAGCCGATTATAGGTCACACACCACCTTATAAGTCGGCATGTTGTGGTATAACAATATACCAAATTAATATGACTCTACCATGTACGTCTTGTCTTTGTCCTTTGTGTTATCTGTAGTCAAGCTTGAGGGAATCCCCCTCTAACAGTTATAGCGCCTTAGTGTGCGCTACACATAGCCAAAAGACAACACAACCACTTAAATTTAATTTTATTATTTAATCTGCACGTTTTTCACATATCTAAACGGTCCTGAGGAAAGCCAGCTTAAAATCTACAAGGCACTGGCTGAAACATGTAGACCACACTAGACGTTGGAGGTCATAACTAGCACTCCAATCTACGACTTCCTGCCTTTTATCTGCTAACAGAGGCCCAGTTCATTAAAATTAAGTAACCCTCAGGTGCTGGGACCTACTGTATAGCTTTTAAACTTCACCTTTCTCACCCTTTTCACTGCACACTCAGCAACATACCAGCTCCGCAGTCACCTGGCGTTGAAGCACACCCGGGGCACATTCGGTGCCACTGTGGTGGGCCCGATGATGAAGAATGCCACCGACTAGGTCGGTGGGTGAGGGCTTTATAAGGAAAACAGTGTTTTTCCTTATTTGTTGACGTACATACCGGAGTCTTCTACTTCCCTTAAACTAGCTAGTCCTTATTGATATATCTACATAATCCAGGGGATACGGTCTAGCTTATCTAGTCCTCTCTCTCTCGTTGATTCAAGCAGTATACTCAAGCAGTGCCATCAGTGGTGTGGGTGCCAGCTCCATCTCTATCATACGAAAGATCTCCCCAAAGAGTATCGTCCAACAACCCGCTATCTTGTCACATGTCCAAGTAATGTGTTGGAAGTCCGCCTTTGGGGAGCGACATCTGGTGCATGAATGTGGACAGGATGGGTTGATATGATGTATTTTGCTAGGTGTTATGTATGCCCTCCAAAGGAATTTAAAGTGCCACAACTTGTGCCGGTGGTTAGGGGAGACACAGCATATTTGTGTGCAGTACTGACCTCACTGTGATTCGGAGATAGGATGGCCAAGGTCACCCTCCCAGGCCGCCCGTACCCCAGAATCCCGGCTGGGGAGCATCCCCACTGTGGCCTTATCCAGTCTGGACATAATATGACTCCCATCCACATCTTTGATAACACTTGTCAGAGAGGGGAACTCAGCGGGGTCTAGTGAATAGCTAAAAAGATTAGCCCTAAGGGCCCTCTGCAGCCTTTGCAATACAAGGTGATCCATAACTGTAGCTTTCCAAAAGTGAGGGTCCTCTGTGCGTGAGAAGACATGCTGTTGCAGGGATTCTGCTGATACACAGAAATGTGAACAGGACCTCAGTGAATTGTGGTGGACTAAAAAACTCATCTCAGTACCTAGAACACCTATCCGACTAGCATCAGTGTCAATGTTGGACTTGGCGCTTTTCTCAGGTTCACCCAGAAACTTTTTGCATTCTCCTAGCCTGTTTCTGTAACCTGGTGTTGGTGATTTTAGGCCTCTGTGCACTTTTTCACTGTGGTCCAGTGTAAAGTGCGTGCGCTCTTTGTGTATGTGTGGTGAGAGTGGTCTGCCACCCCATAGGAATGCATGGGGATATGTGTGTCCATGGCAATTCCTGATGTGAGAGGAGTGCAGGGGCGAGTTTGGTATGTGCGAACTCATGAGAATAAATGCTGCACAATGGTGTGCGCAGATTGGTTGTGGCTAGTGGAGAAGTGCCACTTTTAGAAATTGGTGTTTCTGTGTACAGTGAATGTGAATTGACTGTCTGGCTTGTGATTGACAGGAGCTGGCTGGTGTGCTTGGCTCAAGGAGCCAGGATGGGTCTGCCCGGTGGTGAATGGAGAGATCTGCATGTAAATGGGAGGGAGGAGTTGCACATGGGACCTGAATAAAGCTGTGTGTGCCTTCCCTCCACAATGCTGGCTCCACACCCTGTGATGCGTCTGATGTCCCTAGCCTGTCCAGTGAATGGAAGAGGGGAGCTGAGCAAAACAAAGTGCTCCTGAACCATTTGTAACTGGTTCTCTCCTATCCCTGTGCTGTGTCACAAAGGGATTTTACTAAATAAATAAGGGGCTCTGACCCCATGAAAAGTTTCACTTTTTGTTCCAGAATCCTGCTGGGGCGTGCTGCTGCGGGGGTTGGCCAGGGGGGGCTGCCAGGAGGGCTTGCCTCCATGGTCCCTATATGCCCCGTGATACCTCAGGACTTTAGTGACTCCTTTGTGCTTTCTGGCTAGAGGCCAGGACCTTGCCAATGCTTCTTGCGCCTTAGGAGCGCCACCTTTGAATCATGGCTCCAGAAGAGAGCGAGGAGCTGACGGCATGCTGCGCGCTGCTGCCGTGAACCGAGGGAATCCCGGAGTAAGGAATTCCCCCGTGGTGCAGGCATCACTGCGGGTGCCCACCCCGCGTTTGGATTTCCAAATTGCCTGCTTTAAGGAGAGAGGGTGACACCCCGCTCTCCTGCTACTTATGTCAACTATGGGTGCCCACCCCGTTTTAGTGCTTAACTAAGCGGGTGCCGCTTCCAGTCTCTGCACTCCGGTCTCGACGCCTGGCACCTTGACGAACCCCTGACGGCATGCCTGACAGCAAGATATTGGCTGCAGGCTTACAACTGATGGCGTATTGCCCTAACAAAATATAAGGCATACTCGGGTGTGATCGATAGTTCTGCCCTTGATGCTGTTCATATGTGGGGAAACTATTCATACTATTGAGTGCCATCGAACAGAAACAATTTATAATTGCGGAAGGAAGTGCCTATAAGCTGACAAGCTTTGTCAATGACCATGGTTTAGATCTAACCTGAAGAAGTCCGCCTCATGGACGAAATGCGTCGGCTGTGCCACTTTCAACAAGTGATGCATATGACCTTCTTTTTAGAAATTGCTTTGATATTGGAATAAAGAACATTTTGGAAGAATACTGCTGCTTGGGAATAAATTGTATATTTGTTTTCCCTGCGAATTGAAAAGTGGTGCACCTGTGCTTTTGTTTGAAATTGTTGAGTTCCGTTAGGAATAGCATTGTGACAGTGGGTGTGATACAGTGTGCACACATACCCTCATGAGCATAGATGAGGTCAGAATAATGGAGGGATAGCAATTCAGGGGCTGCTGATCAAAGGGATCTACTGTCGGGCGTATTGTTTTTATAAGCGGGTGCCCACCTTGCTGTGTATTTTCAACTACGGAGGGAGCCTACCCCTCTGCTCCTGGCCGCTGCAGCACGACCAGGAAGTCAGGAACGATTGTGAGGGACAGGGGTGGGGCTTCCATGACAGAAGGGAAGCTCCGCGAGAGAGGATGCCGGCACTGGTGAGGACGCGGGGCTCCCATGAGCAAGGGGGAGCCCTGCGGTAACGGCCACTGGAAAAGCAGAGTCCCGGCCCCCGGAGTGGATGCCCAGGTGAAGTAGAGAGAAGCCTGCGCCCACGGAGTTGCCGGAAGAAGAAGTGATGCAAGTGCGGGGATCATATGCCTGAGGGAAGCCCGCGTATGCAAGAAGGCTGACGCGACTTGGAGCTGAGCTCTCATGAGGAGAAAGAGCCCTGCGTGTGAAGGCGCCAAGAGAGATTTGCTGCAGACTCCCCATCCAAGTCCCGGGTCCCAGGAGGGGGCCCGGGTGGAGCGAGACCGTCGAGAGAGGAGCTCCAGGCCGGTGAGTGAAGCTCAAGGTAGTCCTTGTTGGGGGAGGCAGAGTGAGGGCGGCCCAGTCTGGCAGCAGGCTGCTCCAACGTGTGCCAGGATAAGTTCTTTAGCCCGAATGACTCCAACGATGGGGCAAGGTTATTTAGAGGCCCGTGGTCCACCATGGGGGCATGTTTTGTTTTCAGAGCCTGTGTGTGGCTCCAACGCTGGGGGCTGTTTCTGTTTATGCACGAGGGAGCCCCAGAGTCTGAGGGGCATTTCAAGGCACAATAGTCCCAGGGCCTTCCTTCCCTTGATCTCAGCTGCCCTGCAAGAGCACAGGCAGCTGCAACAGTGGCACAGTTTTGATTTAAGAGTCTCTGAGAGGGACAGAAGTGGCACAGAGGGGCCAGGTCTTCCACAGCTGTGCAGCACTTAGCGCCAGCTGCACTGTTTAGGCCGCCCTGTTATTCTTCTCAGCTGTCCAGCAAGTAGTGGGCAGCTGCAACGTTTAGGTTTTGCGCAGTGGCGCAACCTTGACTTTTGCTGCTTAAGCAGCAGCCCTGACTTTATGGACATAGGGCATTTGAGCCCCCTATTTCAGAAGTCCAGTTGGTCAGGGGGATTGTTACATTTAGAGGGTGCCAGGCCCTATTGTGATTTATGTGCTAATGCTTTTGGTGCTAGGAAATGTATTGTGTATAGTATGTTTTGCGCACCCTGTTTGATACCTCTAAAAAATGATTTATGACTATGAGGTTGTTTTACCTATCTTGGTTTGTGTTAGAGAGATTATACTTCCCTGTGGGATTTACACCCCTAGTGTAATTTATATTTAGGTGGTTAGGGTCTAATGTATTTAGACTTGTGGGATACTGTGCATAATGTAGTTTATGTCACAGACTGATGCAAAGTACAGTGATTACCAGTGTTTACTCGGTGTACGTTTTATGATCTATTTACTTTTACCAGTCCATGTGGCCTGTAAGTTGTACATAATCCCTTGTAAATATTGCCCCGTGCCAGTTGCCACAGTGTACAGAATGTGATTACTATTCTAATGTGTTTTGAGAATACAAAGGCCATTTTTGATATAACCTTGTGTGGAGTTCCTTTTGTAGTGTGCCTGGGATGTTTTTGCTGTTGTGTGCTTGCGCATGCCTCCGAGATAAGCCTTACTGCACGTGTCATACTACCAAGGGGGTGAGCAGGGGTTATCTTTGGAGTGTAACTCCCTTACCCTAACTAGAGTGGTGGTCTCTGCCTAGCTTTGGCGCAAGCCTCAGCCAACCAGAGATCCCATTTCTACCAGTCACATTAGCTCTTCGTCCTATAGCAAAGGTACCAATGATTAGACAACCCAGAACATGCGACTTAGGTTACTCTCAGGAATGGTGGGAATCAAGAACACTCTTTTGTTTGTTATTCTCATACCAGTCCACAACATGGGTAAAAAGAGACACAATAAAGTTTAAAATGTTTATTTTAACGACGTGCTCTAGGATGCAGTATTTTTGCTAACATAAGCAGGCATATGATTATATATGATCAGCATTGTTACAATTCCATAAAACACAAAAGGAGAAATCATATTATAATGATAATGGGAACAGGTCCTATAGTGACTTGTATGCCACCCTACCTAGCTAGGAACTATGCTTTATAAAATGTAGAAGGTCTCTTAGGATTGAATGGGGGACCCCATGCCTGCAAGATCGGCAGAGGTGAATCACATCAGGATCTGCAAAAGCTCTCTCTCTCTCTGGAAACGGATTTTCTCCAAGTGCCTAAAATCATGCATGCAGTGCAATATTAAAGGCGCCAGAATTTCAGTTAGCTGCAGCTGCGTGTATGTTGTGTCTAAGCGTGAGCCGATCAGCCCGAATAACAGCTAACATTGTTATGATAACCGTGGAGGCTTTAGCACTCACTGTGCAGACTAAGGTCATGATGTAACTCTAGGGATATTGAAAACAAGCCATTCTCATGTGAAGATATTCACGCAGTCAAACTTACAACAACAGTTACATGCAATGTTGTGGGCAAAAGCGGCAAAAAGGCAAAATTGCGTTTAAATTTCTAATAAGCCTATGCTAACATAGCAATATGCGCAAGCAGGGGCCTGCCTTCACTACAGTGCTCACTGGGGAACAGGTCTCCATAAGTCTCTAAATTAAATTTTGCCAAAGTCCTCTTTACAAATGTCTCCTGCAGAATAGGAATCCAGCCATTTCTGGCTAATGGTAATGTGGATGAGTATAAGATCTTAGATCCAGTTACATTGAGTAATCTGTGCCATGCCCAGCTGGTTGTGGAAAGAGTCTGAATATATTGTGGGTCCCAGGGATACCCAACCGGTAGCAGGAAGTTAAGGGAGGGGCACCAGAAGTGCCAGATCGGCCTCCCGCCTGAAAAATGGAATCCTGACATCTGCGTGTTCCCAGTGCTGAGCTAAACTTGCCTGCGCTACCAAATAATAAATACGAAAATTTGACACCCCAAACCCTCCTCTCTTATATGGCAGCATTAGGGTGTCCCAGCTGATTCAATGCTGTTTGCCACCCTACACCAACCATATCAAATGTGTTCGAAGGGTGGAGAAGAAACTACCATACAACCGGATTGGAATGCTTTGAAATAGATATTAAAATTGTGGCAGGACTGCTATTTTGACAATGGCTATCCTTCCCACCATAGACAGGACAGCATTAACCATCGGTCTATATTGCGCCCCAACCTATCTGTCACCGGTCCGTAGTTCAGTTGAAGGATACGATCTGCCTCTCTGTGTATATGGATTCCGAGGTATTTAATGGAGTCTTTGCACCACGTCAATAGATACTCCGTTGTTTTGCCACAGGGCACCTCGGTCAATGGGAAAACCTCTGACTTCTCCCAATTAATGCAAAGACCCGACAGGTTGCCATACCTTGTCACTTCGCTAAGCAGAGGTGCAAGATTGTCGTTAGAGTGCCATACATAAGGTATGATATCACCTGCAGACAGCATAAGAAATAAGGGACCAGTATTAAACTGCAGGGCCTGATGATCCGGCAGATGCCGCACCAGTGGATCCAGTGCCAGCACAAACAGCTGGGGGGAGAGTGGGCACACCTGCCGTGTTCCCCATGTAAGTGGAAACTCGGATGTCAATGTTCCATTAAGGCGAATGCGCGCCATAGGTTGTATGTATAGTAATTTGATGACTGCTAGAAACCGCTCCGGCACCTCCAGGCGACCCATTGTGGAATATAGAAAGGGCCACTCAAGGGAGTCAAATGCTTTTCCTGCATCGAGCAGCACGGCCACTGCTGGGACCGCGGTGAAATTCCATGCAGTGTGGCAAATAACATGCGGAGATTAAGAGCAGTTGATTTGTGAGGGATAAATCCAGACTGAGCGGGTGAGATCAATTGTTCAATATTAAGAACAAGCCTCGTTGCCAGTATCTTGGCTAGAATCTTGTTATAGAAATTTAAGAGTGAAAGTGGTCTATATGAACCGCATTTCAATGGGTCTTTTACGGGTTTCGGGGGTATGATTATAACCGCCTCTCTCAGGGTAGGGGAAAGCACACCCGTCTCCACCGCCTCCTGGTACATGTCTATGAGGTATGGAGAAAGAGTAGCTTTATACTTCATATAAAAGCATCCAGTGAGCCCATCGAGCCCCAGTGCTTTGGAGCCATCCAGTGCATCAATAGCTTTGATAATCTCGTCCTCCAAGAAGGGTTCTGCCAAGAACTCCTGATGTGCTTTTTCCACAAGCCTCGTTGCCAGTATCTTGGCTAGAATCTTGTTATAGAAATTTAAGAGTGAAAGTCGTCTATATGAACCGCATTTCAATGGGTCTTTTACGGGTTTCGGGGGTACGATTATAACCGCCTCTCTCAGGGTAGGGGAAAGCACACCCGTCTCCACCGCCTCCTGGTACATGTCTATGAGGTATGGAGAAAGAGTAGCTTTATACTTCATATAAAAGCATCCAGTGAGCCCATCGAGCACCAGTGCTTTGGAGCCATCCAGTGCATCAATAGCTTTGATAATCTCGTCCTCCAAGAAGGGTTCTGCCAAGAACTCCTGATGTGCTTTTTCCATCCAGACCAATGAGATCTCATCTAAATAGTTTCTGTATGCCGTTGGATTCCCAGTAGCTCTGGAGGTAAATAAAGTAAATATACCTCCTCGAGGACACCTACATTGCCAGTTGTCCGCGAGTCATCTCGCCCCATCAATTCAGCTATGTAAGTTGGTTTGCAGGACTGTTGTATTAATCTGGCAAGGGTTCTACCCGGCAGTTCGCCTATATCCCCTGGCAACTGCGTACTTGCCAAGATAATGTGCCTCTCGCTCTGCCACCTCCTGGAACTCTGCCACAAGGGCTGCACACATTAAAGACGGGGGAGGGCAAAGGGGGATTGCATCAGTTCTATCAACCTCTGCCAATTGCGCTTCTAATTGTGCAAGCATGCGTCATAGGCCCCTAAGTACCCCAGCACTCTTTGATATGCACACTCTCCTGGTGTATGCTTTAAAAGCCTCCCTCAGTGTGGCCTTGGATTTCACTGTGCCCACGTTCAATGAAAAGAACTCGAGGATTGTATCCCTCAGTTCCGATGCACATACAGTGTCCCTCAAAGCCATGTCAGGATATCTCCATGGCCTTTCGACCCCCCTGCACGCAGGATTCCCAGCTGCAACAGGACAGGGGAGTGGTCCTGCAATGTACATGGAAGATGACAAGACGTGCCAACCCATAGCACCGCCCCTGCAGAGAGACACCATTAGTCTAACTGGGACCATGTATTGTGTGGGGCAAAGTAGTGGGTATACCCGTCCTGACTGGGGCAGTTGTATCTCCAATCATCCACCAGCCGGTACTTGTCCATGATTTCTAGCAGCAAAATCCTAGCCCTGGGCTTAGTATCTGCAGTAGTTGCTGTGCTGTCTCTTGCTGGGTCAAGGAATAGATTAACAGCCTAATTCATGAAGCCCGATTCGGCTCGCAAAGGGCCAGATTCTGAGAATCTGGCCCTTTGCGAGTGAGATTTTTGCATTTGGGATTCATCATCCCAAAAGCAAAAATCGGTAATTGCGTTTTCGCAAATTTGCGATGGATTACATTTAAGGAATCTCTATTTGAGATTCCTTAAATGCAATTCATCATCCATTTAAAAATTGCGAAATCGCAATTTCGGGCCGCTATTTACCGCGAGGTCAAACCTCGTGGTAAATAGCGATAACTCAGAAAAATGCTTTTAAAAGCATTTTTCTGAGTTGCATGTTGCACACACACACATGTCCTTTGGACATGTGTGTGCACAACCCCTGTTCATATTGGCATTTAAGGGCTGCTACAGGGTGTCCTTTGGACACCCCTGGCACCCTTTCAATCGCTATCTTATTTGCGATTAGCTAATTGCTAATCGCAAATAAGGAATACTCCCCATTCATTCCTATGGGCCTTTTGGCCCATAGGAATGAATGGGGAGTTATTCCTTATTTGCGATTAGCAATTTGCTAATCGCAAATAAGGAAGTAGTAGGAATCGCATTTTTTTTGCATATTCCTACATGAATCCCGTTTTGCGAGTCCTTAATAGCGATTCGCTATGAATCGCTATTAGGGGCTCGCAAAACGGGAGTATGATGAATCAGGCTGTAAGATCCTCACCCAGGCAAATATGGTCCGCCACCATATGCTAGATAAGTGTGTGAATGGAGTCAAAGAAGTCGGGATCATCCACATTTTGTCCATAAATGTTAACCAACAATACTGAATGTTCTAACAAACATCCCTTAACCAGCAAATATCGCTCCCCATCATCCCGGTACACCTTCACCTCCCTGAATGGTACCCACCTGTGGATCAATATTGCGACTCCCCTGGCGTATGAGCTGTACCCTGCAACATACCTATGTACCCCCCAGTTGGTAGCCAGGGGAGACTTAACAGAGGGTGCCTAATGTGTCTCCTGTAAGAAGGCAATGTCCACCTGGTGGCGTTGTATATAGTTGGCAAATTGTTTACATTTACGTGCGTTGTTAAGACCCCTTACATTCCAGGACATTATCACTACGTTGGCCTCCGACAGTACCTTATTAACCATAACCTAAGTCCATGTTATGAGACTTGCCTACATCTAAACAACCAATTACTGCACTGCAAAATAAATGTTTGATGAAGCCATAATACTAAATCTCGCATAAAACACCAACGTCCCCCCAACTTTCCACCCACCCCATACCAATGTTCAGGGGAAAAGACCAATCCCCAACAACAAAAGCCAAGTGTAAGTGAAAATGAACCATGCTACAAAACTGCAACAGCCTTAGTAGACGCATCTGCACTCGGGGGTGACAACGCCACGCCGCTTCCCCTGTATCGTTGGTGCAAAAGTGCCTGCATGAATTAATGTAGTAGGTCCTGTGTGGCTGCTCCCACAGTCCAAGCCATAAAGTGAGTTAAACTGGTCTGAGGCTTTTACTGTACAGCTAGATACAGGTCTTCCATTGTCTGTTAACAACAGCTTGGTCTGCCTAACTGGCTGTGAAGAGGTCCACACTTGTACCAGAGTCCTGGGATGTTCTGCGAATGTTGTGACAATGGTGTTCACAGCTGCCGCCCTGACTTGGAGTAGTTCTGGCAAAATTCCTGGGCGTCATGGGGAGAATCAAAGACATGCAAGCGGCGTCCACATCCACTTTTAGTCGAGCAGGTTAGAACAACCTATAGCACAGCCCCATCTTCCGGAGGTTCGCCTTCACCCCAGTATATTTTCGTCTTGATTCCTGCACCAGTGCAGTTTGGATGACCCCTTCCATTCTAGAGGGCCCTTCTCACGCGCCATCCTCAAAGCAGTGTCCCTGTCTCTAAAGTTGAGCAGGCAGGCAATGACTGGCCTTGGCGGGCAGCCTGGTTTTGTGGGCGGCCCAAAGATGCGATGTGCGCATTCCACCATGAGGGTGGCGGTGAAGAACTCCTTTCCAAAGAGGTCAGCTAGTAGTGTCTCCATGAAGCTGTCCAGTCGCCCGGTGTTGGTCGTTTCGGGTACACCAATGACCCGTATTTTGTTGCTCCGCCCCGTGCCTCCAAATCCTCATTCTTAATAGTGACTGATTTGAGGAGTTTCTCCATCCGCTCAAGCTTTTTAATGGTCTGGGCGGTGCTGTTCTCTAGGTTGGAGATTCTGCCCTCAACCGTGGTTAAGCACCCCTCCTGCTGGTCCAACCGGATGTCCATGGTATCCAGCCTCTTATCTAGGGTGTCAAAATGAGTGTCCAAGGCTTTGAAGCCCGCCCTGATTTCCATCAGCATGCTGTCTGATCCGGCCGCCACAGCTGTATGTGTTTCTCCACCCTCCCCCATGTTGGACTGCTGTGTCGCTGTGCTGTGACCTAGCGGCTTGAACATGAGTGTTCTTTGCTTGGGGTCATGCCGGACCATGCCCCAAGTGAGGAAATCCGACCAGGCTACCCTATGGGTTTTGCCTCTCAGGTTATACTGCGTTTTGGAAGGCGGGATGCGCCACAAGCTGGCCTTTGCTGAATCCCCAGTGTTCTCTGGCACTAAACCTGTGCCTGCCCAGTTTTGATGGTGCATCCTGGTGTGGGCTGTAGTGGCCCCTATACATGTACCTGTGGGGTTTTACCTTATGGCTAATTTGATGTTGTACAGGTCACTGCTTTCTTAAGTTCAACTACTAAATATGATATTCCTATTATTTCCCCCCTTTTTTGCTACTTTGAGGTTGGCAGTGTCAGTGAATTTTTTCAGTCAGGGTTAATAGTGAACATATAGGGCAAGAAAATTGATGTGGGTTAGTGGTGAGGGTAAAGAAAATTGCTATTTCATTCAAGCTCTGCGAGTTCTAGCGTCTTGCAGGCCAACCGTAATACAAGCCTGCAAAAGGACATCAGGTGCAGAAATACTTCTTTGAACAGGTATCAAGCGTCCTGTTAGTTTCCTTCCACATTCTGGCGAGTTCTAGTGTCTTGCAGGCCAACTATAAGATGAGTCTGCAAAAGGGCATCAGGTGCAGTAATACTCCTTGAACAGGTATCAAGCGTCCTGTTCGTGTCCTTCCACATGTCTGCGAGTTCTAGTGTCTTGCAGGCCAACCATAAGACAAGTTTGCAAAAGGGCATCAGGTTCAGTAATACTCCTTTGAACAGGTATCAAGCGTCCTGTTAGTTTCCTTCCACATTCTGGCGAGTTCTAGTGTCTTGCAGGCCAACTATAAGATGAGTCTGCAAAAGGGCATCAGGTGCAGTAATACTCCTTGAACAGGTATCAAGCGTCCTGTTCGTGTCCTTCCACATGTCTGCGAGTTCTAGTGTCTTGCAGGCCAACCATAAGACAAGTTTGCAAAAGGGCATCAGGTTCAGTAATACTCCTTTGAACAGGTATCAAGCGTCCTGTTCATTTTCTCATCAGTA
The DNA here is from genome assembly GCF_964263255.1 of Lissotriton vulgaris. Taxonomy (NCBI): domain Eukaryota; kingdom Metazoa; phylum Chordata; class Amphibia; order Caudata; family Salamandridae; genus Lissotriton; species Lissotriton vulgaris. The sequence continues at coordinate 1,432,332,065 of NC_141687.1, forward strand.
AAAGGAAAATCACAGAGCGGGTTTTCCTAATGCCTTCGTCCAACCACAAAAAATACAGTTGAAAAAAGTGGTGAACTGAAGACAATTTGATGGTGGTGTGGGCGATGGAGCTCAACCAGCACATAGTGTGGCTCGTCAAGGGGTTTCAGGCTAATGGTGAGGATGAATTATCTGATTTGGAAGAGGGTGAGATTGCTAGCGATGACGATTTGTCCAATAGTCTCTTTTTCTCTCAAAACAGGGGGGTATTGGGCGGGGGGGATTTATTAACAAGATTTCCCGAGTAATATTTTGCAGATACAAGAATCTGAAAGGAGTTTGAATGTTTTGGAGCGTTATTCCAAAGAATCTGAAGGCACCAGCAAGTAGAAGCTTTCAACACCAGACAAGCCCTGTCAAGCAGGTGAGCAACAGATTGATCTTCATTATGAAAAAAAGTTTCTATGAAATGGCCGCAGAGGCTAAGGTTTGTTGCCAGTTTCAGCCGCCTTCACTGTTGGAGAATGTAGTTTGCTAAATTTACTAAAGAGAAGGATGGTAAGGACAAAAGCCATAGGTCTTAAAAGGCTTCCCTATATGGGGCTGTCAATGCCCTTGGGGTCATGTCTTGGCAAGCATACCAAAGACAAGATTTGGGATGGAGAGTTTGTGGTTGCGTTTCAAGTTACTGTACAGGGAGATACAATTCCTAGAAGGCTCTAAAGAGGAAGCTTGGGAGCTAGCTAAAAGACCCAGTTTTCCCACTAATACAGACTCTTGGACCACAAACTGTCTTATTTTTGCAAGTGTTTACTGTATAAGATTTCCAGAACGTTCGGTCTCAATTTTTCAAATACGTGGATACAAATAGAAAGGCTCAGTCAAGATTTGGGGATTTTTTTTTTGCCTGACTACATTATGAAAAAGAGTTTTGAGCCTGTCTAGCCCTAGTTACAGAGAAGCCTTGGGGTGACGTGGATAACAAATTATGGGGTGCAAATCGATGTGTCTCCCAGAGACCTCCCCCTACAATGCATTCTGGTAGTGGGCTTGCTATTGCTCCCCACCCTAGGAAGGGCAGGCATTTGGGCAAAATCTCAAGCTTTCACTACAGGGGCCGGCTGGATTTCTAACAGAGGTTTCTGACAGAAGGGTCTATGTAAAAATAGCCATGAATGTTCAAAATGTGGTCGCCAACACTCTATTTTTGCAATGTTTTAGCGAACAAATATCCAGTTTCCCTACTAGTCTAGGTAGAGGGAGGGGCGCCCCATTACAGCCTTACGTCAAAAAGCAGTTACGTTTGTAATGTTTACTTGCTGTAGGTCAATCAGCAGCAGTGGCTTTGGTGAGTTAGTGGTATTAGCTTTATGTCGTTGGTCAGGCAGAAGACTTATATTTCTATATAATGCAGTGGTATTGTCTTTATACTGTAGTAAATTAGGTGAAGCTTTTGAATTGTAATTAACACTAACATTGGCGTTTTGTACTGTTCAGTCCATCACCAATTGATATCTCCATACTCTGTTATTGGCTTGAATTATTTATCTTTACTGGGAAAAAGCTTTGAAGTTGGAGTAGGGGTTTTTAAAGAAGGTTTTCAGCTCAAATTATTAGGGTCCTAGACACAGCAGTTTGCTCAAAACTTGAAATCTGCAAAACAACTCCCACAGGTCATGAATCATAATTACACTCTGAAATTGCGGAGGGTAGGTTGGCTGGCCCCTTCTTATCTTGGCCTCTTCCCAATCTTATCAATTATCCTTTGGGAATGGTTCCTAGAAAGACTCAGGGAGGGTTTCACATGATTTGTCATAAACTTTCAAGAACATTTCCTTGTCAACAAAGTTTTGCCCATGGGTTGTGCAGTCTCTAGTCAGCTGTTCATAGATGTTAGCTCTTTTCTGCAATGGATTTTCTCACTCAGATCAGCTCATTCCCAAATGTCCCATTATCTGGACGATTTTATTTTTCTTTGATCACAAGGATCACAACAGTGTGTCAAGGCACTCCATTTCTTTTAATCTTTAATGCAAGAGTTAGGCGGGCCTCTGGCTAAAGAGAAGACGGAAAGGATCTGCTACATGCCTCATATTCCTGGGTATGGAGATTATTGCAGTGAAAATGGAGGCCAGGTCGCCAGTCACTAAAGTGCAGGAAAATGCGAATTTGTTGAAACCTGCTAGGATGTCACCAAAACTTACTCTTTTTGGAATGCAGCGCTTACTGGGTCACCTCAGTTTTGCTCACAGGGTAGTAAAAGTTGAGAGATCTTTCTGTCAGAGATTGAGCTTTGCTATGGGTGCTGTTTCTTTTCCTCATCACAGGGTTAGAACGTCTCTGTCCATGAGATCCGATTTCGAGTTTGGGATAATGTTTCTTAAAGTTTTCAACAGTTTTCCTATCAGGTCTCTGGACGAACGTGTTGTATGGTCTGTACTAGAAATTTTCTGACGCGCCAGGAGCTATCAGCTTTGGGCTTTTTGGGACGGAAATGGTGCGTGGATTAATGAGAATCGCAGTATTTCATTCTTTGAATTCTTTCCTCTGATCGCAGTGTTGACAGTTTAGAAGGGGGGAACCAGGGAGAGCCAGGCGCGAGCTGGTCTTTCCCTGGGTACGTTCGCGCGAGGGAGCTGGAACAGGTGGGGGTGATTAGGGGGAGGTAATAAAGGGAAGTCAGGCTGGCGGTTGGGTACTGCGTAGCGGGAGGCAGGGGAAGGGAGGTTCTTTTTGCCCCACCCACCCTCCCTTTATTCCTTTAGTTAGGTTTTACTTGGCGGTGCTCTAGGCGGTGCTCTGGTCTTCGGGCCTTGCCACTTTTAGGACAGGTGTCTTTGTTCTTTTAGGAGGCGGTTTTTGCTAGTGGGGTGGGCAGCCTGGAGCGGGTTGGCCATCCTGAAGGGTAGCTCGTTGGGTAATCCTGGGGGTATTAGTCAAGAGTTAGTTTCGGGTTCTGTTAGGTAGGGAGTTTAGGCATAATGTGTAGATTGGAATTTTATGATATAAATAAATAATGAATGTGTTCAAGAAATGTATTATGCACCTGTCTTAAAATAAAGTGGCCTTTCTTGCTCCTTGAAGAAGTGTGGACAGTGATTTCTTGCGCGATAAGTATTTGGCAAACAAATCAGTGCCTTTTCATATCCACAACAAAACTGTAATTGGATCTGGTAACTGGGCAAAAGAGAAACATCTGCTTAACTTGTTGCAGAGATTCATGCTGTGTCATGCTGTGTTGCAGGATTTTTAATATAACGTTTACATTTAAGCATATATCTGGTCTGGGCAACAATATAGCAGATGAGTGATCTCGTTCTCAGTAATAATATTCCTTGTGTTTGGTACCCAAGGCAGACCAAGAAAAACATGTGATTCCTCTGGAGGTATGGTTCTTAGCGGGCTGAAGATAAAGATGTTGGTTGGACTCTCTTTTATTATCAGCACACGTTTAGCTTACAAAAGGGCTTGGGCGGATTTTCTCCAGTCATGTACGGCTTTATTTTATTTATTTATTTATTAGGCTTATAGAGCGCGATAGCTACCCAAAAGAGTTTCCCGGTGCTGAAAAAGACAAGGAGCCGCAAAACATAGAACAATGGTGAATTACTGATTGAATAGCCAGGTTTTAATGGCTTTGGGGAAACTTTTTGTAACAATGATCAAGTAGGCTCTTTACTAGGTAACAATGACATACTGCGTGTTTTTCTGAGCAACATTGACAAGAATATATCCCTTACCACCATTGCGGGGAAGCTTTAAGGCATTTCTCTCTATGGTAAGTACTTTTGGGGTTATGATCCCTCTTTATGTGATTTGGGAATGAAAAGTTTTCCTAGGTTGATCTTAAATAAAGGGACGTGGCACTGTGCTGCGCAAACCTATATGTTTTTTCCTTACTGGGAGGCAATTGTACCAACACTGCCTAGACTTTGTTGTTCCACATTGGAAGCTTCATTTTTAAAGTCTGCATGTTATAGTTATTCTTTGGAGCTTTTAGGACATCTGAGTTGTTAAGAAAATTATTTCTTCAATGGCTAAGATATTTCAATGTGTCAACCACACCAAATTCGTTAAGTATTCTTTTAGAATCATCTAAAACAGACCAAAGAAAAAAGGGGCTACTGTGGAATTGCGGAAGCTTGGCGGTCCGCTATGCCCATGGTCAGCTTGGTTACAATTTGAAGAATTTGAAAGTTATCCAAATAATAATTTTCTTTTTCAGCATCAGGATGGGTCTGCCTTGACAGGTTCACAGCTTTTAAGGATCTTGGAAAAAATGTTTGCTTTTGTTAGGTCTTTAATCTTTTAGAATTTGGTACCCATTCTTTTAGAATAGGAACAGCTCCAGAAGCTGTCAGAGGGGGGTTTTCTGTGCAGCAGCTGCAAGGTGGGGCCGTTGGGCAGCCAACTGCTAACATATGTTAGAGTTTTGAAGGAATTTTAGACATAGTTTTGTGTTCTTGCTAACATCTTTTTTCTTTCCAGGTTGTCAAATCTCTGGCAAGCTTCTGGATCGTGGGACACTCATGTCTAAAGTCGGCAGTCATGATGGCTAATTTGTTATAGATCTAACATAAGTTTTTAGCTTTGCGTTTATTAGGATTAGTGGTAAATACCTTGGTATAACTTTCCGGCTTTATGTTACTGGTTTACAGATTTTTCAAACCTAATGGGGTTTACCTTTCGATTATACTAAAAAAAAACAAGCATTTGCAATGCAATAGGTCTCGTATTAGGAAAGTTTGAGCTATTGGTCTTGTAAATGACAATTCTTTTATTTATGTGTTGGTTTTGTAAATAGCGAAATTAATAGCTTTGTCATTTACAATGGCAATAGTTATAACTTTCGCAAATGTGACACCTATAACCTGGGGTTGCGCTGAGTAATGCTGTGGTGGTGCTGAGTGATGCTGTGGTGGTGCTGAGTGGTGCTGTGGTGGTGCTGAGTGGGGCTGTGGTGGTGCTGAGTGGTTCTGTGCTGGTGCTGAGTGATAATGTGGTGGTGCTGAGTGATAATGTGGTGGTGCTGAGTGGTCCTGTGGTGGTGCTGAGTGGTGCTGCTGTGGTGCTGAGTGGTGCTGTGGTGGTGCTGAGTGGTGCTGTGGTGGTGCTGAGTGATAATGTGGTGGTGCTGAGTGATAATGTGGTGGTGCTGAGTGATGCTGGGGTAGCGCTGAGTGGTGCTGTGGTGGTGCCGAGTGATGCTGTGGTGGTGCTGAGTGGTGCTGTGGTGGTGCTGTGTGGTGCTGTGGTGGTGCTGAGTGGTGCTGTGGTGGTGCTGAGTGATAATGTGGTGGTGCTGAGTGATAATGTGGTGGTGCTGAGTGATGCTGGGGTAGCGCTGAGTGGTGCTGTGGTGGTGCCGAGTGATACTGTGGTAGCGCTGAGTGATGCTGTGGTAGTGCTGAGTGGTGCTTTGGTGGTGCTGAGTGGTGCTGTGGTGGTGCTGAGTGGTGCTGTGGTGGTGCTGAGTGGTGCTGTGGTGGTGCTGTGGTGGTGCTGAGTGATAATATGGTGGTGCTTAGTGGTGCTGTGGTGGTGCTGAGTGGTGCTGTGTTGATGCTGAGTGGTGCTGTTGTGCTGCTGAGTGGTGCTGTGGTGGTGCCGAGTGATAATGTGGTGGTACTGAGTGATGCTGGAGTAGCGCTGAGTGGTGCTGTGGTGGTGCTGAGTGATGCTGGGGTGGCGCTGAGTGATGCTGTGGTGGTGCTGAGTGGTGGTGCTGAGTGGTGCTGTGGTGGTGCTGAGTGATGCTGGGGTGGCGCTGAGTGATGCTGTGGTGGTGCTGAGTGGTGCTGTGGTGGTGCTGAGTGATGTTGGGGTGGTGCTGGGTGATGCTGTGGTAGTGCTGAGTGGTGCTGTGGTGGTGCTGAGTGGTGCTGTGGTGGTGCTGAGTGATGCTGTGGTGGTGCTGAGTGATGCTGTGGTGGTGCTGAATGATAATGTGGTGGTGCTGAGTGATGCTGTGGTGGCGCTGAGTGATGCTGGGGTGGCGCTGAGTGATGATGGGGTGGCGCTGAGTGATGCTGTGGTGATGCTGAGTAATGCTGTGGTGGCACTGAGTGATGCTGGGGTGGTGCTGAGTGATCCTGGGGTGGCGCTGGGTGGTGCTGTGCTGGTGTGGCGCTGGTGGTGGTGCTGAGTGATAATGTGGTGGTGCAGAGGGCAGAAAGGCACAACAAGTGGGTAAAAGGCGAATCCCCTTGATTAAGCTGAATGCTGTATTGTACCACAAAAAGAAACAGAAAAAGACTTAATAAGGTCTGAATTTATAATACAAAAAGGCACTCTCCATGAGTTGGTCACAGGAATGTCAGGACAGTATAACAATTTAGAGGTGGTCAAATTAAGAGGATGTTGGTAGCTACAGGGTGCAGTGAGGGCGGTAGAGTGAGAGCGGTAGAGTGGTAGAGTTAGGGCGGTAGAGTGGTAGAGGAAGGGCGGTAGAGTTGTAGAGTGAGGGAGGTAGAGTGAGGGTGGTAGAGTGGTATAGTGAGGGCGGTAGAGTGGTATAGTGAGGGTGGTAGAGTGGTATAGTGAGGGCGGTAGATAGATAGAGTGAGGGCAATAGATAGATAGAGTGAGGGTGATAGATAGAGTGAGGGTGATAGATAGATATTGTAATTATGTGGTGTGTAATTATGAGGCACTGAGTGGTTTTAGGAGTGTATGTTTCATTGAGTGCAGTGTAATTATGTGGTGTGTAACTATGTGGTAGTGAGTGCTATTTGGAGGGTATTTTGCGTTGAGCGCAATGTAATTATGTAGCATTTAATTATGTGGCACTGAGTGGTATTATGAGGAGTGTATGTTGTATTCAGTAGAGTGTAATTGTGGGGCGTCTAATTATGTGGCACTGAGTGTTATTGTTTGGAGTGTATGTTGCATTGTAATTATGTAGCATATAATTATGTGGTATTGTGTGGAGTGTGTGTTGCATTCAGTAGAGTGTAATTATGTGGTGTGTAATTATGTGGCACTGAGTGGTATTCGGAGCATATGTTGCGTTGAGCGCAGTGTAATTATGTAGCATACAATTATATGTCACTGAGTGGTATTGTGTGGAGTGTATGTTGTATTCAGTAGAGTGTAATTTTGTGGCATGTATTTACGTGGCACTGTCATAATTTGACAATGGCCATGTTAGCGCTTAGCTTTGCTACACGTTATTCCCCTTAACTTGGCCATATTAGAAAACGCCATTTTGTATGTTACGGCGGCCATTTTAGGGAATGAGCGGCCTCGTGGTCAGCATGCCCTTTAGTCCGTTGTCCGTATCACTGACCACTCGACTTTGCCCAGCAACAGGCTATTTTTAGCAACGGTCAAGCCTGTACATGCGCAGTCCCAACTGACCAGTCACCCCTCAGGAATGTTCCGCCAAACTGACCAGTGGAGTTGTAACCCCTCCCATGAGTTGGCTGTGCTTCAAAAATGACCATATATGTACATAAAACTCTGTAACCTTGTACCGCCTACCTTTTATTACCTGTAAGTATGTATAAAAGAAGGATGCGCACCAACGTTCGGTGTGATACTTCTTGCATTGCCGAAGGGTGCTGTAGGAATGTACCACCACCCCATGGGGTCTTAATAAACTTGTTCTTTGTACTTTTCAGTTTCCGTGCCAACAGTTCTTTCGGTGTAAGTGGGTTATCTACGGAACATGTAGGCCTTGGGAACCCGATACCACAAATTGGCGACCATGAAGGGACTCATCGGTGACTCGGATGCCCGAAGGAGAGGTCGTGACGAAGGATTGGAAACTCGCCATGGACGCGTAGGCTGCCACTGAGTGACCCGAGTCTTGGCACCCACGGTGTTTTCTTCCTTTCCTTCTGATCGGACCTTCCAGGTGGCGCCGGTCTCCGACTGAGATCTTGATCGTCTGTGTTGCTGTACAGTGCCTGTTTGGCTGATTCGATTAAAGACCTTGGCAGTTGGAACCTGGATATTTGAAATTGGGTAAGATTTGTGATCAGTAAGGTAGTCTACGGACGCTTACTGAAGTTCTATGATTTGTGATCGGTAAGGTAGTCTACGGACGCTTACTGAAGTTCTATGATTGTGTCTATGATTTGAGTTAGCTAACATTTTTGACTTTGTGAACTTTGAATTATATGTGTAGTGCACTTCACATAGGCAGGCATGTAGAGATGTTTCTCTAATTTTGTTTTGTACTCTGAGCGGCACATTCGTGTGAAGTACTGTAAGTGCCATTTATATGGTATCAAGCTTTCGTGATACTTTTTGAACATGCCTGTTTTAAGCACACTCCGAGGGATGTGCTGTTTTGGAAATGGTACCACAATTAGGTTAGCGGAATCACAGCCGGCTCCCCCAGAAGGAACTCCAAATCGTGAGATGTATGTGAAATTCGGCCTTCCCCCTATACTGTACAGTAAATTATGGCATAAATATACCAGAACCGATCCCGAGTTGCAATGGCCACTACAAGGGTCGTTTGATTTACGAAAGGTTCAGTTTGTGGAGCAATGTTTGTTTCAGCGCAGGTCTAGACAGAATATGTTTGATTGTGTACGAATGTGGGAGAAAGCGGTGCGTGAGCGTATGAAGCGTGAGGTTGCCTTGGCGGACAAAGAGCAGCGCAAGGCTGCTCGAGATAAGGCTTTACAGCTTGAGGAAAAGGAGGCGCAGGAGAAGAAAGAGAGGGAGGCACGGGAACGTAATTTGCAAACGGCCGGTCAATTTCCTATTCGTCGTCCGCTTTATCCTGTCCTTAATAATGAAATTGATGATTTTTCATTACTAGATCGCTCTCCGCCTCCATATGTCCACCCTACGGCTCCGTCCGAGGATTCCGGTGATGAAGGTCGGGATAAGTCGGATGGAAAGGACAACTCGAGTGTCAGGTCATCTGCGGAAAAAGCCGCGGACTTGCGTAGTCTTGCTAGGAAATTAAACATGGATCATATAACTGTAGCAACGGTTTTAGCTGAAAGGAAAATGTGGTCAGAACGAGAATTACTGTGTTTCATAAATACTTTAGCACATGAAGTTGTTACTCGCTTTCGTAAATATTCGGAGACTTTAGAACCCAAAGCTGTGTCGGTCTATTGTGAGAATTTGGATAAAAGTTTATTTGCTCTTTCAGATGTTGATGACCTTTTCAAACGACTACTCCAGCTGCGGGATGAGGCGACCAGACTGCGGGATGAAAGGGGAAATGCTAAAGAGTCCGTGCCGGGGTCGACGGAGGAGTCCAAAGAGTGTCCTGTCCGGGGTTCAGATAAGAATTCTAAAGTGCATGTTATGCCTATGCGTGAAGCCGCACCTTTGTATGTTCCCCCAAAGGGAGATGGTACAGATGACGATAAAACGTCAAAAGATGCGAAGGGGTACTTTATATATAATTGGGTATATACGCCTTGGAATATAGCAGATGTTATGGCATTAAAGAACTCCCTGCCCGATCTTCGTAAAAATCCAGCTGCATTCTATGAAGGGGTGGAGGGGGCCATTTCCTCTTGTGTTATGACTCTTGTTGATATAGATCTCTTCTTTGGGTTAATTCTTCCCCCTGATATGTGGAGGTTGATTCGTAAAACTAATGATCAAACGACATTTGGGGCAACTTGGAGGGACTTAGAACAGGCTGACTTAGAAAGGGAACCTGCATGTAAACCGTGTGCTTTGATTTTAGATCTCCCGACGGCTATTTTGACTAAATTAAAAACTCTGGTGCCTCCTAAAAAGAACGATTGGACTATGTTGGCTTCATGTAAACAGAAGCCAGATGAATCGGTATCTGATTTCTTTACACGCTTCGAAGAAGCATTTCATGATTACAGTGGGCAATCATTAACAGACGATACGGGTAGGCATCTGTTTGTTGATAAGTATGTGGCTAATCTCCTACCGGAGATTGCGAAGCGATTGAAAACGAGCGAAAGTTCCTGGACCACGGCGACCCCTGCGTCTTTGTTAACTATGGCTCAGTATTATGAGCGGCAGGAATTGGAGGCTAAAGAAAGTGTTGATAAGAAAGCGAAGGAATTGAAAACGAAGGTGATGTTGGCACAGGTTCGTGGAACGCAATCTGGAGGGAATGATAGAGGCAGAAGAGGAGGGAGTAATGCGTCGTATGGGCGTACGGATATAGCGGAGGATCAATGTGCCTATTGTAAGGAGTTTGGGCATTGGGCTGACGACTGTCCGGTACTTCGTGAGCAACGTAGTCAGCGTGGTCGAGGAGGTGGAAGGTTAAGGAACAGTTATTCGGGGGCGAGAGGTGGCGGAGGTGATCGTGGTAGGGTTGAAGAGAGGGGCCGTGGCCAGGATGAACGTAATACATTTTATAGACGGAACCAGTATCAGATATCGGAGGGTGAGAATGTGGAGCATCAGGATTATGTGCATGCATAGGACTGCGTAGAATGGGGTACGGAATCAGTTGAAGTGCCAGTAGATCAGAGTGGTCCATATGTATCAGCGGGCATTTTGGGTTCTACTGATCAGTTTTTAGTCGACACAAGAGCTACTCGGAGCGCTTTGTCTAAAAATTTGGTTCCGAGGGCTCCCCTGTCTGGCGACATGATAACATGTATAGGGTTTGATGGCACACCCTCTCCTAGCCCATTATCGAAGCCTCTTGCACTTTGTCTTGATACATTTTTCAGTTTTGGTCAATTTTTGTTGTCACCCCATACCCCAGATAACATTCTGGGCATTGATTTGCTCAAATATTTTCGAGCAACGATACGTTGCGCTCCGGAGGGAGTGCGAGTTATTTTGAATGACAATTATCCAGATTCAGACAGATTTTGCACTATACAAGAAAGTGAAGCATTAGCCTCTCTCCCTCACACGTTATGGGCGACCTCAGATACGGATGTGGGACAGATGCTTATTCCACCTATTCGAATTACTGTAAAGGAGGGAGTACTTTTGCCACGTGTACCACAGTATAAGATTTCCAGGGAAGGTGAAATTGCCCTGACGCACATTGTTCAAGATTTGATCATTGCAGGAGTAGTGGAGGAAGTTCCCTATAATGTTTGCAACAGCCCTATTCTTCCGATTCTTAAGAAAGACACTGACGACAAGGTCTATCGATTTATTATTGATTTGAGAGAAATAAACAAAATTGTCATTCCCCAATATCCGGTGGTGTCCGACATCACGACATTGCTCACATTGGTTCCCCAGACGGCGACGACATTTAGTGTCATCGACCTCAAAAATGCGTTCTTCTCCATCCCCATCCATCCTGATAGCAGATATTTATTTGGCTTTACGTTAAATAATAAATCGTATAGATTTTGTCGTGTTCCTCAAGGTTACACTGAGAGTCCTAGCATCTACAGCCAGGCTCTAAAAAGACAGCTTGATTCTTTTGAATTGCAATCTGGAGTAGCCCTTATACAGTATGTTGACGACCTCTTGTTAGCTGCAGACACCTATGTACAATGCGAGGAGAGTACTCTTGCTTTGCTTTCCTTCTTGGCTCAGAATAACCACAAAGTTTCTAAGAAAAAGCTTCAATACTGTAGACCCAAGGTGACCTACCTCGGTCATCTTTTGTCTAAGGAGGGGCGTGCATTAACATCAGATCGAATTCAGGCGATTTTAGACACACCAGTCTCCCGTACTCAGAGAGATGTACGTGCCTTTATAGGATTAACGTCCTTTTGTAGACAGTGGATCATGGGGTTTTCGCACATTATAAAATCTTTGGTAGCATTACTGTAAAAAACTACACCAATGCCCCTCGAATGGACAGATGAATGTCAAAATGCTTTTGATCAATTGAGACAAGCCCTTTGCTCTGCACCCGTGTTAGGTACACCAGATTATACAAAGATCTTCACGTTGTACGTGCACGAGAAAGATGGGTGTGCGTTATCAGTGTTAGTGCAGACACACGGGGACAAGCAGAGGCCATGTGCATACTTTTCAGCGGTTCTTGACCCTGTAGCACGAGGGTTACCTGGGTGTTTTCGAGCAGTTGCGGCAACAGCGGTAGCTATACGACAGAGTGAGGGAATAGTTTTATCGCACAAATTGTTGGTGTTAGTTCCTCACGCAGTAGATGCCCTGTTGAATCAAACGAAAACACAGTATCTCACGAGCGCACGTTTGACAGGATATGAGCTCACACTTTTGGCGCCACACATTACATTGAAAAGATGGGCTACCCTGAACCCTGCCACTTTATTGCCCTATCCGGTTGAGGAGGGTCAGGAAGAAAAACATCACGATTGTGTTTTCCTGACCGAGGAACAGACAAAGGGTCGTGTCGACTTACAGGATATGCCACTTCCAGATGTGGATGGGGAACTGTGGGTTGATGGATCGTGTTTGAGGCTGCCAGATGGTACGACTTCCGCAGCATATGCGATCACGACACTTAAGACAGTGGTAGAAACAGCTAGAATACCACAGAAATCGGCTCAAGCAGCAGAGCTGATAGCCTTGACAAGAGCCTGCGAACTGAGTGCTGGCCTATGTGTGAACATATACACAGACAGCCGGTACGCCTTCGGAGTAGCGCATGATTTCGGGCTACTCTGGAGGGAACGTGGGTTTTTGACTTCTCATGGAGTACACATTATGCACGGAAAACTAGTGCGTGATCTCCTAAACGCGTTGCTTTGTCCAAAGAAAGTAGCGATAATTAAATGCAGTGCCCATAAAAAGATCACTGATAAAGTGGGTCAAGGAAATGCTTTTGCAGACAGCATAGCAAGACAAACAGCCATGTCCCGAACTGACTCCCCCATGTATGTAACAAAATCACAGGCTGAGCGATGGTATGATGCTAGAGAGGAGATACTAGATATCCAAAAATCAGCGACTGAATCAGAACTTGCGGCATGGGCAGCAGAAGGGGTACTAGATGATGAGGGTTGTTGAAGAAGCAAGGACATGGAGAGATGGAAATTGCCTGCAGCTTACTTGCAAGCGATGGTTCAGATGACACACGGATTAGCGCATGTGGGAGCTCTTGCAGTCACTCGATTGTTAACACGAGTTTGGGAGCATCCCGAGATTGCCAATACTGCCAAGAGAGTAGTGCAGACCTGTCTGATATGTTTACAGCACAATCCTGCAAAAGGGACTCATACTCCGAAAGGAGGGTTCGTTCCACCTCCTGCACCATTCGAGGTACTCCAAATGGATTACATCCAGCTTGAGCGCTGCAATAACCTTAAGTATGTCTTAGTGGTGGTGTGCGCATTTAGCAAATGGGTTGAGGCCTTCCCCACGAAAGATAATACAGCTTTGACAACAGCTAAGGTGTTGCTCAAGGAGTACTTCCCTCGATTTGGAGTTTGCAAATTTTTGTGGAGCGATAATGGGCCTCATTTCGTTGGGAAAATTGTGGAGTATGTACTGAAGGGGTTGGGGATCCAGCAGAAGTTTCATGCTGTGTTACACCCTCAGTCAGCAGGTCTTGTCGAGCGGTACAATGCTACGTTGAAGTTGAAACTGGCTAAGATTGTGGCGTCCACGTCATTGAGGTGGGCGGATGCCTTGCCGCTAGCATTGCTCTCTCTTAGATCAGTGCCCCACTCTCGAACAGGCCTCACACCGTATGAAGTGGTGTTTGGAAGGCCTATGAACATATGGGGGGTGCCTAAGCCGCGATTGATACATGATGTGCCTTGCATAATGATGAACGATTATTTGGCACGATTAACAAATGATTTGCTTTCTATTCATCAACAGGTTCGAGAAGCGCTCCCTGACAATTCTACTGGAGAGGCTCACAATCTTCGTCCTGGCGATTTTGTGATGGTGAAGTCGTTTGAGAGGGCGAATAGCTTGGAACCGAGGTGGCGTGGCCCCGAGCAAGTCCTCCTGGCAACTCGAACAGCTGTGCGAGTGACCAACAGAAAGCGGTGGGTGCACTCAACTCACTGCCGCCGTGTCTCTCCGGATCTGGTGAATCCTACTGTGCTGTCCGACTACAAAGAAATTTTGGATAAAGAAAAGAGCCCAGCTGTGACATCTGAGGGAGCCTTCCCGGACCACACTGTTTCTGGACGACAGCGCTACGATCTGCGGCCAAGATAGAAAGAAGATTTTTGTGCGAGACTGGTTGGTTACCGCTCTGGGGTTTGTGAAACGGAAGCCGGGAATCTCAAGGGGGAGGGGATCAGTTCTGCCAAGAGTAGCGACACCCGTCTTGACCCCGGAGAAGAAAACAACGGCTACCTCGGAGCTCAGCACCATTGTTTTTGATTTTTTGTAGTTGAACATTTGAGACATTGTGAAATATTGAACTATGGCGTCATCTGCATCATGAGATAAAAGAATTCTTGGGGCCATTTTGTTCATACTAACAATTGTGGTGATAGCAGTAATAGCCTGGGTAGTAGAACTTGTGGTGCCTGTACTACCCGGCTCCATCTGAACATTTTCACTTCACTTTGCCCTACCATGAAGAACGGCACCGACAGACTTACTTGAACAATAGCTTCATTCAGATTTTGCATCATACTCACAATATGACGAACACTTCAAATTGTTGGGTGTGTGGGATGTTGCCTGGTCATCAGAAGAAAGGGGGTACTCCACTCATCCCACTCCCATTTTCGCATAATGGTTCCTGCAATGCCTGGTATACTCTTCTATTCACTTTACGATGGCCAACGAAAGGGGGGGTGCTCTTCCGTTTGAACAAAATTTGTTACCATGACAGGGATGGGTACCCACGAGCTGAGGGTACTCGATTTGAATGGGAAGAGTACCGCCTCGATAATGTGTCTGCACCCCGTGTTTACAGTAATCAAAGGAACATTAATATGTCCAGTTCACATGTTATTAATGTTATCACTACCAAGGCTGATCTCTGCATCGGTAATAAAGGTACAATCCCGGTGGGGAAAAGTGAATGTAACACTACACTTACATTTGACAGTCCGAATGGCATATCATTTGTGGCATCTCGAAATACTTACTTTATCTGTGGTAATAAAGGCTATCATCGGCTCCCTTTAGGATGGTTAGGCACATGTTACGTATCTTTTGTATTGCCCCCTGTATTCATTGCCCCACCAATGTACCATAATGATTATGTGCTCTACCATGATTTTGTACTAAATCGTGTTAAACGTGCTGTGGTCTTGGACGATATTGACCAGACCGATACTGCCTTACAACAGTATGTAGACTTTAATTTGGGACTGTTTTCCTTTGTGGGGGCTGCTTTGAATAGTCGGAAAATACGACGACTGACTCGTGTTGTTGAGGCTGTAGCCAATGACACTGCTATTGCATTGGGGAACATAACAGAAGAACTCCAGATTTCTAGGATTGTTATGCTCCAGAATCGTATGGTACTAGATGTGGTTCTAGCTGACCGTGGGGGGGCATGTAGAATCATCGGGAGTAGCTGCTGCGTGTACGTGCCAGATAATTCGCCATCTGTTTATGATGCAATATCAAAGCTTCACAAGATAGCTGCTGAAATACACCCGGACAATGGCACTTGGACTCTTTCAGGGTGGTTCTGGTCAATGCTTACCACTTGGGGTTGGAAACTGCTGACGATTTTATGTATCATTGTTGGGATACTGTTCTTTGTATGTTTATGTATACAATGTGGCCCTGCTTTATGTTCCATGTGCTTATCTGCTTGTATCCCCTCCAGACGAGCTCTTGCTCAAAATGAAATGATGCTTCATAAGGAAGTTGCTCAAATAATGTTAATTGATATTGAAGATGAGTATCCCGACTACGTCCACTATGAGGTAGCTTCAGCTAAACGCTAAAAGGGTCGTCTGTCGTAATTTGACAATGGCCGGGTTAGCGCTTAGCTTTGCTACACGTTATTCCCCTTAACTTGGCCATATTAGAAAACGCCATTTTGTATGTTACGGCGGCCATTTTAGGGAATGAGCGGCCTCGTGGTCAGCATGCCCTTTAGTCCGTTGTCCGTATCACTGACCACTCGACTTTGCCCAGCAACAGGCTATTTTTAGCAACGGTCAAGCCTGTACATGCGCAGTCCCAACTGACCAGTCACCCCTCAGGAATGTTCCGCCAAACTGACCAGTGGAGTTGTAACCCCTCCCATGAGTTGGCTGTGCTCCAAAAATGACCATATATGTACATAAAACTCTGTAACCTTGTACCGCCTACCTTTTATTACCTGTAAGTATGTATAAAAGAAAGATTCGCACCAACGTTCGGTGTGATACTTCTTGCATTGCCGAAGGGTGCTGTAGGAATGTACCACCACCCCATGGGGTCTTAATAAACTTGTTCTTTGTACTTTTCAGTTTCCGTGCCAACAGTTCTTTCGGCGTAAGTGGGTTATCTACGGAACATGTAGGCCTTGGGAACCCGATACCACAGCACTGAGTGGTATTGTTTGGAGTGTATGTTGCATTAAGTGCAGTGTAATTATGTAGCATATAATTATGTGGCAGTGAGTGTGTGAGGGTGCAGTGTGTGTGAGGGTGTAGTATGTGTGAGGGTGCAGGGTGTGTGAGGGTGCAGAGTGTGTGTGCGCAGTGTGTGAGAGTGCAGTGTGTGTGGCCTAAAGTAGTGTCAGGGTGCAGTGTGTGTGGGCTAAAGTAGTGAGAGGGCACAGTGTGTGTGTAGCCTAAAGTAGTGTGAGGGTGCAGTGTGTGTGGCCTAAAGTAGTGTGTGGGCTCAGTGTGTGTGTCCTAAAGTAGTGTGATTACGCAGTGCGCAGTGTGTGAGTGCACAGTGTGTGAGTGTGCAGTGTGTGTGGCCTAAAGTAGTGTGAGTGCCCAGTGTGTTAAGTTGTGTCTCTGTAGTGGTACGAGGGCCGCAGAAACGTGAGCCTGTTATTGCAACAGCATGGGGGCATTGGTCTGCTCGCGGACATGGAAAGGGTGCCTGGAGAGAGGCGCTTAATTACCCATGACAAAGAAAAGGCAGATGGCCACGCTGGATTGCACTTTTAAGATCCCCTTTTACCTAACAAGCATTTCAAAGCATTTCAAAGCCCTTTCCGGAGTCCGGATAAATATGACCAGATAATAATACACGTCCCTATCATGGGGAAATGTAAAAAAAAGCGCAAGCTAAAAGTGGGTGATATAAAAGTAAAAATGCACTCTCTTGTTTGCTATGGTGGCATTTACTCGGGATTCAACAAGTTAGATAGCACACAGCTAGCTGTCCATCCAGGAAGTGTGTGCTCCTGTTACAGAAACGATTTTAATGGATGTAAGGGGAGATGGCCATGCCTGGGTTAAAGCCTCTGTCCTGCCAGTTAGGCACACATCTGCCGCATGCACAGGAACCCACCTAGCGTTCTTGCCCTCATTGTGTCGGCAACAAGTCCTGTCTATTAAGGAACCGCAGGCAAACACAGAAGGCGGAGCCCTTGTTTCCAGTGGCTTTGGTTAGCTGAGTTTACATTATTTTGCGGATCTTCGTTGTGTCGAAATGAGGGTGACTGTGTTTCTTCTGTTTGCCGGCCTTGGTGCACTGCATTATCTCATGAAGCTCTGATAGGCCAGGAATATTGGTTTGCTGAATGGCTTTGTAAGCAGGGCACGTACTCTGAAGGTGATCTTTGCATTCATAAGTAGTCAATGGTGATTGTGAAATATAGAAGTAATTGCATTCCCTCGAGATAGTGACCAGTATGGCCCCTGGGTGAAGAATTCTTGTTACCGTGCAAGAGCAGTAAAAAAAAAAAAGCATTTGGTGCTATGGAGGTAGGGATTTCAGTGGGGAAGTAGCTGCAGAGGGACAGAGGTGCAAAACGCACGCACTCTCACGGAGTGCCTAACGTAAATGAAACAAGATGGCAGGCACAATTTGGAGCGAAAGCATGTTTTAAAAAGTGCGCAACCTAGTTGCAAGTGGCAGATGCCAGGTTTTGAGGACCATGATGGTAGTGGAAGCGCTGATGGGGGAGCGGGTTGAAGACAACACAGGGAAACAGTTGGGATTTGAGGTTGGGCGAGTTAATAAAAAGTAAAAAAACAAAGAAAAAAAAGGATTACGTGGGGTGGGCTGCGGCAGCAGCATGGACCTTGCAGAAGTGTGGGGGGAGGGGGGGGGGGGCAGGGATTTCAGTGGGAAAGTAGCAGCGGAGGGACAGAGCTGCAAAACGCTCGCACTCTCAAGGAGTGCCTAACGAAAATCGTGTGATTGTGAACACATATTTTAATCAGGCCGTGCCTCACTACTGAAATACAAGTCTATGTAAATATGCCTGGTGTAGAGTTGAAGCCAAGAGTAGCCAGGGATTGAAACGGTTTCATGCTGCCTCCCCTTGCCCGTCACTTCGTGGCTTCTATGATCTCAGGTTCACCTGCCTTCAGAAACCAAAGTGTTATTTGGACTTCCCAACTTGTTCCAGATATTCCTTTAACATGTTCTATGCAAGGCGTTTGGTTACTTATTGGAGCATGTTGGCGCTATATCAAGTATCCAAAGTAAATGAATGAATTCATAGTTCATGTCAGCTTCCTATATGCGTACAAGGGGTGTATTCCATAACATACATTACCCATTTGCAAGTTCTTCGTGTTATTACCTCGTGGGGTTGTCATTATTAGATATTAACACACATGGTGAACTGGAAAACATTTGTGTTTATAGCACTAAGACATGCCATGCAAATATCTTTTAGCATGAGCGTGTGTGAGACGGCAGCTTGGCGCCTAAGACCCCGAAGGGGATGTACACCAGTGGAACACTGAATTGACGCGTGTGAAACACTGAAACGATGTCTCTGTGAACTGATGTGAGATGTATGAGCCGCTATTGGTGTTTGTGTGTTACTCAAGTGGTATGTGCACGCGACTGAAGTAAAGTGTTTGACTGAAGAGATGTTTGCGGGTCATTGGATTGGTGTTTGTGATACTGAAGTGATATGTGGATATTACTAAAGTGATTTGCATGAGACACTGATGCCGTGTTTGTGAGACCCTGAAGTGGCGTGTGAGACAATCGAGTCATATGGGTGGTTAATACAAAATGAGAAGCAGGTACAGTAAGTGAGACCCAGACATGATGTGTGCTTGACCGTGACTCTGCGTATTGTTAGCAGCAATATTGTTATATTAATTATTACTGGTGACTCGGATTCTACCAGTCCCTACCCCAAAAAAGGGTATCGCCTAAAGCATTTCATGATGGAAGTAGCAGCGGCGGGACAGAGCTGCAAAACGCACGCACTCTCACGGAGTGCCTAACATAAATGAAACAAGGTGGCAGGCACAATTTGGAGAGAAAGCATGTTTTTAAAAAGTGCACAACCTACTTGCAAGTGGATGCTGCTGGGCTTTGAGGACTATGGTGGCAGTGGAAGAGCTGATAGAGGGAGCGGGTTGAAGACAACACAGGGAAACAGTTGGGATCTGAGGTTGGGCGAGTTAATAAAAAGTAAAACCAGGGTGGTGTCAACGTGGATTGCTGCAGGGCGGCGGTCGGGAAAAAAGTGTATGGCAGGTAGTGCCTACAGATGGGCAACGCGGCAGTCGGGAAATAACAATGGCAGGTTGTGCCTACATAAGTGCAGCACCAGTGGGGTGGCAATATTGGTAGAGCTAGGAAGGGGGATGAAAGTAAGAAGCTCAGGGGAGCTTTGAAGCTCTCGGAGAATGCGAGTCATGGCCTGGCGGTGGTGAAGTGTGAAGGAAGAAGCCCAGGGAGCTTTGAAGCTCTCGGACAATGCGAGTCACGGCCTGGCGGCCGTGAAGTGTGAAGCAGTGGGCGGGGAAGCCCATGAGCAAATGGTAAGGTCGGGTCTGATGCAATTATGGCAAGCGCACTGGGGAATCCTGTGGGAGGGAGGCTGAGACTTTCATGTGGGGAAATGCGCGTGCTTGTGGTCACGTGATTTCATGTGAACTGTTGGAAATCCGCACTCGCAATTTGCCTGGTTTATCTTTCTGGTTTCACCCCAATAGGTCTCTCTGCGAGACCTAAAAATTGTATATGGCGAATATTGAAGAAAGGTACTTGATATATTGGGATGACAACTTGCGGTTGAGGAATGTAGTGGCGACAGTTCCTTAATTGTGTCTTGTCAACAATATTTATGATCTGGCGTTTTCATCTAAATTGGCTGTTGATACTGAACTGGTTTGGGATTTTGATTTTATCTTTACTGAAAGGGGGAACTTTTCACAATTCAAATCCTTAGGGGTGGGGTGGACAGAAAAAACGCTATTGCAGGTTTTTTCCTGTTGGCATATTTGGACGGGATTGAGGCAGGCAGGAAGGGATGGGGCAGGCAGAATAGCTTAGGACAGAGGGAAAACAGAGGACACAGGAATGAGGCAGGAGGTAGGAAGGGAGACAAACTAAGGGGTTGGGGTCGAGGTTCAAGGTGGGGGAAAATTCATGGGAGATCAATATGGGGGAAAAATTCATGGGGGTCACGATGGGGAAAAAGTCATGGGGAATCAAGATGGGGAAAAAGTCATGGGGGATCGATACAGGGGAAAATTCATGGGGGATCAGTATGGGGAAATTTCATTGGGGATATTTCATGGGGAATCAAGAAGGGGTGGCGGAGTGGGGTTACAGGCAAATTCATTGATTGCATTATTGTAATGAATCGTCGTTGCTGAAATAAAAGCGGCCTTTTAACCCCCATTGGTCTGTGATGTGATTCATTGCCCGAAGGTAGATTGCAGGAGTCGGAGGACTCGTGGAGTTACCGGGTATACACGGTACATTTTTCTGTCAAACTGCAGGTGAGGAGGTGCTGAGAGCGCAGGTACAGACTGATTTAAAGTATTCTACAGACCTTAACACAGATTATAACATATAAATTGTGCTATGTCTGAGGATGCGCTACGGGAACCGGAGATGGCAGCAAAGGAATTGTTTCTAAATTTGCCTAAAGTCCCACAACAGCAAAGCGAACGATCTCAGCTCTAACAATAATGTTAAAAGTCTTAACGCACTGGAAAAGAACAGTAAAAGCGAACCAACAAAGTGGGAAATAAAATTGCTTGAAAAATACCACGAAGTAGGAAGAATTCCGAGGGGGTTGCGCATTATGCTAGCGCCAAGCTTTGAAAATCCCATTCTAAAGGAATAGGTAGAAAGTACCTTGGATGCATCTATGTGCCTTTTGTGTCTCCTAATTAAATATACCAGAATTGATAGGGAATAAAACATGGAGGAGATAATACGAGTTTAATAATGAACTGAGTAAACCAAAATACCGAAGCAGCAAAGAGTTAATCGATAAAAGATAAAGAAGCAGGAGGAGGTTATAACAAGCACTGGCGTTGCCAATAGGTCTCGCAGTAGGAAAGTTGGAGCTATTACAATTGCAAATAACAATGCCTTTTATTTTTGTTTTCATTTTAAAAACATAAAGGGCTTTGTCATTTACAAAACCAATAGCTCCAACTTTCCTACTGCGAGACCTATTGTGCACTGCACAGTGTGGGTGAAAGTGGCACTGCGTGTGTGTGAGTGGCTTTGAGTGAGTTGCGTTGCGTGGGTGAGTGGCGTTGCATGTGTGAGTGTTGTTGCGTGGGTGAGTGGCGTTGCGTGGGTGAGTGGCGTTGCATGGGTGAGTGGCATTGCATGGGTGAGTGTGGCGTTGCGTGGGTGAGAGTGGGCTTGCGTGGGTGTGTGGCATTGCGTGGGTGTGTGGCGTTGCGTGGGTGTGTGGCGTTGCGTGGGTGAGTGGCGTTGCGTGTGTGAGTGGCGTTGCGTGTGTGAGTGGCGTTGCGTGTGTGAGTGGCGTTGCATGTGTGAGTGGCGTTGCATATGTGAGTGGCGTTGCATGTGTGAGTGGCGTTGCATGTGTGAGTGGCGTTGCATGTGTGAGTGGCGTTGACATGTGTGAGTGGCGTTGCATGTGTGAGTGGCGTTGACATGTGTGAGTGGCGTTGACATGTGTGAGTGGCGTTGCATGTGTGAGTGGCGTTGCATGTGTGAGTGGCGTTGCGTGTGTGAGTGGCGTTGCATTTTTTAAATATAAATTTCCTCCAAATTCAAGGGTGGAACCACAGATCTACAGCAAAATTGGAAAAAAAGATGCACGTCTTTTATAGGAAGCCCCTGGGTGGGCCAAATCCTGTGGGAGCGTATTTTTATTGATGTGGGGGGTGCCCCTGTGGCACCCCAATGCCCTGGAGACCAACACCTCCCCGGAGTAATTTCTAAAATGAATGCGGGCCCGTACGGCCTCCCCCACAGCCCCAGAGACCACCACCTCCCTCGGACTAATTGCAATAAAATGGGGGGGCTCGCAGATCCCGCCTACCCCAGGGGTCACCACTTCCCCTGGGCTGTTTAATGTTTTACATGGGAGCCTCAAGGACTCTCTCGGGACCACCAACTTCCCAGGACCAAAATATATTTTTTTAAATTTTTAAATGGGAGGGGACCACATATTCCCCCGAGCCATACATGGCCATGGGGACTGCCCCCAGGACATAGGTGTTTGCTATTGCTTGGCGGGAGCTTTACCGCTCCCGCAAAGCCATAGCAACTGTGCTCTGCTTTAAACAAGCAAGAGCATTTTGCTCCTGCTTGCTAAAAGCTGAGCACAATTCCTTTGACATAGAGAGAGCTGCAGGTTCAGCAGCTTCCTCTCTGTCTGAGCAATTCCAGCTCTCACAGGTGGCGGGGAGAGGACAGGGACCGCAGGGGCCTTGATGCTTCCCCGTTGTCCTCAGCATAGTGGATTCCCTGTGTGGGACCAGAAGCAAAAAGAACAGATGATGGATGGAACGCTGAATACTGCAATCATTCATCCCCAGTCAACAGATCTGGGTTTAATCCATAAATCTTTTGCCCACCACGCCACCCCAGTTTGGACCCAGCCATATGTAAATCAGTCTTGACCCTGCTCCTCGTGGGAACAGTCCAGTCCGAACTGCCAATCCAGGTCCTCCCTGGACCAGAAACAAAGCGTCCTGGGACCGGTGCCAGGGTAACATTCCTCATCAGCCAGGTTAGTTTGAATCCAGTGGCACAGTGAGCACGGGAACCTTGTCTGGGCATGCCCTTCGCACTTAGGGTGACAGAGGCCCACCCCCTTTCTTCACCACTCTGCAAACAAGCCTCCTGGTGCACTGTCGATTAGGGGATGAAGTCGCCGTGGATGCTGAGGGTCTTTTGGGGACAAAAGCTCCTTCCTCTTACCTCCAGTAAGTACCAAACAGCCTGATTGATTAGAGAACTTCAGAGGCCACGCCGCTTTCCTCCACCACTCTGCAAGCATGCCTCCTGGGGCACTGTTGGTTGGGGACAAAGTCCCTTTGGATGTTGAGGGTCCTTGGGGGGTCAACAAGCCCTCCTGTCAGCTTCCTTTCTCAGGCAGTCTGAAAACTCGCCTACTGGTGAACTACTGGTTGGGGGATGAAGTCTTCTTGAATGCAGAGGGTCCTCAAGGCCAACAAGCCCTCCTGTTGCTTCCTGGAAATCCCAAACAGCTGGATTGCAGAGAGGTTGTCAGAGGCCACACACCCTTTTACCCACCATTCTGCAAACGTGCCTCCTGGCGCACTACTGATGGGGGGATGAAATTCTCTTAGAAGCACAGGGTCCTTCAGGACTATGAAGCCCTCCTGTTACTTCTAGTAAGTGTGACACAGCGGGATTCGTGAAAGCTGGTCAGAAACCCCACCTCCTTTCGCCACCGCTCCACAAACAAAACTACAAGTTAGAAAACCATAGAAATTCACTGGAAAAACCAAAGGTTACAGGGACATTATAGTAAGGAAATGGAATTAAAAAAACCATTAGAAATTCACTGAATAAAACAAAGGTTACAAGGATGTTATAGCTAGACTGACATTTAACTCGTACGAAACCCGAGAAATTCAGCAGTTCTAGTTAGCTGAGCTTACTATAACTTACGCCCATGCAATGCACTGCTTATGGCATCACATATTACATCACTCATGACATGGTCAGTGACATCATTGATTACATCATTTGTGACATCATCCATACACACACCTACTCACTGATTCATAGAGACGCTCATACATCAACTCGCCCATACAGCCACTAACGCAACCACAAACTCACATATGCAGGCACTCATTCACCTACCTATTTAAATATCTCTACATCATAATGCAGTTACCACCCACAACTCTGCTTCCTCTCTTCTTATACATTAAAAGTATGCTTGTTGTTGACAATGTATTGTACTTTGCTGTCTTTTGGCTAGGTTCATGCTATACAAATACCATATACATACCAGTGGCAGCCGCTACTTAACATGTGGGTGGCAAGGAAGGGAGGTGGGGGGATAAATGACAAAAAATTATTTTAAAATGCAGCTACCTACAGGCTGGCCGCTGCCACCACTCTGTCCTCTTTGCCTCTTTTGTGGACTCCAAGAGCTAGAAGTAGGAACCAGTAAGCACACAGGCTCCCAGACTCCCCTAGGCAATCATGATGCTGCATTACAGCAACATTGGGATTAGTCTGAGCACCCAGAGAGCGACTGGAAGGCTGGGCATGTTTTTCAACCAGGCTGTGCAATACAGCCGGTGGAGCAAATAGACATGCAAAGTGTGCATGACTATTTGCACCTGTAGAATGCCCTTGAGGTGGATTTGAGGTCGTATTGAAGCACCTGGTATTGGTAAAAATTGATTGCTGACAAATACAATCCCAGGAACTTTCTGTGTTTCTGTATTATTGGTACATGAAAATAAGCATCCCTATGTTGATAATGTCCTCAAACCTATGCAGTTGTATTTGGTAAAACTGCTCTGGAGAAATGCCTGGAGGTGATGTAAACCTTATATGCTGCGCAATATTCAGCACTCATCTTTCTTTTGTAACGCATTGCCAGTCTTGCATTTGTTCCAAGAGGTTTCTCCCTAGTGAAGTGATATATGAAAGAGGGATGGACGATCCACTGTTTGCTGTCCACTGCTGCCTCTTGACTATTTCATATGCTGGTACTATTTTTCGTTGTTGTTGTTGCAGCTGGTGATGTTAGGACCACTGAGGAGTTTGAAGCTTTCAAAGGATGAATCAGCAACCATAAGCCCTGGGTGCTTTTTGTACTGTCTTTTATTTTAATTTTAGACCAACAGCTTTCAGGGTCTCTCCATCTCAGACTTTGTCTGTGGTGCAGTGCTCTGGCCCAACCCTCTTACCATTGGTGATCCGGTGGACCTTCCCTTTGCTGACTGAGCGGTAACGGGAATTAGCATTAAATCAGTAAACTTTAATTAACAGTACAATCTATTTGGATACACAATAAGGACCTGCAAACAGTGACTATAATTAAGAAAGTTAGCAGTCAGGTTAAGATAAACAAATCTTAGTACCATACCATAAAGATACAGAATAACAACTGGAAAATCCAACCTCCTGAAGAGGTTTAGGCGTACCAATAGAAGGCATACAAGAAGTTCAGCTACAGCAATATAAAACATCAGTAGCACGATTTGATGATCAGAGACGAGTTGCTAATTTTCTCTTCTATACATAAGTGAAGTCTAAAATTATATAAAGTAAGTCCAAACTAAGGGTGATGGTTCAATAACCTAACAAGATCTCACAAATCAGGGAAATGCAGAAAATTAGAAAATGTGGAAGGTATAGGAAGGTAGCAAACACAAGGAGATGATGGACAGAGTACTGAAATGTTTCAGACACTCACCCCCCAGTCACAGATCTGAGTTGAACCCATCATTGTTCTTTACCTCACTTCGCCACCTCAGTTCAGACCCAGCTATATACAAATCAATATTGACCCTGTCCCTCATGGGAACAGTCCAGCCCAAACTGCCAAGCCAGGTTTTCCCTGAACCAGAAACCAGCATCCAGGGACCGGTTTCTGGGTAACACCCTTCATCAGCCAGGCTAGCTTGAATCCAGTGGCAAAGTGAGCAAGGGACCCACGTCTGGTCTTACCCTGCCAACTTAGGGCGAACAAAGCAAACACAAGGAGATGATGGACGGAGCGCTGAAACTTTTCAGACACTCACCCCCAGTCACAGATCTGGGTTGAGTCAATCATTGTTCTTTAGCTCACTTCACCATCTCCGTTCAGACCCAGCTATATGCAAATCAGTCTTGACCCTGCGCCTCATGGGAAGAGTCCAGCCCGAACTGCCAAGCCAGGTCTTCCCTGAACTGGAAAAAAGCATCCCGGGACCGGTTTCTGGGTAACACCCTTCATCAGCCAGGCTAGCTTGAATCCAGTGACAAAGTGAGCAAGGGACCCATGTCTGGGCATACTCTGCCAACTTAGGATGAACAAAGCAAACACAAGGAGGTGATGGACGGGACGCTGAAACTTCTCAGATATGCCAACTTAGAGAGAACAAAGCAAACACAAGGCGATGATGGAATGAGTGCTGAAACTTTTCAGACACTCACCGCTAGTCATAGATCTGGGTTGAGTCCATCAACGTTCTTTAGCTCACTTCACCACCTTAGTTCAGACCCAGCTATATGCAAATCAATCTTGACCCTGTGCCTCATGGGAACAGTCCAGCCCGAACTGCCAAGCCAGGTCTTCCCTGAACCGGAAACAAGCATCCTGGGACCGGTTTCTGGGTAACACCCTTCATCGGCCAGGCTAGCTTGAATTCAGTGGCAACGTGAGCAAGGGACCCACGTCTGGGCATACCCTGCCAACTTAGGGCGAACAAAGCAAACACAAGGAGATGATGGACGGAGCGCTGAAACTTTTCAGGCACTCACCCCCAGTCACACATCTGGGTTAAATCCATCATCGTTCTTTAGCTCACTTCACCACCTCAGTTCAGACCCAGCTTTTGTAAATCTGTCTAGGTATAGGAAGGTGTCAGCATTTCTGAAGCTCGGTCATGAGTTTTCTTGGGTAAGGGGAATAAGTGTTAGCCTAAACCACACTCAGCAAAGAATCAAAGGGAATAAGCATAGAGGTTGAAACCTCTCAAATTTTCAGGGGAAAGTGGCCTAAACTCAGAAAGTGAACACTAGGTATTTCTACCAAAATCTCCTGAGTTCAACCTCTCTGTTTGCACCATCAGGGGCTGCATTGTCCTATCCATTCTCATATTGAAAGCTGCAACATTGACAAAATATCCCCGGCCAAACATGGGAATAGTACTGTTCTTTGTCACCTGCAATTGTTTGCAACAGTGATGAATTGCCACTTTCAGTTAACGCTCTGGCTCTCCATGTTCATTGTCAGGGTCCTTTTCTCAGGCCCTCTCTCTCTATCACTAGTACAGTGTTGTATCTATTCTCAAACTAACAAACCATGTAAACATACCTGCAAGGGAAAAAGACATGCACGCACAGAAAGGAAAACAGCATTTTATGAAAGAAGAAACATAGGCTTAGTCAAGACAACTTAAAACAATTGTGCATATTTAATATGTGTGCACATTTAAACACAAATGAATAAAACGGTCACTACATTAGATTCATGTTAAGGTTCATCAAGGTAAAATAACTGAGTATAAATCTTTAAATTGGACTAAGAACTACATACAGATGAAAAGATGAACCATTAGTACACATATTTCATAAATTCATTGCCATTTCTACTGTGGATACATATCAATAGTGTGAGGATGGTTTATTCAATCACCTAAACAATAAATATTAATTTAATAGAGGTAAGTCACACAGTATATATGAATTCTCTAATCCTACAGTGAATGCACTTCAATAGTGATGCTGAGTGCAACACTTTCAATTGATATCATCAGGGCACATGGAGAACAGATGCTAAGGGCACGTTTGTATGGCGTATATGAGACGTTTAAGGGTGGAACCAAAAATTACCCTTATCCATCTGCTACGACTCCTCATTAGCATGTGGATCAAAACGTGTGGCAACAGAAAAAAGGCAGGTTTCAAATGTCCTGCTACGCTTCAGATCAGTGAGGCTTAGTCATGATGCTGGTCGAATGGCTAGACCACAGCAGTAGCCACAAGCCCCAATCGCCTCCGGTTAGCTTCTCCCGAGAATCTTCTGTCTTCATCAGGGAGTTCATCAGAGAAACATTGTAATGAGTCTCAAAAGTATCTATCCTATCTGCCAAGCAAAGCTATAGCACTGGCATGCTTCAAGGCAATAGGAGATGTGCTACTCATCTTCCTCCTTTCAGAATCCTTATGCTTGGTTTCCTTTTCAGGACGTAGATTTGAAGTTGGCTCGCTACAGAAACTATTACCGAGTCTGGGTGTAGATATGCCCTTAAAATACAAAGTAGAGACTGCTGGGCATTGTATCCTGCAGTCTTGCAGGAGCCGCTTTGGTAGAACCTGGAGTCAGGAAGAAGTCCATGGCAGGTTCCAAAAACCCAAGAACAAGAAGCAACTCCCAAGTTTTAGGGTATTGATGAAGTATTTAAAAATGGTAGATGTAGTAGATGAAACTGCAGGCACGCGAATAGTAATTTTGCTCCTCCCACCTAGACTTCATTGTAGGTACTGATGTCAATGATAGATGAAATCTTAAAATGCAGAGAATCATTAAGGTTGGAGAATATTTTCCATAGGGCGGAGAGGAAGCAGAAGAACCTCTGGGGACAGGGATGTGTGTTTGAATCCCTTGCCTTTTAAGTGTTCTGGTCAGTTCCGCAGACAAGTTCGGCCTGTTTGAGGTCAAGTGGTGTTGAATGTCTCAACAACAAGACCCATTGACATCTTTGACATCAAGTGCCTGCCAACCTTAGACCTCAAGCGCCTTGAGTGCCTGAATGTCTAGCCTGCTGTTGATGGCAAACAAATGGCAAATGTCCCTGTGCTTGACTGGGAACGACGACGTTTCCCAAATCACTACTTCTCTCTGAAGGAGACTTAGTGAAGAAGGAGTGAGCTACTTTTGAGGGAACCCTTCTCCCCATCCCCCCAGACTTCAATAATGTCGACTCGTGTCTCTAGGCAAACATATATATTTTATAATGTGCTCTGGGATCCTTGCACATGCATGGAAGACTGTATGGTTTAGCATATATGTGGTTCAAATGTAAATTTAAGCACTACTTGGAATGAATAATAAATGGGAATATCAGAAAACATTACAAATTGTTAATGGAAATACATTTACAAAGATACGTGTTTTAATAATAGTCTGTGCAGTGGGGAATGAAGTTCTGTTTGCTTCCACCTTGAAACACTACACACGCACCTCATCTGTATGGGAAAAATAGACTAATTTTCCACATATAACAATATTTCCTGTTTACAATCCACAGACCAAGCTCGCATGTCTCTGACCCAGCAACACACATCAGGCTAACACAAAGCAGTATAGTAGGTATCAAAAGCCCCCCTAAACCATTGTGGTAGATGCAATCCTTGCAATTGTCGTTTATTATTTCTCATTCTTGTACCAGTAAATACTTAGCCACTTATGCAGACTAATGCAAACATTTCAAAGCAGGAAAGAGGGAGATTTTTTTTTTTTATTGATGAGTTATTTTTCCTCGTCGACTTAATCAGGAGGAGGCAATTTAAGGAAGCAGAAAGGTAAAATAAAGCAATGCTGGCTTTAAAAATTATCAGTCGCCCGTCTGATAGAGTGTTAAGGCTAGAATGCAGTTAGTATATGTCCATTATCACCCAGGTATCTAGCCGCGGCCGCTGCAGCCTGCAGGTAAGAGCGGTGGGGCCGGCTGGGTGGATTTTGAGAGACGACGGCGAGGGAAAATTAATTATTTATTTAATTTTCGCTTGTGGTAGTCTCTCGAAATCCCCCCACTGTTGGCCCCACCGCTCTTACCTGTAGTTATGTCATGGCAATTTCTAAAGCGCTGCAATTACCCTAGGGTGTCCTGGTGCTGACCACTAATTCTCTGAGAAATTGTGATAGGAGACAGGGTAGAGTGTAAAGAGCCAGGTTTTTCAATCCTCTCCAACAAGTGAGGAGGTCCAGAGCCTTTCTCAGATTCGGGGGAAGATCATTCCAGGCCCTGGCTGCGCACACCGTAAAGCTTCTCCCTCCTCATGAAGATTTTTTGGCAGGTGGTACTATCACCAACTTGGCTCCTTCAGGGCACAGGGTTCTTCTGGGGATGTACCACTGCAATTGCCTTTTCTAGAAATCTGGGCCTATACCATGTAGTGCCTTGTACCCGGTGCAAAGTGCTTTAAAGAGTAATCGTTTCCTGACTGGCAACCAGTGCAGTTTTTTAATTTCATTAGAAATGGAGGCGAATTTGGGAATACCCTTAAGTAGCCTTGCTGCCACGTTTTGCAGCAGTTGCAACTTATTCAAAAAACGTTCCTGTATATATTTAAATACAGGATGTTGCTATAATCAAGTCTGGACATAATAAATGCAGTGACTACAGTCCGCTGGCTATTAGTCGGCAAAAAAGGTAGAACTTTCTTAATCATACTGATTAAAAAGTAGACGGATGATGCCACTGCGTTGATTTGGTCACCAAAATTGAGTTTCTCGTTGATGATGACTCCTAGGTTCTTCACCTTCCTGACGGGAATTGAAAGAGTCCCCATATCTTCTGGCTACCACCTTGGGGTCCAGAAGTTGGGATTATTTCCAAATAGGATGACCTCGGTCTTTCCTGAGTTCAGTTCCAGGCAGT
The DNA here is from genome assembly GCF_964263255.1 of Lissotriton vulgaris. NCBI lineage: Eukaryota > Metazoa > Chordata > Amphibia > Caudata > Salamandridae > Lissotriton > Lissotriton vulgaris. The sequence goes on from NC_141687.1 coordinate 1,432,362,508, forward strand.
TTTGTGACATCCAGTTCCTGATTGCTGCCATGCAATTGTGGAACATGTTTTTAATTCCTGTTGCCTGACCAGGCCGCAGAGACATCACAATTTGTGGGTCGTCTGCATACGATGTCGGGCTGAGCCCAAATGAACTTATCAGAGGGGCCAGGGAGGAAACATATACGTTAAAAGGAGTGGGGCTTAGAGAGGACCCCTGCGGCACTCCGCATGGCAGCTGGAAAGGTTTGGAATGAAAATCAACCAGTGCCACAGTTTGAGATCTATCCGTCAAAAAAGATCTTGGGAGATCATATGCTTTACCATGGACGCCGCATGCCAACAAACGGTCCATCAGCACGTCATGATGGACTGTATTAAAGGCTGCAGACAGGGGTGAGTATAAGGGCCACGGGAGCCAGGGCCAGTTTGATTACTGATACTGGACAGTGATCATAAGGGGAGCCTGATCGTGCACAGAGGAGTAACTTCTCTGTGTCAACTGTAGATAGTGGCCTAAATCTATCAAAAGTCGGGGAGGTGGCCTCCTTCCCTCCAACTGTACTCCTGCTCCCCCCAGGTTAGGGTGACGAAAGTCCGAAAAATGTACCTCTACCTTGTCCAGAGAAAACCTGGCAATGCAGCGGCCGTGGCTGCAGGTATCCTACCAATATCATCCAGGTAAGGGTCATCTCCGAGTCCTGTGCAATTCAGACGAGGCACCACCACAGCCTTCATTTTTTGTTAATACATAAGATAAAACCCGACCCGAATGAGGAGCTCAGTAAACAAGAAATGTTGATGCTCACCGTAAACCCTGGGTACTTCTTGTGTTCATGAGTGAAATTACCTGACAAGGAATTATATGCAATGTCCAAAAAGGCAACTAGCACTGACTGACCTTAAAGCTAGGCCCCACAGCAATAACATTTGTTTCTTGAATGCCTCAATAGCTTTGATTCTCTGTCTGGTTAGATGGTGGGAGGGGGGCATTTGTGGGGTAGTGAATAGGGGTTTCACCTTGCTGATTAAAGCCTGCATTACCAAGCTCTCTAGTTTAGAATTTTGACAAAAAAATCAAAGTCAACCGGCACTCATCTGTGGTGCATGGCTACCTGCCTGTTCACCTGTGGGCAAGAACCGGGCTTTGACCAGGTTTCAATTATTCTGTCAGTTAGGGCTTCATTAAACGGTAATAAGGGCTCAGATGTGGCCAGCCCGGGGTGCAAACCATCTTTAAGTATATTATTTTTAACTTCCAGAAAAGGGAGATATAGTTCCAAGACCTCAACTGCATGTCTAATCACCAGATCAAAGGGAGCACCTTCTTCTGTGGGTGGCCCATGGGGAAAACCGGTCCAGTGTCAGGGGAAGTATTAAGAACACTGGCCTCTTGTAGGTCCATGAATAGGTGGTCACTATCATAACGAGAAGGAAAATCCTCCCCATCAACTCCATTATCCTTTACAAGTGGTGATTGGCTTTTTTACGAGTCATAGGTAAAAAGCCGATGGAGCACCTGATGGCGGCTCTATGGTAGAGGCAGTGGTTCTATCTGAATCTGAATCTGACTGAATGGGGTCTGGATGTATCTGGGCGAATTCGAGAAGCAACCTCGTTCAAGGCAGAGACGAAAACGGCTTGGAGTCAAACAATGGAATCAGTGAACAGTCTTCCCCTGGCAAGGGTAGTGTCAGGCCGCATTGAAGGGACAGGCACTCAGGGCACATGGGGATCAATTGCGAATAGGTTCCTCGATGCGACATCGAGAGCAAGATCGAGTGGCATTCAAGCCCTTTGACTACTCAAGGATAGCTAGTAGCAGGATGTGGATGAGTCCTGCTTTGCCCTCTTGTGCTTCCCTTTTTACTTTGACTTAGCAGCAGACTTAGACTATAAAGAGGACCTGTCGCAAGTGTGGACCCAAGAGAGGGAACAAGTCTTTGCTCTACTATATACAGAATAATTGGAGGAAATATTGTTATCCCTTCACAGGTTAGCAGATGGATAGGGAACCTAATATTAGCAGCCAGCATTAATACATCTAAGTCAGGTCAGTCTATATATTCACCTGTATTCTTACCTTTTTAAACAAATAGATACTCCCTCTTTTCAGAATAACCACTGCGTCCTCATTTTAAAGATTAGAAGAGTTCCATATCGCTCATTTCTCGTCTGCATCCATAGACTCAGGTATCCATATATATGTTTTCTCGAGTCCATACTCTGCGATAACTGTGATCCTCCAACCTGAGTACTGCACTACAACTCTTTTCTTTTCATCACCTCACTTTTTCATACATAGCGACCTCTGTTATTTTCATTAACGCCATTGCCTTGACACGGTCAACATAGTGTTTTACTTCGAAATTTAGCCTTTTTCAGTATCACATTACATGTTCTAAATTACCATCACCTTTTCTTTCATTTTTTTCTAAGGCACTCCTAAAGTTCTTTATTTATAAATAATATCATGTTTTTTGTCATGCAAGCCGATGTTTAGGTTCTCAGTGTTATCACTGTTAATTGAATTGTCAGACTGTAGGATAGAATAATACAGATATTGTTCGTTTCCCCAGAAGAAGGCGCTGGTATAGCACCGAAACGCGCGTCGGAATTTATCTTAATCTCGCCACACCCTTGACAATATGATATTATGCACTGTCTAAATAACGTACTTTTTTATGATGATTTGTTTACATTCACTTAATGCATATTGTATATTAAGATTGAATATTTCATGTACTGCATTTTGAGATACAAAGATTTTTTATCTTGTTTGTTTTTAAATTAAATTCCTTTCCTTTTTATAAACTTATAATAAATCAAGAACCTTTGCATTTAGCTTTGCTTGTTTGACAATTTACTTGCCAGGCCTCTGCATGACACATCTATGTATTGTCTAGATTGACTAGGGAGATACCTACACACTGAGTCCTTGCTCTAAACACTGAGCGGGATCAGGAATTACGATGTTTCTTCCATTGTTTGCTGGCATACAACTTTGCTTTGCAGTCCCACATCACCTTTGAGTTAATGAATGTGCATTCTACACATGACATGGAGTCGTGTTATGAGGTCAAGCACTAGAGACATACTTGGTGCACGTCTGCCATCGACATTTGTTTTTGACAGTCTAACACAATATTTAAACCTAGTAGTTTTTGGAGTAGACATTGATCCCTAGCACACTGGGTTACAATTTGTAGGGGAAAAAAACTGAAAAATGGGGAAGTGGAGTTTCAGATCTGCATTTGTAAGCATGGAAAGAAAGCAACTGATGTCAGCATGCAGGGGTGACACCTATATGCGGGTCTGCTTCTTTACTTCCGGAGCGGAACAGAGACAGTGCGGAGCCTGACCCAGTCTGGCACCTGGAGATATTCTAATGGTAAGGAATCAGTAGTCAGAAGTATTCATCTAAAGAAAAGACCTTTGAGCTCAGTTTGTCGGTCAGTCAATTGCACTTTATTTGGTTTCTTAACCCCTTTGCTGCTAGACCATGCTATTTCCCTGTGCTAAGCCTTTTGTTGGGCTATTTGGGGTATTTCGTGCTTAGACCCCTGTAACATTTTGTGCACATAAGGTATCCATACCAAATTTATGTCCTTTTCTTCCAACAGCTTGAGGATTCTAAAGGTAGTCCAGTGTTTGTGCATTCCCCTGAAGGGGAACAAGAAATTGTACAAAATACAGCTAATTTTAGTTTTTTGTGGGAAAAATGGGAAAAAGGTGCTACAGAAGAGTCTGTTTTTTCCATGCAAAAGGTATCAACAAAGAGGTTGTGGTGCTAAAATCACCATCTTCCCAGCTTTCAGGAACATGTAGAAAACCTAGATTTACTAAACAGTTTTGCAGTTTTACTGGGGCTTAGTCTATTTTTAGGATTTTTTGTGCTTTCAACCTCTTTCCAGTTAGTGGTAAAAAAATGGGTGTGAAACCAATAATGGATCGTCGGAAAACATGGCCGCCGTCAGCTAGGGCGGTCCGCACGCTCCGAACAGCTCTCCGAGACTCCACTCTGCTGCTACCGGGGTTATGCCGTAGGACGGTGTTCTTTGACTTCCTTTGACCGGGGAAAACGTTTGCTTTGGTGGCACACTGAAGACGGGGCCTGAGCGGGGCATTTTGTGGCTGCTGCTTCCTTCGGACTGAGCCTCAGGGTGTGTGGTGGAATTGCTTGTCTGCCACGTCCCGCCCCCTCCCCTCTGCCTTTCTGCCGTGCTGGAGGCGGGCAGCCGTGGAGCTCAGGCGTGACCGCCCGGCACTGCCCGGGGGCTCCTCGGAGCAATTGCGGGTAGTAGGAGAGGATGAGGGTTGAAACCGAGTAGTTCGGTATTGCCTGGCTCTCTTTTTACTGAGTTTGAAGCGACATCGGTACAGGCTGCTCCCAGAGTGGACGAGGAATCGGCTGGTTCAGACGTCTCGGGAGATTCCTTTTCACCCAGTAGAAGATGGTTGGGCAGGCCAGGGGCGGAATAAGTACGGGCGGTAAGACTAAAGAATTGCCCTTAAGGAGCCCAAGAAGCACAACCAGGAAGCAGGGAAAGGGACACAAGTCGGTTAAAAAACTACAGGTCCCAGGGTGCACCACAGGGTTGGCTCAGAGTGCATGCAGAAGCGTGGCTGGAGGTCAGGAGCACGAATTAGAGATAAGCGAGGTTAAGGGTGCTGTTACAAAAGAGGAAGGTAAAGGTACAAAGCAAAGAGGAACAAGAAATAAATACCCGAAGAGGGCTGGTGGTATAACACCATCTCTACGTTCCTTTTTCAAAGTTTTGCCCCAGGTGTTCGATATTTCACCAGGTATGGCAGCCCCTATGGCAGCGGCTTCGCAGGCAGACTTGTCTGTCCCTGTCCCTGCACTTGCTTCTAGCCCGGCTTCGAAGCCGGTAGCATCATCAGCTCCCTTAGTGGCATCCATTCCCACAGTTAATTCTTTACCCGATGTATAACTTAATGTATCATCTGGCCCACCTGCGTCCTCTGAGCCTACTACTGTGGGGGAGGCATCCACCTCACAAGATGGGAGGCAGGTGAAGGGGGACAAGTGGCACAACTAACAGATAAGGAGACAATGGGTGATGGGGGAGGAGGTGTTTGTGGTGACCCGGGAGTAGGTAATACACTTGAGGCTCTGGTCAAATCAATAACTGCAATGAGGGAGGAGATAAGATGTGATTTTGCGGTCTCCAAAGCCAACCAAAATGATATTAGAGCATCCTGTGAGGTTCTCGACCAAAAGGTGGACGGTTTGTGTGAAAGGACGGAGATATTGGAAAGCTCTGTGGGCCTGTTGACATCTAATCTAGAAGTTGCCAGATCTAAAATTCAAACATTACAAAGAGATGGGGAGAGTATGCGGGAGCGGATTGAAGTATTGGAAAACTATTCCCGACGGAACAACATTCGGCTCCTGAAGATCCCGGAAGGAAAGGAAGGCGTAAATCTCAAAAGCTTTATAACTAAGCTACTAAAGGACTCCCTTAACCTCGAGTAAACAATCGAGGAGTTAGACAAAGACATCCAGCGAATACACCGGGATCCTTTTCGCCTGAATCCAGCAAGAAACAAACCTAGAAAGGTTTTGATAAATTTCCTGACATACTCCCTCAAAGATAAGATCTTGAGCCTCGCACTGAAAGCTAGATCACTGCAGGGCCCAGACTTCTCGTTTGAGGTACGGTCGGATCTATCCAAAACCACTCTGGATAGACAGTGGGAGCTTGGTCAGCGCATGGACAAGTTTAGGTCGTTAGGTGCCACGGTCCAGACGAGGTTTCCGGCCTTCTTGCGCATTATGGAGTGGTGTGGCTCACTGGTCAGAGGCGGCAGACCCGGAAGCAGAGAACGGCCCGGGACCATGGTTCAATTCCCGACGCGGCAGGGTCGTGGACCTGGGTCAACGGACTCGATAATTCTCGCCTCGGTGCCTACTCTAACCAGGGATCACACTCGGCAACTCTGGGCATTAAGCTTGCCTCATCTCTACAACGGCCCCCCACAGACGCCGGGGATGCCTGGTTTCCCCTTGGAGATACCCAGAAGGGACCATCTCACAGGGAAAGCCAGGACGGGTTCCCCAGCGGTCTTCAGCGCCAGGACACCCCGAGATGGGGTAACAGTGCGCTTTACAAGTATCATCATTACATTACATTTTCATCATTACATTATGTATAATAACAAAATGCATAACATTCGCTCCCCACTGGATGCTGATGAGCTACTAGAGACCATCAGAGACCATGCCCAGGCTCAGGGTGGAAGTTAACTTAGGTCTCCATGTGGTTCACTGTATTTTTGTCAAACCATAGTCAAACCTTAGTTGGTATACTATAGTTATTCCTATGTGCAAGACGTTCAATCCTTGAAAATAAAATCAAATAAAAATTACTAGGCCTAAAAGGTTAAAGGAAAAGTAAGGATAGAGATAAAAATAAATAAATAAATAAATAAATAAAATATATATAAATTTAAAAAAAAAGGGAAAGAAAGGAAAAAAAGACACACTAAGAGGTGTAGCAAGAACTTAAAAAATAATAATAATAATATAAGTATAATAAGTGACTGAGGAGAAAAACAGTAGAGAGTAATGCACTACATCTTAAGGTTTTTCCCTGGGATAGAACTAAATTTCCCCATTGCGTCCACTTCGGCAGGCAGTTGTAGTTTGGGTGTTGAGTACAGCAGTAGTGTGGGGTTGAGGGCGGAGGGCTATTGGAGGGCGTAAATCTGGCTAGACATCAGGCCAGAGTAAGTAGGGGTGGGTTTTCCAGGGGGGGGGGAGGGTTAGGGGAGGGAGGGTAAAAATAGAAAAAACTCCTCATAAATCTGCCTTTTTTTGTGTCTCAGCACGTCTTTTCTTTATACTCGTCAAACACAAGAATCTTAAAATGTCAAGGTTAGGATCTCGCAAGGGGGTGTTAAGAGTTGTGGAGGAGCAGTGGCTAGGTGTGACATCATGACCTCTGTCCAATGCATGTCCTGGAATGTCAATGGTCTGCGCGTGAGAAGTAGGCGGGATCGTATCCTACAATACTTGAGAGACTCTCCCGCGCAGATCATTGTCATCCAGGAGTCACATCTTCTTAAAGAAGAGGCCACAGCAATACTTAAAAAACAGAGATGGATTGATAAATTTTGCTGTACAGATCACAATGCTAACATCAGGAGGGTACTGTTTCTTTTTAAAAAAATATGTAAAAGTCCAAATTCTGGACTACAAAGAAGATCACACAGGGAGATGGTTGATACTGAGAGTCTCGTTGGAGGGTCGGATTTGTACCTTGGTGGGCTACTATGGCCCTAATTCAGATGATCCATCATATCTGGATACCATTAGGAACCATCTGGTAGCATCTCTGGATCCGGTGATCTGGATGGGGGATTTCAACATTGTGCTTAATCCCAGTCTAGATAAATCGGTAAACTCTAGAGCCTGTAGCTCTGCAAAGTCTAGGCAAACCCTCATTGCAATTATGACCCAGCTTGGATTGTCAGATTTATGGAGGGAAAGAGCAGGTTACAAAATGGGGGTTTCCTTCCGGAACAGTCAAATTAAGCATAAATCTAGAATCGATTATGCTCTTTTTAGCTACTGCTTGAAGGACACTCTGATAGCGATAGATTATCTCCCCTCTCTTCTGTCGGATCATTCAGCTCTTGTATTCACTCTAAGATCCGACAGTAAGAATAAATATCCATCTTGGTCGTTTGACCGGACAATCTTACTGGAGGATGAAGAAGTTATTTTCTGGTAGCAGAGACCATCTCATTTTTGGAAATAAATCTTGATTCCTCTGTCCTAGCTGTGGTCTGGGAGGCATTCAAGGCCTTTTTAAGAGGTCGTATTACTAGTAGAGCCTCCTATCGGCGGAAAAGATACAGGGAAAAGACAGCAGCTTGGAGCAGGAAATGAAAGAAATAGAGCTAAAACTTGGCCCATCCTTAGGATCTTTAGAGGAGCAGACGAAACTGGCTGAGTTAAAACTACAATTGGAAAACATCCTGCAAGAGAGGGTGAATAAAAGGTGGGAAGCGAGTAAAATCTCCCAGTTTGAATTTGGGGAGGCTGCATGTAGGGTATTGGCATGGAAAATAAAGACCGACCAAGCTCTCAAGTATATTAGCGAAATCAAGGCAGACGGGGATGCTGTGTTAAGATCCTCAAATTTAGAGATCGGCAATGCCTTTTTCGAATTCTTTGAGGCGATCTACAGGGAAGATCTTCCCAATGATCAGGTGGCAAGGGACAGATGGTTGGAGGGGATCACGCTTCCAACCCTCTCAACAGTACAGAGTGATAGCCTAGAGATGGAAATAACGGAGGTTGAAGTGAGGAAAGCAATAGGGCAAATAAAAAAAGGAAAAGCGTCAGGTCCAGACGGTCTTCCTGGAGAGATTTATAGAGCGTTGGGGGATGCTATCAACCCAGTGCTGACAGCCCTTTTTAATGGCATTCTAAGAGAAGAGGATCCACCGCCAAAATCATGGGGTGAGGCCACGATTGTTCTCATCCCCAAACCAGGGAAAGCTCCCTCGGAATGTGGTGTCATATAGCTAATTCTTTTCTATATACTGTGTTAAGTTAGCATGAGCTTATTAAATGTTTAAATGCCATCTTTCCTTTTTTGCTTCATTTTGCACACAACACATAATTGTTGTTTTAGCTTTCAACCCAGAAGAGCTTTGTGATTTACTTGAGAAATAATATGTTCTTGCTCTGATATCAGTTTTGCTCGGTACACTGTCTGCACAGTGAGTGCTGAAGGCTCCAAGGATAACTGACACAATGTTGTTGTGAGGTCTGACCTCCATAGACATAACACACATGCTGCTGCCAAAATCTGGCTCTAGGCGGGTTTTATATTGTTGTGCTGAACAAACACGTAACACACTTGATGGTGCTTCGCAAGCAGAGAGCTGGTGGAAGATGATGTGATCCTCTGCCACTGAGATTTTGAGGTATGGGTCCGCCCTGCTAAAACCCAAATGAGACCTTCATAGATATAAAATACTATGCTAAATAGGGAGGGTGAGAATTAGGTGTTGTTAATTCCTATTCATTTCAGCATCTTAGTATGCTGTCACCATTCGCCTTTTATGGACTGATAACTATGTTGATAACTTTGTTGCTTATAATATGTTTGCTTGTATTATATAAGATATTGCGTTTGAGAACCCTGCATTAGTAAATAAATATTTCAAATATGCACGTGTCCTCATTTACTCCACGTTCTGGTTTGAAATGATTATATAGCGAAAGAGTGTTCATGTGTTCCACGATACCTGAGGTAATCTAAGTTCATGTTCTGGTCTGTCTAAGCATTGGGAGTTTGTTATGACCAATGAGACACTGTAGGTAGCTCGGTAAGGGGATTTTGGGTACTGAGGTGAGTTTTGAGCCATCCTAATTCACAGAGGTTCCAGGTCTCTATGCACAGTTCTGTAGGAGAACGGAATTCCCGCTACATGGCGCCCATACGTTGTTGGCCTCATATCATGACACTCGAGTAGTATATCATTCAATCCTTAATCCCTTCACTGCCGTTTCCGTAAAACGGTGGTGTCGGAAAAACCTACCTATTTTTGAAATAGGTCTTTTCAAGCTTGATTCTTACTAAAATGGTTTCCTTGAATTACTACCCAGTTGTGCTACAAAGTTTCCTTTGTTTTTCAATGTTCCTGTGCAGTCATGGCCCAAGCCGTGGACATTCCGCAGCATAGTCGCATTGCGGTGCGAGATCATTTGCAAGATTACAATGTCCCTTTGGAAGGCTTGGATGTGATAATGGTGGTGAGTGCGGATGCAGCTTACCCTTACGAACTATTTTATTCATGGGTGACTTTTCCAGAAGTGGACGCTAATTCTCGTATGTTTCACATGTACACTCCCACGGCTGTACCTAATGAGTATACTCCGTACAGGGCACAGGAAGTTCCTATTGACGTTTGGCAGCATCGAGTTTGGTTTGGTGGCGCCCTACCCCACACTTTGACCGCTCCGAGGTTGGGTCCTTTGTCCATTCCAGGCGCTAGTTGGCCTGTTTTGGCTGGATTTACTCCTCATCCTCTACACGGCAATTGTACCTCAGCTGAATTTCGACGACTACACCTAGTCGCAGTTGCCGTCATTAGAGCCTTAGTACATTACATGGGCCGTAATCTTCTGGGTGGAGCCCCGGGGGGTGCGGCGCTCTCGGCCGGACAGGGTGGTTTGAAACTCAGTCCCGTCATGGTCAATGCAGTCATGGTCAAGAAGCCCCAGGATAAGGATGATTTTCCTTTCTGGCTTGCCGAGAAATTTGACCAGCTGGAAGCTGTATTTCCTAATACGACTCCTGGTGAAAAACACCGGATTCTTACACTTAGTTTGCCGAAAGATTTGGCCCCTGAGCTCGTTGACTGTGAGACCTGGGGTAAGACTTTTGCAGGGGTCTATGCAAGGTGCTACGGCACCCCGTCTATGTCAGTGCTGTCTACGGTCCTTAAACGTGTTCAAGATGATCACGGACCGGAGTCTGCGGTTGAGTTGGGCATGCGCCTGTGTGGCACCTTTGATGTTGTTTGCGATCTCATACTTGCTAATGTCAAGGGAGATGCAGTAAACTTTCAGGTTGCTAACGCTTTAGCTGCGCTTCCCGATACCGAGAAACCCCAACAGTTAGCGAGAATTATTGTGGCGGCTTATAAAACCGTGGGTTGCAATAGTAAGGGTCTTAAGCCTTTTTCTGTTAAAGAGAAAAAGCAGCCCCAGGGACAAACTTCGGAAACGGAAGTTCAGCCCAAGTCCAGGAAACAAAATTGGCCTAAAAAACAGGAACAGGGAAAGCAACAGCAACAACAACAACAGTCCCTGGCTTCTCGTCCTGCGTCTCCGTTGCCTGCGCAGTCGGAACGTGTTTATGACTTGCGCGACGATTAGAACTCCTGATCGATTTCAGGCTTCTTACCAATGCTCTTCTCGTTCCTTTCAGGACTCATCGGCCCGACAACCGGTGGTGGAGGGGGCGGCAGGGGTCGTGGTGGCCAGCAAGGACGTGACCAGCCCCGCCCGAGGAATGGTGCAGAAAAACAGGAAGGCTCTACTCCTAAGAGACCGCAGTTTGCCAAGAAGAAAGTCGCAGCCTTAACAGTGCATCGATATGCCACAGATAGTGAGAACGCGGCTTCGGAATCAGACGTGGGCTCTGACCTTGCTGGACAGCGCGGCGGAGATTACCATAGTGAGAGAGGCCCTGCGTCCACCACTGAAGGTGACAGCGACTGATGCTTATGTTGCGATTGAAACAGCTGATACAAGAGTTGCTCCCCCTGATAGACTTTTTGAAATTGTCCTGTTAATCGAAGGTGACATACAGCGAACCATTAAAGGGGTATTTTGGGAAAATCTTTCGTCTACATATGACATTTTGCTTTTGGAGGCTGACTGGCCCCACCTTTTGCTCTCGCAGCTCCGCGAGGGGAGGAGGTAATCTTACCCAGTTTCGCGAACACAGTCTCGAAAGAGGATGCGCTGCATTTTGCAGAAGAGTGGGCTCTGGCTCTAGCGCCGGCTGTGTACCGCAATCAATGTGGTTGGGATAAATTGTCCCCATGCCGCAAGATTCCTTTACGGTCTCAGCCACAACCTCAACCTCAATATCCCATATGACGTGAAGCAAAAGCTTCCGTCGCGGCAATCCTTGAACAATTGGAATATCAAGGTGTAATTGAAACATGTGTGTCACCAATGAATAACCCTCTTTTTACTGTGAACAAGACAGACGGTTCATATCGTTTGGTATTGGATTACCGGCATTTAAATTCGCATTGCCGTAACTGTGTAGTACAGAATACTCATAGCTCTGCTCTGGTGAATAGTCTTGTGCGTAAGCGATTTAAAACCACGCTTGACATTTCCAATGGTTTTTATGCCCACCGATTGGATGGTCTAAGTTCCAAATGGACCTCCTTAACTTGCGGCGGTGTCTAAAAACAATTTCGGCGTTTGCCTATGGGCTATAAGAATAGTCCTGGGATTTTTACTGCCCGCATAGTCTCTCTTTTGGAGAGAATCGACCCGGGTGCTTGTTCGTATGTGGATGACATATATCTCACGAATGACGAACTTTGGGGGCATCTATGTCGTGTCAACGGGATTATTTGTACCTTTGCAAACTTGGGTTACAAATTCAACTTTGCAAAATCGCACATTGCAGAGTACACAGTGTTGTCTCTGGGCTACGAGCTCAACAATGAGGGAAAAGGATTGGCTCCTCACTTCCTGGAAAAATGCGCACAACTGCGCGCTCCGACAACACTGAAAAAATTGCAATCTTTGCTGGGCTTCTTGAATTTCGGGAGAACATACATTCCGGAATATGCTCAGCGTATCAAGCCGTTGTATGCTTTGATACAACCATCTTTTTCCAAATCATGCTGGCTGCCTGAGCATTCAGCTATTCTGCAGTCTTTGCAAGCTGATCTTCTCACTTCTAAATTCTTACTGACTCGTGATAACCAGACCAACCTGGTGATAAGAATTATTCCTGGGACGGTAAGTTTCACGTACCTGACTTTTAATGAAGGAGACACAGTACCTATTGCTTACAAGTCGCACTTGTACACTTCTGCTGAATTGCGCTTTTCCACTGTGGAGAAGGTTTTGACGGCAGATGGCAATTCTTAAGGAACGTGCCCTGTCACAGGGAAAGCGCATGTTGGTTGTTACCCCGTGTCCTGCCTTGGAGGCAGTCACGAAAGCCAGTGTACCAAATTCTAAAGCTTTGCACCCTCGTGGATTCATTGGGCTGCATCCATGACGTCCCAGGATGTCACGTTTATTTCTGACGCCTCGTTACAGTCGCAGGAGTACTTACAGTATGAATTCGTTCATCCAGCTCCTTTAGCAATGCGGCCTTTGGAGGATTTCCATTGCATCATTTACACTGATGGTTCGGCGCAGGTTGCGCATGGCTCTAAACATGCCTATGTTTCCGCATGCGCCATTGTGGTTGGTGCCATGGTGAACGATGAGTTCAAGTCCAGTGTCATGCACACGTAGACACTAGGGGACTGCACCGCACAATTGGCAGAGCTTCGTGCTCTGATGCTTGCGTTGGAGTCAGGGATGGGGAATTCATATCGCCCGACGCCCAGGACATATTGTTTGTTGACAGGGACAACAAGTCTTTATGTTTTTATTGTCCCTCGGACAAGTAGGCTCAACTTTCTGCAGCAAAAACCTTTCACAGCACAGAAGACTTAAAATCCTTCTAACCGGCTTCCAAATGCGTGCTGAGTTTATTGACATAACTTTCTAAGACTTAATAGCCCTTTGAATTTCCGACAATGCCCAGAAGTGCTTCCCTCCTTTCTGACCACAGCGCGCGGCACTGACATCTCTTTGAAGGTTGCAGGGCTGTCCTGGCGTACGCGTTTGGAAAAGAAAAAAAAATGTCTCTGCTTACACGGTTTCATTCCGGGTGCAAGGCTGCCACTCACAACTGCACTCTGAAGGCATTTAGGCCCGTCACCGTTGCTTGTAACCAGAATGCGCAAGTACTGCCTTCCACAATAATCCTGTGTTTCTGAGTCTCTGCACTCCCCAAAGCCTGCCTCTGTGGCCCCTTCCTTCAGAGGTCATTGCCCTTGTGCCTTTGGTGTAAAGCACTCTGCCTATCACCATCAGCAGCAGAAATCGCCGCTGCTCTCACCACCACTGTAGCTATTAAGGGGCTCATCGGAGCTATTATCAGATCTGAGCCCACTAGGTAAGAGGCAGCAAAGGAACAGAAAAATATAAATGGTAAAGTTGCCTTTTCTGTAAACTTTGACGGTCGACAAAATATTGTGCCCAGCCCCACATCAAAAAAGTGTTGTCAAAATCCACTTTTTGATGTGGGGGCTCGCACAATGTTATAACATGTAGTTTATGGAAAATGAATCTTTACAAATTTCGACTTAAGCATTTATATTTATATTTTTACCATGCTGTTGCTGCCTCTCTTGCCTAGTGGACTGAGTTCTGATAAAAAATATTTTAGATCTATTTATTTATGCGTGTGTTTGTGAGCATGGGCACATTCTTTTATAGGATTCTGACAACACTTTTTATTGTTTTAGTGAATTGAAAGCTCGTGAGGTTCTAATGCTAAATCTACTGATTAAGGGACCCCCACCAATAAAACCTGGGGCATAGTGAACCCCTCTCTATAGCAGCTATACCAGAGTTTTTTATGGGCCTCTCATCTGCAACTTGACAGATTAGAGACCATGATTAACTAAAAGAAAAAAAGATGGGTTGCTAGAAAAGGCAGAGAAGGGTGGAAAAGGGGCAAAGGATAGATGAGTGGGTGAATGTATGGGCGGATGAAAGGATGGATGGATGGTTGGGTGAAAGGGTGGATGGGTATGTGGAAGGATAGATGGATAATTGGGTGACGGGATGGGTGGATGAGTGGGTGAAAAGATGGGTGGGTGAGAGAATGAGGGCTTTGTGTATGTGAGTGAAAGAATGTGTAGCTGGGTGGATGAAATGTTGACAAAATAAAAGGAAATCCGAGATGGATGGATGGATGGATGGATCGGTGGCTAAAATGATGGCAGAGTAAATAAAAGTCTGAATGGATAGAAGGATTTCATAGTAATTTAAAATCTGAGAGGATGGATGTATGGCAAAGTAAATGAAAATCTGAGAGGATGGATGAATGGCAAAGTAAATTCAAATTTGAGAGGATGGATGGATGAATAAATGAATGGCAAAGGAACAATTGATGGCTGAAAGGCTTTATTGATTGATGGTTAAGTCAAATGATGGATGCATGGGTGGATGGATGCGTGCATAGATAGTGGATGGGTGAACAGATGGGTAGATGTATAGAATGGCCAATAGATGGATGTAATGGGGAAGAGTGAATGATTGAAATAATGAACGGATGATAGAATGTAAAGGTGAAATGGTGGACATGAGCAGATGTGGCATGAAATAATAATGGATAGATGCTTGGATGGAAGTGACAAAGGAGTTTTAGGGAGGTTCGAGCTCACTTACATCACTTGCTTGGTGCTGTCAAAGAATTGCTCAAAGTGGGGGGTATTTTAATTTTCTGGCTACTCCCTGGATTAAAATCATCAAAGGGCTCTTCCCTTTACTTAGTAGCAGAGTACCACTGTAAATCACACACCATAATGATCTCCTCATTTTATAAGAACACCACCTACGCATCACTCAGCATATAGAGGATACTTACCTGTGCAAATGGAATAAGCTGTGCAAGTGTGGGCTGTACAACGCTTGATTTATGTAATATACTGAAGATGCTAGGAACAATAGTAAAGCAAGGCTCAACTATGTCTTGCATGAGGTCCACATGGTACCTGAGCTACACTGCATATGATCTTTACAGTGACCTGTGCAGGACATGAGCTGTATAATCTGTATGAACAGTGCTATGCATCATTCATGTAAGGGGAAGGGATAGTGCATGAGGGAATTGTTACATAGAAGGTGTAAAGTGTATGATGAGCTGCACTACATCCCCCCATTGCCTAAGAAACAATTTGGTAGTTTCTCATGGAAATAATATAGTGACAAATTTGCCTTTGTTTGCTAGAGGTATGGTCGCCCACAGTTTATTGGTCTTGTCGGTGTGCTAATGTTTAAAACAAAATTGTGTAACATGTTCATGGGTCAAGTGCATTAAGGTTGCGTAGAGAGTTAAAGTCAGATACATTCAAAAACAGTGAGCAGGAATCTCAGCTTGCATTACTGACAGGGGTTCCAATAAAAGCAGGTGTGCAATTGTCTGCTACATTTACATGTTGTGGCTGTGAGTATGGCTTGCAGAAGGCTCCTTTATTGTATGCAGGTGTATATAGAAGAATGGAAGCAAGATTGGTGATTTCATTTTGAAAACGGACAATGTACCCCAAACAATGTGCTCCTTGAAAAAGGGATGAAAAGAGCAAAATATTTGCAACTTAAAAATGGCTGTAGTGTGCAGAAAGCTACAATGCAGGGTTTGAAAACATTAACTACCATTGCACTCAGGAATCATTTAACACATCAGCGTTGGTGCATGTCAATATTTTAAAACCATAATAAAGGCAAATCAAGGTAAAACTACTTAAACAATTAATTAGGGGCCCTACTTATAACAGAATGTAACAAATCTGGATCCACAGATCTATTAAATTGCATGTGTGCAGAATTAGGACTTTCAGAAATTCATAAGAGTTTACATAAGTTGGCCTGAAAACCTACAACAATTCCATGTTCCTAAACACACTCTTTACAAACATATAATGTATTACCTTTTTCAGGGTGCAGAGGGGGTTAGAGAGGAGTTTGTGGTGCTGTTAAACAATGTACGTTACACGCATGCACACATTTGCACTGAAATCCAGGTCTGGAAAAAACAACTCTTTTTGATAGTGAATACTTTTATAGGTACAAAACCAATCTTTGTATGTCTAAGCCAAACTTGCAGGTATTGATAGCTTACTTTTTGACTCTGGAACTATATCGCCTACAAATTGTTGCCACACTATGAAAGTCTACGTATTGGATATCGTGCTTGGTATATGATCACAATTCTAGCAAACCAGGGAACCAAGGTAGAGTGAGACGAAGGGAACTGTCCAAAACTACAATGTGGACACTCAGACAGGGGCAGTCTCCTTGATCCTCAGTTGTTAACTGAGGCACTGGACTACAAGTAGAATCTAAGTTTATTTACAGTAACATTTTGTGGAAATGAGTGAATTTTTACATAATTTATAATTATAAGGGTAGTGTGTCTACAAGTCTTTTCCTCAGGCAAGAAAGAGAGAAATGATACAATTAGAGCAGTGAACTTCAATGTAATAAAAGTGCTGACATATTCAGAGGCTTACCATGACCTTGAACAGAGCTCACTTAAACAGAGTCTGTGAATATTCAAATATTTGACATAAAAACCTAGTGTGTTGAGGGTCCTGTACAATCATAAAGGTAGCTGAACAGAGCAAAGTAAGAATACAAATGATGATGTAAAATGAGCCCTGGCATAATCAGAGAGGCTGCTATCCAGGCTCTTATATGAGAATGCAGTTATAAATTGAAACCTCATTGTTTGGTACCAAATGGGACAAGTAGACTTTTTTTACGGGACAAGTAGATTTTTTTACAGGACCAGTAGATTTCTGAAACATCTTGTCCTTTGGACAAGAAGATATTTTATAAAATTCCACACCCCTGGTTGGAGTACGCAGATCCTAGTGTGACAACTCTAATCGTGAGTGATTCTTACTACTGTGTCCAGTCTTACAATGAGAACTTGTTCTTTTGGATTCAGAATGACTTTCGTGATTCCAAGGGTAGCACAATAAAACATAAAATGATCTGGGTCCGAGTGGCTGAGCTTAAAGAGCAGTTGCCACTTGTGTTTGTGATTCATACTCTCGGCCATCAGCGTGTTGGGGTCCACACTGTCGGTAACTCGCTTGCTGATGAAGCAGTGAAATCTGCAGTATCGAAATATTTAGTTGCAGCAGTTACTCGTCCAAAAGTAAAATAGATGATGACATCTTGGCGGCAGTAGCTGCCACTGAGAAGGTAGGTAAATATCCTGCGGGGTTGAAATGAAATGAAAATGGGATTTGTTAAGCGCTGCAGCTGCCCTCAGGCGTCCAGGCGCTAAGACTAAAAGGTGCCATTAGAAGAAGCAAAGGGTTCTAATTACTGGAAGAGAAAGGTTTTGAGCTGCTTTCGGAATCAAGACAGATTGGGATTGATTCTCATATACAGAGGAAGAGTGTTCCACAGCTTTGATACATTATAAGAGAAGGACCGGCCTCCTGCTCTAGCTCTGTAGATTCTAGGGATCTTGGCCAGAGATGCAGATGAGGAACGAAGCGCTTTGTTGGGCAGATAAGGGGAAATCAAAGGTTCCCTTCGAAGTACACATACCACTTAAGTCCCGATAAGGTTCCTTATGTGAAAATTCCTGGTGTTGGGGAATGGTTGATTCCCAACTCAGATCGCAGAGCTACTTTGATTACAGCGGCGCATGAAGGTGTTGCGTCTGCGCATGCGGGCGTCTCGGCCACTGTAACTCAGCTACAACAACGGTTCTGGTGGCGGGGACTGTACAAACAGATGCGCGATTATGTGCTTCAATGTAACATTTGTCAGCAGATCAAGCCTTCGACTGCTGCGCGTCCGCATCAGACACAGTTGTACATATATAATAAACCATTGGGTTGTGTTTATTTAGATCACTGCAGTCCTTTTTCTTCTGATACTGCGTATAAGTACATCTTAGTAGCAGTTGATTCATGCACACGCTTTGTGTGGGTATGGCCCTATCGCAGCGCTGATTCACAGACTGTCATAAGAGATTTGCGTGTCTTTGTAGGGATTTTTGCCTGTGGTACCTTCCATTCGGATCAGGGTCCGGCTTTCGCCTCTAAGGCGTATAAGGATGCTATGATTTCGTTGGGGGTCCAAGTCAAGTTTTCGTCTCCATACAGACCTGAAGGTAATAGTGTTGTGGAGCAAATGAACCGTGACTTAAAGCAATCTTTGACAGCACGAGTTATAGGCACTGGCAGAAATTGGTTGGCCCATCTCAATGGCGTGCAGCGTGCTCTAAATAATCTCCCTAGAAGGTCTCTGGGTGGGCGGACCCCGTACGAAATGCTCTTTGGTATCAAGATGTATGTCCCTGACCTCCACGGTTGAGACTGCGTGGCTCATGCCACGGCCTTTGACGTAGATGAACATTGCAATGTTTTACAGGATCTACAAAAGACCAGAGATAGTCTTGCAAAGGAACATTTGCCCTCCACATCGGATGATGCGTTGCAGATCCCGGTAGTTGGCTGACTACCCAAAGTTGGAGAACTGGTTCGAGAGAAGATCGATAACGAGAAAGAATTTGGTCCTTCCTATTGAGCACCGGTTCCCGTTCTTGGAGTGAAGAACACAAGAACAGTCATTTTACCACCACTTCCAGGTCGTAAGGAAAACAGGTTTATCTCTATTGACAATGTCAAGAGACACAGGGTGGCCGATTCTTCATAGTATGACACCGGCAGTCTCCTGTCCTTCGATTGTGAGAAATTCTGTTTTGGCCACTACTTCTAATGCTGAGCCAGGAGTGGCCCTCGAGATGCCTGCTGTTTCCAATCCATTATTGAATACTTATCCCGTTAATAACATTGATGACCTAGACTATGCCTGTCCTGCTGATTTGTCGATGCCTGATTTACAAACACATTTGGCCACAGAATCCAGATTCTCCTTTGACTCTGTTTCAGTGACTTCGAAAAAACCCTCACGTTGTGCAATTTATGCCTCTTTATTTAAAAAACATTTTTTGATTCCCCCTTGGACATATATTTGGCTGGTGGTTTTTTCAGTTTACCTTTTTATGTCAATAGGTATTGTGTTTTATTTTTTCCGTTTCATCGATGGACACTATGTCGAGGAGAGAACATGCATTCGACATCTTAATGGAACTTTGGGCCCCTTTTCCTCATCACATTCAGCTCACAGACTAAGAAGAGACTTGAATTTTGTTAACATCACTGCTTGGCCAGTTCTTGATGGGATTGTGTGGGATGCAGTTAAATTTCAAATCCATGGCCCTACAGAAGTGGTTAATGTCCCTAGTGTACTGAGAGTGAACATGGGGGATGTGGTGAAACAAAACATACGTTCTGATGATTGGGATGTTCAGGCCGTAGAATCATTATTCTCTGATTTGAAATATTATGCTGCCTTTGATGCTGAAGATTTATATTTAGAATCTGCTAATTATGGTGATTTATTTTGCTTTCAAAATTTTGGTAACCATTTTCTGCATAAAACGAGTTCCAGAAGGGGTACTGTAAATTACACACAGTGGGAACATTGCCCAGCATCATTACAAGGCAGCTCCAGTACATTTTTGAAAAAGTACACTTATTTTACAGACTTTAATCAATCAAGTCCTGAGTCCTTTTATTTTAAGATGACACAGAAGTCCATGCCCAAGGTTAGACTTACCGATACTAAATTGTTGTATTCGAAGTCCTTTCTAGACAAATTAGCTTTTGAGGGCTACGAGCTATGGAAGGAAACCATTGACCTTAAATCGGTTTGGGGTTCTAAAAGTTGGCAGGTACAAGGCAATGAGGCTTTGCACCGTGCATGTCTCATCCCTAATCATATGTTGTTTTTAAATTCTACTATTTCCCAGACAACATGCTTTGGATTGGCTACTTCAAAAAAGATGAATACCCCTACTATTCCTGATTTGGAAGAATATTCCGGTTGGAATAATTTCACAAAGTTTTCCATTCGAGAATTGCAAACATTATTGCATAATTCGTCCTTTAATGTATCCAGTTTGGATCCGAAGGGTTGGCTGATGTGGCACCGAAGCTCTGATTCTTGCCAACATCGCTTTCTGGGTTTGACTAAAGGTTTTACGCAAGTCAGGCCTGATCCCCGTTTTGATTCTGATCATACTGTCACCACTTACTCCGTAGGCAAATTATGTCAGAATTGGCTACAACACTCTACATTAACTGCAGTTAAACTACATCTATCCCAATTAACTGATAATGTTGATTTAAATGATTTCATAAAGGGCCCGGCTAGTGGTAGATCTAAACGGTGGATTTATGCTGTTTACAATGAAATCTGGAAGCTTTCGCAAATTAAGGCTGCTAAGCACCTGAGGGCTATTGATCAAGCTAATTTGGATAAGGTGCTTGCAGTTGTCGATAACAGTATTAACATGCTTTCTTCCCGCATTTACACGTTGAATAATATTGTTTCTTCTGTGGTTGATATTGTAAAGATGAAGTGTCTGTGTTATACCATGGTCAAAATCAATTGCGTTCTGTAATGCAATTTGCGTGGACCCTGCAGACACTTAAGGCAGGTAGAGTGCCCTAGAATTGCATGAACGTATCATCCCTATTTGCCCCATTTAATTTGACTGACAAACAGCGCATGCTTTCTATGCGTGACACGTCCTTTTCCATGTTACACATTGAGAGGTTGGAGTATTTACCATTCTCTGTAGCAGAGGTCACTGCTGCAAGGTGGCTTATCCACGAATTGATCACGTTACCTTTTGCCTTGTACAAGTTTACTAATTGTATGCGTTACATTGCGATAGGGAGATATGAACCATTAGGGAGCTCATTACTCCACGAGGCATGGTCTCTTCCGTTCATATATAGGTGCCTGAAAGACGAGAAAGAAGTATATCTTAATGGGGAAGAATGCACAGAGTCCCCTGACCGTTCATTGATATGCAGGCACATCCAGTTACATGGTTCCTGTAATCCGTACCCGCCTAATTTAGCCTGTGTTTTGGAAGGGACTCCGCTTCCCGCAATCGTTCCCACATTCACATTACTGGCAAATGGTAGTTATTTACTGTTGAATAACGAAGAGTGTTGTGGTTTAATTAAAGGTATCGCTTATGTGGTAACTGTATCAGAACGTGTCGTCTGTTGCAAAAACGTTCTGTATCCCCCTACGCATGGGAATTCAGATGTTTCCATCTGGCCGCGCATCCCAACCTTGAAAGCTGAGTTCAATGGTATGAGTAGAATAAGAGCCCTTTTGTCTCAAAAAGAGGTGGCCCTGAGTTCGGCCCCAGAAACATTCGTCCTTCACACAGCTAACACACGCACAGAGGTGCAGGCGCTTTTAAATACTGATTTGCCGTTACATTTTAGCGATCTGGTTCATCAAATCTTTAATGCCTCCTCCACTTCTGGCCTGGCTCACTTTTTTAAATTAGTTAGCAGTGGTCTTGTGACTTCATTTGAGAAAATATTTGGAGTCATCCCTGCATTCTTTCATTCTATATTTTCAAGTCTGTTTGGTGGCTTTCCTGTTTTGCTGGCATTAGCTGCGGGCATTTTGGTGATATTTTGCTTTATTAAACATGGATGTCCGTCCTACGCTGGAAGCCGCAGAACCCCTCCTGCCACTGTTTCGCAACCGGATGCTTGATTACTATGGCACCAGGCCGCTGGAGACTTTAAGCACGGCATTTGGATTATCGTTTCGATTTTCCAATTTCACATGTGTCCAGCCTGTGTTTCATTGCCTGAGCTGCGATTTCGACTGGGCCCTTGATTTGTGTCTCTGCTTGACGGTGTCTCCTAACGTCGATTTTCATCATCTGATGAGCCCCGTAGTTGCTCACAAGTTGGTTTGTACTGGCGAAAGGATTATGGCCTTGGCAGCGATGCATGGAATAATTGGTCATTGGGACATACTCGCAGCGGCGCATGAGTTCTTGGCACAGAGATTTCTTGAGAACACACCGAGTTGTCCTCTGATGATGCTAGAGGATCCAGTGCTGGAGTAGCACGTATGTTCTTTGCCTCTACTTAATTGGATGGCTGAACTGTTTTCGGATGATGACAGTGATTTCATGCTGGAGGCTGTTGCTGCATATTTTGCATATTCAGTCTTATCCTGAGATGCCTTTGAGACTTTTATTGTTTCGGCACGTACCTATTTGTATTTTTGGGAGGTGCCTTTTTCTTACAAACAATTCTTTTTATACGCCCCAGGCCTATTGACTTAAACTAAAGGGGCCTTATATTGAAAAGTTTGGACCATTCAATTTGGCCACTGTAGGCCATCACATATGCGTTTGAAAATTAACTTAGCTCATTATTATTGAACTCTGCTTTCATGTTATGCCCCTGTTCTGGTCTTACCTTACCTTGATTTTTGACCGTGCTCGGATCATTGGGGGGGGGGGGTGTCATATAGCTAATTCTTTTCTATATACTGTATTAAGTTAGCATGAGCTTATTAAATGTTTAAACGCCATCTCTCCTTTTTTGCTTCATTTTGCACACAACACATAATTGTTGTTTTAGCTTTCAACCCAGAAGAGCTTCGTGATTTACTTGAGAAATAATATGTTATTGCTCTGATATCAGTTTTGCTCAGTACACTGTCTGCACAGTGAGTGCTGAAGGCTCCAAGGATAACTGACACAGTGTTGTTGTGAGGTCTGATCTTTGCACCTCCATAGACATAACACACATTCTGCTGCCAAAATCTGGCTCTAGGCGGGTTTTATATTGTTGTGCTGAACACACACGTAACACACTTGATGGTGCTTCGCATTCCAGAGAGCTGGTGGAAGATGATGTGATCCTCTGCCACTGAGATTTTGAGGTATGGGTCCGCCCTGCTAAAACCCAAATGAGACATTCATAGATATAAAATACTATGCTAAATAGGGAGGGTGAGAATTAGGTGTTGTTAATTCCTATTCATTTCAGCATCTTAGTATGCTGTCACCATTCGCCTTTTATGTACTGATAAATATGTTGATAACTTTGTTGCTTATAATATGTTTGCTTATATTATATAAGATACTGCGTTTGAGAACCCTGCATTAGTAAATAAATATTTCAAATATGCACGTGTCCTCATTTACTCCACGTTCTGGTTTGAAATGATTATATAGGGAAAGAGTGTTCATGTGTTCAACGATACCTGAGGTAATCTAAGTTCATATTCTGGTCTGTCTAATTATTGGGAGTTTGTTATGACCAATGAGACACTGTAGCTAGATCAGTAAGGGGATTTGGTAACTGAGGTGAGTTTTGGGCCATCCTAATTCACCGAGGTTCCAGGTCTCTATGCACAGTCGATACAGTGGGTCCTATCGACCGATATCGTTGTTGAATAGTGACTACAAAATCTTCACTACTATCATGTCGGCAAGATTGGGTAGCGTAATTGGCACTATAGTTCATCAAGACCAGAAAGGTTTTATTAAATGGCGCCAAATATCAGACCTAACGCACGACTTGGTAGGGGCAATAGATATCGCCTCGGCCTTTTCCCTTCCTTTGGCCACCCTCAACCTAGACACAGCAAAGGCCTATGATAGGGTTAATTGGCCCTATCTGAACGATGTATTAAGAAAGTTTAACTTTGGAGAAGGCTTTTGTAGAACCATTGCCTTACTGTATGGGGCTCCTTCGGCTAGGCTGCTAATTAACGGGGTCCTGACAGAAGCCTTTAAGATCACTTGAGGTACGAGGCAGGGCTGTGCGCTTTCTCCCCTCCTTTTTAATTTGTATATTGAGCCATTTGCCCAGGTTCTGCGGGCGGAGGTAAATATTCCATCTTTTAAATTTAAGGAGTGGGAAAGACGGGTAGCACTCCATGCGGACGACATTTTGGTCCTTACCTCGGACCCGGTACTGTCATTTCCCGTCGTTATCCAGAGGGCAGAGGAGTTTGAGCGTATCTCAGGGTATAATATCAACTCAAGTAAAACTGAAATTATGACATGGAATATACCTGATCTACGATTGGGTATAAATATCTCCACTTCTATGCGTTACCTCGGGATACGAATCACTCAAGATGTGGGCAGCATCGGACAAACCAATCTTGATCGAATATTTAAAGAATTTAAAGGTTTATTGAAATCTTGGACTCATCTGCCACTTTCCCTACTGGGTAGGGTGAATCTGATAAAAATGTGCATTCTCCCCAAGTTTACTTTTATTTTCAATGCCATTCCCTTGGCGTTTGATGCCAAAATGATAGATAAGTGCCAGCGATAAATTAACTCCTTCATCTGGAATTATAAATCTACCAGACTCACTTGGAAGAAGTTGAGGAGGATGAGGGAAAAGGGAGGTCTTGCCCTGCCTGATTTATTATACTATGATTGGGCTTTTCAGTTGTCATATTCTAGGATGCTTTTAAAAACACCATCTAACCTTCCTAGTGGGTTGATCTATAGAGCCATGTTAACCGGGGCAAATTTACCAGCTGATGGGTTTTTGTTTAAGTTTGGGAGCCAGAATTATTTTTAAAAAATTAAGCTTAAAATTTTACAGTCATGGGCTAATGCCTGGTTAGCCATCAGAAAAAGATTGGAGCTGTCCTATTATTCTAATTTTGCCCCAATATGGGACTCCCCAGGTCTACCACTATGTTTAAGGGATAGCTTGTCTTCTCCACTGGAGGAGGCCGGGACTATAAGATGGGGAGAGTTATTGGTGGAAGGATCGGCAATAGCCTGGGATGAGTTATGTGACCATATTGGCCCAGGACTCTCCAGATTTAAGTTCATCCACATGGACAGTTGGGTGAGGGCCCAGTGTCGTAAAGGTGTACCACTTGGGAAGGCCAGTTACCTGGAGCAGCTGTTAGTGGAATGACCTAGGGGAGGAAAGGAGGTTGCTTTATGGTATTGGCAGCTGCTGGAGGAAATTGATGGGGAGTTTTTTGTTCTATGCCATTTTGTTGGCCAGAAGGCAAATTTATACACATTGGGTAGAGCAAACTGCCCCATCACACTCTGGTCGGCTTACGTCCCTATACGAAACATCGAAGGTGGACTTGATTAGAACATGCAGTAAGTGTAACTTGGCTTTTTGGGATCTGTTGTCCCAGTGGAGATAGTATTCTGTTTTTTTTTTTTTTCCCCGGGTCCTATGATTATGCCATCAACACTCCTTGGACTGGGCTCAGCCACGTTACGATATTGGTCCTACAGGTTGAAATATACCTTGATGGAGTCAGCGCAAGCTCCCAAAGCCCCTCTTCTACCTGGGACCTCTCTGCCACCATTATAACATACTTGGGTTCTGGCGCTGGAGACGGGTAAGATTATTTTTTGCTCCGGCTCTTAGTGCAAGGTGGTTGGTATCTCCCAAATTAAGGGTAAGGCAAATGAGGACAAAAAAAAAAAGAAACCAATAATGGATCACAGAGAACTATCCAGTTAAAAAAATTAGACAAAATTCTGAATTCTACAAGAGGCTATTTGTGTAAATCATTCAAGGTTTTTCTATAGAGACTAACAATTGAAACAAAAAAATAATGAAATTGAGTTGGAAGAACAGCCATTTGTCCCAACATTTTCATCTGTAACCTCCTAAGTATGGCATATTTTTTTAAAGAAATATACTGTTACGTACAGTGGACCTATCTGTATGCGGGATATATAGGACTTGTAGGTTCACCAAGAACCGGATGTACCCAGAACCAATAACTGAGCTGCGTCTTGCAATGGTTTTTCATTGCGTACCGGGTATATAGTAATTCATTTGGTAAAAAATAGAGGGAAAAATAGGTGCCAAAGAAACCTATATAATCCCAAAATGGGAAAATGTATAGAGTTTAGAAGCAGTGGTTATTTGCACATCTGAAAAATTGTGATACCCATTCAAGCATGTGAATTAGATGACATTTTTCAAAATGATTTATTTTTTACAAATTGACTTACATTTAGAAGGCAGAAATGCAAAGAAAGTCAATTGGTGATAAGACTTGTTCTGCAATTTTGTGTTTCCCTAAGCCTCCTGATAAAAATGGAACCTCACTTGTGTGGGCAGGCCTAGTGCCTGCCACAGGAAATGGCCCAATATGCAACATGGACACATGACATTTTTCCAGTGAAAACTAACCCTTTTTTGCAATGTGCCTAGCTGTGAATTTTAGACCCTAGCTCAGCCTGCACTTAGGGGAACCTAGAAAACCTATACATTTTTGAAAACTAAACACCCAGGATAATCCAGGTTGGGGTGACTTGTGTGGCTTGGTGGAAGTTTGTGGTTCCCCGCAGATTCCAGAACTTTCCATTACAGAAATGTGAAGTCATGGTTTTTTTTTTTTTTTTTTTTAACAAAGGTTGAGGTTTGTAAAGGATTCTGAGTAACAGAACCTGGTGAGAGGCACAGAAGTCACCACATCCTGGATTCCCCTGGGGGGGCACTTTAAAAACATGTACAAGCTTGCTAGGTTTCCCTCTGTGCCAGCTGTGCTAGGGTCCAAAATCCACAGCTAGGCACATTGCAAAATAAAGGTCAGGGCCTAGCGGGCTTTCTGCTGCCCAGGGGTGGAGGAGGGGGAGGACGGGGGCTATTGCCCCGATCTGACCACAAGGAGGGCAGAAAGACTGGCCATTTGTTTGGGAGGGGCATTGGCATGCCCAGCCCCCACCCCTATGTATAAAAAAACCAGCATACTCCCTGGCACCCAGTGGGCTCTCCGCCCCCAGGTGGGGGAGGGAGGGGAAAGAACTGGGTCTATTGCCCCATCTACCTCCCGGGTGGGCAAAAAGACTGTGGCGATTTGGGGTGGGGGCATTAGCATGCCCCTATGTACAACTAAAAGTAATCCCTAGTGCCTATTGGGCTTTCTGCCCACCCTGGGGGCAGATCAGGAGCTATTGCCCCCATCTTCCTCCTGCGGGGCAGAAAGACTGTCATTTTGTTTTTGTGTGTGTGTGTGGGGGGGGGGGGGTTATTGGCATGCCCATTCTAGGCTGACCTCACCCCTGAAGTTTGAAAAAAATGGTCCCTGGTACCTAGTGGGGTTAAGGGACTATTGCCCCCATCTGCCTCCTGGGGGGGGGATAGAAAGGCTGCCAATGTTTTTGGGGTGGGGGCATTGGTATGCCTATTCTGGGCAGGCCCCCATCCCTACATTTAAAAAAACCTAATCCCTTGTGCCTAGCGTGCTTTCTGCCCCAAGGGTGGCAGATCAGGGGCTATTGCCCCATCTGCCTCCTGGGGGCAGAGAGACTTTGGCATTTTGGAGGGGTGGGCATTGGCATGCCCATTCTGGGCAGCTCCTACCCCTGAACTATAAAAAAAAGAATCCCTGGTGTCTAGTGTGCTACTGCCCCAATCTGCCCCCCAAGGGGGAGGGGGGGGGAATTCAATGTGCCCATTTTGAAATGGGGGAGCAAAGGCCCTTGACCAAGGGGCCGCTCCCTCCAACCTAGTATCTAGTGGGTGGATCCCTGCTTGGGGCTTGCCCCCCTGCAGTGATTCGTCAAGCAGGGATCCACTAGGGAGGGGAGAGGGGAGGAGATTCTCCCCTTTCCAATGATACCTCTCCCCTGTGTTTTGGTGCTTGGGGGACCAGGATAGCCCCACGAGCAAAGAAACAGCGAAACTGAAAATAAGTTTCATTTTCATTTTCAATGTATTGGCGTCAGCCCGCCATGCGCGCGATTGTCATTACATTAAAAGTTAAAAAAAATGCCTCTGGAGGTTAGGGAAGAGCTTCCCCAACCTTCTACTTATAGCAGAGGGATTTCGTGCTAGTGTGCACATGACGGAATGGTTCAGTCATGAGCACCGAAGGGTTTAACCACCAAAGTATACAATAACAAAAATAGTACAAAATCACAGTAAAAACAGAAGTATATAAATAGAGATAAAGAAATGTTAAAAGTTTAGCGATTGGCAAATGGCTAAAAATGGCTCATTCACTCTGCATAAAAACATTGCTAAATATAAGACAATGCACATAAAAAAATTGATCAACAACCCAGAAGGAAATACCAATTTAAAAAGATAAACTGCAGCATCATAAAAGTGCACTGTTTTAATTATATGGCAATGAAAATGTCATAGATGTGGCAATTTGTAAAATAGTGCAGAAATAGCAAATTTGTGCCAAAGGCAGAGGGCCTAGCCCTTAATGATACTGAAGTAAACACTGTTTTCAGCAATAACGGATTCACAAGGTGCCTATTATTGCAAGTCTTTGGTTCGCTTGTACCAGACGTAATAGAAAGTTACTGAAAGCAAATACAATTGGGACTAAAATATCAGTTTTCAAAATTCTCCAGGCAACCAGGTAGTGAGTCATCCCCATGTTCAGCCACAATGGATGTATCCACTTGCACCATGACCAAAGATATTCTGAGCAGAAGAAAATAATTTGATCCACTGTCTCTGGGGCCAGTTCACAAGCAGGACACAAATCAGAGGTCTGACATTTGGCCCATCTACTTGTGACTGATCTCAAGGGCAAATTGCCCAAACAAAAGTGGACATGTAATCTAGGCTAAAGGTGATGTAATATATCCAAGAATGGTTCAAAACCTGGATCAATCTTCAACTAAAAGAAGTGATTTGTCAAGTGCACGTTTTCCCACTCAGAGCATATTGTTCACAAATATTTCAGAATGCGATCTGTCAACATCGGGACGTCCTAGCTAGGGAACTTGATAAGTATGCTGGGTCAGAAATCATTAGTGTGCAAGGAATCTTGAAACTGTAGAAGCAACCTAAAGCTTCTCCAAGATGTTTAACCCTTTCTCAATTAGAGCTTTGTTGTGGGGAAGATCATCTAAAGACTGATTCCATGCCAAACCTTTGTAAATAATCGAACTCCTCAATGTCCCGAGTGCAGCAGGATTGCTAAAGTCTCCGCCCTCCTTTCTGATGACTGCTGCATAATGTGTATGTTCAACATCAGCTAAGAGATTAACCCATTGTGTGCTCATGACGAGACCAGGCCGTCATGAGTCACAGTTGAGCTGTGCTCATGACGGCCTGGTCTCGTCATAACGGTGCCGCTCCGCCCATGCGCGGTTAATTCCCCACCTGTGCGGGAGAATTATTGAGTGGGCGGGGTCGTGACGAGACCAGGCCGTCATGAGCACAGCTCCACCGTGACTCATGACGGCCTGGTCTCGCCACGAGCACCACAGAGCTCAACCCCGCCCACCCCGCATGGGAATTAGCCACACAGGGAAGGGGTTAAGGACTGGAAACTCCGATTCACGCAATGTGTCTAGGGAGCTCGTGGCATTTTGTACGTCAGCTTGTATTAGTATACAGGGGGCAGGAAGTTGCCCTCATCACTGCTTTTTCATGATCAAAGAGCAAAGAAATGCCTAAAACATCTTGGTCTGATCCAAAAAGACACTAAAATTGCTCAACTGCCTCCTGCCTAGTCCCAGTTCCTCTTACAAGCAAGTCATTTTTTGCCTTAGCAACCTAGTCCCAATAATATTTATCAGTAAAACAGAAGAAGACAGTAAAGGCACCATTATCTATATCTTTTCTGTCGGAAATGGGTCCAAGGTTTTTTTTAGGGATCAGCATGGGTAGCAACATCAGGGCCAGGATCTAACAGGTCTTGAAAAAAGGATTCTGCATCGACCAAAGAGTCTGTCTCAAAGTTGACGACTGCAGGAGGCTAATCACAAGACAACCAGAAAAAAATTGCTGGTAAGCATCTGTTTTACTCGTGCCGAGAAGTGGGAATCACACCTGTAACATCTCAAGAGTCTGAACCATGTCAAAGCAGAAAGAGTACTTCTTCGATCTTGCATGCATTTTTTTCATGGTGGATATGCTCCTTGCTACATCTCCTCTAAATAGAATGGGTCTTTCCCGACCATACCCGAGAATGGTCTTCGACTTAGATGGATAACTACATTATCTTTTTACTGAGTGGATGAGAGTTTGCCATCTTTTTTATACCTTTCAGATACATGTGATGCCTTATATGGAGCCAATGTGCATCTTCCATAAAGGTTTGTAACCACAGCCATGATGCTGGAAAGGGGCGACCACTCGGTCCCCCGAACGTATGGTGGAGTACCCCGATCCCCCCGGGAAGCCATCTTGGGGGGGAGGCGAGTCTCGGCTGGTATGCCCAAAGCGGCGTAGCCGGGGCGCGCTTTTTCCCGCCCAAGAGTGGGTTGTCCTAGACACTGAAGCCACCAGCCACGCCCCCGGAGGCGGGCGGAGGCGGGTTTACGCCTGCCCGAAGAAGGATAAGAGGAGCGACAAGCCATGGAAGCATCCTCTTGTTCCTGTGCTCTGAAGCTGCACCTCCCCGCTGCACGTGAGCTCGAGACGGAACGAAGAGCCAATTTTGAGCGTTTTAATTCTTGTCTTTGTTCTTCCAGGAAATCACGTTGGAGAATGCCGAGCAAGAAGGCCGGAAAGCGGGTCGGAACCGATCAGATGCTCCGCATGCTCGTAAAAGACATGGCCGAGATGAAGAAACAGATGGCGGCAATGAACGGTGTAGGAGGCCCTAAGCGAGTCGTCGGACCAGCATTGCCGGGAGTAGTCCCTAACGGGAGAAGTAGAAGGGCCAAGAAGGGAGCAACTGGGGAAGAGGCCCCGGTTCCCGAGGCGCCGCCGGCGCACCCTGATACACCGACTGAGGCGCTGATCCCGGTCCCGAAGGAGGGGCAACAAATCCCCGTTGTAGTCACCCCTGTAAACGGAGAGAATATGCCTCCCGAGTTGGCTGCACAGCTGGCAGCATGGTTGGGGAAAGGGAGTGAGGGGGCTACGGCAGATGACGCCAGGGCAGTAATGAGGCAGTTGCGGCAATCAAGAGAGGCTGCAAAGGGTCCATCTCCGTTTGTTCCCCCGCAGGCTCCAGTGGGTCAACCCGCAGCGGGCGTGAGTTCGGCGGCGACTACGGTTACAGCTTCTGGTGCAGGTAAGCAGCTACTGCCGATTGCGGGGGAGGGGTCAGTACCCTTGAGAAGGGAGAAAGTGGCTCAGCATATTCCGATGGAAATCAAGGAGAGGATATGGGCTGAGAGATATGTAAACATGTTTTCTTTATTAACTGATCATTACGAGATTGAGCACGTGAAAACTCAAAAAGAGTTTATGCACCCGAGTGTTTGGCGCGCCAAGATGGCCGCTTTTAGAGTCGATGAGACGATAGGTAATTGGGGTAGAGCATTTGGCATATTCACTTCAATTATGGGGGAACGGAGGCCTGAACTGTTGGCCGAGTTACCCGTGTACCAGACACGTATTATGGAGTTTTCTCAGACATACGAGGGCAATCAGTGGTTTTGTTATGATGATATTTTTCGTAAGGCCAAGGAGTTCGACACATCTCTGACGTGGGATTGTTACGACTCCATTTCCTGGCAAAAAATGGAGAAATCAGGCATGACAAAGGCGCCATTGTTGGGGGGAAACGGGGGCGAGTTTTCCCGCCATGCATCTGGGGCGCCCTTTCGGGCGGGTTCAAGTAACGAGCATCACTCAAGGTCGAATGGCAATACAGGTAAAAAAGGGGTCTGCTGGAATTTTAACAGGGGAAAGTGTACAAGGCCCCAGGGGTCATGCAAGTTTAGGCACGACTGTGGGGGGTGTGGACAGTCCTCGCATCCCGAGACCATGTGCAGAGCCAAAACGGGTGATAACGGAAGTAGGGGAAGCGCCAAACAGGTCTGAAACAGTCCGAGGTGCGCCTTTACCTACCCCGGTTGATACCATGGCAATGATTCCTTGGCTCAATGAATACCCGGATCATGTCTCCGCTGGGGTGTTGCGAGATGGTTTTTTGTATGGTTTCCGCATCCCAGTGGGGAATTTGCAGGGTAAAGCGCAATGTAGGAACCAACTGTCGGTCCTGCAGAATACGGCGGTGGTACAAGCGAAGATTGGGAAGGAGGTGACCCGGGGTCGGGTTGCCGGACCATTCGACATGCCACCAGTTGCTAATTTTGTTTGTTCACCCTTGGGAGTGGTCCCCAAGAAGGACCCGGGTGAGTTTAGATTGATACATAACTTGTCAGCCCCGAGAGGTCTTTCGGTGAACGATGCGATAGACCCGCAGGTGTGTTCGGTGCGGTACGCATCTTTCGATGATGCCGTCGCCATGTTGAATCGCCTGGGGCCCGGAGCGCTGATGGCCAAATCAGACATCGAGTCAGCGTTCCGGTTGCTCCCGGTACACCCAGACGATCAGCGTCTCCTTGGCTTTATGTTTCAGGGGCGTTATTACATGGATAAATGTATGCCAATGGGATGCTCCATATCTTGTGCTTATTTTGAGAAATTCAGTTGTTTTTTGCAATGGGCATTCTCAAGAATGACGGGGTTTCAGCATGCTATGCATTATCTTGACGATTTTCTGTTCCTGGGGGCAGCCGGGGACACAGAATATGCACAGGCTTTAAAAGAATTTTGTGGTCTGATGAGTCAGTTTGGTGTGCCATTGGCGCCAGGTAAGACTGTGGGGCCATCAACTTCGCTCGAGTTTCTTGGAATAGAGCTCGATTCCGAAGAGGGGTGCTTCCGGTTGCCCAAAGAAAAGGTGAGGAAATTCAGGGCCTCGCTTGAAACATGTATGAGGGAGACTAAGGTGAATTTGCATCAATTGCAGCAGACTGTGGGTCAGTTGAATTTTGCCCTTAGAGTAATGCCAATGGCCCACCCTTTTTCCCGCTCGATTGCACAAGCCATGGTCGGTCTTAAAGAGGGGCACCACCGCACGAGGCTCTCGGCAGAGATTCGCCAGGACATGCGCATTTGGTTGGCATTCCTGGCGGATTTCAATGGTCGGGTTGTCTGGAACAAGCCGGCGATGTCCTCCGAGGAGTTGGGGCTGTGGACAGATTCGGCGGGGAGTATAGGCTTTGGCGCCATATTTGGTAATCACTGGTCGGCTCAAACGTGGCCGTAATGGTGGCACGAGTGTGGGCTTACAAGTAACATTGCTTTTCTTGAACTGTTCCCTATTCTGGTGGCCTTGAAAACATGGCCTGAGGGGTTTCGGGATCACTCTGTGGTGTTCTGGTCTGATAACATGACCGTGGTTGAGTGTATCAATAGTCAGGCAGCACGATGCAAATGGATTCTGAGATTGCTCAAGGAAATTGTTTTACTATGTATGCAATTGAACATGCTCTTTAGGGCGAGACATGTGCCAGGGGTGCTGAACCAGGCTGCTGATGCGCTTTCTCGTTTCCGTATGCAGGCCTTCTGGGGTTTTCTGCCCACAGCGGACCCGGTGGCGGCACCATTCCCCGAAGCTCTCTGGTCTCTCGGTGCCCCGAACTACAAAACCTCGTGGGAGAGAGTTTAGCACCCAGGACAAGGAAGGCATATGAAGGGGCGTTCCGTTCCTATTGGTCCTTTTTGGGTTCTGCTAGGGGGGAGCTTTGGGGCCAGGAAGAGTTTGTCGTGAAGTTTTTGCTGTCATTACATCAGGCAGGCAAATCGGTAGCCACGGCCCAGAGGCATCGGGCCGCCATTTCTTTCATGGCACGGGCTCATGGTATCCAGGACCCTACAGCGTCTTTCGTAGTACAGAAAGCGCTGCGTGGGTGGCAACGCCTTGAGGGTCGCAGAGTAGATGAAAGGCACCCGATAGGTCTGGAAAGGTTGGCCCTGTTACTGTCCGTACTCCCTGCGACATGTTCATCCCAGTCAGAAACAGTGTTATTCCGGGCCGCTTTTGCATTAGCATTCCATGGGGCTATGCGGGTAAGCGAACTAGTGGCAAAGAACAAGCAGGATACGGGGGGGGGACTGTGCCGAGAGCACATTCAAGTTAAGGGGGAGACGGTGATTGTCTCGTTTGCCAGGTCCAAGACCGATCAGGGTGCGATCGGGGACAGTGTAGTAGTCCATCGGATTCCCGGATCTCCCATGTGCCCCGTCGTATGCGTTGAGGAATATTTGGCGCAGAGGGCGGCATCGTGGGGGGGGACCTTGTTGAGACACGCTGATGCCACCCCACTGATGAGGTTTCAGTTCCAGCGGGTGCTTGCAATGGCAATTTCGGGCCGCGGGCTTGAACCTGGGCGAGTTTGGGACCCATTCCTTCCGGATAGGGGCTGCTACAGAGGCTACAGCCAGGGGTCTGAGTGTGGAAAAGGTGAAACAGTTGGGGCGTTGGTCCTCAAATTGTTACAAAAGGTATGTGCGGTTGCGCATGTTGTGAAGCTGATATCATGTACTCACGCTTCTTGTTTTTGTTTGGTTTTCAGTTTCGCAAGCTTACGAGGCGGGGCGGACTGTGCAGTCGACCCGACACCTGGGAACCAGCGGTCAAATATCACCGGCTGAGGGAAAAGTGGTGTGGGTCGTGGGCCACTCATACGTG
Organism: Lissotriton vulgaris; assembly: GCF_964263255.1. Lineage (NCBI taxonomy): Eukaryota > Metazoa > Chordata > Amphibia > Caudata > Salamandridae > Lissotriton > Lissotriton vulgaris. Next base: position 1,432,397,138 of record NC_141687.1, read on the forward strand.
AGGCGTGCCGCGGACGTATTCAAGGCAGGTGACATGATTCACATGGCTGGGGAATACGGGTACAGGGTGACCTTCTACGGAAGGGGCGGGCTCTGTATTGACCAGTTTCAACTTTTTTTCGAGGGTTTGTTAGGGCGGGCAAGGTCACCGCCATCTATAATCATAGTGCATCTTGGGGGCAATGATTTGGTGACCACTGGTAGACGACTACTTCTCGAGGCGATACTATCCACAGTAAGTTGGTTGGCGAGAAGGGTTCCAGGGTGCACGATTGCATGGTCCCATATGATTCCACGAAAGGTGTGGCGGGGGGCTAATTCAGTGTCTGCTATAAATCATTCTGTGAAAAAGGTGAATAACAAGCTTGGTAGGCTGTTCCGTACAAGTACATTGCATTCGATTCCTCACGGGTGTATCAGGGGGGACCTTATGTATCTAGAGGATGGGGTCCATTTGTCCCGGGTGGGGAATTCTTTACTCATAGGAGACCTCGTAGCTTGGTTAAAGAGTTTGCAGCATGACCTTTAGGTAGGAGTTTTGTGGGGGGTCCGGATAGCCGGTCAACTATCCGGCCTGTGGCGGTAAGGTCATGATCGGTGAGCAGTAATTGGAAGATCCCTAGGGGGGGCGTCACCCATTACGGATGGGAGCGCCCGGGGGGAGGTGGCCATTGGCCCCTCAACGGGGAGGCGGTCCCTTCTAAGGATGGGACGCCGAAAGGAAAGGGAAGGCGGTCAAGGCCCCTCCCTGGATAGGAGGGGCTACGGGCCCCTCCTGGGAATTTCCCGGGGCCAGGACATCTGCGACGGCAGATGTGGTAAGTTGTGTGGGGTGGGGAGGGGGGTCTACGCTACCTTCTAGACACCTCACACGAGTCCTCGGACGACCAATAAGATGGCGTCGAGTTAATTGGGGCCCCCGTCAAGAAAAGGGAAATTGGTATGTGCACATGAGGTGCAGTCCTCTGTGCGGCCGCCCCTCACAAGTGAGGGGGGAGTTCTGGTTTAGGGATCTGACACCGGTTACGACCTTGCCGTTGGCCCTTAACGTTAGGATGTACAATTTCAATTTGAAAATGCATTTGTAGGATGTTAGTATCGGCTAGGAGAACCTTTGTATTAGAAATGTGTTAAGGTCGGCCAAAACATCGTAATGTGGAAATGAAATTGTACATGATATGAAACTGTTATTTTAATGTTTACGTTTGTTTCATATTTTAATAAATACGGCCGGGAGGGTAACTCCCTCCCGCCTTCCAAAAGTTCAGAAATGTTTCCGTATTCCCATTCTTGGGGATTGTGTTGAGAGGGGGTGGCGGGTATCTCAGCCATATGGAAAGGGGCGACCACTTGGTCCCCCCGAACGTATGGTGGAGTACCCCGATCCCCCCGGGAAGCCATCTTGGGGGGGAGGCGAGTCTCGGCTGGTATGCCCAAAGCGGCGTAGCCGGGGCGCGCTTTTTCCCGCCCAAGAGTGGGTTGTCCTAGACACTGAAGCCGCCAGCCACGCCCCCGGAGGCGGGCGGAGGCGGGTTTACGCCCGCCCGAAGAAGGATAAGAGGAGCGACAAGCCATGGAAGCATCCTCTTGTTCCTGTGCTCTGAAGCTGCACCTCCCCGCTGCACGTGAGCTCGAGACGGAACGAAGAGCCAATTTTGACCCACCCACCAGCCCCTGAAGACAGCAAGTTGTTTTGAAATAAAGTTATTTGACGTGGTAATTCACTTTTCTTACAGGTTGTTCTGAATAAAGTTGTGATTCAGTATGCAATAAAGTGGATAATTCTTTACAGTATGTTTTATCGAATAAAGTGTTTGCACCAGAGTTGGTCAGTGATGTTTAGCAGTTCATACTTTGAATATCCTTTTTGTCTTTTTCTCTTTAGTAATTAGTCTCTCTAGTTTAGTTTGTCGTATTTATTATTTGGTCGGGCGGTAAGGTCATGATCGGTGAGCAGTAATTGGAAGATCCCTAGGGGGGGGGCGTCACCCATTACGGATGGGAGCGCCCGGGGGGAGGTGGCCATTGGCCCCTCAACGGGGAGGCGGTCCCTTCTAAGGATGGGACGCCGAAAGGAAAGGGAAGGCGGTCAAGGCCCCTCCCTGGATAGGAGGGGCTACGGGCCCCTCCTGGGAATTTCCCGGGGCCAGGACATCTGCGACGGCAGATGTGGTAAGTTGTGTGGGGTGGGGAGGGGGGTCTACGCTACCTTCTAGACACCTCACACGAGTCCTCGGACGACCAATAAGATGGCGTCGAGTTAATTGGTGCCCCCGTCAAGAAAAGGGAAATTGGTATGTGCACATGAGGTGCAGTCCTCTGTGCGGCCGCCCCTCACAAGTGAGGGGGGAGTTCTGGTTTAGGGATCTGACACCGGTTACGACCTTGCCGTTGGCCCTTAACGTTAGGATGTACAATTTCAATTTGAAAATGCATTTGTAGGATGTTAGTATCGGCTAGGAGAACCTTTGTATTAGAAATGTGTTAAGGTCGGCCAAAACATCGTAATGTGGAAATGAAATTGTACATGATATGAAACTGTTATTTTAATGTTTACGTTTGTTTCATATTTTAATAAATACGGCCGGGAGGGTAACTCCCTCCCGCCTTCCAAAAGTTCAGAAATGTTTCCGTATTCCCATTCTTGGGGATTGTGTTGAGAGGGGGTGGCGGGTATCTCAGCCATATGGACACTTCCACAAAGCACGGTTGACACCACATTGCTGAATGAAAAATATCAGCGTTCAGCATGGTACCTAGGAAAGGGTTAAACAGAAAACTGCAGGAGCCAGAATCCGTTAGAACACTATATGCACATATTATGCAATTATATAATCACTACCAATGAGGACAGGAAAACATTTTCACAAAGTCTTTGTTCAATAATTCTTTATTCAACTGTGTTAATGCCAAATATACTATGGTCATTACTGTAAAATTATGTATTGTATATCTGTATACATGAATCTAGGACATGAAACAGTATAGTTAAGGTTCAGAACAACTTTCAATTGTAAAGGATTGTTAGACCTGACATCATTGGCTTGAGTCTCTCCTCCGTTTTTTCTGTTTGCCTCCTCTGTTTACGATGTTTGGCTGGTATATCGCTCTGGGCACTGTGCCACTGCTGATCAGTGCCGCGGTGCAAGTGCTCCCTATGTTAAATTACTGTATTGACTGAATTCCATGTTTGGCTTATTTGGTTTACTGTCAGTCCCTAGTCTAGTGCACGCGGAGTGCCGGGGCTTGTAAATACAAATGCCGCTAGTGAGCTTGCAGCACGTGTTGTGCCACCCACACGAGCGGCCTGGTAAAAGTATGTCTACAGGTCTGTCATTGCGAGACCTACGTGCAGTCTCATACTGTCACGCGGGCTGCGCAAATACGCCTACTTGCCAGCCCTCCAAACCTTCCCTTAACTTCATATTAGTCACACCTATGGTAGGCCCGAGGGCAAGGTGCATTGCAAGTATAAGGTAGGACAAGCCTGACGAGGTTGGCATGTCCTAATAGTGAACTACCACCATATTCGTACTTCACTATCGTAAGGTCGCCTGCTCTCCATTAGTTAGAATGGGCCGCCGGGATTATTAATGGTATGATCCTAGCTGGCTCGGGGAGCATGGTGCAATGTCGAGTTTGATATCCCTGAACTCGGGGTTTGATAACGCATCCGTTTGGGTGGATGGTTTTTGGACTCTGGGTTTGAAAATAGCACTTTTAGAAAGTGACTATTTTCTTGTCTAACTATTTCTGGTTTCTGCTGGTTTGGTGTGTGTATGACAGGAGCTGGGTGGCTCCAGAGTTCTGAATGAGTCAGTGTGGGGTGAGTGGTGCATTTGCATTAAGAGTAGGGGAAGAGTAGCTCTTGATAGCCGGCCCTGCCCGATACAATGCTGGCTCCACCTCCTGCCGAGCGACGGATAGCTCTGCTCCTGCCAGTGACAATACTGGTTCCACCTCCTGCTGGGCGTCTGAGGACCCAGCCCTGCACCGTGAATCGGCCAGGTGTCACCACCTGGCTACACCCACCACAGACCCGGAATGAGGGGGAGTTCCCCTGCATGGACAAAGGGATCAAAGCCAAAAAGGGGTACAAGAGAAGGACCCCTGAACCAAGACTTTAGATCAATTCTGACAAGGAACCCTGAACCAAGGACAAGAAGCCTGCTGATGCACGGACTTGTCTACCCCTTCTGCCAGAGAGCTGTTTGCTGGGGGGAATCCTGCAGTTGCTTCTTTATTTTTGCCGAGGAACCAGGAGAGAGGAACTGAGTGTGTACTCTCGAACTTTGCCAAGGAAATCTCCAAGGGCTGGAAGAGTGCCAGCCTCCTGTTGAAGTCACAGGGCTAAAGGACTTCACCATTTGCTAAAAGTGCTTGTTGCTGGAACCTGAAAGTCCAGCACCTCTGAAAGAATCCAGCAATCCCGACGCCGACGGACGCCGCCGAATCCAGCTCGACATCGTGAGTAACGACTCCAGTGTCCTGCTTCCTCGCCGCCGGCCGCCGGGCCCGATCGACACCAGTAGCGACGCCAGTGAGTAGTGAGTTCGGCTCCAGCTCCGAGTGACCCTGTGTCTGCACCGCCGCTGATCTCATCGACTCCGAGCCCTCTCGACGCCGTGAGCGCTGCTCACTCTTGCAACATCATCATCGACATCGAGGACTACTGAGGCCTGATCGACACCGAATACGCGACGCCGGATTGCTCGACGCCGCTGATCATCGTGTGATTCACTTTCCCAAGGTACTGTGTTGTTGGGGGTCCGTGTGACTCTGGGCTCGACGTAGCGCTCCTCGCAGTCGACGCCGAACCTTTGGATTAACTTTGCCTCAACGTCGTGTGACTCCCGTGTGGGTTACATTGGTGCCCAGAACTGTGAGCTAAAGAAGAAGAGTTGCTTTTGTTACTAAAGACTTTGTGCTAAGAAGAAACTACGCTTGAACTATTATTTTTCCTTCCAAGTGTATATATTAAGATTGTGGTATATTTTCGTCGTTATTTGGTCTTGTGCTAAGCCTTATATAAACATTCGTATTTTTATAATACTACTGTGTCGTGTCCATTTGTAGTGTCTTCACTTTATTACTGTATGTGGTCGTAAATACTTAACGCACTGCCTCTGAGATAAGCCTATCTGCTTTGCCAAGCTACCGAGGGGGTGAGCAGGGGTTATCTAAGTGTGTGATCCCCTTGCCCTGACTAGAGGAGGTGAGTCCCTATTTGTCAGAAGTGTATACCTCTGCCAACTAGAGACCGCCAAGTCTAACAAGGATTTTTTGATTTCCTTATATCTCTGGGTCCCATGAAAGAATCTGCACCCGCTTATCTTATGCAGCTAAGGTTGGCAGGCCAATTTCCATGCAATTAAGTGTGCTAGGGGAAAAAGAGTCTATTTTAGCTTTCATAAGAACTTTTGTATGTTGTATAACATAAGCTGTTGGGTTAATACTTTTGTGTGCATGTATATGTATATATATGTACATATATATATTTTTTCACTGAAAAAAACATAGGTTTCAGGCATGTTATAGTTAGAAATTAGCATTTAAAAAACCTTAGAAATTCACTGAAAAAAACCATAGGTTTCAGGGGCATTATAGTTAGTTGGACATTTCACTCGTACAAAACCATTGAAATTCCAGGATGTATGAGTACATATGATGAGTGAGTACATGTATGAGTGACTGTATAGAACTATTGGTGAATGAGTGGATGTGTGTATAGATCTTGGAATTACTTAATAGGGGTGTTGTACGTGGTATTGGTATCTCCATTGTTTTGAAAATGTTAGTTTCTATTTTTGAGTGTGTGTATCAAAGGTTATATTAGGGTGAGAGGAGGTCTGCCACTCTATCACAAGGATGATGTCATTTGAGATGTCAACAGTGATGTCATCAGTGATGTCATGAGCGATGTCACTGACCATGTCATGAGTGATGAAATATGTGAAGTCATTAGCAGTGCATTGCGAGCACGCGAGTTATAGTCAGCTGAAGTAACTATAACGGGGGAATTTCAATGGTTTTGTACGAGTGAAATGTCAAACTAACTATAACGCCCCTGAAACCTATGGTTTTTCAGTGAATTTCTAGGGTTTTTTAAATGCTAATTTCTAACTATAACGTGCCTGAAACCTATGGTTTTTTCAGTGAATTTCAAAGGTGTTTTAAATGCTAATTTGTAACTATAACCTGCCTGAAATCTATGTTTTTTCAGTTAATTTCAAAGGTTTTTTAAATGCTAGTTTCTAACTATGCCTACAGAGGTAGGACATGTAAAGAAAGAAGAAAAAGCACACAGAAAGAAGAAAACAAAATGCAGAAAGAAGCAACAGAAGTCCTTAACCCCTTCCATGCTCATGACGAGCTCAGCTCGTCATGCAGTACACTGGTCGTGTGCTTATGACGAGCTGAGCTCGTCATGAAACAATGAAAAAGGGAGATCTGCAGCACAAGAGTGGAATTGCTGCAGCAGCCATGTGGTTAAAGACGAAGAAAAGTGCAGGAAGAAGGAGGACGTGCAAAAAGATCAAATAGATGAGCAGAAGAGGCCTTGTTGCAAAATTATCTTGTACCCTCAACTTTTTCCAATGGGTATGGGTGGTAACTTACTCTGACTAACCAGTCCTAAAGCCAGTGCTATGCTAAAACACACTTAGAATACAGTTAAAACACCTACATACACTAGGGAACACTATGCGTTGGGGTACCCCTGTGATTACCATGACCTCCTCTGTAAGCCCATAGTATATAATAGGACAGGGGGCTTAAAACTACCTCTTAGAATGCGCTACAGGGTGCGTTTGCACACTGGTGAAGGGAGGGGGGGCCTGAGATGACATATGTGCAAACACGACCTGTGGGCGTTTTAAGTTAGGGGATAAAGTCCCCTTGAAGCCTGAGGGTCCCTGAGTGCCAACTAACCTACCAGTTATGTCCAGTAAGTGCCAAAGAGTTGCATTGCAGAGAGATGTAAAATAGGGCATGGCCTCGGACCACCTCTCTGCAATGCAGCTCTGTGGTCCTTACTGGAGGTACATGATGGGGCAACTTAAAACGCGCCACAGGGCGTGTTTACACATGTCACCTCAGGCTCCGTCCCCTCCCTTCACCACTGTGTAAACGCTTCCTGTGGCCATTTTAAGTTGGGATATTAAGTCCCTTTGAGTCCAGAGGGTCCCTAGGGTCCAACTAGCCCACTGTGTACCTCCAGTAAGCGCCACAGAGCTGTGCTACTGAGAGGTGTAAAAAGGGGCACGGCCTGGACCAACTGTCTGCAACGCAGCCTATTGGCGCTTACTGGAAGCACCTGGTGGGATACTTGGCTCCCAGGGCTAATCAGGATTGAAGGGGAATTATTTCCCTAACTTAAAACGTGCCGCAGGGCGTGTTTTCACACGTCACCTCAGGCCCGCCCACTCCATTCACCACTGTGCAAACACGCTCTGTGTCCTTTTTAAGTTGGGAGTTAAGTCCCCTTGAATCCTGAGGGTTCCTAGGGTCCAACTAGCCCACTAGGTTCCTCCAGTAAGCACCACAGAGCTGCGTTGCAGAGAGGTGTAAAAAGGGGCGTGGCCTCTTAACACATCTCTGCAACGCAGCTCCATGACGCATACTGGAGGTACCTGGTGGGCTAGTTGGCCCCCAGGGACCGTCAGTATTGAAGGGGAATTAATTCTCCAACTTACAACTCACCAGGAGGTGTGTTTGCACAGTGGTGAATGAAGGGGCCGGACCTGAGGTGACATGTGTGCAAGCACGCCCTGTTTTGCGTTTTAATTTGGGGAATTAATTCATCTTCAATCCTGAGGGTCCCTGGGTGCCAAACTAGCCCACCAGGTACCTCCAGTATGCGCCAGGGAGCTGTGTTGCAGAGAGGTGTTCAGGGGCCACGCCCCTTTCTACAACACTTTGCAACGCAGCTCTGTGGCGCTTATTGGAGGTACCTGGTGGGCTAGTTGGCCCCCAGGGGACCTCAGGATTGAAGAGTAATTAATTCCCCAACTTAAAACACGCCACCGGGCGTGTTTGCACACATGTCAACTCAGGCCCCGCCCCATCCCTTCACTACTGTGCAGACATGCCCTCTGGCGCATTTTAAGTTGGGTGATTAAGTCCCCTTGATTTGTGAGGGTCCCTGGGGTGCAACTAGCCCACCATGTACCTCCATTAAGCGCCACAGAGCTGCGTTGCAGAGAGGTGTAAAAATGGGTGTGGCCTCTGAACACCTCCTTGCAACGCAGCTCCCTGGTGCATACTGGAGGTTCCTGGTGGGCTTCTTGGCCACCAGGGACCCCCAATATTCAAGGGGAATTACTTCCCCATCTGCAAACGAGCCAGGGGGAGCGTTTGCAGAGAGCTGCAGGGAGGGGGCGAGGCCTCAGGTGCAATGCCAGTCTTTTTTTTTTTTTAAGAAGGGGGACTGTGTGGCCCCCCTTCTTTTCTTTTTCTTTCGGCCCTGGGGACCCCATACCCCAGGGTCTGACCCCTTTTTTTTAATAAAAAATGTGGAAGGGGGGCCACGTGGCCCCCCTCCCGAGGCCATAATCGGCCCAGGGGACCCCATTCCCCCGGGCATGGCCAGTTTTTAAAATATATTTACATTTTTGGATTGGGGCTGTGTGGCTCCCCTCCTCAGGCCATTCATGGCCCTTGGCACCCCATCCCCCGGCCCGGGCTTTCTGTTTAAAAAAATTATAACAATAATAATTTGGGAGGGGGGCCACCTCCCCGGGCCACTTAAGGCCCTGGGGATCCCATCTCTCGGGGCCAGCCCTATCTATTGGGGACCATGGGGGGAATGGGGTCCTCCCCACTCGTCCTGCGGGAATCCGCATTGCTTTTCCACACTGGGAGCTGCTAAGATTCAGCTCCCCGTGTGGAAAAGCAATCGTCTTTGGTTTTTGGAAGAGAGAGCAGGATTCCCTGCTCTCTCTTCCAAAAACCAAAGCAGTTTGCTATGACAGGGCGGGAGCCACGAGTCTCCAGCCCTGCCATAGCAAACTGCAGTGTCCTGGGGGTGTTCACCCTGGGATACTGCAGGAGCAGGCCCTTGGGGGCGGCAGTCCCCAGGGCCCTCGAGAGCTCTAGGAGGGGGCTGTGCAGCCCCCCTCCCACCATTTACAAAGCCCCGGGGGTGGTGGTCCCTGGGGCTTGGGGGTCTGTCATGGACCCCCATTTGTAATAATTAGAGCCCCGGGGAAGTGGCGGTCCCTGGGGTGTGGGGGGGTTCAAGCCTCCCACACAGGTTTTTTAATTAAAAAAATAGAAGCCCCGGGCGGTCCCCAGGGCTGCGGGTGGGCCGTGAGCCCCCGCAAATATTTTCAAAAAACCCCAGGTGGTGGTGATCCCCGGGGCTTGGGGGCCTTTGAGCCCCCCAACCATTGATTTTAGAAGCCGCTGGGTGGTGGTCTCCGGGTCTGGGGGGGCTGTGAGCCCCCCACAAATATTTTCAGAAAGTCCCAAGGGTGGTGAGCCTTTGAGCCCCCCACCCATTTATTTTAGAAGCCCCAGGAGATAGCGGTCCTCGGGACTGGGGGGCCCCTCTGGGCCACCCATTACCATACAAATATTGCCCCTGGGACTTGGCCCACCCAGGAGCTAAATAATAACGAAGCGCAGGAGTCCGCGCTTAGTTTTTTTTTCTCGCAGACTGATTCACGGGTCCTCTGCTGATTTTGCCGATTAAAAAAAAAAGATATTTTTTGGGTCCCTGGGGGTCCTTGTGGGACCCCCTAAGCAGGCCTAGGGGTCAGGGTGTTTCTACCCTGGCCCCTTTTATCTTTAATCACTTTTGTTTGACTGATTTCTTGTGCCTCAGTTCTACTGAGGCACAAGATGGCTGCCAACACTTCCTGGTTTGGAGTGTTGACAGCCAATAAGCATGACGCTCGTGATCGGGAGGGTGCTTGGATCCTACGTGGCCATAGATATCACTATTTTTTTACATTTTATTTTCCCCGCAACTACTGAACGGATTTACACCATTTAACAAAAAGGTCGCTATTTGAACCAAGGGCTACCTTTTTGACAGATTTGGTGTAATTCCGTTCAGCAGTTCGGGCTGTAGCCGTGTCTAAAGTTTCCTATGGAACATTGCATGGGGAAAATGCGTTTTGGAACCCCCCTTTTTTCTCGGCCCCCACTTGACGAATGACCCGGAAACTATCAAGACTATCAAAACTATCAAGATAGGAGCGGACTGGTGCCCCCACGAGTTTTGAAAATTTTGCGAAGATTCGTCAATCGGCGCCAAACTTATTGGGAATAGAATGTTGCGTTTTTCCTATGGATAAAAGGTCCTAACTATAACTACCTACTGGCGACCACCAGTAGGTAATATATATGTGTATGTACATGTATATGTGTGTGTATATATATATATATATATATATATATATATATATATATATATATATATATATATATATATTACCTACTGGCGGTCGCCAGTAGGTATATATAGTTAGGATTTTTTCTCTATGGGACTTTTGAAAATTCTATGTCTAATAACTTTGGCGTTTGTGGAGGGAATCGGCTAAAATTTTCAGGAAAATGGCACATTTTGTTTCTGAGCAGCCCCTGAAAATTTGGGGGGTTTCGTCAAGGGGGGGCCGAGAAAAAAGGGGGGTCCCAAAACACGTTTTTAACATTGAGTTTTCCATAGGGCGTTTGGCCTCACTTTTAGCTCGAACGGCTGAATGGATTTGCACGAAACTTGGCAAAATTGTAGGAACTGTTAGCCCGATGTGCCTTTGCTGGGTCTCAATATATGTGCTCCAGTGGAATTTGAGAAATTAACTTTTTAAAAAACAGATATATCTGTGACAGCGTCCCGGATAGCGCTCCGGTTCGCGAACTTTTCGCGTAACGGAACTTTGGATAGCGAAGCTGATTGGCTCTCCGGTGTCTGTCAACATTCTAAACAGTCCGGAGCGGCCGCCATCTTGTCTCTCGGTAGGATCGAGAGACAAGAGGAGGAGAAAAAACGAAGGGGGAATTTAATGAAAAGGGGCAAGGTAGACCCTTCTTGACCCCCTAGGAATGATGTTGGGGTTATTAAAGGGTCCCGTGGGGCAAATAAAAAAATATTGATTTTTTGCGGTAGAAGCGCTTTCCGGTTCGCAAACCGGGTAGCGAACCGGGACGCGAAACGGGAATTCGCCATTTTGTGTTTCGATTTAATTAAATTACAAGATGGAGAAAAACAATGTGAGAAATGGGTATAAGGGGGTACGGGAGACGTATCCTGACCCCCTATGTTTTCTGAGGGTGGCTGAGGATGCTCATATATGTTGATACTTGTCTTCCAGCGGCTGCACGTGAACGTTTTTTTTTTTTTTGCTGCGTGACGTCTGTTAATGTTCGATTCGAAGGAAATCAGGAAGTGTTGACCGCCATTTTGACACTGCGAGTAAATATGTTGTTAAAAATAATTGTTATAAATTAATCCGTATTGATAAACATTGTCTGCGCTATCTTGCTTTTTTTCCAATGGCACACTTTTGTTGTGCACGGCAGCCATTTTAGATGCCTTGACCAGACCCACTCTCTGCACGCCGCCGATCGTGACGTCTGTTAATGTTCGATTCGAAGGAAATCAGGAAGTGTTGACCGCCATTTTGACACTGCGAGTAAATAAATTGTTAAAAATAATTGTTATAAATTAATTCGTATTGATAAACATTGTCTGCGCCATCTTGCTTTTTTTCCAATGCCACACTTTTGTCGTGCACGGCAGCCATTTTAGATGCCTTGACCAGACCCACTCTTTGCACGCCGCCCATCCTCAGCATGGCTCCCCACCCTCGCAAGCATCTCCCCCACGCACTGGTCACCCCCGCTCTCTGTCTTATGCATGGGCCATAAACCTCCCCCCATCTGCGCTGCTCTTCCCTGAGAATCACACCCTGTGCCTGCCCGACACCTCCCTTTCACCCTATTCACTACCGCACCCTCTGACACTCCTCTTCCTCTGTGTCTGATTGTCCAGGCCGGTCCCAGGCTATCACCTAGCCCTGCGGATGTAGTTTATGGCCTCAACTGTAAAGAATCACCCCTCTTCAAAGGAGTTACAGTAGATCAAGGCCCCCACCCGATGAGATCCGTCACACCACACGCGTTCCTACTATCTGATAACGATCCTGTATTGTGATTGGGGAGGGGATTCTCACTGTGAGGGTGTGTGGGACCGAGCCTGAAGCGGAAGGTTCCAGGGATGCCTTTTTGTACATCAAAGTCTTCCCAATTATGTGTCACATTAAAAATATATAGCACTCCAACAAAGTAGTAGGATTATAACACTTTAATAACTTATAAATATATACAATGCACCAAAAACAGTAAACACGTAAAACATTTTTTTTTTAAACAGAAGCAACAATGGTCAGTAGCGGTCTGTTGTGCGAATAGTACGAAGGCAGCACAACGTGCTGAGTTCTGGACGGCACCCAGGTGATGTCCTTTACTTGCCGCACTGGTTTTGGTATCCTACAATGCTGCTCCGAAAAACGGCGTGGGCGCCCCGGGGGGGGGGGAGCGGCGTGAACGGGCCTCCCCAGGTGGAGGCTCGTCTGCTGTAGTGGGGCGCCCCTTTAGCGTTTCACTTGCCATTCAGCGGTTTTCCGCCCACTTTTGCTGCACTGTGCCTCGTCAGTAGCGGTCTGTTGTGCGAATAGTGCGAAGGCAGCACAACGCACTGAGATCTGGACCGCACCCAGGTGATGTTCTTTACTTGCCGCATTGGTTTTGGCATCCTACAATGCTGTTCCGAAAAACGGCGTGGGGCGCCCCGGGGGGAGGGGGGGGAGGCGGCGTGAACGGGCCTCCCCAGGTGGAGGCTCGTCTGCTTTAGAGGGACGCCCCTTTAGCGTTTCACTTGCCATTCAGCGTTTTTCCGCCCGCTTTTGCTGCACTGTGCCTCATCCGCCATTCAGCTGTTTACCGCTCGCTCTTGCGGCTACAGCGCCTCGCTCACCATCTAGTTGAATTGCGCCCACTCTTGCGGTGCAGCGATAGGCGGCTGCCACAGGACTCTTAAAATGGCGGCCGGCTCTTCGGATTTGGGCCTGGTCCACTAAAATGGCCCTGGGACACCTTGGAAATCGGACGCTTGTCTGCTAGGGCTTGGGCCCCATTCTCGAAAGCGTCCCCTCAGCCTTGAAGATTCTACAAAAGTCTTGGGAGCCCCCGACTCCCGCAGGCTTCCGGTGGGGAGCGGCTGCCATGATTGCTTGCGGAATGGCCACGACGGAGCTACGAGATGGTGGTGCTCTCATGCTGACGCCAGCTTCAGTCTGAAACATCCAGAAACACTGTAGACTATCAATTCGATGAGTTCGGTGGAGCCCCAACGTGACCCGGTAGGGAAGAACTTGCCCTCCCCTTTTTTGAGTGATGGTTCTTGTTGCCTGTCCCCTCTGTTGTCATCTAACGGAACCTTTTTGGATTGCCGAGTGAGAAAAAAAAAGGTGGGGCTTTCATCGTTTGGGAAAAAAAAATGTTTAATCCAATGAAAAGTGTTATTTTCAGGTCATATGATCAAGCATTTCATCATTAGGAAACCAAAAGTAAAATGAACCAATGAAAAGTTTTATAAACAAGTCACATGACCTGTTATGCGGCTTTGGGCTATAAAAAGCCTACAAAATCCATTAGCCTGTGAGGCGGCGTCAGTAGCGGACCGATGTGGGAATAGGCCGAAGGCAGCACAACGCGCCGAGATCCAGATGGCACCGAGGTGGTGTCCAGCAAGTTGCAGCACTGGTGTGGCCATCCTACAATGCTGCGCCGAAAGACGGCGTGTCCAGCTGAGTTGCGGTTAGTCTTGCTGCTACAGTACGCCGAAGGCAGCACAACGCGCCGAGATCCGGATGGCACCGAGGTGGTGTCCAGCAAGTTTCACTGGTGTGGCCATCCTACAATGCTGCGCCGAAAGACGGCGTGGGGTGCCCGGGGGGGGAGAGGCGGCGTAAACAGACCTCTTCCGCCTCCCCAGATGAAGGCACCTCATCTGCAGTGGGGCGCCTCTTAGCGTTTCACTTGCCTTCCTGCAGAGTTCTGCCCGCTCTTGCGGCACAGTGCCTCACCCTCCATCCAGCTGAGTTTCGCCCGCTCTTGCGGTACAGCGTCTCGCCCGCCATCCAGCTGAGTTTCTCCCGCTCTTGCGGTACAGTGACTCGAACGCGCCGAGATCCGGATGGCACCGAGGTGGTGACCAGCAAGTTTCACTGGTGTGGCCATCCTACAATGCTGCACCGAAAGAAGGCGTGGGGTGCCCGGGGGGCGGGGGGAGGCAGCGCAAACGGGCCTATCCCTCCTCCCCAGGTGGAGGTACCTCATCTGCAGTGGGGCGCCTCTTAGTGTTTCATTCGCCTTTCAGTTGAGTTCCGCCCGCTTTTGCGGTACAGTGACTCACCCGCTATCTAGCTGAATTGCGGCTACTCTCGTGGTGCAGCGATAGCCGACTGCAACAGGACTCTCAAAATGGTGGCCAGCTCTTTGGATTTGGGCCTGGACCACTAAAATGGCTCTGGGACACCTTGGAACTCGGACGCTTGCCTGCTAGGGCATGGGCCCCATTCACGAAAGCGTCCCCTCTTTTGACTGATTGTTCTTGTTGACTATTTCTTCTGTTGTCATTTAACGGAACCTTTTTGGACTGCCGAAAAGGGTTCTGGTCCGACTGCTGGTTGGTGGAGACATTTTGACTATATCCTGGACCTGTCCGGCCTCGCCCAAAATGGCGCCGGCATAAATGGGACTCGTAACTCCTTGTTGTGTACTGGTTGCCCAACCTTGATATCACGAGATACGTATGCAGTTTTGAAGCACATGGCGGGCGGGGACAAGAATTGATTGAACATTTGGACATCCCTATTGATATTAAGTTCTGATGTGTTATTGATTACTGTACTATTGAAAGTTCAAATTAACGTCACCTATGGTACTTGCCCGCAAATGTATATCTAGATAATTTTATTGTAACTGGCCCTGTCGTACTTTAATTATAAAATGTACGTCCACCGATTCCGCAAATGTTAGACACCTTAGTTCTTGCAACCTAATGGGTCGCCCTTTACATTCTTCTACAGTGTAAATGTTCCCTCATCATATACGATTCCAGTTTGCTCCGTGGCCGGCCCACGTGGTTATAGGCCCGTATTTGTATACTGACATTTTCACAATAAAGGTTTTTAAAACAAAACATGAGAGTAGTACCTACATTGGTAAAGTTTTGAATAATAGCCACTGCTTTCGAATCAGTAAAAGGCAAGTGAAATAAAGGAGTCCAATTACATGACGGTTAAAAGGTATAATACGCAGGAACGCAGTAAAGATAAATGGTGAAGGGCTGTTGTGTTTTCTACTCCTGCAACATAAAGTGATCGATAAGAATCTGATATTCATGCCTATCAGCGGCTAAGACAGCAGTCCGAGCCTCTTTTCTTCAACGGCTCCCTCATGGGACGAAGAAACGCCCTTTTCATATGATCAAGCCTTTCATCATTAGAATAACAAAAGTAAAATGAACCAATGAAAAGTTTTATTAACAAGTCACATGACCTGTTATGCTTACGTTACGCGCTGCGCGCCGCGCTCTGGATCGCTTCCGGGAAGCTGCGCCTCGCGCACCGGAGCACTTCCGGGTGCACTAACGCAGCCTGTCATATGACGCATTACGCGACAACGCAGGTCCAGAATATAGTCAAAATGTCTCCACCAACCAGCGGTCGGAACACAACCCCTTTCAGTAGTCCAAAAAGTTCTGTTGAATGACAACAGAAGGGACAGGCAACAAGAACCTTCAGTCAAAGAGGGGAGGGCAAGTTCTTCTCTACCGGGTCACGGTGGGGCTCCACCGGAACTGATCGAATTGGTAGTCTACAGTGTTTCTGGATGTTTCAGATTGAAGCTGGCATCAGCATGAGGGCACCCTGTGGCTACGTCGTGGCTATTCCGCGAGCAATCATGGCAGTCGCTCGCCACCGGAAGTCTGCGGGAGTCGGGGGGCCCGGTGACTTTTGTAGAATCTTCAAGGCTGAGGGGACGCTTTTGGGAATGGGGTCCATGCCCTAGCAATCAAGAGTCCGAGTTCCAAGGTGTCCCAGGGCCATTTTAGTGGACCAGGCCTAAATCCGAAGAGTCGGCCGCCATTTTGAGAGTCCTGTTGCAGCCGCCTATCGCTGCACCGCAAGAGTGGGCGCAATTCAAGTGGATGGTGGGGAGACGCTGTAGCAGCAAGAGAGGGCGCAACTCAGCTGGTTGCGTGAAGCGCTGGGGTGTACCTGAAAAACCTCCACCTGGGGAGGTGGGGGAGGTTCGTTCGCGCCGCCTCTCCCTTCTAGTGCATCCCACGCCGTCTCCTGGCGCAAGAGTATGAGATGGTCGGACTAGGGCACCGCAGGACGTGTCTTCAGGTCAAACGGATTGAGGGACAATGTTCAGAATGGAAGAGTCACCAAAAGGCAAAAAGTTCCGCTTGACCCCGGGAGCCAGCCGCCTATGTCGGGGGCGATCTCAGGCCACACCAGGGCAACAAGACTTGGGGAGGGGGTCGTAACCAAGCGCCCCCTCCGAGTCCACGCCATCACACCGCTCCTCGGGGGCCTCCGTCAAGCGGTTCAGGGAGGCACCGCATCACATTGTTTTCCAATATAGTAAGGTCCACAAACAACCCCCACTTACTTTGAGAATAGTGAAGCTGCAGCAGGTGCAAATAAGCTTCAGACAGTGTTACAAGCGCTGCTCAGAACTCTCAACTATGGCACCCAACATCCAGGACTTATGCCATTTGTGCAAGGCAGTGACATCGAAGCAACTCAGGGACCAAGGAACATACCATATCCAGAGTCCTTCCCACAGCGTCTGCCTTCCTTCTTACCTAGTTATGGTTCTTTCACTCCCACTCCAGGCTTTTAGTCTGTGGATGGAAAACCATGAACCTACACTCAAGTATGAAAATCTTACTATTGATGCTTGACTGAGGCCAAGGAGATCAGAGTGCATGAGTCTCATGCTCAATCGATTGAGCTAGCCGGATCAGGCAACAAAAAGGTGGTGGTGGGGGTGGCGGCATCAGCAAGGCATCCTCACACACAACTTGTCGGACATCAGCTCTGCATGTACTGAGGACGAGTCTTGGCGCATGGTGTCGTCCCCGGGCAATTTGCACAACGGTCCTCCACTCCTAGGCCGCCAGCTATGCTACCTCGACAGGAACAGTGATGGATGTTGCAGCAGGCTGCCATGTAAATAGTTATTTAATAAAACGTTTTACCCTGTTACTTTGCTGGTGTGTTGTATATATTTATAATATTTGCATAGGGTTTGTCGTTATTTTGGGCGGGGTGGGCGGCGGAGCCGAGCTGTCTTGCAGCCATCATGGTGTCGAGCTCAGTTCATCTCACTAGTTTCGTATTTCTCATGAGGGGTTGATCCTAATGTTTCTATTTTAGCGAGGTCAAAAAGAGATCCCATTAGTGGCCTACTGATTTTGCTCGATTCCTTTTGTTTTTTTAAACGATTTTTCACTATCTGCAAAGACTAAACAGAGTATTGCGACTCTGTGCTTGTTTGTAAATAGAGAATGAACCAAAGAGAACCAATTCTAAAACAGTAAATGCATGGATAACAATCAATCAAATGGAGAGGGAAGCAGGCACGACGGGTTACAACGGGGGCAAAGGCTTGCGTTACCTACCCTTCACTATCTGCAAAGAGAGAATACTCCTGAAAGAAAAGAGGAGGGGGGGGAGGGGGGGGGGGCAGCGTTCAAAGCACATTAGCGTGCATAAATACGAAAATGTTTTTACCTACCACGTACTTGACATTTTACAGCTTTTGATATTTGCTATTAAAAAACCATTGAAATTCACTGAAAAAACCATAGGTTATAGACCATATATAGTTAGGAATTAGCATTTACAAAACCTTGAAAATTCACTGAAAAAACCATAGGTTATAGACCATATATAGTTAGGGATTATCATTTTACAAAACCTTAATTTACTCGCACAAAACCATTGAAATTCGCATATATAGTTAGTTGCACTAACTATATATCGCGCACCCGCAATCCACTGCTGATGATGTCACATATTACATCATTCATGACATGGTCAGTGACATCACTGATGACATCACTGATGACATCTCAAATGACATCACTGATGACATCACTGATGACAACACCCAGTGACTGTATGTTTCTGTAAAGTTAAAATATGTCTTACATATTGAAGAATGAGTGGATGTATAAGTGTCTGGAGGAAGGATTTAGTAGGTGCATGACTGACTGTATGAGTGAGTGATTTAATGTGTCTCACTGAGTGCATGGGTTAGTGACTAAACTGTCTTAATTTGTGCATCATTATGTCTGTTGTTCTGTAAACTGCTGCATGTGTTGATCAGTAGCTATATGAGTAACTATATGAGTTATTGATTGGTTGCCCAAGTATTTGTATGGGAGACTGAGTGTGTGTGTGGGTGGCTGGGAGGTGTGTGACTGTGCATAGATGTGTGAGTAGTTGATTCACTATATGTATGGGTTCAAAAGTGCATGTGGAAACAGCTGTATGGGCGGTGGACTGTGTGCATGAGTGTATTGGTGAGTGAATGGATATCTCAGTGCTACATGTCAAAGTAAGTACATATGTAAAACACAGTACATGTGAGAGTTGACATATATAAATAACTGTGCATAAGAGCCAGTGAATGTGTGAGTGGCTGTATGGATCATTGTGAACATGTATCAGGGATTGTATAAGAGAGTAAATATGTGTTAGTATATGTTTGAATAAGTAAGGTGTGTATAACGGTATAGTTGAGGAAATGGAGGTGTGATTGATTCTTTGCATGACTGACTAGGTGTGTGAGTAACTCCATTGATGAGTGACAGTCTGTGAGTGTCTGTTTACACAGATTGTATCTAAGGTTATATTAGAGTCTGAAGAGGTTCATTGTATTATCACATAAATGATATCATCAGTGATGTGATCAGTAATGTCAAATGAGATGTTATCAGTGATGTCATCAGTGATGTCATTTGAGATGTCATCAGTGATGTCATCAGTGATGTCATTTGAGGTGTCATCAGTGATGTCATCAGTGATGTCATTTGAGATGTCATCAGTGATGTCATTTGTGATGTCACTGACCATGTCATGAATGATGTAATATGTGACATCATCAGCAGTGGATTGTGGGTGCGCGATATATAGTTAGTGCAACTAAATATATATGCGAATTTCAATGGTTTTGTGCGAGTAAATTAAGGTTTTGTAAATGCTAATCCCTAACTATATATGCTCTATAACCTATGGTTTTTTCAGTGAATATATATATATATATATATATATATATATATATATATATATATATATCTGCAATACCTCGCAGCAGCAGCGCTCCACCAATCCAATGGAAACACGAGGCATGGACCAACTTGTTGCAGCATTCAAAATATTTATTTCCCCAAAACAGCTTTGCCACGACGCGTTTCGGCCGTCCCTGCGGCCTTGATCACATATATATCTCTCCATCCACACCATGAACTGGAAGCACTCACGAACGGGTGCCAGCGTTCCGGTTGTGTACCGTGAACTAAATCAAAGCTCCAATGCACACAAATATATATATATATATATATATATATATATATATATATATATATACACACACATATATATATATATATATATATATTCACTGAAAAAACCATAGGTTTCAGAGACGTTATAGTTAGAAATTAGCACTTAAAAAACTTTTGAAATTCGCTGAAAAAACCATAGGTTTCAGAGATGTTATTGTTAGGAATTAGCATTTAAAAAACCTTGAAATTCACTGAAAAAAACATAGGTTTCATGAGCGTTATAGTTATCTGGACATTTTACTTGTACAAAACCATAGAAATTCCTCCGTTATAGATAGTAGGACTAACTATAACTCGCAATGCACTGCTGATGATGTCATATATTACATCATTCATGACATGGTCAGTGACATCACTGATGACATCACTGATGACATCTCAAATGACATCACTGATGACCTCATCCACTTGACAATCTGATACACCTCATCACACACTAGTATAACCTTTGATCACTCACTGTAAAATACAGAGTACCATATTTGAAAGCATTGACACACACATATCAGTTACTACATACGCATTCACTGATTCCTACGTCTACACACACAACTGTCCATTCACCTACAGAATCACTTATAAATGCAGTCACTGATCAATGGTAACACTATCAAATGTACTCATACACCTATATAGACATTGACACATCAGCAGTCATCCTAGTCGCATGCATTGATGCTACTCACTCATGAAAAGAATCAATCACACTTACATTTTCTCACCTACAAAGTTATACACACAACACCTGATTTATACATACACATAGTAAATCATAGTTACTATGTTAAAAAACTCACTATTACAATCATACACTCATTCATACAGTTACTCTCACAATCACGGACTCTTACATATACTTATTTATATACACCAACTCTCATATACAATGCCTTTTATTTTTCTACTTTATTGGAGATGTACCACCAGACACAAATATTCACTTACCAACACACAAATAAACACACTCAGACACGCAAACAACTGTTTCCATAAACACTCCTAAACCCATACGCCTAGACAATCAACCACTCACACATCTATGCATAGAGTTAGAACTCCCCCACCCAACCACAGATACACTCATTCTCCCTTACAAATACTCAGCCAACTAATCAATAACTAATATAGACACTCATGTAGTTAGTGACCAATTGATGTAGCAGGTTATACAACAACAGAGATAGTGATATACACACATTCACATAGATTGGTTACTAACCCATATATTTAGTGAGACACATTTAATTACTCACTTGAACAAACAGTCAGACATCTACCAAATCCACCATCCAGACAGTTATATATCCACTCAATCTTTAATACAGATTGGTATATATATAATAGATATATACATTTCAAACAAAACCACATTCACTGGATGATGTCATCAGTGATGTCATTTGAGATGTCATCAGTGATGTCATTGACCATGTCATGAATGATGTAATATGTGACATCATCAGCAGTGCATTGCGGGCGCGCGAGTTACAGTTAGCACAACTAACTATAACAGAGGAATTTCTATGGTTTTGTACGCGTCAAATGCCCAGCTAACTATAACACTCATGAAACCTATGTTTTTTTCAGTGAATTTCAAAGGTTTTTAGATGCTAATCCCTAACTATAACGTCTCTGAAACTTATGTTTTTTTCAGTGAAAACATCTCCATACACGGACACTGGAGTGCGAGTCATTTGTGTTTCCTGGTGAAAACCTTACTGGGACTCCCTATATATATATATATATTCACTGAAAAAACCATAGGTTTCACACCAGTTATAGTTAGCTGGAAGTTTTACTCGCATAAAACCATTGAAATTCCCACGTTATAGTTAGATGGACTCACTATAACTTGCGCGTGCAATGCACTGCTGATGACGTCACATGACATCACTCATGACATGGTCAGTGACATCACATGACATCACTGATGACACCATCCAGTGAATGTGTGTCTTTCTGAAAAAAAAATATGTTTTATATATGTATATGTAAAAGTTGATGGAAGAATAAATGTTTAAATAAGTGTCTAAATGGATGTTTTAAAAAAAAAAATGATTGGTTAACTGGCTTATTAAGTGTATCTTAGTGAATACATATATTAGTGAGTAATGTTTAAATATTTAAATATATGTATTAGTGTTTCACTTTGTTTATAAGTGGCTACATGGGTTGGTGAGTAGGTACATTTTTTTTAATTTGTTTTTATTGCAGAATTAGAAACCATTGCATACAATTGCTCAACCAGTACACTCATGGTGTCCCCCCGCATCAATCGTAAGAGCTTAGATCATACACAGCCATTCAGCCCGCATCCCAGAGGCCGGGCGGCACAGCGTCCCAGTTAGTAGCAAGACATCATGGTGAGCGTCCCTGAGGGACAATGGTCGAAATCGCTTTACGTATCTGCATTTTACCCCCCCAACCCCTAACCTGTCCCCAACATCAGCCATCCTAGTCCAACATTCCAGTGCTATGGAGTCGCTGCAGTCCCGTTCCCCGTTCCCTACGAGGGCCTCGTCATGTCCGTCCCATGCTCCCCTGCCGTCCCCCGCTATCCACCCACGCTCCACAGACCCAGTAAGCAGTCCCAATCCAGAATCACTGCCGTATCCAATCTGCCTCCCGGCTCCTAGCCCACCCCTCAACAACCCCTAAACAACCCCTCGTCCCACCCCGCCTGCAACCGCTAATGGTGTGTGCCATGTTCCTGACTCTTGCATGGGTCCCGCTACAGATCCGCTGATACCTCCGTACCCGTAAGCCTCGCGGTGTCCTCGAGTCCTATCCATTCAGTCCTCATCCTCCACCAATGAATCACGCAAAGCCTGCACTATCAATTCCCATGCACGCGCTGATTCTAAGTTCTTTTCATTATCAAGCTTGACAGCCTGCCTCATTCAGAGCACACTCTCGCACTCGGACCACCTCAGCAAGTCATTCGTCCACCTCCTCACAGACGGTCCCTCCCTGGACTTCCAGTGCCAGGTAATCTCTCGCTGCGCCAGTATCAGCCCTAGGTCAATAAACTTACTTGTCACCTTAGTGTGTTTGGTGTGTGGGAACCAGAGCAACAAGCACGCCGCCATATCAAACTCCACCTCCCTGTCGGTCACTGCATTGAGAAGTTCCCCTACCTCCGGCCAGTAAGCCTCTAATTTCGGACAGCCCCAGAGCAGGTGATCCATATCTGCCTCCGACGCCAAACACCTCGGACACCGCGCTTCCTGCACCTGGAAGTACCGTTTGATCTTCTCCGGAGTCAAGTAGGCCCCATGTAATACAAAGAAATGCACCTGCTGGAAGCGCGCGTTCCTCGTGCCCTTCCACGCACGCTTAAGAATATGGCTCCACACCGTGTCCGGAATGGGCCTACCTATGCTCGCCTCCCATTTCGCTTTCAGCCCCAGGAGCGGTTCCAGCCCCTCATGCAGCATCCTATTATGGAGGCAGGTCACCGCCTTAAAGGTGCCAGCGGCCGTCACTACGTACTGGCATGCCATAGTCGTGTCCGGCTCAATGAGCCCCCCTCTCCAGTGCTTCTGAATGGCCGCCACCACCACTGCATGCAAGAGGAAGCTCCCCTCCGGCAGCCCAAACTGTTCCTGTAGTACCCCGAAGGGCACCAAGGTCCCATCAACATACATGTCCCCTACCACTTGCAGTCCCAACTCCTCCCATTCCGACAGTGGGGACCAATCGCCCCCATGCGGCAGTGCAGTCAACATGCCTATCGGTATCTCCGGTGCATACGGTCGGGTCGCCTTCGCCCTCCTCAGACTCCTCTGCCAGCATGACCTGAGCGTCCGCTCCTCCATAGTGAGGCCTCGCAACTCCAGTTTCTGCTGCATAACGATATAGGCCAGGACATGGCGTTGCATCCCCAACTCTCGGTCGCAATCCGGCCCTCTGAACACCCTAGCCACGTGCTGTGTAAGAACCTGAAGCTGCGCCGCCAGGTAATACAACTCAAAATCAGGGACGGCCATCCCCCCCTCAATCTTGGGGCGAAGCAACGTGTTCAGTGCCACTCTACGGCGGCCATGCCCCCAAAGGAAGTCAATAACCATCGTCCGCAAGTCCCGAAAGATCCTCTGAGGAATCCAAATGGGCAGCATTCGAAAATAATACAGGAGTCGTGGGAGCGCTACCATTTTCAACAGAGCAATCCTACCTAACACCGTCAGGGGAAGGGATGCCCAAAAGGACATACAACCTCTCAGCGCCCGTACGCACCGTCCAATATTGCCCTCTAATAGGTCCGCGGCCTCGTGGTAGATACGGACTTCCAAATAAGTAAAGCAAGATGGCTCCAGATCACCCCCAAGTCACGTGCGGGGCAAGGTGCATCTGCTCGGAGCGGAAAGACACAGGTCTTCGCCCAGTTAACCCTGAGGCCCGACAACCGGCCAAACTCAGACAGCATTTCCATCGCCCCTTCCAGAGCCCGTTCCGTGTCCTCCATATATAGCAGCAGGTCATCCGCGTACAGTGAGATGTGGTGCAGCTGCCCACCGCTTGCAATCCCTGCATACCCGTCTCCCGACCTGGCATGCACCGCCAAGGGTTCCATCGCCAGTGCGAACAAAAGAGGGGAAAGGGAGCACCCCTGTCGCGTTCCCCTACCAACTGGATAAGACGCGGACACCAAATTGCCCAGGCGTACTCGCGCCGTTGCCGAGGAATACAGCACCTTCGTCCACCTGCGGAACCCTTCACCAATACCAAACCTCACTAGGACTTCATCCAGATAGACCCATTCCAAACTATCAAAAGCCTTCTCAATGTCTACAGACAACACCGCCTGGGCACCATCCGTATCCACTGTGCCATCCAGTATCCCAACCAGGCGACGAATATTTAACGTCGTGCTTCTCGTGGGGATAAACCCCGCCTGGTCCCTGTGCACCAGGCCAGTCATGTGTGGGGCCAACCTGGTGGCCAAAATCCGGCTCAATATCTTGTAGTCCACCGTCAGCATGGACAATGGCCTGTAGGACCTCACATCAGTCGCTTCCCTGCCGGGTTTTAGCAATGGCACTATCAGTGCTTCCCTCATTGACCCGGGCAGACCCCCCAACCTGTAAGCCTCCGTATACACCACCAGCAGTCTGGGTGCCAAACTATCAACGTACTTCTGATAGAACTCTATTGGTAGGCCATCCACACCGGGCGTTTTATTCCGCGCCATGTGCTTAATGGCCGTCCTGATCTCGGCCAGCGTGATAGGCCCACCTAAGTCTTTTGCATCGTCATCGTCAAGGACCGGAAGCTGCCCTGACTCCAGATACGCCGCGATTTCGTGGGCCTCTACTCCCAGCTGACTCTCGTACAGCTCCGCATAATAGGCCCGAAAGCACTCCAGCACCGCCGATTGGGAATACACCGTTTACCCCTGTGCATTTTTGATGCTTAGGACCGGGCAGCCTCTGAGTTCGGGGTTAGCAAGCCTGGCCAGGAGCGTATCCACCTTATCCCTTTCGGCATGCGCTCTAATGGCGTATTGTCTGTAGTCATAGCTCCGTAACCGTTCCGTTTCGGTGGCTACCACCTCCTTTGCCTCCATCAACCGGGCCTGCAATTCCGGTCGGGTCGGCCTACGCCGCTCCAGTTCCCTCAGTTTCTCCTCCGCACTGGCAAGCGCATTCAGCACCGACAATCGAGCATTCGAAAACCTACCCAAGCATACACCTCTCACCACCACTTTCATCGCATCCCATTCAGTGGACCTGCATGTAGCTGTACCCTCATTCTCACTGAAATACTGATCAATGCCCTGTTGGACTGCATCACTGGACACCTAGTCCTCCAGCGTGTCGGGCCGGAGCCGCCATGTTGGAATCGCAGAACGCTCCCGCTGCCATTGGACATGCACCAGCAGAGGATTGTGATCCGAGAGGGTTCTGGCCAGATACTCCGTATGAGAGACCAATGGGGCTAGGGACCCGCTACACAGTACCGAATCAATTCTAACATGTAGAGCATGGAGTGCTGAGAAAAAGGAGTAGTCCCTAACATCCCTGTGTTGTTCCCGCCACACATCCAATGGCCCCCACCTATCCTGCCAATCCTTCCTATGCATGGCTAGCTTACGTACCGGGGAGTCAACAAGGGGAGGGTGAGATCTGTCTAAGGCCACATCCGTGATCGAATTAAAGTCCCCCCCCCAATATCACAGGACCCACTAGGAAGGAGGCCAAAGACCCGGATAAACCATCGAAAAAGCGGGCCTGATCAACATTTGGAGTATATACACAGCTGAGAACCACATCCCGACCATATAACCTCCCCTCCACCGCCACATATCTGCCCTCGGGATCCACCACTTGATTCAGCACCTGAAACGGTATCCCCACCCTCACCCATATCAGTACCCCTCTAGCAAACGCTGAGTAAGTGGTGCCAAAAACCTGACCCCGCCATCTCTTCTGTAGTGCGGTGCATTCCTGTTTCATTAAATGAGTCTCTTGCAACATGGCAACCTGAACCCCCCTCCTCACCAAATACGCATGCACTTTGCGGCGTTTGACCATAGTTCGCAGCCCTCGGACATTCCACGTCAGGCATTTCAAGTTAGGTAACGTCCCCATACCAGCATAGAGCGATCCAGTTCAAATGCAGCCAGTCAATACCCACACCATAGCAGTTGCCCCCCCCAGAACAAACTATTGAAAAGAAAACTCCCCGAACCCCACTCCCCAGGACAGAGCCCACAAACCCGGTGTCAGCCCTGATCCAAACCTTAAACCAAACACACATCCGACTAACCTGTGGTCGCCACCACAGAAGGCCTTAAGGGCTCTGGGGGGGTGAGTTATCGCCGACCCCGGCAAGCGGAGCACGCACCCGGCGCTCTCCATCCCGCCATGCCAACGCGGCACCCTGCCCTGCGACCCACCCAGCTCCAACAGGATGCCACCCTACCAAAAACCGTGTCCAAGTCCCAATGAAAAATCCGCCATGAAAAATCTCATCAGACGTCTGGGGGGTGACCACCGGCCCCTTCGAGCTCTCCGCCTCCGAAAGTTCCTCACCGGTCCTGCCGCCGTCGTCGCCAGAGTCCGTCGCTGCCAGTTCACTCTCCGGCTGCGATCTCGTAATGGCCGCCGTCGCTGCAAGCGCCTCTCTCTTGTCCGCAGCCATTTGGGCCTCCCGTTTCTCTCGCTGGCGCCTATTGCGGGAGCGGATCCTTTGGGACTGCCGGACCTGAGGCGGTTTAGGCCGATCTCGCCGACTTTTGTGATTCCTGTCCGTGCCAGCTCTGTACGATTCCAACCACAGCCATGCTTCATCCGGGGTCTGAAAAAAGTGCGTGGCCCCATCCAGGATTATCCGCAGCTTGGCCGGGAAGAGCAAGGAGTACTGGACGCCCTCCTCCCTCAGTTCCTTTTTCACTGCCAGAAATGATGCCCTATTCTTCTGGACCGCCTGAGTGTAGTCCGGGAAGATCGTGACCCTGCTGTTTTCCACCTCATATGGGCCCGAAGCCCGAGCTCTCTGGATTAGGAGGTCCCGGTCCTTATAATGAAGGAGCCTCACCACCATCGGTCGGGGGGGGGGGCGGCCAAGCGCTGGCGGGCGAGCCGGCACCCTGTGAGCTCGTTCCAATGTAAAGAAGGAAGTAAGTCCCTCCGGTGCCACCACAGTCCGGAACCATTCCTCCATGTAGGCCACCGCATCCTCCCCCTCAATCCGTTCTGGCAGGCCTACGACCCGCACGTTGTTCCTTCTGTTGTGGCTTTCGGCATCCTCCGCTCGTCGTTCCAACATGTCCAGCCGGGTCAGGATGTCTGTTATCTTATGTTCCGCGGTCACCACCGCCGGTTTCAGGTCCAATAAGAGCTGTTCATGGTCCTTCACCTTATCCGCCAACTTGGCGTGATCCGCTCGCAGGAGCCCCAGCCCCGTAGCGACCTGCGCAATGTCCTGCTGCAATGCCTCCTTGGTCGAGGTGATAGCATCCAGTATGGCATCCAAGCGTCGGTGTAGCCTCTGCTCCTGGTCCATCATCGGCGGGGGGCCCTCGCCGACCTGGGATAGTGCGGCCACCTCCTCCTGGCCCTGCTCCGTGGTGGTCGCTCCCCCAGCAGCCGCCATCTTAGGTTGCTCCGTCGCCTCTGCACGGGCAGAGGGCCTCGCCAAGTCCCAACAACCACTGTCCAGTGGGACGTGCGTCTCAGCAATGATCACGACAGAGTGCCACCACAATGCCCGCAACTCCAAGGATCAGGAGGACCAGCGCTGTCCACCTCACTGCCACCAGGTCCGGGGGGAGGGGGCGGGGGAGAAGGAGTAGAGACGAGTAGTCGCCCCCAGTTGCCCTGAACAAATGTTGGGCACCAAACTCCCCACCTTCAGGACCGCATCTACAGCTCCCAGAACTCCGATCTCGTAGAAGCGGGCCACCCCGCCAGTCGATGCCAATTCCGCTCAGTTTCGGTTTCCGAGGCCATCGGTCCGCGCCGCCCCCATTTTCTTCACACTCCAGGCGACACCTCGGCCGTCGTCTTACGAGGTCTCCACGGGGCCAGCGAACCCCAAAGTGCTTTACGCCACTCCCCAGTGGCTCCCCAACTCTTCGTAGGCCAGTCAGACCGATCAGGGGTCGCTCCGGGTGCTGATTTCAGGAGAATCAGCGGGACCCTGCGCGGAGCTTCAAGCTCACGCCGCCATCCCGATCGGCGTCCAAGTCACGCCCTTGGTGAGTAGCTACATGTGTAGGTATATGGGTTATTAGATGTTTTTTTAGTATCAGTATGAGTGTTTGTATGGTTTGGTGGGGGTATTACTTATCACATAGATGCATGAATGACTGACTCTCTCTTTGTATGTGTTTTGAAGACAGCATATGGGCAGGACTGTATGGGTGGATGAGTGTGTATATGTGTGTGTTACTGAGTGAATGACTGTCTCACTAGTGTCTTTATCAGTACCTACATATGTTTTAATCTAGTATATGTGAATATTGATGTATATAAGTGAGTATATGTGAGAGTAAGAGATTGTAAGAGTTCCTGTTTAAATAAGTATGTGTTTCTATAAGTGATTGTTTAAGAGAGTAAGTATGTGTAAGTTTCCTTAGAAGTAAGGTGGTAGTGTGTGTTTAGCTGTATATGCAAATACATGGATGTTCAATAGTTTACTTGCATGAGTGAGTATGTGTGAGAGAAAATTTTGGATGACTGTTGGTGTGTAACAGGATGTATAGGTGTATCACTACATATGATGAGTGAGTATATGTATGAGTGACTATATAGAACTGTTGGTGAATTAGTGGATGTGTATATAGATGGTGGAATTATTGAATTGGTTGTTGTAACTGGTATGTGTATCTCCATTTTTTTAAAAATGTTAATTTCTATTTTTGAATATGTGTTTCATGGGTTACATTAGACTGAAAGGAGGTCTGTCACTCTGTCACAAGGATGATGTCATCAGTGATGTCATTAGTGATGTCACTGACCAGGTCATGAGTGATGTAATATGTGACGTCATCAGCAGTGCATTGCACGCGCAAGTTATAGTGAGCCCATCTAACTATAACGTGGGAATTTCAATGGTTTTATGCGAGTAAAACTTCCAGCTAACTATAACTGGTGTGAAACCTATGGTTTTTTCAGTGAATTTAATAGGTTTTTTAAATGCTAATTCCTAACTATAACTGGTGTGAAACCTATGGTTTTTTCAGTGAATTTCATAGGTTTTTTAAATGCAAATTCCTAACTCTAACTGGTGTGAAACCTATGGTTTTTTCAGTGAATTTCAAAGGTTTTTTAACTGCTAATTCCTAACTATAATTGGTGTGAAACCTATGGTTTTTTCAGTGAATTTCATAGTTTTTTTTTAATGTTAATTCCTAACTATAAGTCTCACTTTATAAGTAAGACTGTTAGCGCTCTAGTTGTTCTTTAGAACACTCTGGTACATTCTGTCATTGGGCTACAGTTGGGCTACATCTAGCTGATATTTGGGCTACATTTGCTTTTTTTTGTCTCTGGTGGCCATCTTTGGGCTACATTGGGCTACATTTGGGCTACATTTGGGCTCTAACATATATATAGCCCAATGTAGCACAATATATATATTTTTCAAAGTTAATTTTCCTAAAAACCACTTGAGAATAGCAAAGGCACATTGGGCTACCAATCCCTACTATTTTTCCCAATTTCTTTTATTTTTATTTTTATTTTTTGCTAAGAAGCGCTCCCGGTGCGCACCCCGGGCTGCGCCCCGAGAGCGTTCTTTCATAAAGCGCCCCGGGGCGCGCTCCGGGGAGCGTCCCGTAAGCGCCAAAATCGCGAACGAAAACATGATCGTGACGTATCGCGTAGCTGCGTCCGTGTGATACGCACGGCGTAAGCGCACCCGGAAGCACTCGAGCGAATACGATCGCGCAACGTAGGCGACCGACGCTCTCACGCGACGCGCCCCGGGGCACGTCGCGTAAGCGCGTCGGGTCATGTGACCAGAAAATAACACTTTTCATTGGTTCATAACAGTTTTGCTTTCATAATGATGAAGCCCCTGGTCATGTGACCTGAAAATAACACTTTTCATTGGTTCAATAATTATTTTTTTTAAAATTTTGAGAAACCCAACCATTTCTCTCACTATTGATTTGCACTTGGAGAGAGCAAGAGGTGTTTTGTGAATTATCTACTCATTAATTTCCTGATCTACAGCAATGGCTGCAAGGGAGTCATCCAGCAGTGATTCAGATGGCTTTGTGCAAGAGGACCTTCCTCACCAGAAAACAAAGAACCACTTCATCTGGAAATGTTATGACATCCCTGAAGGACAAAAAAAAGTTAATGCAAGTAAAGTAACTTGTAAAATATGTGGCAGTATTTTATCCAGATTCAATCCTCTAAAAAAATATAGCTTTGGAAATGCCAATTTAATTAGACATGTCAAAAGAAGACACCCAAAAAATTATTCCAGGGAGAGTGTCAGGGAGCTGGCAGAGAATGCACGAAGAGATGGCGGCAGCACCTCCACTGGTGGAGCAACACCTTCAGGAACAACACGTGCAAGAATGGTCCCTAACGTGCAGCCGGTCTTTGCAGGCATAACATTTTTATGCGTGGACTGTGACGAACTACTCTGTTATGGGGAGCAGAGCGTTGAACTCATTGCAATAAAGAGACAGGAACACCGATGCTTTCCCCGTCCCTAAATTTTCTCATTTTTTTGCTCCTGTTGAGCAGTTTTTGAATCCCTGTTTTTGTTTTTCCCCTGTAAAAAATCCCAAAAAATATAAAATCGTTTTAAAAAGTATAAAAAAAATATAAAACAACAAAAAAAAAGTTCTTTTCAGAACTACCTCCAATGTATAAAAAAATGCTATTTTTTTTTTAAAAAAGTGTCATTCTTTTTTCTCCATGGTACGCTCCCCGGTCCGCTCCCCGGTGCGCGTACCGGGCGCTTCCCCCGCGATTTTTTTTTTAAGCCTCTATGAGCCTCCTAAGCCCCCCTCTGAAAACCTAGGGGGTCAGGGGCTGTCTACCGTGCCCCCTTCTACCCATTCCCAACGTTGTTTGTCCTCCGTCTTGTGTCTCGATTGTACCGAAACACAAAATGGAGGACTCCCGTAACGCTGCCGGTGCGCGTACCGGGGCGCGCACGGGTAAGCGCTCCCTAAAAAAAGGTGGGAAAGTAATTTACAGAAAAACCACTGGAGACACTTACACCAAATATAGAATAGGCCCTACTACATAGCAGTCCCTACCATTTACCCAAATTTGGTGGTATTCCATTGAGCCATTTGGGATGTAGCCCTGTCTAAATATCCTGAGGTAAATTACATGACAAAAACTCATATGAAACTGTTTGAATTTTCAACCAATTAAATTGTTACTTACATTTTGTACTTTTATGTGCTGACATTTGATTGGTTAAGTACATGAATGTATATGAAAAACGAGAGGGAAACACAGCCATTTTGACTAACACTACCTAAGGTACATTTGGAAATTTTTTTGACAGAAAACTTCAACTACTTTGAAGAAGCTAAGTTGTTAATTTGAAAGGAGAACTATGTTATTCACTTTAAGTTAATTTGGGAAACGTTTTCAGATAGTTATATACTGTCCCTCTGTAAGAGTTAGACATTGAGAAAGGCTTGTTTATTATAATTATGGATTGAGTTAGGCTTCTCTGGTATAAATATGAATTTACTTAGGCTTCATCACAGGCACTTTTTAATAGTTCTACTTCCTGCCTGAAACCATACACTGCCCAAAGATAACTTCACTGTTAAAAACTCACAAGTACCTGTCTGAACTTAAACCCAACAATGCCTTATCTCTACTGATATATTTATTTTTTATGCAATTTACAGCAAGAAAATGGAAGCACAACAAAATGAAAATAATATTAAATTTGAAATTAATATGGAAAACAATCCTAAGGAAGACAAAGATGAAATAGACTTTTTGGATCACACTGTAGACCAAGACTTAATTAAATGTGTTGAAGAAATTGAATCATTGAATGAAAAGAAGGACATACCTGATGAATTAATGTTGCAAATTCTTTTAGATTTTGAAAAATCACAACAATAAATTTAAATTTAAAAATTAAAAATTGTTTGAGACATTATTCTTTTTTATATGTAAATTATGAAATAGTACCAAAATAGATATAATATAAAGTGAGACTTAAAATATACTGTGCAACTTTTTTGTGTTACATAGTAGGTTTGCTCATAGTTACTTCCTTTATCCCACTATATTATCTCCAATCTGTATTTAACATCTCTTTATCATCTCCTGCCTCCATATTGTTTCTGCTTTCCTGACAGACTATGGTATGAATTCCATATACCACAATAACTTCTGTAACAACATGCAAGATATCTACAAAGGAGACAGTGTATATTAAATTTTAGACTCTGCATTGGTACCTACATGTTGGTACTTAAATAAAAACAAAACAAAAAAAACAACAAAAAGAACAATAATAAACATACAATATTTGAAAAGTCTATCATTCTTTTTTCCCCATAGTACGCTCCCCGGTCCGCTTCCCAGTGCGCGTACCGGGCGCTCCCCCGCAAAAATCTTACTTACTTTTACTTTTTTTTGGGCCCTGCGGGGCCCTTTTACAGCCCCCACATCAAACCTAGGGGGTCAGGGATGGTCTACTTTTCCCCCTTATGGTAATTTCCCCCTTTGTTTTGGCCACCTCTCAGGTCTCGATCCTACCGAGACACAAGATGGCGGCCGCTCCGGACTGTTTAGAATGTTTACAGACACCCGACAGCCAATCAGCTTTCCGTGCACAAATCGCGTGTCGCGCCCGGTGCGCGTTCACAGATATATATATTTTTTTGAACCTAAATTACTCAAAATCCACTGGAGCACATATCTTGAGACATAGCAAAGGCACATCGGGCTACCAGTCCCTACAATTTGGCCAAGTTTGGTGTAAATCCATTCAGCCGTTCGGGCTAAAAGTGAGGTCGACCGCCCTATGGAAATTAACATGGGGAAAAGGTGTTTTGGGACCCCCCTTTTATCTCAGCCCCCGCTTGACGCATACCCCCAAACTTTCAGGGAAGGACCGGAACTTGACGAGGCCATTTTGAGGAAATTTTCAGACAGATTCGTCAACCGGCGCCAAAGTTATTCCAAATAGAATTTTGAGATTTAACATTGAAAAAAATCCTAACTATAACTACCTACTGGCGACCGTAAGTAATATATATATATATATATATATATATATATATATATATATATATATATATATATATATATATATATATATATATATATATATATATATATATATATATATATATATATGGATATATATTACCTTATGGCCTCTCTTCGAATTGGGTTCCTGTAGTTTTGGATGTTTAAAACGGCCTGCCCGGTCGTGAAAGGAGGCTCACTGCTGCTGCGGGTCCCTACTGATGCCCGATGGTTTCAGCGCGAGGAAAGAAAGATCGGATGTCTTACAGGGAGACATCAGTGACGCTTCATTTGGTGGCTCCAAAGCAGAGCAGGCATCCGCCTGAGTCACACATCAACCCACTTGGTTTCTGAACTTTGTTGTTGGTCCTACGCATCCACTGTGGAACATTTTTTCTTTCACGCACTACATGCCCCACAAGGCCAGAGTGAGGGCCACGCCTATCAGCTGAGGTATGATTATCAGGTGCATGTGAACTTGGCGCTTTCATACTTCATGAAGGGACGCTGCTGACGAAGGGAACACTCCCTAAACGCGTTTAGCGTCTTCATTTTTTGCTGTGTACTGGGAATGTGAACCTGCTTGCAAGCTCCCGAACTGAATAAACGAAGCCATTGTAATTTCTTGTGGCCTCCTTCGAATTGGGTACCTGTAGTTTTGGATATATATATATATATATATATATATATATTACCTACTGGCGATAGCCAGTAGGTATATATAGTTAGGACCTAGTTGCCAGAGGAAATGCCGAATATTCTATTGGAAATAACTTTGCGCCGATTGGGGGATCTCTCTGTAATTTTCCTTAAATTTGCCTCATTGCGCTCCGCTCCTTTCCTGAAAGTTTCAGGGGGATTCGTCAAGCGGGGGCCAAGAAATAAGGGGGATCCCAAAACGTGTTTTCCCCATGTTAATTTCCACTGGGACATCCTGACAAGGCTACAACTCGAACGGCTGAACGGAATTACACCAGATTTGGCAAAATGGTAGGGACTGGTATGGAGCAGTGCCTTTTGTATGTTTGGTGTAAATACCTCCAGTAGTTTATGTGAAAATTGAATGTGAACTTGAGTCCAATTCATTTTTCCATAGGACATTTAGACACAGCGACAGCCCGAACGGCTGAATGGAATTACTGCAAACTTGGCAAAATGGTAGAGCCTGGTATGCAGAAGTGCCTTTTGTATAGTTGGTGAAAATCCTTTCTGTAATTGTTGAGGAAATCGACTTTTTTCAAATTATATATCTATGGGCAGGACACAGTGCGCGCACGTGCATGCTCCATCCTTGCACTGTCCTTGCACGTGCACGGACCTTAGCGTGCGCACGGAGAATTCTGATTGGCTGTTGGAAGTCTGTCAACATTCCAGTCAGTCGAAATGAGGAAGTGTTGTCCGCCATCTTGTTTTTGTTGCAGATGATAGTGGTTGTAAACAGAAGTGTAATAGTTAACAAGGAGGCAGGGTAGAGATTCCTGAGCCCCCTAGGTTTTGTAATGGGGTCTGTAAAGGACCCCGAAGGTTGAAAATAATAAATAACAATTTAAAAAAATTGCGGGGTCCGCGCACCGTGCGCGGACCGCGGCTCAAAAAGACAAAAAAGAAATACATTAAAATAACAAGTTTCAATGTTTAGATGTTCGTTGAGTGCAACATTGAGTGATGACTCTTTCACCTTTGGGTTTAGGTAGGTGTTTTGTGGAGAATTACAGCCTGATTCATGTACGGGCCGTTTTGCGTGTCCCTAATAGCGATTCATAGCGAATCGCAATTGAGGACACGCAAAACGGCATTCATGTATTTTCATGTGAAAAAATAGCGACTCGCACGCGGGCGCAAATTCCGTTAGCGACCAACAAAAAACGCAGAAAATTCGCATTTTCCGCCCACCAGCGATCGGGATTGCGACACGCAATCCCGATCACACGGGATAGCGACTCGCAATCCCGTGCGATCGGGATTGCGTGTCGCATTATCGCGGGATCCGGAAATACGGGATTACGCATTCCGAGCACCGTGATGACATCACAACCAGGAAGCTGCCAAATCGCACCTCCAAACACCACAGTGACGCAGTCATCCGACTCGAGACGACGGAAAGCAGCCGCCTAACCGCCGATAGCGAATCCCGACCCGGCAGAAATTGCGCCCGCCATGGCTGAAGAACCACTGCCCGGCCCCAGCAACAGCGCTAGCCGAAAGCGCAAGCTGAAATTCTCCGAGTCGGAGTTGGAGAGCCTGATTGAAGGGGTGGTGGCCCACCACGCCCAGCTGTTCGGTGCAAACTCGAGGAGGGTCCCCGAGCAGGAGAAGAGGAGGATCTGGGTGGGGATTGCCTCCAGCGTGAACGCAGTTGGCGTAGCGGCAAGGTCAATCGAAGAAATCAAGAAGCGCTGGTACGACCTCCGAGGGCGTGCCAAGGAGAGGGTGGCGGCGCGTCTCGGAGAGTCTTCAGGCACCGGAGGTGGTGGACCGACTGTCCCACCCAACACCCCCCTGGAGGACCAGGTTGAGGACACTCTGGAGATGGAGGCGTGTGTTGGTGTGATCTCCCTGGACTCCTCCCGGCCAACCCACAACACCCAAGGTAAGTGGCATGCGACTGCGACCCTGTCCCTTATGACCGTCCCTGCCCAAATAGGCTCACTCATTGGCCCTTAATCATGCCTATGTTGTGCAGCAGGAAATGCCCTGAGGCATAGTGGGAGACGTAGTATGTCCACAATGTAGTTGTACCACAATGCGGCCTGAAAGGTGCCCAAGCGCACATATCCACAGCCATCCAGGGAATGTCACCCAGCATGCATGTAACATCTGCACGTCTGACAGTCACATGCACCTAATGAGTATCCACTTACCCTCACAGGTGCAGACGACAGCAGTGACAGTGAGAGGCTGGTGATCGTCGAGGAGGCCCAGGAGGAGGTATCCCTACCCGCCACCCTGCCACCATCCCCTGCCGCTGCGGCAACACCAGCAGCCAGGCCCACCACCTTACCTGCAGCTAAATCCGCAGGACCACCGCCAGCCAAGGTCAGGCCCCCCACCAATGTGCCTACAGTGCCTGCCGCACCTACAGTGCCTGCCGCACCTACAGTGCCTGCCGCACCTACAGTGCCTGCTGCACCTGCGACGCCAGCTGCCACCACACCTGCGGCTCGTCCTCCAAGATCTGGCCCAGCCACATCCGTAGCACAGCGCCAAAAGAGCAGGAGGGGCAAAGGGCATCTCCATGCCTGCATGTCCGTGGAGCGGCGAATGCTCCGTCTCCACCAGAGGCAGTCGCAGCAGCAAGGAGCCATCCAGCTCCAGCTGCAGAAGATTGGCCGCAATGTGGCAGGAGTGGGCCAGCGTGTGGACCGCATGACGGCGGCCATTGAGCGCATGGCAGTGGCTATGGAGGCCAACACAGCTGCGCTGGGGAAGCAGCGCAGTGCTGCTCGCAGGCGCCAACACCATCTGGTGAGCCAGATGGCAACCTACAGTCGATCCAATTATGTGGCAGCAAATGCCACCTCCCAGCTCTCCCGACGCTCAATGACCCAGCAGCACCAGCTGGTGCAGTGCTGCGAAGAGGTCACCCGAGTGCTGGAGCACCTCACCACCGCCGTGGTCCCACTGCTCCAACCTGTGGTACCGGCTGTCGTTGGGGGAGACGATGGGAGTGAGGCTGCCTCCAGTGTGAGCAGCAATTCTGCCACGCAGGCCCCCCCACCTAGGCGCAGCACCAGGGCAACGCCTGGTCCATCTGGCCTGGATGAGGATGAGGAGCCGCAAAGGCGGCTGGGAAATGTGCGCAGGAAGCAGCATTGACATTGAGTCAGGGACACAGCCACAGGCTGAGGATAAGCCTGCCAAGCAAAATAACAAGCAGTATGCTGGAATACTGTATTTTTTTTGTAAATAGTTCATTCCATGTCCCTTTTCTGTTGTGAATCAAACAATTACATTTATTTTGAAGCATACATTTGCCTTGTGTTATCATTATATTTAGCATGCATTTGTGATATGTGGGGTGGGGGAAGGGGGTGGGCTAGAAATAGTTGTCTGTGATTTGGTTGCGACGTCTGTGGCCTTCAGCTGGGTTCTCCCCGCATGCATGGTGCGCATTTGCTGGTGGCCGGTCGTCCCCCTCGGATTCACTGCCTGAGATGTCAACTGGTATCCGCCGCTTGGTAGCAATGTTATGAAGCATTGCACAGACAGCCACAATGCGGCAGCACGCTGCAGGACTGTAATACATGGCCCCACCTGTCTTGTGCAGTATACGGAACCTGCTCTTGAGCAGGCCAAATGTCCTTTCTATACAGTTCCTTGTCCGGATGTGCGCAACATTGTAGCGCCGTTGCTGAGGTGTGGCAGGGTTGAGGTAAGGGGTCAGGAGGTATTCCCGTAGGGCGTAGCCACTGTCACCTGAATGAGAGGAGCAGATGTTGATTGCCTGTGCAGCGCAGTTACTTCATAGCAATGTGACATTGTCGACAAAGTGTACTTACCAAGTAGGTGTCCTTCCCCAAACTCTCCCCTGGTCAGTCGTGTGTGGAGTCCGCTGTGCCTGAAGATGAAGGAGTCATGGGTACTCCCTGGGTACTGGGCCACAATGTCAGTGATGATGCTCTTGGCATTGCAGACCATCTGTATGTTGAGGGAGTGGTAGCACTTTCTGTTGCGGTACATATACTCCGTGCCAGCTGGTGGGCAGATGGCGACGTGGGTACAGTCTATGCAGCCGAGGACATGGGGAAAATGGGCAACATTATAAAATTGTAGTTTAGTGAGGTCCAATTCCTGTTGGCTTGTGGGAAATGTGATGTACCGGTGGAGCTGGCTGAGCATGGCGTCAACAAAAGTGTGGAGGCAGCGTGACATGGTGGGCTGGGATATCCCCCCAGCAGCGGCTACTATGCCCTGGAAACTGCCGGAGGCCAGGAGGTGCAGGCTGCACAATACCTGCACATGTGTGGGCACAGAATTGTTTCGCCTTGTTGGGTGCTGCATGATGGGGTCGAGTTCTTGTATCAGCCAGGTGATCATTTCCCCATTCAGCCTGTATTTAGCATAAATCTGTTCTCTGGTTTGGCCCAGCAAGGTGACCCGCAGCCGGTAAATCCTTGCCTGCCTCATGCGTCTCCTCCGTGCTGCTCGCTGTAGCCTTCGCCGCCTCACCACCATGTACATCCCTGGCATTGTGGAAAGCCTAATGCTGCTGCTGAATGTCCTTATGTGTGATTGGTCAGGCCTGGCCCTGTTGGTGATAGGTCAACGGTTTTTTGAAAAAAAAATTCTATGCCTTTCATGGTTACCACCTGCTTTGAGTTGTCCTTATTTTGCGCCGTGCAAATAGCGATTTCTGGCATTTTCGCACATTGCGATTGTTCTTGGATGCCGATAGCGTGTTTCTATTGCGATTACGCTATTATTTTCGCAGATTCCGTGGTGTGTCGCTAATTCCGATTCGCTAATGCTCTGCGGCAGGGATTCTGCGATTATTTTAGCGACTACGCAAATATGTGTTAGCGAATTCGCTATTTTGTTGTTGAATGCCGATTACGGAAATTGCGCCCGCAATTGCCTTTTCGCAGCGATTGCGGGCGCAATTTCACTTCATGAATCAGGCTGTTAGTATGGTAATTGGTAGAGAGCATTGGGGGTAGGTTGAAGATTATGTGAGTTTGAATGTGTTGATAATTTGAACCAATTAAAATGTTACTTTGGTTTTGATTTTGTGTGTGATGAAATGTGGTTGGCTGGGTATTTGAATATGTATGAAAAATTTGAGGGAAACACAGCCATTTTGAGATTTAAATGTTTGAGGTATACTTCTGAGGTGTGAGATTGAGACAAATTTTACTGTACAACAGTTTTCTAGAAGGTGAATTGTTAATTTGTACGGAGAACTCCGTTGTTCACTTTAAGTTAATAGGAAAAATGTTTTCTGTTAGTTATTTAATGTTTTTCTGTTATACTTATGGATTGAGTAGGGCAACATCAGATGCAGTGCTTTATATTTCTAATTCTTGCTTAATACTATACACTGTCCAGGGAAATACGGCCATTTTGTGACTATAGTGTCTGAGGTACTTTTGTGTGGAATTTTTGCTGTTCAATTTCTGGTGTGTGTTTTACACAGTAGTAACTCTTCTTATAGAATTTAATAGTTTTTCTCTGCCCTATCTCACACTTACCCTGCAACATCTCACTGTCTTTCTCTTTCTTTCTTTTAATAGTACACTAACTTCAATAATGGTTGAAAGTGAAGAGTCATTTGACATCGAAATCACAGCAACGTTTATTGATCCTATAGATGAAACAAATCATGACGAAGATGAAGGAGATACCATGGCAGATTTTTTGGATGAAACACTGGACATATAATTAATGGAGTGTGTAGACATTGTTGAGCTGGACGAATCATTCAAAGACACTTTGATGGATGAAATTCCTGATGAAGAAATGCTCCAAGTTCTTTTAGATTTTGAAAATTCTGATAAATAAATTTTAATTTATTAATGAAACATTTGCTTTAATTTTTATACTTATTTAAATGTAATTTATGAGGTAGTAGCAAAGTGATACAATTTTGTGTTCTTCATGTCCTGCATCCTTTCTTTCACTGACTGTCTCTGATTCACTAGTTTACAACATAAGTAAGTATATAGAATAGCAAGTGTGTTTCAACAGAGTAGGAACTCATGACCTCCTACGCCAATTCTGACCACACATTGAGAAAGGAAGGAATCATGTGAACAAATCTGTTTCAGCTTTCCTGAAAGACTACAGTATGGATTCAATATACCATAATAACTTGCATTACAACCTTCAAGGTATCTACAGAGGAGACGATGTCCATTTCCATTTTTTTTTTTAAATTCCAATAGGTCCGCGCACCGTTAGTGCTCGGTGAATGCAAGGTGCGCGAACTCTTTCGCCGTCATTTTGTGGTTTCAGAAGAGATTGAAAAATATAACTTAAAAATGTGGGAAGGGGGTAGGGTAGAGTGTCCCTGACCCCTTAGGTCTTCTCAGGGGGTTCTTCAAGGACTCCTAAGGTTAAAAATAATGTTTATTTTTTTTAAAACACCAGAAAACACGATAGGTCCGCCACTGGGGAGTGCTCAGTGAGTGCTCGGTGCGCGGACCTCTGTAAAAATTAATTAAAAAAATTAAGTTAAAAATGATATTTGAGTGTTTACATGTTAGTTGGCTCTAAAAAGAGCTGTTGTGTTTTTTTGGTACCTACAAGTAAGTACCAATGCAGAGTCTGATGTTACAGAGAAAGACTTTGTTCCCTTCATCTGTGAAATGTACACCATCTGTCCTATAGATGCCTTGCATGTTGTAACACAAGTTGTTGTGGTATATACAACCCATTTCATAGTCTCTCATGTATGCAGAAACAGATTTATTTACATGTTTCCTTGCTTTCTCAATCTGTGGACAAAATTGATTGGACCAATTCCATTTTTGCCTTTGGCACATATTGGAATAGACAAAGGCAGTTTGAGGAAAAAGTGACATCAATTGTCCAAAGATGTCCTTCAATAGCATTTCCAGACCAACCCCAGTTAAAGTGCATAAGTCATTTCCACCACAGTGCACAATTATGAGGTCAGGATGTGGAAGATGCATGAAGGATTTCACCAATGGTATCAATTGGTGACATCCCATTCCTCTCAGGGCAATCCATAAAATATCAACATTTGGTAAATCAAGGTTTAAAATTCCTCTGTTTGTTGCATACCTTTTAGACCAGAATACAAAGCTGTGTCCTACAAACCATACTGAAAGCATGTTCAAGGCAGATCTGGTTGTACTCAGATGAGGGCTGTAAATGAAATGGCAGTTGGAAAGCTTGCAGTTTAGAAATAAAAGAGGAGGACATTTACTGCACTTGAAGCTTAAGAAATGATTGGTGCTTTCTGAAAATGCAAAAGAGCATATTAGGGTGCATAGTTTTGTTTTTTAAAAGAAGCAATTCTAATGGTTCAGAAAAGGTCATTGAAAGGAACATTGCACATGATTAGCTGTTATATTGAAAGCTCTACCAACCTTGATGGATTCATTTGCAACATAGTATGATGAACTTTTAAACTATGTTCTTCCTTAGGTGGGAGTTACCATGGTAACAGGTTGAATGAGCAGTAGGGGGATGGGTGAATATTATGTGAGTTTGAAAGTGTGTAAATGTAGAACCAATTGAAATGTTAGTTTAGTTTTAAAATAGTGTGGGAAGACATTTCATTGTTTATCAGCAGAAATAAGTGAGGAGAATGAGTGGGAAACTGCCATTTCTGTTTCCAGTGTCTGAACTGCAGTTCAGGGATTGTGCTTAGGAAAATTTGGTGTGTGTTTCACACTGTTCTACATTTTCAAAAGCGATTTTAAAGGTGAGTAATATAGAGAGAGTGCTGTTTGCAGTATTGGGAAGCATAACAAGCATATTGGGCTTCATTACTGTTGTATTTTGAAAATGAGTCAGGTTTCTGCATTGTAGTGTAGTGCTCATTTAAATGGGTTGTGCTCTGTGTGTAAAATGATTTACCATGCTAAATGTTTTTTGATAAAATGTGTGGCTTAAAGATTTTTGACAAGGATCACAGTGAGTGTATGTGTGAATTAAGGAATTATATTTTCACCTTTTTCCATAATGTTAACTGAATGGTGCATATTAGAAATGACATTTTGAAATGAGTTAGTTTTCGGCAATGTAATGTAGTGCATATTGAAATGGGCTGTGTTCTGTGTCTAAATCGATTTACCATGTTAAATGATTTTTGCTGAAATTTGTGGCTATAATATTTTTCACAAGGGTCACACTGTGTGTGTATGTGAATTAAGGAATTATATTTTCATCTTTTTCCATAATGTTAGCTGTGTGTGCTTACAGTTTGTATCTTTTAGTTTATAGGGTAGACTTCTTTTTAAATTGTTTTTCATGCTTGGATTCAATGCTGGTATAGAGATAGTGTAATGGTTTCAATGGACTTGTAAATATGCTTCTTCTTTACAAGCGCCTTGCGCAACCTTTAACATGGGTGGGAGCAGTCAATGTATGGAGAGGGATAGGAATTGCAGATAGAAAACTTTATGAAATGGTGTGGGAGATGCATAAAGGATTTCACTAATGGCATCAATTGAGATGGAATATAAGATAAAGAGGGGCATATTTACAAGCCAGTTGTGCAATGTTTGACATGGGTTCAAGCAGAAAATGCATGCAGAGTAATAAAATTGCCACACAGACAAGAAAATGAAATGTTGTGAGAGATGCTTAAAGGTTTTTTCTAATGGCATAAATTGAGATAGAATATACATAAAAGAGAGGTATATTTACAAGGCCCTTGCGCAATGTTTGACATTAATGCTGGTATCCAGATAGTGTAATGGTTTCATTGGCATATTTACAAGCCCCTTGCGCAATGTTTGACATTAATGCTGGTATAGAGATAGTGTAATGGTTTCATTGGCATATTTACAAGCCCCTTGCGCAATGTTTGACATTAATGCTGGTATAGAGATAGTGTAATGGTTTAATTAGCATATTTACAAGCCCCTTGCACAATGTTTGACATTAAAGCTGGTATAGAGATACTGTAATGGTTTCATTGGCATATTTACAAGCCCCTTGTGCAATGCTTGACATTAATGCAGGTATAGAGATAGTGTAATGGTTTCATTGGCATATTTACAAGCCCCTTGCACCATGTTTGACATTAATGCTGGTATACAGATAGTGTAATGGTTTCATTGGCATATTTATTATTATTAAATTTTATAAAGCGCGTAGTCACCCGTGAGTATCCCAGCGCTAAGATCCATACAACTGCGGGTCAGTGGGGACAGGGGGGAGGAGTCAGCATTTAGGAAAAAAGATGGGTCTTCAACCGCTTCCTAAATCGGAGATAGTCTGGTTCTGTTCTAAGGTCACGGGGTAACGCGTTCCAAAGGCGTGCAGTGTGGACAGAGAAGCACCTTCCACCCGTGCGGGCCTTCTTGACTCTAGGGATGATGATAAGATATTCCTGATCGGATCGTAAGGATCTTGGGGCTTTGTATGGTCTGATAAATTTTCTTAAAATAGGGGGGCCTTTGTTTTGTAGAAGTCTGTGAGCCAGACATAGAGCCTTGAATTTCACTCGCTCTCTCACTGGGAGCCAGTGGAGAATCTTCAAGGCTGGTTTGGCCGAAGCTCTGGCAGGGGTATTGGTGAGGATCCGGGCTGCGGAATTCTGTATCCTTTGTAGTTTGTTCAGGGTTGCCTCAGGGGCGCCTAGGTAGATGGTGTTGCTGTAATCCAGCCTTGATAAGATAAGGCCTTGGATTAACAGTTTTTGAGAGGTGGAAGGAAGTAGAGGCAGAATCTTCCTGATCGACCTGAGAAGCCCAAAGCATGTCCCGGCAACTTTTTTGGCTTGTGTCATGAAAGACAGATCTCTTTCTAGTCAAATACCCAGGCTTTTAATCTCGGACTTCGGGTCTGGAGGCGCACCCAGACAGGGGGGCCAGATGTTCTGTGAAAGGGACAGCCCCTTCTGACCAAGGAGGAGAATGTCCGTCTTTGAACCGTTAAGTTTCAAAGATGAGCTGTTCATTAATCCTTGTATCTGCGTCAGACAGTTGTATAGGTCCGCTGGTTCTTGACTTGGGTGAGATAGGGACACCACTAACTGAGTGTCGTCAGCGTAGCTGACGATACTCACTCCAAATGGATTGACAACCTCCTCCAATGGGGACATGTAGACATTAAATAAGGTCGGGCTCAGGGAAGATCCCTGAGGCACGCCACATTGGAGGGGTGTTTCGGGGGAGCGGGTGTCATTCTCCCAGATCTGAAA
This sequence comes from Lissotriton vulgaris, assembly GCF_964263255.1. Classification (NCBI taxonomy): domain Eukaryota; kingdom Metazoa; phylum Chordata; class Amphibia; order Caudata; family Salamandridae; genus Lissotriton; species Lissotriton vulgaris. The sequence goes on from NC_141687.1 coordinate 1,432,441,331, forward strand.
AGAGCGTTGGCTCAGAAAAGACGTAAGCCAGGTCAGTGCGGTTCCCTCCACACCGATATTCCTAAGTCGGTGAATAAGGAGCTGGTGATTAACGGTGTCGAAGGCCGCACTGAGGTCCAGGAGGATCACTGCCACTGATCCCCCCGCGTCCAGAAGTGCTCTGGCCTCCTCCACCGCTGCGAGAAGGGCGATGTCGGTACCCTGCCCTGGGCGGAATCCAGTCTGCGAGCTTTTGAGCCGATTGTTGATTTCCAAAAATTGTGAGAGTTTTTTATTCACGAGCTTTTCAGCAATCTTACTGGATCCGGGAAGAAGTGAGATTGGCCTGTAGTTGGCCAAATCCGATGGATCCAGGGAGGGTTTTTTTCAATAGGGCCTTGACGACTGCAGCCTTCCAGCTGGGGGGGACGACTCCCTGTTGAAATGAGGCATTGATGAGATGGGTAAGGGGGGGAACGTTGGTAGGAGTCACTTTCTTAAGGATACGTAGCGGGGCGGGGTCCCTGGGAGATCCGCTTTTGATGGTGTCTAGCGTGCTTCCGACCTCTTCGACAGTCACTGGTCCCCAGGAAGTTAGACAGGGGGAAGTGGGAGTCGTGTTGGTCTCTTTTTCCTGGCTCAAGTTGGTGGATGGGATGGAGGCAAGGATTTTCTGGATCTTCTCCTCAAAGAAGTTGGCCAGTTTACGGCATTTTTCCTCATCTGCTTTGGGGTCTGGTGGAGTTCTAGGTCCGGGGTGTGGGACCTTAAGAAGTTCTTTTAAAATAATAAAAGATTCCTTGCAGGAGCAGGAGGAGTTTTCTATTCTTTCCTGGAAGAATGTACTTTTAGTCTGTAAATTTGTAATGAAGTGTGGTAGGCATCCTTCTTTGCAGTTAACTTATCCTTCCTCCGGAGCGTTCCATTCTTTTACATTCCTTTCGTAAAAGATTGAGCTCCGGAGTGTACCAAGGGGCAGGGCTCACTCTTTTGGTATGCTTGAGGGTGGTGGTTTTGGGGAGGAGTTTGTTCAATGAGGATGTAAGCCAAGAGTTGAACTGTTTATCGGCGTTGACTGGATCAGTGGAGAAGGCAGGGATAGAATTCATAAGGCTGGTGGTCCATTCGCCTGGAACAAGTTTGTGCCAGCGCCGGTCAGTCACCCGGGTTTTGGGGTGTTGGGTGGGTGCTACAGAGAAATACCACGAGATGGGGACTAAGAAGCGATCTGTTCAGGGGAGAGGAAGGGGAGGGCCGGTGGTGATGTCCATGATGTTAGTAAGGACAAGATCCAGAAAGTGTCCCTTGTCGTGGGTTGGTCCTGTATTGACTAGCCGAATGTTGAATGACATAAGGTCCAGAAGGAGATCGGACGCTGTTAGATCTGTGGGGTCTGTTAGGTGGAGATTGAGGTCGCCCACGAGGAGGAAGTTAGGGGAGGAGGTGGCTAACTGTGACACCGTGTCAATGAGAGCGTTAAGGAATTTCCCTGGAGTTCCCGGAGGCCGGTAGATCAATAACCCTGAAAGGGAGTGTGCCGGGGATGTTTGAAGAGCGAAGTGGCAGCTTTCACAGTCTTCAATGTTGGCATTGCTGGTCCTACAGACAAGGTGTTCTCTGTGAATTATTGCAAGGCCCCCTCCTCTACCCCGAGGTCTTACAAGCCCCTTGCGCAATGTTTGACATTAATGCTGGTATAGAGATAGTGTAATGGTTTCATTGGCATATTTACAAGCCCCTTGTGCAACATTTCACATTAATGCTGGTATACAGATAGTGTAATGGTTTCATTGGCATAATTACAAGCCCCTTGCGCAATGTTTGACATTAAAGCTGGTATAGAGATAGTGTAATGGTTTCATTGGCATATTTACAAGCCCCTTGCACAATGTTTGACATTAATGCTGGTATAGAGATAGTCTAATGGTTTCATTGGCATATTTACAAGCCCCTTGCACAATGTTTGACATTAATGCTGGTATACAGATAGTGTAATGGTTTATTTGGCATATTTACAAGCCCCTTGCACAATGTTTGACATTAATGCTGGTATAGAGATAGTGTAATGGTTTCATTGGCATATTTACAAGCCCCTTGCGCAATGTTTGACATTAATGCTGGTATAGAGATAGTGTAATGGTTTCATTGACATAATTACTAGCCCCTTGCTCAATGTTTGACATTAATGCTGGTATAGAGATAGTGTAATAGTTTCATTGGCATAAATACTAGCCCCTTGCGCAATGTTTAACATTAATGCTGGTATAGAGATAGTGTAATGGTTTCATTGGCATATTTACAAACCCCTTGCGTAATGTATATTCTTGTCTGTGTGCCAGTTTTATTACTCTGCATGCATTTTCTGCTTGCACCCATGGTAAACATTGCGCAAGAGGCTTGTAAATATGTCCCTCTTTTTTGTATATTGTATCTCAATTGATGCCATTATTAAAATCCTTTACACATCTCTCACACCATTTCATATGGCTTTCTAATTGCTATTCCTATCCCTCTCCATACTTTCACTGCTTCCACCCATGTTAAAGACTGCACAAGGCACTTCTAAAAAAGGAGCATATTTACAAGCCAAATTAAACTATTAGCACTATCTCTGTACCAGCATTGAATTTAAGCATGATAAACACTTTAAAAAGAAGTCTACCCTGTAAGCTAAAAGATGCAAATTGTTAGCACACACAGCTAACATTATGGAAAAAGATGAAAATATAATTCCTTAATTCACATACACACTCAGTGTGTTCCTTGTCAAAAAACTTGAAGCCAGACATTTCAACAAAAAACATTTAGTATGGTAAATCGTTTTAGACACAGAAAGTGAGATGAGACACACACACAAACAGACAGATGGTGAAGGCAGAGATTGAAATGACACACACATACAAATAGAGAGATGGGGGAAGGAGAGAGTGAGATGAGGCATGGAAAGACGGATATGGTGCAGGCAGAGAGTGAAATGAGACACACAAAGAGAGATGTGAACTAGTGTTTATATTGTTTAGTTAATGTAATTGCTATGTGCTATGTTGGTAGTGGTCTATAATATGTCATATTTTTCTTTTCAACAGATTGTAAATATCTACAGAGTCATAATAGATTATGCCTACCAAGAACTGCAAACAAAGACTTTATAAGCAAGTTTCATCAATCAAGAGGAGTCAATTAGAAGATTCATCCAGAAGACAATCTTCAGAGAAAAGAAAAAATGCTCCTGGTAATGCACCTGTGCTTCCTGTTTTTTTGCCGGATAACTTGAATGGACTCTTGTGCAAAGGTTATTAGTTTCTGGTAACAAATGCATTACATCATCAAATTCATAAGTTAAGGTGGGATATTTGCAACCATTAATGCTTGCATTGGTGGTGCTGTTGCTTCAGAAGAAGTGCTGGGAGTAGAGCCCTCCGCCTCTGATGATCTTTTTATTACAGCTTTACTCCAATTGTTTGAGTGTATATTCTGGACATGGCATTCCATGCTATAAGTTCCAAAGCTGTACTGTTTCTGTGGATTCCCTCTTGAAAGTACTGTGTGACACATTTTACATGTGACAAAAGGCGCATTTACCTTTTTCTCTCTTTCTGTATTTTTTTTAAATTTCCGTACTATGGACTCTCTCTGTGTTCTAGGGGTTTCAGGAACAAACTCTTCTGAATATGAAGTAGAAGAATGAACTTTTTACACAAAACAATTTATGCATCTGTGGTTCCTGTTCTTCTGCAAAATGACAATGGACTGTTGTCCGAAGACTACCAATTTATTGCAATGTATGCATTGCATCATAAAATGTTTCAGTTCTGGCTGAATGTTCGCCACCATTGAAGATGGCATTGGTGGTACTCTGGTTCTTGCTGTAGATGTACTAGGAGAAGAGTCCTGCTCCTGACATCTTTGCACCACAGCTCTACTCCAATTGTTGGGGTGTATATTTTTTACATGGCGTTTCATGCTGAGGGTTCTGAATGAATATTTCTTATTAGGATGTCCTCTAGATAACACTGTGTCACAGATCTTGCAGGTGACCAGTGGTGCATTTACTTTCTTCTGATGTTCTGGAAAGCTGAAAAACTTCCAGACTAGAAAAAAGGTGTTGCTTCTCTGAAAGCCAAAGATTAATGATGAACATGGGAGGGGTCTTTCAAGAATTAGAGTAGGAAGTATTATAAACCAATAAAATCTTTTGTTATAAGGTCACATGGTTGGATGTAAGTTTACGGAGTGTTTACGGAGCGTTTACGGAGTGCTCACGTAAGCTTATGTTGCGTTTACGTTTAATTTACGGAGCGCTTACGTCATCTTATGATGTGCTTACGTGGTACGCACCCTTGTGACATTTATAATTGTTTACATAAAGTTATATATGTTGTTTAAAAGTTTAAAATAAACATGTTCTTTATTATCTCAGTTAATATGTTCTTTTATATTGTATAATGATTATTTATTTTTATTTATTTATTTTTAGAGTTTTCTATAGCGCGAACTTGAACCGATTAGGTTATCAGAGCGCTTTACATAGCACCAGTTCCGTTACATGTTATCACAGCAGTTTACATAGAATCAGTTACGTTGCACATTTCAGGATCTTGAACCTATTAGGTTATCAAAGCGCTTTACATAAGACAGCATTCGATGTCCAGTGCCCTCCTCCGCCGTGTAGCGGGGGACCACTTCCAGCCCTCCGAAGTCGTCGAGCTGTTGGGACTAGGCTCCTGGAATTTCAGCTGCCCCTTTACAACTAATTAGTTTGAAGTCATGACAGAAATATGTAGATATAATGATTTAGCACCCTTGTGAGTTTTATAATTGTTTAAATAAAGGTATATATGTTGTTTTAAAGTTTAAAATAAACATGTTCTTTATTATCCCAGGTAATATGTTCCTTTATATTGTGCAATGAATACGTAGATATAATGATTTAAAGTTTATAAAACTTTCGGAGGTAAATAATAAATTCCTGTGTACATGCATATCTGTGCATGTACATTTGTGCCATGTGGCACACATACATGTCGTAAGACCATGTATGTGTGTGACATGGCACACAAGCCAGAATCAGGGGTGCAACAGGCTGTCAAAGTGACAACCTGCCTCCCTTGTCAATTCGGTAATTTTATTGATTTGTATTTACTGATTCGTTAATTGTCATTGATTCCTATTGGCCTCAAGACTTATAGGAATCAATGGCAATTACCAAATCGGTAAATACCGATACGGTAAAATGACTGAATTATACAGATTTTGTAATTTCAAAAGAGAAATTACCTACATCCAAATTACCTACTCTTAAATATTGAAGTGGTATGATTTGGTATTTATGAGTAGGTAAATCGAGATTACGTACATTTGGCCTATTGAGTTGTAACATAGTTATATACATATGTTACATTTCATGCTTTGGAAGTAGTACAATATACTATAGGTAAACACCTTATAGGTTTATGCTGTACCACATCCTTATAGTTTTGCACTTTGACATTCAGTATGACAAACTTTTACATACAAACATAAAAATGTAGTTCTTTTTTTAACCAGTAGAGGTAGTTGTAAAAAGAACTTTTTGGTACGCACCCTTACAAGGTTTGTAATTGCTTAAATAAAGTTATATATGTTTTTTAAAAGTTGCTTAAATAAAGTTATATATGTTGTTTAAAAGTTGCTTAAATAAAATTATATATGTTGTTTAAAAATTAAAATAAACATGTTCTTTATTATCCCAGATAATGTGTACTTCTATATTGTACAATGAATATATAGATATAACGATAAAACTTTTGGGGGTAAAAAATGAATTGCTGTGTACATGCACATCTGTGCATGTACATTTGTGCCATGTGGCACACATACATGTCGTAAGACCATGTATGTGTGTGACATGGCACACAAGTCAGAATCAGGGGTGCAACAGGCTGTCAAAGTGACAACCTGTCCCCTTTGACAATTCGGTAATTTTACCGAATCCGTATTTACTGATTCAGTAATTGCCATTGATTCCTATTGGCCGCAAGGCCCATAGGAATCAATGGCAATTACCGAATTGGTAAATACCGATTCGGTAAAATGACTGAATTAAACAGATTTGGTCATTTTAAAAGACAAATTACCTACATCCCATTTACTTACTCTTAAATATTGAAGTGGTATTACGCACCCTCGTGAGATTTATAATTGCCTAAAGTTATATATGGCCTTTAAAATTTTAAACTAACATGTTCTTTATTATCCCAGATAATGTGTACCTTTATATTGTGCAATGAATACGTATATATAATGATTTAAAGTTTATAAAACTTTTGGGGGTAAGAGCTCGAAGCTTTTACGGTGCGCAGATGGTGCTCTTACGTTGCGTGCACGTGCGACGTACCCTCGCGAGATTTGGTACTACTCAAAAAAGTTATATAATGTTGTTAAAAGTTTTTAAAAAACATTTTCTACATTTAAGCAGATATTGTCTACCTTTAAAATCTACATTAAAAAAGTAGATATTATGTTTTAGAAGCTTAAAACATTTGTCGGGGTAAGAACTCGGAGCGTTTACGGTGTGCTTACGGAGCGCGGCCCCTGTAATCATATAAAAAAAAAACTTGAAAATAAAAATTATATATATATTATATTAAATATATATATTCACTGAGTAAACCATAGGTTTCAAGCCTTACATAGTTAGGTATTAGCATTTAAAAAACCTTGCAAATTCACAAAAAAAACATAGGTTTCAGGTCATATATAGTTTGGTATTGCTAATTCCTAACTATATAAGGCCTTAAACCTATGGTTTTTTAACTGAATTTGCAAGGTTTTCTAAATGCTAATTCCTAACTATATATGGCCTAAAACCTATGTTTTTTTCTGTGAATTTGCAAGGTTTTTTAAATGCTAATTCCTAACTATATCTGGTGTGAAACCTATATTTTTTTCAAAAAACTTCAAAGGTTTTGTAAATGCAAATTCTGTTATCGAATAACGTTTTTATATGTTAATATCCTTCTGGTACCACATGAGCAGCCATCTCATTTCTCAGTAGAACTGAGGCACAAGAGAGCTCAAAACAAGAGTGGAAAATGCGAAAAGGGGGCAGGGTAGAGACTCTCTGACCCCCTAGCCCTTCTCAGGTTGTCCCAGAAGGACCCCTAAGGGCAAAATTATTATTATTATTTTTTTTAATAAAATCGCGGGGTACGCGCATGGTACGCGAACGTACACGTGCCTATACGCGTACCGTGCACGTACCCCATGATTTTTCGATTTTTTTCTGCCCTTGGGGGTCCTTCTGAGACCCCCTGAGAAGGGCTAGGGGGTTGGGGGGTCTCTACCCTGCCCCCTTTTTGTGTTTTCTACTCTTCTTTTGGGTTCTCTTGTGCCTCAGTTTGCCTGAGAAACAAGATGGTGGCCAACTCTTCCTGGTTTGGACAGTTTGGAATGTTGACAGTCAACTGCCAGCCAATCAGGATCTCGCTCGCGCACGTAAGAGTATGCGCACGTACGCGTACGGTGCACGGACCTGTAAGCTCATATAGATATATATGTGTTTTTGAACCTAATTTTCATAAAAACCACTGGAGCAATTTTCACCAAACATAGCAAAGGCACATATGCGTACCAGTCCCTACAATTTTGCAAAGTTTGACGTTATTCCGTTCAGCGGTTCGGGCTGTAGACTTGTCAGACCGTCCTATGGAAATTACCATGGGGAAATACGTTTTGGGACCCCCCTTTTTTCTCAGCCCCCACTTCACGAATGGGGACTAGTTAGAATAGTTGGACTCACTATAACTTGCGAGCCTGCAATGCACTGCTGATGACATCACATATTACATCACTCATGACATGGTCAGTGACATCACTCATGACATCACTGATGACACCATCCTTGTGAAAGACTGACAGACCTCCTTTCAGTGTAATGTAACCCTTGAAACACTTATTCAAAAATAGAAACTAACATTTTCAAAAAAATGGAGATACCCATACCAGTTATAACAACCAATTCAGTAATTCCACCATCTATATACACATCCACTCATTCAGCAACAGTTCTATATAGTCACTCATAAATATACTCACTCATATGTAGTTATACACATATACATCCTGTTACACACCGACAGTCATCCAAAAGTTACTCACACACATACTCACACATGCAAATAAACTATTAAACATCCATTTATTTGCATATACAACTATACACAAACTAGCATATTACTTCTAAGGAAACTTACACATACTTACTCTCTTAAACAATCACTTATAGAAACACATACTTATTTAAACAGGAACTCTTTCAATCTCTCACTCTCACATATACTCACTTATATACATCAATACTCACATATACTAGATTAAAACATATGTAGTTACTCATAAAGACACCAGTGAGGCAGGCATTCACTCAATAACACACATATACACACTCATCCACCCATACAGTCCTGCACATATGCTGTCTTCAAAACACATACAAACAGTGAGTCAGTCACCAACCCATGCAGCCACTTATACACAAAGTGAAACACTGATACATATATTTAAATATTTAATAATTACTCGCTAATATATGTATTTACTAAGATACACTTAATAAGCCAGTTAACCAATCATTTTTTTTTTAAAACAACCATTTAGACACTTATTTAAAAATGTATTCTTCCATCGACCTTTACAAATACATTTGTAAAACATATTTATTTTACAGAAAGACACACATTCAGTGGATGGTGTCATCAGTGATGTCATGAGTGATGTCACTGACCATGTCATGAGTGATGTAATATGTGACATCATCAGCAGTGCATTGCAGGCGCGCAAGTTATAGTGAGTCCAACTAACTATAACGTGGGAATTTCAATGGTTTTATGCGAGTAAAAATTTCCAGCTAACTATAACTGGTGTGAAACCTATGTTTTTTTTAGTAAATATATATATATATATATACACACACATATATACATATATATATATATATATATATATATATATATATATATATATATATATATATATATATGACATCTCATTTGACATCAATGATCACACCACTGATGATATACTTCATGTGATAATACAATGCACCTCCTCACACTCTAATATAACCTCTGTTACACCTAGTGTTAAATACAGAGTATCATTTTTGAAACCATTGGCACACCAATACCAGTTATTACATACGCACTCACTGATTCCTAAGTCTACACACACATTCACTCATTTACCCATACAATCACTCGTACATACAGTCACTCATTATTACAACACTATCATATGCACTCATACACCTATGCAGACACTCACACACTGCCACTCATCCATGGAGTTACTCACACACCTAGTCAGTCCTGTAAAGAATCAATCACACTTTGATTTCTTCATCTATACAGTTAAACACAGAACAGCTTACATTTTCACACATATACTAACACATACTTACTCACTTATACAATCAAATTCTTCATCCATACTCTTATACATCCACTCATTCTTCAATATGTAAAACATATTTAAACTTTAAAAAAACACACAGACACTGGATGATGTCATCAGTGATGTCATTTGAGATGTCATCAGTGATGTCACTGACCATGTCATGAATGATGTAATATGTGACATCATCAGCATTGGATTGCGGATGCGCGAAATATATAGTTAGTGCAACTAACTATATATGGAATTTCATTGGTTTTATATCAATAAAATGTCCAGCTAACTATATATGGTCTCTAACCTATGTTTTTTTCAGTGAATTTTCAAGGTTTTGTAAATGCAAATTCCTAACTATATATGGTCTATAACCTATGGTGTTTTCAGTGAATTTCTTTGGTTTTTTAAAAGCTAATATCTATAGCTGTAAAATATATTCTTTATTACGTGACGTATCACGTAGCCACGTGAGACGCCTCATGACGCGTTGCATAACCGTGACGTATCGGCTCTGCAGCGCAAACAAAGCCCGTAACGTAAGCGCGCTGAGCACGCTTACAGATATATATATTTTTTAACCTTAATTAGACAAATTCCACACGTGCACATATCTTGAGGTCTTGCAAAGGCACATCAAACAAACAGTCCCTACAATTTTACAAAGTTTGGTGGAAATCTATTCCCTTAAATTTTTTTTACTGTTTCTCTTGGTTTTCCCCTTGTTACGCTTACCGGGACGCTACCCGGTACGCGAACCGGACGCTCCAAAAACACAAGATGGCGGACTCCCGTTCCCCTGCCGGTTAGCTGCCCGGTTCGCGTACCGGGACGCGCCTCTACCGCGAAAAATCGCAATTTTTTTTTTTGCCCCGCAGGGCACTTTAATAGCCCCCACATCAATCCTAGGGGGTCAGGAGGGGTCTACCTTACCCCCTTTCCTTCATTTCCCCCTTTTTTTTTCCACCTCTTGTCTCTCGATACTACTGAGAGACAAGATGGCGGCCGCTCCGGACTGTTTACAATGTTGACAGCCAATCAGCTTCTCCTCAGACTCCCGTTACGCTACCGGTTAGCTTCCCGGTTAGCTGCCCGGTTCCCTTAACTCTACGGCGAAAAATTGCAAAAAAATATTTTTTTTATTTTTTGCCCCGCGGGGCACTTTAATATCCCCCTCATCAATCCTAGGGGGTCAGGAGGGGTCTACCTTGCTCTCCTTTCCTTCTTTTCCCCCATCGTTTTTCACCACATCTTGTCTCTCGATCCTACCGAGAGACAAGATGGCGGCCGCTCCGGACTGTTTAGAATGTGGACAGACACCGGAGAGCCAATCAGCTTCGCTTCGCGAAGTTCCGTGACGCAACCGGTACGCGAACCGGGGCGCTAAACGGAGCGCTGTAACAGATATATATATTTTTTAAAACGTTAATTTCTCAAAATCCACTGGAGCACATATATTGAGATATAGCAAAGGCACGTTGGGCAAACCATATCTACAATTTTGCCAAGTTTCATGTAAATCCATTCAGCCGTTCGAGCTAAAAGTGAGTCTAACCGCCCTATGGAAAAATGAATGGGAAAAACGCGTTTTGGGACCCCCCTTTTTTCTCGGCCCCCCCTTGAGGAAACCCCCCCAAATTTTCAGGGGCTGCTCAGAACCAAAATGTGCCATTTTCCTGAAAATTTCAGCCAATTCCGTCCACAAACGCCAAAGTTATTTGACATAGGATTTTTTTCCTATGGGATTTCTGAAAATTCTAACTATATATACCTACTGGCTATCGCCAGTAGGTAATATATACACATATATATATATACACACACATATATATATACATATACACACACACATATATATATATATATACACATATACACACACATATATACATATATACACATATACACACACATATATATATATATATATATACATATACACACACATATATATATATATACACACACATATATATTACCTACTGGCGGTCGCCAGTAGGTATATATAGTTAGGATTTTTTCTCTATGGAACTTTTGAAAATTCTATGTCTAATAACTTTGGCGTTTGTGGACGGAATCGGCTGAACTTTTCAGGAAAATGGCACATTTTGTTTCTGAGCAGCCCCTGAAAATTTGGGGGGGTTCCATCAAGGGGGGGCCGAGAAAAAAGGGGGGTCCCAAAACGCGTTTTTCCCATTCATTTTTCCATAGGGCCTTTGGCCTCACTTTTAGCTCGAACGGCTGAATGGATTTACACGAAACTTGGCAAAATTATAGGGACTGTTAGCCCGATGTGCCTTTGCTGGGTCTCAATATATGTGCTCCAGTGGATTTTGAGAAATTAACGTTTAAAAAAACAGATATATCTGTGACAGCGTCCCAGATAGCGCACCAGATCGCGTACTTTTCGCGTAACGGAGCTTTGCGTAGCAAAGCTGATTGGATCTCCGGTGTCTGTCAACATTCTAAACAGTCCGGTGCAGCCGCCATCTTGTCTCTCGGTAGGATCGAGAGACAAGAGGAGGAGAAAAACGAAGGGGGAATTTAATGAAAGGGGGCAAGGTAGATCCTTCTTGACCCCCTAGGAATGATGTTGGGGTTATTAAAGGGTCCCGTGGGGCAAGTAATAAAAATTAGATTTTTCGCGGTGGAAGCGCTTCTCGGTTCGCGAACCGGGTCGCAAACTGGTAGCGAAACGTGAATTCGCCATTTTGTGTTTTGATTTAATTAAATTACTAGGTATAAGGGGGTACGGGAGACGTATCCTGACCCCTTATGTTTTCTGAGGGTGGCTGAGGAGGCTCATATATGTTGATACATGTCTTCCAGGGGCTGTGCGTGAGCGTTTTTTTTTTTGTTGCTGCGTGACGTCTGTTAACGTTCGATTCGATGGAAATCAGGAACTGTTGACCGCCATTTTGTCACTGTGAGTAAATATTTTGTTAAAAATAATTGTTATAAATTAATCCTTATTGATAAACATTGTCTGCGCCATCTTGCCTTTTTTGCAATGCCATACTTTTGTTGAGCACAGCAGCCATTTTAGATGCCTTGACCAGACCCACTCTCTGCACGCCGCCGATCCTCAGCATGGCTCCCCACCCTCGCAAGCATCTCCCCCACGCATTGGTCACCCCCGCTCTCTCTCTCATGCATGGGCCAGAAACCTCCTCCCATCTGCGCTGTTCTTCTCTGAGAATCACACCCTGTGCGCGCCCGACACCTCCCTTTCACCCTATTCACTACCGCACCCTCTGACACTCCTCTTCCTCTATGTCCGATTGTCCAGGCCGGTCCCAGGCTATCACCTAGCCCTGCAGGTGTAGTTTATGGTCCCAGCTGTAGAGAATCACCCCTCTTCAAAGGAGTTACAGTAGATCAAGGCCCCCACCCGATGAGATCCGTCACACAACACGCGTTCCTACTATCTGATAACCATCCTGTATTGTGCTTGGGGAGGGGATTCTCACTGTGAGGGTGTGTGGGTCCGAGCCTGAAGCGGAAGATTCCAGGGATGCCTCTTTGTACATCAAAGTTTTTACAATTATGTGTCACATTAAAAATATATAGCACTCCAACAAAGTAGAAGGATTATAACATTTTAATAACTTATAAATATATACATACAACGCAACAAAAACAGTAAATATATTTAAACATTTTTTTTAAAAAGAAGCAACAATGGTCAGTAGCTGTGTTTTGTGCGAATAGTCCCAAGGCAGCACAACGTGCTGAGTTCTGGACGGCACCCAGGTGATGTTACCTGGGTGCCGCACTGGTTTTTTGGTATCTTACAATGCAGCCCTGAAAAACGGCGTGGGGCGTCCCGGGTGGTGCGGGGGGAGGCCTCGTCAGTAGCGGTCTGTTATGCGAATAGTCCCAAGGCAGCAGAACGCGCTGAGATGTGGATGGCAACCAGGTGGCGTGGGGCGCCCCAGGGGGGGGGGGGGTTGCGGCATGAACGGGCCTCCCCAGGTGGAGGCTCGTCTGCTGTACTGGGGCGCCCCTTTACCGTTTCAGTTGCCATTCCGCCCGCTTTTGCTACACTGTGCCTCATCCTCCATTCAGCTGTTTATCGCCCGCTCTTGCGGCTACAGCGTCTCGCTCATCATGTAGTTGAGTTGCGCCCACTCTTGCGGTGCAGCGATAGGCGGTCTCTTAAAATGGCGGATGGCTCTTCGGATTTGGGCCTGGTCCACTAAAATGGCCCTGGGACACCTTGGAACTCGGATGTCCCCTGAGCCTTGAAGATTTTACAAAAGTCTTTGGGGCCCCCGACTCCTGCAGGCTTCCGGTGGGGAGCGGCTGCCATGATTGCTCGCGGAATGACCACGACGGAGCCACGAGATGGTGGTGCTCTCATGCTGACGCCAGCTTCAGTCTGAAACATCCAGAAACAAGGTGGGGCTTACATCGTTTGGGAAAAAAAAATGTTTTAATCCAATGAAAAGTGTTATTTTTAGGTCATATGATCAAACCTTCTATCATTAGGAAACCAAAAGTAAAATGAACCAATGAAAAGTTTGATAAACAAGTCACATGACCTGTTATGCTTACGTTACGCGCTGCTTTAAAAAGCGTAGAAAATCCGTTGGCACGTGAGGCGGCGTCAGTAGCGGACCGATGTGCGAATAGGCCGAAGGCAGCACAACGCGCCAAGATCCGGATGGCACCGAGGTGGTGTTCAGCAAGTTGCCGCACTGGTGTGGCCATCCTACAATGCTGCACCGAAAGTCGGCGTGGGACGCCCCGTTGGCCTGTGAGGTCGCGTTAGTCAGTGGGGGCTGTTTGAGGATCTGACTGCATTGGAAAGCAATGTGATGCTGTGCGTCGCCCCCAAGATGGAGGCTCCTCGGCTGCAGTGGGGCGTCCCTTGGTGTTTCACTCGCTATCCAGCTGAGTTGCGTCCGCACTTGCGGCTACAGTAGGCCGAAGGCAGCACAACGCGCCGAGATCTGGATGGCACCGAGGTGGTGTCTAGCAAGTTGCCTCACTGGTGTGGCCATCCTACAATGCTGCGCCGAAAGTCGGCGTGGGGTGCCCCGTTGGCTTATGAGGTGGTGTCAGTAGCGGACCGATGTGTGAATAGGTCGGAACCAGCACAAGGCGCCAAGATCCAGATGACATGTCCTGGATGTTGGGTGCCAGAGTTGAGAGTTCTGAGCAGTGTTTGTAACACTGTCTGAAGCTTATTTGCACCTGCTGCAGCTTCACTATTGCCCTGGTGTGGCCAAAGATCGCCCATGACATAGGCGGCCGGCGGAACTTTTTTCCTTTTCCTTTCTGCATCTTGTCCCACAATCCGTTTGACCTGAAGACACGACCAGGTCCCTGAATGTGTGCAGGGGGACGCTATTGATTGAATCAAAATGGCGGCTTTACACAAAGCTGACTCAAGCGTTGCTGGTGATGCTATACAGACAAAAACTGGTTTTCAGTTTGTACATTCTTCAGGATTTTTCCATCCAAGGCTGGTTGAGAGTTTGTAGAACAACGGCTTTAGATCTTGCTCTCCCCTCTTTTGACTGTTGGTTCTTGTTGCCTATCTCTTCTGTTGTCATTTAACTGAACCTTTTTTGACTGCCGAAAGGGGTTCTGGTCCGACCGCTGGTTGGTGGAGACATTTTGACTATATCCTGGACCTGCCCGGCCTCGCCCAAAATGGCGCCGGTATAAATGGGACTCGTACCTCCTTGTTGTGTACTGGTTGGACAACCTTGATATCTCGAGATACGTATGCAGTTTTGAAGCACATGGCAGGCGGGGACGAGAATTGATTGAATATTTCGACATCCTTATTGATATTAAGTTCTGATGTGTTATTGATCACTGTACTATTGTAAGTTCGAATTAACGTCACCCATGGTACTTGCCCGCAAATGTATATCTAGAAAATTTTATTGTAAGTGGCCCTGTCGTATTTTAATTACAAAATGTACGTCCACCGATTCCGCAACTGTTAGACACCTTAGTTCTTGCAACCTAATGGCCCGCTCGTTACGTTCCTCTACAGTGTAAATGTCTCCTCATCATATACGATTCCAGTTTGCTCCGTGGCCGGCCCACGTGGTTATAGGCCCGTATTTGTATACTGACATTTTCACAATAAAGGTTTTTAAAACAAAACATGGTAGTAGTAGTATTTACATTGGTAAAGTTTTTAATTTTAGTCACTGTTTTCGAATCAGTAAAAGGCAAGTGAAATAAAGCAGTCCAATTACATGACGGATAAAAGGTATAATACGCAGGAACGCAGTTAAGATAAATGGTCAAGGGCTGTTGTGTTTTTTACTCCTGCAACATAAAGTGATCGATAAGTATCTGATATTCAGGCGTATCGGCGACTAAGACAGCAGGCCGAGCATCTTTTGCTCAACGGCTCCGTCATGGGACGAAGAAACGCCCTTTTGCTAGAAAAAGGAATATATTTTACTTGCAGGACAATTGTACATTTTCGGGGAAAGTACATTAGCCTGGAACATTATAACATATATGTTTAAGAAAAAATAATGTTCGAAAGCAATAAAAAGCGTAATTTTTAGGTCATATGACCAAGCCTTTCATCATTAGAATAACAAAAGTAAAATGAACCAATGAAAAGTTTTATAAACAAGTCACATGACCTGTTATGCTTACGTTACGCGCCGCGCCCCGGATCGCTTCCGGGAAGCTGCGCTTCACGCACCGGAGCACTTCCGGGTGCGCTAACGTGGCGTGTCATATAACGCATTACGCGACAACGTAGGTCCAGAATATAGTCAAAATGTCTCCACCAACCAGCGGTCGGAACACAACCCCCTTCAGCAGTCTAAAAAGTTCTGTTAAATGACAACAGAAGGGACAGGCAGCAAGAACCATCAGTCAAAGAGGGGAGGGCAAGTTCTTCCCTACCGGGTCACGTTGGGGCGCTACCGGAACTGATCGAATTGGTAGTCTACAGTGTTTCTGGATGTTTCAGACTGAAGCTGGCGTCAGCATGAGAGCACCACCATCTCGTAGGTCAGTCGAGGCCATTCCACGAGCAATCATGGCAGCCGCTCCCCACCAAAAGCCTGCGGGAGTCGGGGGCCCCTAAGACTTTTGTAGAATCTTCAAGGCTCAGGGGACGGTTTCGAGAATGGGGCCCAAGCCCTAGCAGACAAGCGTCCGAGTTCCAAGGTGTCCCAGGGCCATTTTAGTGGATCACGTCCAAATCTGAAGAGCCGGCCGCCATTTTGAGAGTCCTGTGGCAGGGGCCTATCGCTGCATCGCAAGAGCGGGAGCAACTCAACTACATGGTGAGCGAGACGCTGTAGTCGCAAGAGCGGGCGGTAAACAGCTGAATGGCGGAAGAGGCACAGTGTAGCAAAAGCGGGCGGAATGGCAACTGAAACGGTAAAGGGGCGCCCCACTACAGCGTGTCTTCAGGTCAAACGGATTGTGGGACAAGGTCCAGAATGGAAGAGTCATCAAAAGGCAAAAAGTTCCGCCGGACCCCGGGAGCCGGCCGCCTATGTCGGGGGCGATCTTAGGCCACACCAGGGCAACACGACTTGGGGAGGGGGCAGGAGCCAAGCGCCCCCTCCCAGTCCGCGCCACCACACCGTATGTTGAAAATCTGAAGCCATCGTTCTACAAACTCTCAACCAGCCTTGGATGGAAAAATCTTGAAGAATGTACAAACTGAAAACCAGTTTTTGTCTGCATAGCATCAGCAGCAATGCTTGCTATCAGAGTGCCTGAGTTTCATGCTCGATCGATTGAGCTAGCCGGATCAGGCAACAAAAAGTATAAAATAGTTATGTAAATAGTTATTTAATAAAATGTTTTAGCCTGTTACTTTGCTGGTGTGTTGTATATATTTATAATATTTGCATAGAGTTTATCGTTATTTTGGGCGGGGTGGGTGGCGGAGCCGAGTTGTCTTGCAGCCCTCATGGTGTGGAGCTCAGTTCATCTCACTATTTTCGTATTTCTCATGAAGGGTTGTTCCTAATGTTTCTATTTTAGCGAGTTCAAAAAGAGATCCCATTAGTGGCCTACTGATTTTGCTCGATTACTTTTGTTTTTTTACACGATTTTTCACTATCTGCAAAGACTAAACAGAGTATTGCGACTTTGTGCTTGTTTGTAAATAGAGAATGAACCAAAGAGAATCAATTCTAAAACAGTAAATGCTTGGATAACAATCAATCAAATGGAGAGACAAGCAGGCATGTTGGATTACAACGGGGGCAAAGGCCTGCGTTAACTACCCTTCACTATCTGCAAAGAAAGAGTACTACTAAGAGAAAAGTGGGGGGGGGCAGCGTTCAAAGCACATCAGAGTGCATAAACACGAAAAAGTTTTTACCTATCACGTACTTGACATTTGACAGCTTTTTATAT
The DNA here is from genome assembly GCF_964263255.1 of Lissotriton vulgaris. Taxonomy (NCBI): domain Eukaryota; kingdom Metazoa; phylum Chordata; class Amphibia; order Caudata; family Salamandridae; genus Lissotriton; species Lissotriton vulgaris. The sequence continues at coordinate 1,432,459,103 of NC_141687.1, forward strand.
TTGCTATTAAAAACCATTGAAATTCACTGAAAAAAACCATAGGTTTTAGCCCATATATAGTTAGGGATTAGCATTTACAAAACCTTAATTTACTCGCACAAAACCATAGAAATTCGCATATATAGTTAGATGCAATAACTATATATCGCGCACCCGCAACCCACTGCTGATGATGTCACATATTACATCATTCATGACATGGTCAGTGACATCACTGATGACATCACTGATAACATTTCAAATGACATCACTTGTAAAATCACTGATAACATCTCATTTGTCATTACTGATCACATCACTGATGATATCATTCATGTGATAATACGATCAACCTCTTCAGACTCTAATATAACCTTAGATACAATCAGTGTAAACAGACTCTCACAGACTGTCACTCATCCATGGAGTTACTCACACACCTAGTCAGTCATGCAAAGAATCAATCACACCTCCATTTCCTCAACTATACAGTTATACACACCTTACTTAATCAAACATATACTAACACATATTTACTCTCTTATACAATCCCTGATACAAGTTCACAATGATCCATACAGCCACTCACACATTCACTGGCTCTTATGCACAGTTATTTATATATGTCAACTCTTACATGTACTGTGTTTTACATATGTAGTCACTTTGACATGTAGCACTGAGATATCCATTCACTCACCAATACACTCATGCACACAGTCAACCGCCCATACAGCTGTTTTCACATGCACTTTTGAACCCATACATCTACTGAATCAACTGCTCACACATCTATGCACAGAGTCACACACCTCCCAGCCACCCCCACACACACACTCAGTCTCCCATACAAATATTTGGGCAACCAATCAATAACCCATATAGTTACTCATATAGCTACTGATCAACACATGCAGCAGCTTACAGAACTACAGTAATAATGATGCACAAATTAAGACAGTTTAGTCACTAACCCATGCACTCAGTGAGACACATTTAATCATTCTCTCATACAGTCAGTCATGCACCTACTAAATCCTTCATCCAAACACTTATACATCCACTCATTCTTCAATATGTAAGACATATTTTAACTTTACAGAAACATACAGTCACTGGATGTTGTCATTTGAGATGTCATCAGTGATGTCATTTGAGATGTCATCAGTGATGTCATCAGTGATGTCACTGACCATGTCATGAATGATGTAATATGTGACATCATCAGCAGTGGGTTGCGGGTGCGCGATACATATAGTTATTGCATCTAACTATATATGCGAATTTCTATGGTTTTGTGCGAGTAAATTAAGGTTTTGTAAATGCTAATCCCTAACTATATATGGGCTAAAACCTATGGTTTTTTCAGTGAATATATATATATATATATATATATATACACACACACATATATATATATATTAACTGAAAAAACCATAGGTTTCACACCAGTTATAGTTAGGAATTCACATTTAAAAAACCTATCAAATTCACTGAAAAAACCATAGGTTTCACACCAGTTATAGTTACCTGGAAATTTTACTGACATAAAACCATTGAAATTCCCACGTTATAGTTAGTTGGACTCACTATAACTTGCGCGTGTAATGCACTGCTGATGACATCACATATTACATCACTCATGACATGGTCAGTGACATCACTCATGACATCACTGATGACACCATCCAGTTAATGTGTGTCTTTCAGATAAATAAATATGTTTTATATATGTATATGTTAAGGTCCATGGAAGAATATTTGTTTAAATTATTGTCTTAATGGATGTTTTTTTAAAAAAAAATGATTGGATAACTGCCTTATTAAGTGTGAATACATATATTAGCGAGTAATGTTTAAATATTTAAATATATGTATCAGTGTTTCACTTTGTTTATAAGTGGCTGCATGGGTTGGTGTGTAGCTACATGTGTGTGTATATGGGTTATTAGATGTTTTTTTTAGTATCTTTATAATTGTCTGTTTGATTTGGTGGGGGTGTTACTTAGCACAAAGATGCATCAATGACTGACTCAGTGTTTGTATGTGTTTTGAAGACAGCATATGTGTAGGATTGTAAGGGTGAATGAGTGTGTATATGTATGTGTTAGTAAGTGAATGACTGTCTCACCAGTGTCTTTATCAGTAACTACATATGTTTTAATGTAGTATATGTGAGTATTGCTATATATAATTGAGTATATGTGAGAGTGAGAGATTGAAAGAGTTCTTGTTTTAATAAGTATGTGTTTCTATAAGTGATTGTTTAAGAGAGTAAGTATGTGTAAGTTTCCTTAGAAGTAAGGTGGTAGTGTATGTATAGCTGTATATGCAAATAAATAGATGTTCAATAGTTTATTTGCATGTGTGAGTATGTGTGGGAGCAACTTTTGGAAGACTGTCGGTGTGTTAACGGATGTATAGGTGTCTCACTACATATGATGAGTTAGTATATGTATGAGTGACTATATAGAAGTGTTGGTGAGTGAGTGGATGTGTATATAAATGGTGGAATTACTGAATTGGTTGTTGTATCTGGTATAGGTATGTCCACTTTTTTTTAAATGTTATTTTTTATTTTTCAAAATGTGTTTTAAGGGTTACTTTACAGTGAAAGTAGGTCAGTCTGTCAGTCACAAGGATGGTGTCATCAGTGATGTCATGAGTGATGTCACTGACCAGAGTGATGTAATATGTGAGGTCATCAGCAGTGCATTACATGCGCAAGTTATAGTGAGTCCAACTAACTATAACGTGGGAATTTCAATGGTTTTATGTCAGTAAAATTTCCAGGTAACTATAACTGGTGTGAAACCTATGGTTTTTTCAGTGAATTTGAAATGTTTTTTAAATGCTAATTCCTTTCTATATCGAGTTTCTAACCTTTTTTTTTTTACAATTTGCTGTTTTGTGTAAGTATTCATTTTTTTTTTATATAATTTTTTTCTTTTGCGCTCTGGGTGCGCGCTCCGGTAAGCTCTCTGGTAAGCTCTCCGGTAAGCTTTCCGGTAAGCTAACCGGTGAGCTCACCTGAAAGCGCACCCAGAGCGCTACTTTCGTTCGTGAAAAAAAATATGAATGAAAAGTTAATAATAATGCAAAACATTTCGTACCATACAAATAAAATCAGTTTTTTTTTTATAAGGAAAATGATTATGCATTTCCGTAAAAGTTTGATGACGTCACTTCGGCGCGCAACGTAAGTGCCCTCGGAAGCGCCTACGTTCGCGCTGCGTAAACGCACCCGGAAGCGCCTACGTTCGCGCCACGTTTGCGCCCCGGAAGCGCCTACGTTCGCGCCGCGTAAACGCACCCGGAAGCGCTCCGGAGCGCGCAGCGTAAGCGCGTCGGGTCATGTGACCTTAAAATAACACTTTTTATTGGTTGCTAACAGTTTTTTTTACAAAGAATGAAATCCCCACCCATTTCCTTCACTTCTTCTTTCACTTTTGTGACTGAAAGACCTGCCTTTTTGCTCCAGGATATTTCTTGGTTTTTCAATGGCTGCCAGACAATCCAGCAGTGAGGATGACTCCAATCAATTCATCAATGAAGAGCCTCCTCAACGAAAAGTTAGGGAACATTTCATTTGGAAATTTTTTAAAATCCCACATGGACAAAAAAAGGTAAATGCTCCAAAAGTACAATGCAGGATCTGCAAAGAAGAGCTGTCACGAGGTAACCCTTTGAAAAAGTACTCTTTTGGGAACTTCACTATGATCCGGCATGTGGAGAGGAAGCACCCCCAGAATTTTGCCCGGGAAAGTGTCAGGGCTCTGGCACAAGAGGTTCCCAGTGATGGGGCCTCTACATCCACCGGAGGAGCAACTTCTTCTGGGAGGGGGCAATCACAGGAGCAGGTGCCAAACATTCAACCTGCATTTAACCATGGTATCGTCAGATGCAGATACTGCAATCAACTCCTCACCTATGGGGAGCAAAGTGTCCAGCTCATGGTTCGAGCATTGGAGAACCATCGCTGCCCTTCCCACCCCTAATTTTTTTTGTTTTTTTTGCTCCTGTTGAGCAGTTTCCATTCCCATTTTTGTTCCTGTTTTGAAAAAATAAGAAAACCAAAAGTTCTTTTCAGAACTACCTCCAATTCTCATCAAAGAGCTATATTCTTAAAAAAATGAAAAAGAGTAAGTGAAATAGAGTGCATTGATAATTGAAAGGAGAATGAGTAAGAAAGAACGGAACGGTATGAGAGGTGAAAGAAAGTGAAGTAGGAGGACTGAAAGAAGGTGAGTGTTAGGAAAGAAAGTTATGAGAAGAAGAGTGAATATGGGGAATGATGATATTCAATGAAAATGTTGAAAAAGAACAGGAGTGTTGAAGGATAAGAAAAGATGCATTGCTGGAGTTGAAGGTAGAAGGCCTCATTTATGAAGCCATGCGTCACTTTAACGCCACCAAAGCATCACTTTTTGTGACACAACAGTCCAATAAAAAATGCACCTTATTTATTCATATTTACAAAGTGGCGTTTCTAGGTAAATACGTCACTTTGTAAACCCCTGTGCCACATTATTCCTACGTCAGGTGTAATGTATGCAAAAGGGACGTATTGACGCAAGAAAGGGTCGTAGAGGTGACACAGTGAATAAACTGGAGGCCTCATTTCTGAAAAGTGACGCATCGCTACGTGAAAACAGCGATGCGTCACTTTTCTGGGTGCACTCCTTATGACATTCCAGATATGTCATAATTAATTTATGACTAATCAATTCGCAAGGAGTTACAGATACGTCAGTATTTCTGACGTATCTGTAAACACAAAATTGACACATTACTGGAGTGCGTCACAAAAGTGACGCAACTCCAGTAATGTGTCCTTTCACATGGGGAAAGCACCATGTGAAAGGTCTTGCGTCAGTCTTACACCTGCTGTGAGGCAGGCGCAAGATTTTGACGCAACAGCATCCTAAAAGTGACGCAGTGAAATCTCATAGATTTCACTGCGTCGCTATTACCAAGCTTTTTGCGGGGAAACGCCCCCTCTGCATACATTATACCTGACGCAGTTATAATGTGGCGCACGGTTTTAAAAAGTGACCCATCTACCTAGATGCGTCACTTTTTAAATATAGCGCAACGAGGCGCATTTTTTTACCTCGCTGGTGCGATGCGTCCCTTTTCTGTGCGCACTCCTTTCGACATTCCAGATGTGTCATATTTAATGTATGACGAATCATGTCGCAAGGAGCTACAGATACGTCAGTATTTCTGATGTATCTGTAAACACAAAAGTGACGCATTGCTGGAGTGCGTCACTTTTGTGACGCACTCCAGTAATGCGTCCTTTCACATGGGGAAAGCACCATGTGAAAAGTCTTGCGTAAGTCTTACACCTGCTGTGAGGCAGGCGCAAGATTTTGACGCAACAGCATCCTAAAAGTGACGCAGTGAAATCTTATAGATTTCACTGCGTCGCTATTACCAAGCTTTTTGCGGGGGAACGCCCCCTCTGCATACATTATACCTGACGCAGATATAATGTGGCGCACGGTTTTAAAAAGTGACCCATCTACCTAGATGCGTCACTTTTTAAATATAGCACAACGAGACACATTTTTTTACACCGCTGGTGCGGTGGTGCTTTCCCCATGTGAAAGGACGCATTACTGGAGTTGCGTCACTTTTGTGACGCACTCCAGCAATGCGTCACTTTTCTGTTTACAGATATGTCAGAAATAGTGACGTATCTGTAACTCCTTGCGACATGATTCGTCATACATTAAATATGACACATCTGGAATGTCGTAAGGAGTGTGCACAGAAAAGTGACGCATCGCACCAGCGGTGTAAAAAAATGCGCCTCCTTGCGCTTTATTTAAAAAGTGACGCATCTAGGTAGATGGGTCACTTTTTAAAACACAGCACCACATTATATCTGCGTCAGGTATAATGTATGCAGAGGCAGTATTTCTGACTTATCTGTAAAAACAAAAGTGACGCATTGCTGGAGTGCGTCACAAAAGTGACGCAACTCCAGTAATGCGTCCTTTCACATGGGGAAAGCACCATGTGAAAAGTCTTGTATCAGTCTTACACCTGCTGTGAGGCAGGCGCAAGATTTTGACGCAACAGCATCCTAAAAGTGACGCAGTGAAATCTCATAGATTTCACTGCGTCGCTATTACCAAGCTTTTTGCGGGGGAACACCCCCTCTGCATACATTATACCTGACGCAGATATAATGTGGCGCACGGTTTTAAAAAGTGACCCATCTACCTAGATCCGTCACTTTTTAACTATAGCGCAACGAGGCGCATTTTTTTACACCGCTGGTGCGATGGTGCTTTCCCCATGTGAAAGGATGCATTACTGGAGTTGCGTCACTTTTGTGACGCACTCCAGCAATGCATCACTTTTCTGTTTACAGATATGTCAGAAATACTGACGTATCTGTAACTCCTTGCGACATGATTCGTCATACATTAAATATGACACATCTGGAATGTCGTAAGGAGTGCGCACAGAAAAGTGACGCATCGCACCAGCGGTGTAAAAAAATGCGCCTCCTTGCGCTTTATTTAAAAAGTGACGCATCTAGGTAGATGGGTCACTTTTTAAAACACAGCGCCACATTATATCTGCGTCAGGTATAATGTATGCAGAGGGAGCGTTCCCCCGCAAAAAGCTTGGTAATAGTGACGCAGTGAAATCTATGAGATTTCACTGCATCACTGTTAGGATGCTGTTGCATCAAAATCTTGTTCCTGCCTCACAGCAGGTGTAAGACTGACGCAAGACCTTTCACATGGTGCTTTCCCCATGTGAAAGGACGCATTACTGGAGTTGCGTCACTTTTGTGATGCACTCCAGCAATGTGTCACTTTTATTTTTACAGATATGTCAGAAATACTGACGTATCTGTAACTCCTTGCGACATGATTCATACATGATACATTAAATATGACACATCTGGAATGTCGTAAGGAGTGCGCATAGAAAAGTGACGCATCGCACCAGCGGTGTAAAAAAATGCGCCTCGTTGCACTATATTTAAAAAGTGACGCATCTACCTAGATGCGTCACTTTTTAAATATAGCGCAACGAGGCGCATTTTTTAACACCGCTGGTGCGTCACAAAAAGTGACGCACAGGTGGCGCAAAACTGGCAGCGCAAGGCCTTCATAAATATGGTCCTGGAATTTCCCTGTGCTTCGCTCCCCGGTGCGCTTCCCGGTGCGCGTACCGGGAGCTCCCCCCGCACAAATCGAAAAAAAATATTTTTTAAAAATGCCCCGCAGGACCCTATTTTAGCCCCCACATTAAACCTAGGGGGTCAGAAGGGGGTCTACCCTGCCCCCTTTTGGTCAATTCCCCCCTTTGTTTTTGCCACCTCTTGTGTCTCGATTTTACCGAGACACAAGATGGCGGCCGCTCCAGACTGTTTAGAATGTTTACAGACACCCAAGAGCCAATCAGCTTTCTGCGCGCAAGTCGCGTGTCGCGCCTGGTGCGCTCCCCGGTGCGCGCACCGGAGCGCGCCTATAGATATATATATTTTTTGGAACCTAAATTACTCAAAATCCACTGGAGCACATATCTTGAGACATAGCAAAGGCACATCGGGCTACCAGTCCCTACAATTTTGCCAAGTTTGTTGTAAATCCATTCAGCCGTTCGGGCTAAAAGTGAAATCGACCGCCCTATGGAAATTAACATGGAGAAAACGCGTTTTGGGACCCCCCTTTTATCTCGGCCCCCGCTTGACAAATCCCCCCCAAACCAAAGCCAAAGTTATTCCAAATAGAATTTTGAGATTTAACATTGAAAAAAATCCTAACTATAACTACCTACTGGCGACAGTGATGTCATCAGTGATGTCACTGACCATGTCATGAATTATGTAATATGTGACATCATCAGCAGTGGATTGCGGGTGCGCGATATATAATTAGTGCAACTAACTATATATGCGAATTTCAATGGTTTTGTGCGAGTAAATTAAGGTTTTGTAAATGCTAATCCCTAACTATATATGGTCTATAACCTATGGTTTTTTCAGTGAATTTTCACGGTTTTGTAAATGCTAATTCCTAACTATATATGGTCTATAACCTATGGTTTTTTCAGTGAATTTCAATGGTTTTTTAATAGCAAATATGAAAAGCTTTAAAATGTCAAGTATGTGATAGGTAAAAACATTTTCGTGTTTATGCACGCTGATGTGCTTTGAACGCTGCCCTCCCTCCCCCCCTCTTTTCTTTTAGGAGTATTCTCTCTTTGCAGATAGTGAAGGGTAGGTAACGCAGGCCTTTGCCCCCGTTGTAATCCGTAGTGCCTGCTTCTCTCTCCATTTGATTGATTGTTATCCAAGCATTTACTGTTTTAGAATTGGTTCTCTTTGGTTCATTCTCTATTTACAAACAAGCACAGAGTCGCAATACTCTGTTTAGTCTTTGCAGATAGTGAAAAATCGTTTAAAAAAACAAAAGGAATCGAGCAAAATCAGTAGGCCACTAATGGGATCTCTTTTTGACCTCGCTAAAATAGAAACATTAGGAACAACCCCTCACGAGAAATACGAAACTAGTGAGATGAACTGAGCTCGACACCATGATGGCTGCAAGACAGCTCGGCTCCGCCACCCACCCCGCCCAAAATAACGACAAACCCTATGCAAATATTATAAATATATACAACACACCAGCAAAGTAACAGGGTAAAACGTTTTATTAAATAACTATTTACATGGCAGCCTGCTGCAACATCCATCACTGTTCCTGTTGAGGTAGCATAGCTGGCGACCTAGGGGTGGAGGACCATTTTGAAAATTGCCCTGGGACGACACCATGCGCCAAGATTCGTCCCCAGTACATCCAGAGCTGATGTCCGACAAGTTGTGTGTGAGGATGCCTTGCTGATGCCGCCACCCCCACCACCACCTTTTTGTTGCCTGATCCGGCTAGCTCAATCGATCGAGCATGAGACTCATGCACTCTGAACTCCTTGGCCTCAGTCAAGCATCAATAGTAAGATTTTCATACGTGAGTGTAGGTTCATGGTTTTCCATCCACAGACTAAAAGCCTGGAGTGGGAGTGAAAGAACCATAACTAGGTAAGAAGGAAGGCAGACACTGTGGGAAGGACTCTGGATATGGTATGTTCCTTGGTCCCTGAGTTGCTTCGATGTCACTGCCTTGCACAAATGGCATAAGTCCTGGATGTTGGGTGCCATTGTTGAGAGTTCTGAGCAGCGCTTGTAACACTGTCTGAAGCTTATTTGCACCTGCTGCAGCTTCACTATTCTCAAAGTAAGTGGGGGCTGTTTGTGGACCTTACTGCATTGGAAAACAATGTGATGCGGTGCCTCCCTGAACCGCTTGACGGAGGCCCCCGAGGGGCGGTGTGATGGCGTGGACTCGGAGGGGGCGCTTGGCTCCGACCCCCTCCCCAAGTCTTGTTGCCCTGGTGTGGCCTGAGATCGCCACCGACATAGGCGGCCGGCTCCCGGGGTCAAGCGGAACTTTTTGCCTTTTGGTGACTCTTCCATTCTGAACATTGTCCCACAATCCGTTTGACCTGAAGACACGTCCTGCGGTGCCCTAGTCTGACCATCACATATTCTTGCGCCAGGAGATGGCGTGGGAGGCACTAGAAGGGAGAGGCGGCGCAAACTAGCCTCCCCCACCTCCCCAGGTGGAGGTTTTTCAGGTACACCCCAGCGCTTCACGCAACCAGCTGAGTTGCGCCCGCTCTTACGGCTACAGCGTCTCGCCCACCATCCACTTGAATTGCGCCCACTCTTGCGGTGCAGCGATAGGCGGCTGCAACAGGACTCTCAAAATGGCGGCCAGCTCTTCGGATTTAGGCCTGGTCCACTAAAATGGCCCTGGGATACCTTGGAACTTGGACGCTTGACTGCTGGGGCATGGACCCCATTCCCAAAAGCGTCCCCTCAGCCTTGAAGATTCTACAAAAGTTACCGGGGCCCCCGACTCCCGCAGACTTCCGGTGGCGAGCGACTGCCATGATTGCTCGCGGAATGGCCACGACGTAGCCACGGGGTGCTCTCATGCTGACGCCAGCTTCAATCTGAAACATCCAGAAACACTGTAGACTACCAATTCGATCAGTTCCGGTGGAGCCCCAACATGACCCGGTAGAGAAGAACTTGCCCTCCCCTCTTTGACTGAAGGTTCTTATTGCCTGTCCCTTCTGTTGTCATTTAACAGAACTTTTTGGACTACTGAAAGGGGTTGTGTTCCGACCGCTGGGTGGTGGAGACATTTTGACTATATTCTGGACCTGCGTTGTCGCGTAATGCGTCATATGACGCGCCGCGTTAGCGCACCCGGAAGTGCTCCGGTGCGCGAGGCGCAGCTTCCCGTAAGCGATCCAGAGCGCGGCGCGCAGCGCGTAACGTAAGCATAACAGGTCATGTGACTTGTTAATAAAACTTTTCATTGGTTCATTTTACTTTTGTTACTCTAATGATGAAAGGCTTGGTCATGTGAAAAGGGCGTTTCTTCGTCCCATGAGGGAGCCGTTGAACAAAAGAGGCTCGGCCTGCTGTCTTAGTCGCTGATAGGCATGAATATCGGATTCTTATCGATCACTTTATGTTGCAGGAGTGGAAAACACAACAGCCCTTGAACATTTATCCTTACTGCGTTCCTGCGTATTATACCTTTTAACAGTCATGTAATCGGGCTGCTTTATTTCACTTGCCTTTTACTGATTCGAAAACAGTGGCTATTATTGAAAACTTTACCAATGTAAGTACTACTACCATGTTTTGTTTTAAAAACCTTTATTGTGAAAATGTCAGTATACAAATACGGGCCTATAACCACGTGGGCCGGCCACGGAGCAAACTGGAATCGTATATGATGAGGGGACATTTACACTGTAGAAGAACGTAACGGGCGACCCATTAGGTTGCAAGAACTAAGATGTCTAACATTTACGGAATCGGTGGACGTACATTTTATAATTAAAGTACAACAGGGCCAGTTACAATAAAATTATCTAGATATACATTTGCGGGCAAGTACCATGGGTGACGTTAATTCGAACTTTCAATAGTACAGTAATCAATAACACATCAGAACTTAATATCAATAGGGATGTCCAAATGTTCAATCAATTCTCGTCCCCGCCCGCCATGTGCTTCAAAACTGCATACGTATCTCGTGATATCAAGGTTGGGCAACCAGTACACAACAAGGAGTTATGAGTCCCATTTATGCCGGTGCCATTTTGGGCGAGGCCGGGCAGGTCCAGGATATAGTCAAAATGTCTCCACCAACCAGCGGCGGACCAGAACCCTTTTCGGCAGTCCAAAAAGGTTCCGTTAAATGACAACAGAAGAAATAGGCAACAAGAACAATCAGTCAAAAGAGGGGACGCTTTCGTGAATGGGGCCCATGCCCTAGCAGGCAAGCGTCCGAGTTCCAAGGTGTCCCAGAGCCATTTTAGTGGACCAGGCTCAAATCCAAAGAGCTGGCCACCATTTTGAGAGTCCTGTTGCAGCCGGCTATCGCTGCACCACAAGAGTAGCCTCAATTCAGCTAGATGGCGGGTGAGTCACTGTACCGCAAGAGCGGGCAAAACTCAGCTGGAAGGCGAGTGAAACGCTAAGAGGCGCCCCACTGCAGATGAGGTGCCTCCACCTGGGGAGGAGGGAGAGGCCCATTTGCGCTGCCTCCCCCCCCCCGGGCACCCCACGCCGTCTTTCGCCGCAGCATTGTAGGATGGCCACACCAGTGAAACTTGCTGGACACCACCTCGGTGCCATCCGGATCTCGGCACGTTCGAGTCACTGTACCGCAAGAGCGGGAGAAACTCAGCTGGACACGCCGTCTTTCGGCGCAGCATTGTAGGATGGCCACACCAGTGAAACTTGCTGGACACCACCTCGTGCCATCCGGATCTCGGCGCGTTGTGCTGCCTTCGGCGTACTGTAGCAGCAAAAGTGACCGCAACTCAGCTGGACATGCCGTCTTTCGGCGCAGCATTGTAGGATGGCCACACGAGTGTGGCAACTTGCTGGACACCACCTCGGTGCCATCCGGATCTCGGCGCGTTGTGCTGCCTTCGGCCTATTCGCACATCGGTCCGCTACTGACGCCGCCTCACAGGCCAACGGATTTTGTAGGCTTTTTATAGCCCAAAGCTGCATAACAGGTCATGTGACTTGTTTATAAAACTTTTCGTTGGGTCATTTTACTTTTGGTTTCCTAATGATGAAATGCTTGATCATATGACCTAAAATAACACTTTTCATTGGATTAAAACATTTTTTTTTCCCAAACGATGAAAGCCCCACCTTTTTTTTTCTCACTCGGCAATCCAAAAAGGTTCTGTTAGATGACAACAGAGGGGACAGGAAACAAGAACCATCACTCAAAAAAGGGGAGGGCAAGTTCTTCCCTACCGGGTCACGTTGGGGCTCCACCGGAACTCATCGAATTGATAGTCTACAGTGTTTCTGGACGTTTCAGACTGAAGCTGGCGTCCGCATGAGCGCACCACCATCTCGTAGCTCCGTCGTGGCCATTCCGCAAGCAATCATGGCAGCCGCTCCCCACAGGAAGCCTGCGGGAGTCGGGGGCCCCCAAGACTTTTGTAGAATCTTCAAGGCTGAGGGGACGCTTTCGAGAATGGGGCCCAAGCCCTAGCAGACAAGCGTCCGAGTTCCAAGGTGTCCCAGGTCCATTTTAGTGGACCAGGCCCAAATCCGAAGAGCCGGCCGCCATTTTAAGAGTCCTGTGGCAGCCGCCTATCGCTGCACCGCAAGAGTGGGCGCAATTCAACTAGATGGTGAGCGAGACGCTGTAGCCGCAAGAGCGGGTGGTAAACAGCTGAATGGCGGATGAGGTACAGTGAAGCAAAAGCGGGCGTAAAACCGCTGAATGGCAAGTGAAACGCAAAAGGGGCGCCCCACTACAGCAGACGAGCCTCCACCTGGGGAGGCCCGTTCACGCCGCCTCCACCCCCCGGGGCGACCCACGCCGTTTTTCGGAGCAGCATTGTAGGATGCCAAAACCAGTGCGGCAAGTAAAGGACATCACCTGGGTGCCGTCCAGATCTCAGCGCGTTGTGCTGCCTTCGGACTATTCACACAACAGACCGCTACTAACGAGGCACAGTGCAGCAAAAGCGGGCGAAAGACCGCTGAATGGCAAGTGAAACGCTAAAGGGGCGCCCCACTACAGCAGACGAGCCTCCACCTGGGGAGGCCCGTTCATGCCGCCTCCCCCCCCCCCGGGGCGCCCCACGCCGATTTTCGGAGCAGCATTGTAGGATACCGAAACCAGTGCGGCAAGTAAAGGACATCACCTGGGTGCCGTCCAGAACTCAGCACGTTGTGCTGCCTTCGGACTATTCGCACAACAGACCGCTACTGACCATTGTTGCTTCTGTTTAAAAAATTTTTTTTTAACGTGTTTACTGTTTTTGGTGCGTTGTGTATATTTATAAGTTATTAAAGTGTTATAATCCTACTACTTTGTTGGAGTGCTATATGTTTTTAATGTGACACATAATTGTGAAGACTTTGATGTACAAAAAGGCATCCCTGGAATCTTCCGCTTCAGGCTCGGTCCCACACACCCTCACAGTGAGAATCCCCTCCCCAATCACAATACAGGATCGTTATCAGATAGTAGGAACGCGTGTGGTGTGACGGATCTCATCGGGTGGGGGCCTTGATCTACTGTAACTCCTTTGAAGAGGGGTGATTCTTTACAGTTGAGGCCATAAACTACATCCGCAGGGCTAGGTGATAGCCTGGGACCGGCCTGGACAATCAGACACAGAGGAAGAGGAGTGTCAGAGGGTGCGGTAGTGAATAGGGTGAAAGGGAGGTGTCGGGCGGGCACAGGGTGTAATTCTCAGGGAAGAGCAGCGCAGATGTGGGGAGGTTTATGGCCCATGCATAAGACAGAGAGCGGGGGTGACCAGTGCGTGGGGGAGATGCTTGCGAGGGTGGGGAGCCATGCTGAGGATCGGCGGCGTGCAGAGAGTGGGTCTGGTCAAGGCATCTAAAATTGCTGCCGTGCACGACAAAAGTGTGGCATTGGAAAAAAAGCAAGATGGCGCAGACAATGTTTATCAATACAAATTAATTTATAACAATTATTTTTAACAATATATTTACTCGCAGTGTCAAAATGGCGGTCAACACTTCCTGATTTCCTTCAAATCGAACGTTAACAGACGTCACGCAGCAAAAAAAAAAAAAGCTCACGCGCAGCCGCTGGAAGACAAGTATCAACATATATGAGCATCCTCAGCCACCCTCGGAAAACATAGGGGGTCAGGATACGTCTTCCGTACCCCCTTATACCCATTTCTCACATTGTTTTTCCTCCATCTTGTAATTTAATTAAATCAAAACACAAAATGGCGAATTCCCGTTTCGCGTCCCGGTTCACTACCCGGTTCGCGAACCGGAAAGCGCTTCTACCGCAAAAAATCAATATTTTTTTATTTGCCCCACGGGACCCTTTAATAACCCCAACATCATTCCTAGGGGGTCAAGAAGGGTCTACCTTGCCCCCTTTCATTAAATTCCCCCTTCGTTTTTCTCCTCCTCTTGTCTCTCGATCCTACCGAGAGACAAGATGGCGGCCGCTCCGGACTATTTAGAATGTTGACAGACACCGGAGAGCCAATCAGCTTCGCTACGCAAAGTTCCGTTACGCGAAAAGTTCGCGAACCGGAGCGCTATCCGGGACGCTGTCACAGATATGTCTGTTTTTTAAAACGTTAATTTCTCAAAATCCACTGGAGCACATATATTGAGACCCAGCAAAGGCACATCGGGCTAACAGTCCCTACAATTTTGCCAAGTTTCGTGCAAATCCATTCAGCCGTTCGAGCTAAAAGTGAGGCCAAACGCCCTATGGAAAAATACGTTTTGGGACCCCCATTTTTTCTCGGCCCCCCCTTGACGAAACCCCCCCAAATTTTCAGGAGCTGCTCAGAAACAAAATGTGCCATTTTCCTGAAAATTTCAGCCGATTCCGTCCACAAACGCCAAAGTTATTAGACATAGAATTTTCAAAAGTCCCATAGAGAAAAAATCCTAACTATATATACCTACTGGCGACCGCCAGTAGGTAATATATACACACATCTATATATATATGCCCCATCTTGCTGTACCTTGGTCTGAAATGGAAAAATAAATCGAAGGATTTGCAGTTGGTGGTCCGTGCTCTTTCTTTTGTGCCCCACGGGAAAGGGATTACAAAGTTGAAGAGTTTTAACGCATATATATATATATATATATATATATATATATATATATATATACACACACACACATATATATATATATGTGTGTGTGTATATATATGCTTTCCTGGTACACTTCTGTGTTCGCAGATACGGAGTCAGCTCAGTTATGGGCTTCCAGGCAGCTCACCTACTCAGCGCTGAAGCCAAGGGACACTGCTCAAAAGGCAGCCCGTGGCTACACTGGAGAGTTTGGTGCAATCTCGCCAACTCACAATCGAGAGGACTGGCGCTTTGAAGGTTGGAACGTTTGGTGGGGACTCGAGGGGTCAGGACATTAAAAAGAGCACTTCATCAAGTGTGCCCGGATTTGTAAACGCCAACAAACGAAAAGAAATGGCTTTGGTTTCCCACAACACGCATCCCAGACACATAGCCTTCTGGGAGTTGGAGTTTGACATTGGCTGCAACTCGGCGGTTGATCACATGATTGGGGCGGCGTTTACAAATGAACTTGTCATTAAACCACGAACATTGCAACAGGGCACTACGGACATGAGGAGCGGCAGCGAGGGGTGTCTGAAGAAGGTGTCATTACCGAAATGCATAATGCCCAGCTGCCTTAGTTTCCATTAAAAAAGAACCCCACCTGTCAAATCCCTGCGTGTGGCTCCTTCCTTTCATAGCTTTGGAGGGCGGATGGTGATATTACGTGCCGGCCAGAGACACGTTAAGGAGCCGCCGTTCCGCCAAGAGGCTGCCTGCTTTCCTGGTACACTTCTGTGTTCGCAGATACGGAGTCAGCTCAGTTATGGGCTTACAGGCAGCTCACCTACTCAGTGCTGAAGCCAAGGGACACTGCTCAAAAGGCAGCCCGTGACTACACGGGAGAGTTTGGTGCAATCTCGCCAACTCACAACCCAGAGGACCGGCGCTTTGAAGGTTGGAACGTTTGGCGGGGACTCGAGGGGTCAGGACATTAAAAAGAGCACTTCATCAAGTGTGCCCGGATTTGTACACGCCAACAAACGAAAAGAAACGGCTTTGGTTTCCCACAACACGCAATCCAGACACATAGCCTTCTGGGAGTTGGAGTTTGACATTGGCTGCAACTCGGAGGTTGATCACATGATTGGGGCGGCGTTTACAAATGGACTTGTCATTAAACCACAAACATTGCAACAGGGCACTACGGACATGAGTAGCGGCAGCGAGGGGTGTCTGAAGAAGCTGTCATTACCGAAATGCATAATGCCCAGCTGCCTTAGTTTCCATTAAAAAAGAACCCCACCTGTTAAATCCCTGCGTGTGGCTCCTTCCTTTCATAGCTTTGGAGGGCAGATGGTGATATATATATATATATATACACACACACATATATATATATATATATACACACACACACATATATATATATATATACACACACATATATATATATAAACATCACCAACACCATTGCCACGCAGGGAGCCTGACCTTGGCAGGGCGGTCAGTGCATCTGGTGCGAGGCTTCCAGATAATATTTTCCACACTCCTCCTTTACCTTTGAAAGAAGCACACTGACTCTGGAAATGTTGCTTTTCTAAATCCTTCATTCCTGAAATGACACGAGGGCCAAGAGTTTCACTGTTCCCAACGTTTCTGCTCGCCAGAGCCTTGATCACGGGAGGCAGTCTCTCTAACATTTTGAATTGCCCACGTGGTTGTCCTTTTAAACATGCAGGCCATATTCTCTTGCAGAGAAGCGCAGAGGAAAACTTTCACGACTTGTAAATTGCGTGCAGAATGCTATTTTCAAACCAAGTATTTCATTGAGTAATCTGCACGCTTTTTCCATGATATGTCTGTTCCTTTGCACCAAGAAAAATAAAGTGTCCCTCTCAGCACAGTTCGTTTTTGACATTTCCGATGATTTTCTTAATATTATCTGGAAGCCTCGCACCAGATGCACTGACCGCCCTGCCAAGGTCAGGCTCCCTGCGTGGCAATGGTGTTGGTGATGTTTATTGTTGAAGCCTGACCTGCTTGCCCCCTGAGACAGGATTTCGGCGTGGAAAGTAAGGGAGCAGGTGGAATGATTTCCAATAACTGCAGGATTTTGTTGCTTTTAAGAAAACCATCGGAAATGTCAAAAACGAACTGTGCTGAGAGGGAAACTTTATTTTTCTTGGTGCAAAGGAACAGACATATCATGGAAAAAGCGTGCAGATTACTCAATGAAATACTTGGTTTGAAAATAGCATTCTGCACGCAATTTACAAGTCATGAAAGTTTTCCTCTGCGCTTCTCTGCAAGAGAATATGGCCTGCGTGTTTAAAAGGACAACCACGTGGGCAATTCAAAATGTTAGAGAGACTGCCTCCCGTGATCAAGGCTCTGGCGAGCAGAAACGTTGGGAACAGTGAAACTCTTGGCCCTCGTGTCATTTCAGGAATAAAGGATTTCGAAAAGCAACATTTCCAGAGTCAGTGTGCTTCTTTCAAAGGTAAAGGAGGAGTGTGGAAAATATTATCTGGAAGCCTCGCACCAGATGCACTGACCGCCCTGCCAAGGTCAGGCTCCCTGCGTGGCAATGGTGTTGGTGATGTTTATTGTTGAAGCCTGACCTGCTTGTCCCCTGAGACAGGATTTCGGCGTGGAAAGTAAGGGAGCAGGTGGAATGATTTCCAATAACTGCAGGATTTTGTTGCTTTTAAGAAAACCATCGGAAATGTCAAAAACGAACTGTGCTGAGAGGGACACTTTATTTTTCTTGGTGCAAAGGAACAGACATATCATGGAAAAAGCGTGCAGATTACTCAATGAAATACTTGGTTTGAAAATAGCATTCTGCACGCAATTTACAAGTCGTGAAAGTTTTCCTCTGCGCTTCTCTGCAAGAGAATATGGCCTGCGTGTTTAAAAGGACAACCACGTGGGCAATTCAAAATGTTAGAGAGACTGCCTCCCGTGATCAAGGCTCTGGCGAGCAGAAACGTTGGGAACAGTGAAACTCTTGGCCCTCGTGTCATTTCAGGAATAAAGGATTTCGAAAAGCAACATTTCCAGAGTCAGTGTGCTTCTTTCGAAGGTAAAGGAGGAGTGTGGAAAATATTATCTGGAAGCCTCGTACCAGATGAACTGACCGCCCTGCCAAGGTCAGGCTCCCTGCGTGGCAATGGTGTTGGTGACTATTTATATATATATATATATATATATATATATATATATATATATATATATAACCTACTGGCGGTCGCCAGTAGGTAGTTATAGTTAGGACCGAGTTTCCATAGGAAATCCTCAACATTCTATTTGGAATAACTTTGGCCCTGGTTGAAGAATCTTAGCGAATTTCTCAAAGAAGATGGCTCGGTCCGCTGCGCTCCTTCCCTAAAAGTTTGGGGGGGATTGGTCAAGTGGGGGCTGAGATAAAAGGGGGGTCCCAAAACGTGTTTTCTCCATGTTATTTTCCATAGGACCTTTAGACTCGGCTACAGGTCGAACGGGTGAATGGATTTATAAGAAATTTGGCAAAACTGTACAGTCCGGCTTGCAGATTACGCTTTTTTTGGAATGGTGTAAATCCGTTCAGTAGTTGCTGAGGAAATTAAAGTTAAAGTCAATTATATATCTATACGCGCGCACACGTGCGCGCACACGTGCGCGCACCCAAACGGCTGCACGCGCGAGCGGAATTTTGCTGCGTGACATCTGTTAACGTTCGATTCGAAGGAAATCAGGAAGTGTTGACCGCCATTTTGTCATTGCGAGTAAATATATTGTTGATTTCAAAGCGTTGGAACATGGAGAGGGGAGAAGGTAGAGATTGTTTTGCTGCGTAGGTTTTCTCAGGGTGTGCAGTAAGGCCCTTAAAGGTGAAAATATATATATATATATTTTTTTTAAAGTTGCGTGGTGCGCGCACTCGGTCGCGCACACCTTTTTACAAGAGTGTGAAAATGGAGATAAATCAGAAGTTTGAGTGCTTAGATATAAGGTGGCTCTGAAAAGAGCCATTGTGTTAATTGAGTGTTTTCTGCATTTATAAGTAAGTACCGATGCAGAGCCTGATGTTGCAGAGGGATGATTCTGTTTCCCTCATTCGTGAAATGAACACCGTCTCTCCTATAGACGTCTTGCATGTGGTATCGCAAGTTGTTGTGGTAAATAGAACCCATGCTATAATCTCTGAGGAAAGCAGAAACAGATTTATTTACATGTCTCCTTGCTTTCTCAAATTGTGCACAATGTTGATTGGACCAATTCCATTTCTGTCTTTGGCATATATTGGAATATACCAAGGCAGATCGAGGAAAAAGTGTCATCAATTGTCGAAAGGTGTCTTTTAGAAGCATTTCCAGACCTACCCCAGTGATTGTGCCTAGATCGTTCCCACCACAGTGCACAATTATAAGGTCTGGTTCTGGGAGATGCATAAAAGTTTTCACCAATGGAATCAATTGGTGACATTTCAATCCTCTTTTGGCAATCCATGTTATGTGTACATTTGGTAAGCCGAGGTTGCAAATTCGTCTGCTTACTGCATATTTTTCACTCCAGTGAATATAACTGTGTCCTATTAGCCAGACCTTCATTTTCAAGGGATTTGTAGTCGTCCTCCAATCGGTTCTGGAAGTGGAATGGTAGTTAGAAGTTGAAATTCTAAATAAAGAAAAAGGAAGAGGCTGGGTGTGGTTTAAAAAATAAAAATGATTGGTTGATTGTAAGAAGTGGAGATTGAACAGTATGTTGCATGTTAATGTTTATGTTAAACGAAAAGTACTATTGGGTGTGAAAAAAAAAGACATGTAACAGAGCTGTGGATTGGCAGGTGTTTCTGGAGGGAAAACAGTGTTGTTACTTTGCTGTAGAACGTTGAGATATGAACTTTTGACCTGTGCCTTCAGCCAGGTGCAGAATGAGGTGTTACCATGGAAACAGCCAGAGATGGCAGTGGGTGATGGGTGACTTTTATGTGACATTGAAAATATTGTGAGGGAGAACCAACTGAAATGTAAATGCTTACGTTACGCGCTCCGCGCCGCGCCCCGGATTGCTTCCGGGAAGCTGCGCTTCGCGCCTCGCGCACCGGAGCACTTCCGGGTGCGCTAACGCGGCGCGTCATATGACGGATTACGCAACAACGCGATACGTCGTTGGGGCTCCACCGGAACTGATCGAATTGGTAGTCTACAGTGTTTCTGGATGTTTCAGACTGAAGCTGGCGTCAGCATGAGAGCACCCAGTGGCTACGTCGTGGCCATTCCGCGAGCAATCATGGCAGTCGCTCCCCACCAGAAGTCTGCAGGAGTCGGGGGCCTCGGTGACTCTTGTAGAATCTTCAAGGCTGAGGGGACGCTTTTGGGAATGGGGCTCATGCCCTAGCAGTCAAGCGTCCGAGTTCCAGGGTTGCCCAGAGCCATCCTTGCAGGCCAAGCCCAAGTCTGTGGAGCCGACCGCCATTTCCTGAGCTCCGTGGCAGCCGCCTGTCGCTGTATCGGAAGAGTGGGTGCAATTCAGCCGGATGGCGGGTGAGACGGTGTAATAGCAAGAGCAGGCGTAATTCAGCTGGCCGAGCGAGGCACTGTGCCGCAGGAGCAGGCGCAACTCAGCTGGCCGAGTGAAGCGCTGGGGTGTAGCTAAGAAACCTCCACCTGGTGAGGTGGGAGATGCTAGTTCAAGCCGCCTCTCCCTTCGAGTGCACCCCACGCCGTCTCCTGGCGCAGGTATATGTGATGGTCGGACCAGGGCACCGCAGGACGTGTCTTCAGGTCAAACGGATTGTGGGACAAGGTCCAGAATGGAAGAGGCATCAAAAGGCAAGAAGTTCCGCCTGACCCCGGGAGCCAGCCGCCTATGTCGGGGGCGATCTCAGGCCATACCAGGGGAACAAGACTTGGGGAGGGGGCAGGAGCCAAGCGCCCCCTCCGAGTCCGCGTTTCTTGGACCCTGAAGTATGGCACTCAACATCCAGAACTTATGACATTTGTGCAAGGCAGGGACATCGAAGCCTCTCAGGGACCAAGCATATCCAGAGTCCTTCCTACAGAAGGTGGTGGGGGTGGCGGCATTAGCAAGGCATCCCCCCACACAACTTGTCGGACATCACCTCTGGATGTACTGGGTGTTCAATTTCAGAATTGAAACTACTAAGAAGCAATTAGAAGTGTTGTTTTCATGTTGCAGTAGGCTGCCATGTAAATAGTTATTTAATAAAACGTTTTATCCTGTTACTTTGCTGGTGTGTTGTATATATTTATAATATTTGCATAGTGTTTGTCGTTATTTTGGGCGGGGTGGGCGGTGGAGCCGAGCTGTCTTGCAGCCATCATGGCGTCGAGCTCGGTTCCTCTCTCTAGTTTCATGTTTTTTCTAACGATTTATATGTTATAGTTTGCTAGCACGATACAGCGGATAGTCCGCATTTTATATATATGTCCTTTTTATTAGGGGGGTCCTCCGGTGGAGTCGGACGATCTACCTGTAATAAACGGTCCGGGTTGAACCAACTACCAACAAACGGGGCAGAGATAGGCATGACGGGTTACAAAGGGGACAAAAGTGTGCACTACCTATCCTTCACTATCTGCAAAAACTAAACAGAGTATTGCGACTTTGTGCTTATTTGTGAACAGAGAATGACCCAAAGAGAACCAATTTCGAACAATCATAGGCTATTGGCAGTGGGCAGAGAGGCCATGACACAGAAAATGGCTGTTACTTACGTGCATGATGGGGCCTAAAAGGGACTAGATGGCGTGGCCACTGTTTCGCGACTTTCACTTTACTTTTAACAATGGCTGTGGTGAACATAAATGAACGCTGCTTATGTATACCTAATTTTAGTCATTTTCCACAAAAAAGCTTTTGATATTTGCTATTAAAAAACCAAAGAAAATCACTGAAAAAACCATAGGTTATAGACCATATATAGTTAAATATCTGAAGTCCATCTCTGCACTCGATGGAGATACAGGTCGTCGATCAGAAGATGTGCTGGCCACCTCTAATGGTAATAGCGTGGCCAGGGCTCTTGTCGTTGCCTCTGCAAATTGCAGAGGGTGCACTTGTTTGACATGCCGCACCATGGTATGTATGGAAAAGGAATATTTTTTTGCTGGATTTCTTCTTGAGAGAACCAAGTCACATATCGTGCAGGTTACTTTTGGTGCATTCACTTTCTTTTGATCTTCAGGATAAGTGAAAAATTGCCAGATGAAAGATTTATTTTTTCTTATTAAAGGTAGTCGATCATTTTGGTCAGATTCGGAAGATGAATGAGATACGGTAGCCATTTCACCAAAGTCTTCCGAAAGATGTAGGACGTTGTTCTCTCTTGAGAGTAGAAAAGATAGTGAGGGAAGTGGGTGGAATGCTGCGTGTAAATTCCAGAATTGAAACTATTAAGAACCAATTGAAAGTGTTGTTTTCATGTTGCAGCAGGCTGCCATGTAAATAGTTATTTAATAAAACGTTTTACCCTGTTACTTTGCTGGTGTGTTGTATATCTTTATAATATTTGTCGTTATTTTGGGTGGGGTGGGCGGCGGAGCCGAGCTGTCTTGCAGCCATCATGGCGTCGAGCTCGGTTCCTCTCACTATTTTCATATTTCTCATGAGGGGTTGTTCCTAATTTTTCTATTTTAGCGAGGTCAAAAAAAGATCTCATCAGTGGCCTACTGATTTTGCTCGATTCCTTTTGTTTTTTCTAACGATATATATGTTATAGTTTGCTAGCACGATACAGCGGCTAGTCCGCATTTTATATATATGTCCTTTTTATTAGGGGTGTCCTCCGGTGGAGTCGGACGATCTACCTCTAATAAACGGTCCGGGTTGAACCAACTACCATCCTGATTTTGTATATCTTCTGAGCTGGATTTAAGCACACAATTGTTAAAGTATGAAACGTTTTATATTTCTAAAAAAAATACCAAGGTGTGTACATCCGGTAACGCACGAAAGTTTAAAAAGACATTCGGCTCCATTTACTGAAAAGTTTCATAAGAATAAAAAAGAAGTCTAGGTACAGTCTCTTTGACGTACTATAAGTTCTTTGAGGGGTGTATGAAGAAATTCAATAAGTTCAAATTGCAAAGTTGTCACGAAATATATAGGCAGGTGCGCGCACTCGGTCGCGCACGAAAGCCTGGAAATGCGATATCCATTTTATTGACAACTGTTGCCGAGAGTGCGCACACCGGGTCGCGCACGAAAGTTTAGTAAGGCTATTTTTATTTACAGACAAATTTTAATGTGTTTAAAAAAAGGCAAGGTACAGACTTTCGAATTCTGTATTGCTTTACAAGGAGTCTCTATGCAACTTGAACAGTGAAGAAAACGGCTTGTTTTCGAAAAAAATATTGCCAGAACTTTATTGCCAAAAGTATAGGTTGCATACACGACATTTTTCTGAATTAGCATTTTAAAAACCAATGAAATTCACAGAAAAAACCATAGGTTTTACACACGTTATAGTTAGGAAGTAGCATTTAAAAAACCTATGAAATTCACTGAAAAAACCATAGGTTTGACACATGTTATAGTTAGCTGGAAATTTTACTGATATAAAACCAATGAAATTCCACGTTATAGTTAGTTGGACTCACTATAACTTGCGCGTGCAATGCACTGCTGATGACGTCACATATTACATCACTCATGACATGGTCAGTGACATCACTCATGACATCACTGATGACACCATCCAGTGAATATGTGTCTTTCTGAAAAATAAATATTAGTGAGTAATGTTTAAATATTTAAATATATATATTAGTGTTTCACTTTGTGTATAAGTGGCTACATGTGTTGGTAAGTAGCTACATGCGTATGTATATGGGTTATTAGGTGTTTCTCTTAGTATCAGTATGAGTGTCTATATGGTTTGGTGGGGGTATTACTTAGCACATAGATGCATGAGTGACTGACTCTCTGTTTGTATGTGTTTTGAAGACAACATATGTGCAGGACTGTATGGGTGGATGAGTGGGTATATGTGTTTGTTAGTGAGTGAATGACTGTCTCACTAGTGTCTTTATCAGTAACGACATATTTTTTAATCTAGTATATGTGAATATTGATGTATATAAGTGAGTATATGTGAGAGTAAGAGATTGTAAGAGTTCCTGTTTAAATAAGTATGTGTTTCTATAAGTGATTGTTTAAGAGAATAAATATGTGTAATTTTCAATAGAAGTAAGGTGGAAGTGTGTGTATAACTCTATATTCAAATAAATGGATGTTCAATAGTTTATTTGCACGTGTGAGTATGTGTGTGAGTAACTTTTCGATGACTGTCGGTGTGTAACAGGATGTATAGGTGTATCACTTCATATGATGAGTGAGTATATGTATGAGTGACTATATAGAACTGTTGGTGAATGAGTGGATGTGTATATAGATGGTGGAATTACTGAATTACTTGTTGTAACTGATATGGGTATCTCCATTTTTTTTAAATTTCAGTTTCTATTTTTGAATATGTGTTTCAAGGGTTACATTACAGTGAAAGGAGGTCTGTCACTATGTCACAAGGATGGTGTCATCAGTGATGTCATGAGTGATGTCACTGACCATGTCATGAGTGATGTAATATGTGGCGTCATCAGCAGTGCATTGCACGCGCAAGTTATAGTGAGTCCAACTAACTATAACGTGGAATTTCATTGGTTTTATATCAGTAAAATTTCCAGCTAACTATAACATGTGTCAAACCTATGGTTTTTTCAGTGAATTTCATAGGTTTTTTAAATGCTACTTCCTAACTATAACGTGTGTAAAACCTATGTTTTTTTCTGTGAATATGCATATATATACACACACACATATATATATATATATATACACACACACATATATATATATATACACACACACACACACACATATATATATATATATATATATATATATATATACACACACACACATATATTACCTACTGGCGGTCCCCAGTAGGTATATATAGTTAGGATTTTTTCTCTATGGGACTTTTGAAAATTCTATGTCTAATAACTTTGGCGTTTGTGTACGGAATCGTCTGAAATTTTCAGGAAAATGGCACATTTTGTTTCTGAGCATCCCCTGAAAATTTGGGGGGGTTTCGTCAAGGGGGGTGAGAAAAAAGGGGGGTCCCAAAACGCGTTTTTAACATTGAGTTTTCCATAGGGCGTTTGGCCTCACTTTTAGCTCGAACGGCTGAATGGATTTGCACGAAACTTGGCAAAATTGTAGGGACTGTTAGCCCGATGTGCCTTTGCTGGGTCTCAATATATGTGCTCCAGTGGATTTTGAGAAATTAACGTTTTAAAAAACAGATATATCTGTGACAGCGTCCCGGATAGCGCTCCGGTTCGCGAACTTTTCGCGTAACGGAACTTTGCGTAGCGAAGCTGATTGGCTCTCCGGTGTTTGTCAACATTCTAAACAGTCCGGAGCGGCTGCCATCTTGTCTCTCGGTAGGATCGAGAGACAAGAGGAGGAGAAAAACGAAGTGGGAATTTAATGAAAGGGGGCAAGGTAGACCCTTCTTGACCCCCTAGGAATGATGTTGGGTTATTAAAGGGTCCCGTGGGGCAAATAAAAAATATATTGATTTTTTGCGGTAGAAGCGCTTTCCGGTTCGTGAACCGGGATGCGAAACGGGAATTCGCCATTTTGTGTTTCGATTTAATTAAATTACAAGATGGAGGAAAAACAATGTGAGAAATAGGTATAAGGGGGTACGGGAGACGTATCCTGACCCCCTATGTTTTCTGAGGGTGGCTGAGGATGCTCATATATGTTGATACTTGTCTTCCAGCGGCTGCGCGTGAGTGTTTTTTTTTTTTTGCTGCGTGACGTCTGTTAACGTTCGATTCGAAGGAAATCAGGAAGTGTTGACCGCCATTTTGACACTGCGAGTAAATATATTGTTAAAAATAATTGTTATAAATTAATCCGTATTGATAAACATTGTCTGCGCTATCTTGCTTTTTTCCAATGGCACACTTTTGTCGTGTACGGCAGCCATTTTAGATGCCTTGACCAGACCCACTCTCTGCACGCCGCCGATCGTGACGTCTGTTAACGTTCGATTCGAAGGAAATCAGGAAGTGTTGACCCCCATTTTGACACTGCGAGTAAATATATTGTTAAAAATAATTGTTATAAATTAATTCGTATTGATAAACATTGTCTGCGCCATCTTGCTTTTTTCCAATGCCACACTTTTGTTGTGCACGGCAGCCATTTTAGATGCCTTGACCAGACCCACTCTCTGCACGCCGCCGATCCTCAGCATGGCTCCCCACCCTCGCAAGCATCTCCCCCACGCACTGGTCAACCCGCTCTCTGTCTTATGCATGGGCCATAAACCTCCCCCCATCTGCGCTGCTCTTCCCTGAGAATCACACCCTGTGCCCGCCCGACACCTCCCTTTCACCCTATTCACTACCGCACCCTCTGACACTCCTCTTCCTCTGTGTCTGATTGTCCAGGCCGGTCCCAGGCTATCACCTAGCCCTGCGGATGTAGTTTATGGCCTCAACTGTAAAGAATCACCCCTCTTCAAAGGAGTTACAGTAGATCAAGGCCCCCACCCGATGAGATCCGTCACACCACACGCGTTCCTACTATCTGATAACGATCCTGTATTGTGATTGGGGAGGGGATTCTCACTGTGAGGGTGTGTGGGACCGAGCCTGAAGCGGAAGATTCCAGGGATGCCTTTTTGTACATCAAAGTCTTCACAATTATGTGTCACATTAAAAATATATAGCACTCCAACAAAGTAGCAGGATTATAACACTTTAATAACTCATAAATATATACAACGCACCAAAAACAGTAAACACGTTAAAAAAATTTTTTTTAAACAGAAGCAACAATGGTCAGTAGCGGTCTGTTGTGCGAATAGTCCGAAGGCAGCACAATGTGCTGAGTTCTGGACGGCACCCAGGTGATGTCCTTTACTTGCCGCACTGGTTTTGGTATCCTACAATGCTGCTCCGAAAAACGGCGTGGGGCGCCCCGGGGGGGGGGGGAGGCGGCGTGAACGAGCCTCCCCAGGTGGAGACTCGTCTGCTGTAGTGGGGCGCCCCTTTAGCGTTTCACTTGCCATTCAGCGTTTTTCCGCCCGCTTTTGCTGCACTGTGCCTCATCCGCCATTCAGCTGTTTACCGTTCGCTCTTGCGGCTACAGCATCTCGCTCACCATCTAGTTGAATTGCGCCCACTCTTGCGGTGCAGCGATAGGCTGCTGACACAGGACTCTTAAAATGGCGGCCGGCTCTTCGGATTTGGGCCTGGCCCACTAAAATGGCCCTGGGACACCTTGGAACTCAGACGCTTGTCTGCTAGGGCTTGGGCCCCATTCTCAAAAGCGTCCCCTCAGCCTTGAAGATTCTACAAAAGTCTTGGGAGCCCCCGACTCCTGCAGGCTTCCGGTGGGGAGCGGCTGCCATGATTGCTTGCGGAATGGCCACAACGGAGCTACGAGATGGTGGTGCTCTCATGCGGACGCCAGCTTCAGTCTGAAACATCCAGAAACACTGTAGACTATCAATTCGATGAGTTCCGGTGGAGCCCCAACGTGACCCGGTAGGGAAGAACTTGCCCTCCCCTTTTTTGAGTGATGGTTCTTGTTGCCTGTCCCCTCTGTTGTCATCTAACGGAACCTTTTTGGATTGACGAGTGAGAAAAAAAAGGTGGGGCTTTCATCGTTTGGGAAAAAAAATGTTTTAATCCAATGAAAAGTGTTATTTTTAGGTCATATGATCAAGCATTTCATCATTAGGAAACCAAAAGTAAAATGAACCAATGAAAAGTTTTATAAACAAGTCACATGACCTGTTATGCGGCTTTGGGCTATAAAAAGCCTACACAATCCGTTGGCCTGTGAGGCGGCGTCAGTAGCGGACCGATGTGCGAATAGGCCGAAGGCAGCACAACGCGCCGAGATCCGGATGGCACCGAGGTGGTGTCCAGCAAGTTGCCGCACTGGTGTGGCCATCCTACAATGCTGCGCCGAAAGACGGCGTGTCCAGCTGAGTTGCGGTTAGTCTTGCTGCTACAGTACGGCGAAGGCAGCACAACGCGCCGAGATCCGGATGGCACCGAGGTGGTGTCCAGCAAGTTTCACTGGTGTGGCCATCCTACAATGCTGCGCCGAAAGACGGCGTGGGGTGCCCGGGGGGGGGAGAGGCGGCGTAAACGGACCTCTTCTGCCTCCCCAGATGAAGGCACCTCATCTGCAGTGGGGCGCCTCTTAGCGTTTCACTTGCCTTCCTGCAGAGTTCTGCCCGCTCTTGCGGCACAGTGCCTCACCCTCCATCCAGCTGAGTTTCGCCCGCTCTTGCGGTACAGCGTCTCACCCGCCATCCAGCTGAGTTTCTCCCGCTCTTGCGGTACAGTGACTCGAACGCGCCGAGATCCGGATGGCACCGAGGTGGTATCCAGCAAGTTTCACTGGTGTGGCCATCCTACAATGCTGCGCCGAAAGATGGCGTGGGGTGCCCCGGGGGGGGGGGGGAGGCAGCGCAAACGGGCCTCTCCCTCCTCCCCAGGTGGAGGCACCTCATCTGCAGTGGGGCCCCTCTTAGCATTTCACTCGCCGTTCAGCTGAGTTCCGCCCGCTTTTGCGGTACAGTGACTCACCCGCTATCTAGCTGAATTGCGGCTACTCTTGTGGTGCAGCGATAGCCGGCTGCAACAGGACTCTCAAAATGGTGGCTAGCTCTTTGGATTTGGGCCTGGACCACTAAAATGGCTCTAGGACACCTTGGAACTCGGACGCTTGCCTGCTAGGGCATGGGCCCCATTCACGAAAGCGTCCCCTCTTTTGACTGATTGTTCTTATTAACTATTTCTTCTGTTGTCATTTAACGGAACCTTTTTGGACTGCCGAAAAGGGTTCTGGTCCGACCGCTGGATGGTGGAGACATTTTGACTATATCCTGGACCTGTCCGGCCTCGCCCAAAATGGCGCCAGTATAAATGGGACTCGTAACTCCTTGTTGTGTACTGGTTGCCCAACCTTGATATCACGAGATACGTATGCAGTTTTGAAGCACATGGCGGGCGGGGACGAGAATTGATTGAACATTTGGACATCCCTATTGATATTAAGTTCTGATGTGTTATTGATTACTGCACTATTGAAAGTTCGAATTAACGTCACCTATGGTACTTGCCCGCAAATGTATATCTAGATAATTTTATTGTAACTGGCCCTGTCGTACTTTAATTATAAAATGTACGTCCACCGATTCCGCAAATGTTAGACACCTTAGTTCTTGCAACCTAATGGGTCGCCCTTTTTGTTCTTCTACAGTGTAAATGTTCCCTCATCATATACGATTCCAGTTTGCTCCGTGGCCGGCCCACGTGGTTATAGGCCCGTATTTGTATACTGACATTTTCACAATAAAGGTTTTTAAAACAAAACATGGTAGTAGTACCTACATTGGTAAAGTTTTGAATAATAGCCACTGTTTTCGAATCAGTAAAAGGCAAGTGAAATAAAGGAGTCCAATTACATGACGGTTAAAAGGTATAATACGCAGGAACGCAGTAAAGATAAATGGTGAAGGGCTGTTGTGTTTTCTACTCCTGCAACATAAAGTGATCGATAAGAATCTGATATTCATGCCTATCAGCGACTAAGACAGCAGTCCGAGCCTCTTTTCTTCAACGGCTCCTTCATGGGACGAAGAAACGCCCTTTTCATATGACCAAGCCTTTCATCATTAGAATAACAAAAGTAAAATGAACCAATGAAAAGTTTTATTAAGAAGTCACATGACCTGTTATGCTTACGTTACGCGCTGCGCGCCGCGCTCTGGATCGCTTCCGGGGGGCTCCACCGGAACTGATCGAATTGGTAGTCCACAGTGTTTCTGGATGTTTCAGATTGAAGCTGGCGTCAGCATGAGGGCACCCCATGGCTACGTCGTGGCTATTCCGCGAGCAATCATGGCAGTCGCTCGCCACCGGAAGTCTGCGGGAGTCGGGGGCCCCGGTGACTTTTGTAGAATCTTCAAGGCTGAGGGGACGCTTTTGGGAATGGGGTCCATGCCCTAGCAATCAAGCGTCCGAGTTCCAAGGTGTCCCAGGGCCATTTTAGTGGACCAGGCCTAAATCCGAAGAGTCGGCCGCCATTTTGAGAGTCCTGTTGCAGCCGCCTATCGCTGCACTGCAAGAGTGGGCGCAATTCAAGTGGATGGTGGGCGAGACCCTGTAGCAGCAAGAGAGGGCGCAACTCAGCTGGTTGCGTGAAGCGCTGGGGTGTACCTGAAAAACCTCCACCTGGGGAGGTGGGGGAGGCTCGTTTGTGCCGCCTCTCCCTTCTAGTGCATCCCACGCTGTCTCCTGGCGCAAGAATATGAGATGGTCTGACTAGGGCACCGCAGGACGTGTCTTCAGGTCAAACAGATTGTGGGACAATGTTCAGAATGGAAGAGTCACCAAAAGGCAAAAAGTTCCGCTTGACCCCGGGATCCGGCCGCCTATGTCGGGGGCGATCTCAGGCCACACCAGGGCAACAAGACTTGGGGAGGGGGTCGGAGCCAAGCGCCCCCTCCGAGTCCATGCCATCACACCGCTCCTCGGGGGCCTCCGTCAAGCGGTTCAGGGAGGCACCGTATCACATTGTTTTCCAATGCAGTAAGGTCCACAAACAGCCCCCACTTACTTTAAGAATAGTGAAGCTGCAGCAGGTGCAAATAAGCTTCAGACAGTGTTACAAGCGCTGCTCAGAACTCTCAACTATGGCACCCAACATCCAGGACTTATGCCATTTGTGCAAGGCAGTGACATCGAAGCAACTCAGGGACCAAGGAACATACCATATCCAGAGTCCTTCCCACAGCGTCTGCCTTCCTTCTTACCTAGTTATGGTTCTTTCACTCCCACTCCAGGCTTTTAGTCTGTGGATGGAAAACCATGAACCTACACTCACGTATGAAAATCTTACTATTGATGCTTGACTGAGGCCAAGGAGATCAGAGTGCATGAGTCTCATGCTCGATCGATTGAGCTAGCCGGATCAGGCAACAAAAAGGTGGTGGTGGGGTGGCGGCATCAGCAAGGCATCCTCACACACAACTTGTCGGACATCAGCTCTGCATGTACTGAGGACGAGTCTTGGCGCATGGTGTCGTCCCCGGGCAATTTGCACAATGGTCCTCCACTCCTAGGCCGCCAGCTATGCTACCTCGACAGGAACAGTGAGGGATGTTGCAGCAGGCTGCCATGTAAATAGTTATTTAATAAAACGTTTTACCCTGTTACTTTGCTGGTGTGTTGTATATATTTATAATATTTGCATAGGGTTTGTCGTTATTTTGGGCGGGGTGGGCGGCGGAGCCGAGCTGTCTTGCAGCCATCATGGTGTCGAGCTCAGTTCATCTCACTAGTTTCGTATTTCTCATGAGGGGTTGTTCCTAATGTTTCTATTTTAACGAGGTCAAAAAGAGATCCCATTAGTGGCCTACTGATTTTGCTCGATTCCTTTTGTTTTTTAAACGATTTTTCACTATCTGCAAAGACTAAACAGAGTATTGCGACTCTGTGCTTGTTTGTAAATAGAAAATGAACCAAAGAGAACCAATTCTAATACAGTAAATGTTAGGATAACAATCAATCAAATGGAGGGAAGCAGGCATGACGGGTTACAACGGGGGCAAAGGCTTGCGTTACCTACCCTTCACTATCTGCAAAGAGAGAATACTCCTAAAAGAAAAGAGGAGGTGGGGCAAGGGGGGGGGCAGCGTTCAAAGCACATCAGCGTAGATAAATACGAAAATGTTTTTACCAACTACGTACTTGAAATTTTACAGATTTTAATATTTGCTATTAAAAAACCATTGAAATTCACTGAAAAAAACCATAGGTTATAGACCATATATAGTTAGGAATTAGCATTTACAAAACCTTGAAAATTCACTGAAAAAACCATAGGTTATAGACCATATATAGTTAGGGATTAGCATTTACAAAACCTTAATTTACTCGCACAAAACCATTGAAATTCGCATATATAGTTAGTTGCACTAACTATATATCGCGCACCCGCAATCCACTGCTGATGATGTCACATATCACATCATTCATGACATGGTAAGTGACATCACTGATGACATCACTGATGACATCTCAAATGACATCACTGATGACATCACTGATGACAACACCCAGTGACTGTATGTTTCTGTAAAGTTAAAATATGTCTTACATATTGAAGAATGAGTGGATGTATAAGTGTCTGGATGAAGGATTTAGTAGGTGCATGACTGACTGTATGAGTGAGTGATTTAATGTGTCTCACTGAGTGCATGGGTTAGTGACTAAACTGTCTTAATTTGTGCATCATTATGTCTGTTGTTCTGTAAACTGCTGCATGTGTTGATCAGTAGCTATATGAGTAACTAAATGGGTTATTGATTGGTTGCCCAAGTATTTGTATGGGAGACTGAGTGTGTGTGTGGGTGGCTGGGAGGTGTGTGACTCTGTGCATAGATGTGTGAGTAGTTGATTCACTATATGTATGGGTTCAAAAGTGCATGTGGAAACAGCTGTATGGGCGGTTGACTGTCTGCATGAGTGTATTGGTGATTGAATGGATATCTCAGTGCTACATGTCAAAGTAAGTACATATGTAAAACACAGTACATGTGAGAGTTGACATATACAAATAACTGTGCATAAGAGCCAGTGAATGTGTGAGTGGCTGTATGGATCATTGTGAACTTGTATCAGGGATTGTATAAGAGAGTAAATATGTGTTAGTATATGTTTGAATAAGTAAGGTGTGTATAACTGTATAGTTGAGGAAATGGAGGTGTGATTGATTCTTTGCATGACTGACTAGGTGTGTGAGTAACTCCATGGATGAGTGACAGTCTGTGAGTGTCTGTTTACACTGATTGTATCTAAGGTTATATTAGAGTCTGAAGAGGTTCATTGTATTATCACATAAATGATATCATCAGTGATGTGATCAGTAATGTCAAATGAGATGTTATCAGTGATGTCATCAGTGATGTCATTTGAGATGTCATCAGTGATGTCATTTGAGATGTCATCAGTGATGTCATCAGTGATGTCACTGACCATGTCATGAATGATGTAATATGTGACATCATCAGCAGTGGATTGCGGGTGCGCGATATATAGTTAGTGCAACTAACTATATATGCGAATTTCAATGGTTTTGTGCGAGTAAATGAAGGTTTTGTAAATGCTAATCCCTAACTATATATGGTCTATACCCTATGGTTTTTTCAGTGAATATATATATATATATACACACACACATATATTACCTACTGGCTATCGCCAGTAGGTATATATAGTTAGGATTTATTCCCTATGGGATTTTTGAAAATTCTATGTCTAATAACTTTGGCGTTTGTGGACGGAATCGGCTGAAATTTTCAGGAAAATGGCACATTTTGTTTCTGAGCAGCCCTTGAAAATTTGGGGGGGTTTTGTCGAGGGGGGGCCGAGAAAAAAGGGGGGTCCCAAAACGCGTTTTTCCCATGTTAATTTCCATAGGGCGGTTGGACTCACTTTTAGCTCGAACGGCTGAATGGATTTGCACGAAACTTGGCAAAATTGTAGGGACTGTTAGCCCGATGTGCCTTTGCTAGGTCTCAATATATGTGCTCCAGTAGTTTTTGAGAAATTAACGTTCAAAACAAGATATATATCTGTAACAGCGCTCCGGACTGCGCTCCGGTTCGCTTACTTTTCGCGAAACGGAACTTTGCGCGCAGAAAGCTGATTGGCTCTCCGGTGTCTGTCAACATTCTAAACAGTCCGGAGCGGCCGCCATCTTATCTCTCGGTAGGATCGAGAGAGAAGAAGAGGTGAAAAACGAAGGGGGAATTTAATGAAAGGGGGCAAGGTATACCCCTCTAGACCCCCTAGGAATGTTGTTGGGGTTATTAAAGGGTCCCGTGGGGAAAATAAAAAAAAAAATGATTTTTCACGGTAGAAGCGCTTCACGGGCCGCGAACTGGGCCGCAAACTGGTAGCGAAACGGGAATTCGCCATTTTGTGCTTCGTTTTAATTAAATTACTATGTATAAGGGGGTGCGGGAGACGTATCCTAATCCCCTATGTTTCCTGAGGGTGGCTGAGGAGGCTCATATATGTTGATACATCTCTTCCAGCGGCTGTGCGTGAGCTTTTTTTTTTTTTTGCTGCGTGACGTCTGTTAACGTTCGATTCGATGGAAATCAGGAAGTGTTGACCGCCAATTTGTCACTGCGATAAAATATTTTGTTATAAATGAATCCTTATTGATAAACATTGTCTGCGCCATCTTGCCTTTTTTCCAATGCCACAATTTTGTCGTGCACGGCAGCCATTTTAGATGCCAGGCTGGTCCCAGGCTATCACCTACCCCTGCGGATGTAGTTTATGGCCCCAGCTGTAGAGAATCCAGACATGCCAACCCTCCCGATTCAGGCGTGAGACTACTGATTTCAGTGCTAGTCTCCCGCCTCCCGATTTCTGCAAGCAAAAACCCGGGGGCATATTACCAACAACTAGCGATAATTTTTGTCTCTAACTTGTTTAGAGACAAAAATTATCGCCGCACATCGGCGATTTTTATCGCAGATAAACCTTGCTATTAGCAAGGTTTATCGCAAATGCGATAAAAAACGGCCGCAATGCATGAATATCGCAGAAAAGTCAGCGATATTCATGTATTATCGAGCAAATGCTCTTAGCCATGTTATCCACCTCCCATTGGATAACATGGCTAAGAACTGCTCAGGTCAGGTGTTAGCTTTTGGAGATATTCGCGCTTAGCGCGAATATCTCCAAAAGTTGGTAATAGGAGATAGCGATGTTAGGGACTGTTTCCAGTCGCTAACATCTTGGCACGCCCACTTTGTATGTCATTAGTGATAAATATCACTGACATGCAAAGCGGGGCCCAAGATGGTCGCTATCTCCTTTTAGCTGTCCCTAACTGGTGTTAGCGACAGCTTGGTAATAGGGAGATAATTTTATCTCCGCTTTCTTGGCTTTTAAAGCCAAAAAAGCGGAGATAAACCCCCTTGATAATATGCCCCACGATTCCTCGGGGGTTTCAGCTGACAAGGCTTGGTATTGTGTTACGTGGTAATTCTTCCAGGAAACGTCAGAGGGTCGATGCAGGGGTTCTAGAAGGGGTGATAAACCATTTAAGCCTCATGAACAAGCGCATGGTCTTTTAAAGATCTGTGAAGTACTCGGGGCGGCGGTGTGTGTGTGTCCTCTTTCAGGAGCGGGCGGGGGGGGCACTGCCAGCAACTTCCAGGCCAGGCAGTGTTCAGTAGTTGCATCACCCTTTCTCTGCCTGCTATTGCGCTCCATGCTTCGGAAAGGTAAGAAAAAGAACGTGCATTTGAGTTTGAAATGTCCGATCCTGTAGCAGTACACTTGCACAGCCCACACATGACAATAACCCGATTCAAGGCCCCATTCACCCGTTTAAAAAAAAATATATAACACTCCAACTAAGTAGGATTATAAAACTTTATTAACTTTTAAATATAACGAACGGAACAAAAACTGTAAAAACATTTAAACATTTTTCACAAAAAAAAGCAACAATGGTCAGAAGCTGTCTTTTGTGCGAATAGTCCCAAGGCAGCACAACGTGCTGAGTTCTGGACGGCACCCAGGTGATGTCACCTGGGTGCCGCACTAGTTTTTGGGATCCTACAATGCAGCAAAGAAAAACAGCGTGGGGCGTCCAGGGTGGTGCGGAGGGAGGCCTCGTCAGTAGCGGTCTGTTGTGCGAATAGTCCCAAGGCAGCAGAACGCGCTGAGATGTTGATGGCACCCAGGTGATGTCCAGTAAACTGCTGCACTGGTTTTGGTATCCTACAATGCTGCTCCGAAAATTGGCGTGGGGCGGCCCGGGGGGGGGGCGTGGGGGAGGCGGCGTGAACAGGCCTCCCCAGGTGGCGGCCATCCAGCTGAGTTGCGCCCGCTCTTGCGGCTACAGCGTCTCGCTCACCATGTTGTTGAGTTGCTCCCACTCTTGCAGTGCAGCGATAGGCGGCTGCCACATGACTCTTAAAATGGCGGACGGCTCTTCGGTTTTGGGCCTGGTCCACTAAAATGGCCCTGGGACACCTTGGAACTCGGACGCTTGCCTGCTAGGGCTTGGGCTCCATTCTCGAAAAGCGTCCCCTCAGCCGTGAAGATTCTACAAAAGTCTTGGGGGCCCTCGACTCCTGCAGGCTTCCGGTGGGGAGTGGCTGCCATGATTGCTCGCGGAATGACCACAACGGAGCCACGAGATGGTGGTGCTCTCATGCTGACGCCAGCTTCAGTCTGAATCATCCAGAAACAAGGTGGGGCTTTCATCGTTTGGGAAAAAAATTTTTTCTAAACCAATGAAAAGTGTTATTTTTAGGTCATATGACCAAGCCTTCCATCTTTAGGAAACCAAAAGTAAAATGAACCAATGAAAAGTTTTATAAACAAGTCACATGACCTGTTATGCGGCATAGGGCTACAAAAAGCGTAGAAAATCCGTTGGCACGTGAGGCGGCGTCAGTAGCGGACCGATGTGCGAATAGGCCGAAGGCAGCACAACGCGCCGAGATCCGGATGGCACCGAGGTGGTGTCCAGCAAATTGCCGCACTGGTGTGGCCATCCTACAATGCTGCGCCGAAAGACGGCGTGTCCAGCTGAGTTCCGGTCACTCTTGCGGTACAGTGACTCGAACGCGCCGAGATCCGGATGGCACCGAGGTTGTGTCCAGCAAGTTGCCGCACTGGTGTGGCCATCCTACAATGCTGTGTCGAAAATCGGCGTGGGGTGCCCCGTTGGCTTATGAGGTGATGTCAGTAGTGGACCGATGTGTGAATAGGTCGGAACCAGCACAAGGCGCCAAGATCCGAATGGCAAGTCCTGGATGTTGAGTGCCATAGTTGAGAGTTCTGAGCAGTGCTTGTAAGACTATCTGAAGCTTATTTGCACCTGCTGCAGCTTCACTATTGCCCCAGGTGGTGTCCAGCAAATTGCTGCACTGGTGTGGCCATCCTACAATGCTGCGCCGAAAGACGGCGTGTTCAGCTGAGTTCCGGTCACTCTTGCGGTACAGTGACTCGAACGCGCCGAGATCCGGATGGCACCGAGGTGGTGTCCAGCAAGTTGCCGCACTGGTATGGCCATCCTACAATGCTGCGCCGAAAGACGGCGTGACCAGCTGAGTTCCGGTCACTCTTGCGGTACAGTGACTCGAACGCTCCGAGATCCGGATGGCACCGAGGTGGTGTCCAGCAAGTTGCCGCACTGGTGTGGCCATCCTACAATGCTGCGCCGAAAGTCAGTGTGGGGTGCCCCGTTGGCTTATGAGGTGATGTCAGTAGTGGACCGATGTGTGAATAGGTCGGAATCAGCACAAGGCGCCCTGCACTGTTGAGCTTTTTTCAATGCCTGTTTTTTGTTGTTTCCCCTCCATCAAAAACAAAAAAAATATATAAAACTGTGCAAAAATACAAAAAAATGTTTAGAAAACCAGTGCTTGTAAGACTGTCTGAAGCTCTTTTGCACCTGCTGCAGCTTCACTATTGCCCTGGTGTGGCCAAAGATCGCCCATGACATAGGCGGCCGGCTCCCGAGGTCCGGCGGAACTTTTTTCCTTTTCCTTTCTGCTTCTTGTCCCACAATCCGTTTCACCTGAAGACACGACCAGGTTCCTCAATGTGTGCAGGGGGACGCTATTGATTGAATGAAAATGGCGGCTTGACACAAAGCTGACTCAAGCGTTGCTGTTGATGCTATACAGACAAAAATTGGTTTTCAGTTTGTACATTCTTCAGGATTTTTTTTTCCATCCAAGGCTGATTGAGAGTTTGTAGAAAAATGGCTTCAGATTTTCCACATATTACTCTTCAACATTCTTCCTAAATGTAACAATGTGAGACTCACTAGGAGAACGGCTGTTTATCTTTCCTTTCAAAATGCTGCCAACAATATTTTCTGAATGGAAGACACCATCTTGTAGCATAAAGGGCCGAAAGGGGTTCTGGTCTGGCCGATTGTTGGTGGAGACATTTTGACTATATCTTGGACCTGCCCGGCCTCGCCCAAAATGGCGCCGGTATAAATGGGACTCGTAACTCCTTGCCCGCAAATGTATATCTAGAAAATTTTATTGTAAGTGGCCCTGTCTTATTTTAATTACAAAATGTACGTCCACCGATTCCGCAACTGTTAGACACCTTAGTTCTTGCAACCTAATGGCCCGCTCGTTACGTTCCTCTACAGTGTAAATGTCTCCTCATCATATACGATTTCAGTTTGCTCCGTGGCCGGCCCACGTGGTTATAGGCCCGTATTTGTATACTGACATTTTCACAATAAAGGTTTTTAAAACAAAACACGGTAGTAGTATTTACATTGGTAAAGTTTTTACTTTTAGTCACTGTTTTCGAATCAGTAAAAGGCAAGTGAAATAAAGCAGTCCAATTACATGACGGATAAAAGGTATAATATGTAGGAACGTAGTAAAGATAAATGGTCAAGGGCAGTTGTGTTTTCCACTCCTGCAACATAAAGTGATCGATAAGAATCTGATAATCAGGCGTATCGGCGACTAAGACAGCAGGCCGAGTCTCTTTTACTCAACGGCTCCGTCATGGAACGAAGAAACGCCCTTTTTCTCGAAAAAGGAATATATTTTACTTGCAGGACAGTTGTAAATTTTCCGGGAAAGTACATTAGCCTGGAATATTATAACATATATGTTTAAAAAAAAAAAATGTTCGAAAACAATAAAAAGCGTAATTTTTAGGTCATATGACCAAGCTTTTCATCATTAAAATAACAAAAGTAAAATGAACCAATGAAAAGTTTTATTAACAAGTCACATGACCTGTTATGCTTACGTTACGCGCTGCGCGCCGCGCCCCGGATCACTTCCGGGTGCGCTAACGCTGCGTGTCATATAACGCATTACGCGACAACGTAGGTCAAGAATATAGTCAAAATGTCTCCACCAACCAGCGTTCGGAACACAACCCCTTTCAGCAGTCTAAAAAGTTCTGTTAAATGACAACAGAGGGGACAGGCAACAAGAACCATCAGTCAAAGAGGGGAGGGCAAGTTCTTCTCTTCCGGGTCATGTTGGGGCGCTACCGGAACTGATCGAATTGGTAGTCTACAGTGTTTCTGGATGTTTCAGAATAAAGCTGGCGTCAGCATGAGAGCACTACCATCTCGTAGCTCCGTCGTGGCCATTCCACGAGCAGACATGGCAGCCGCTCCCCACCAGAAGCCTGCGGGAGTCGGGGGCCCCCAAGACTTTTGTAGAATCTTCACGGCTGAGGGGACGCTTTCGAGAATGGGACCCAAGCCCTATCAGGGAAGCGTCCGAGTTCCAAGGTGTCCCAGGGCCATTTTAGTGGACCAGGCCCAAAACCGAAGAGCCGGCCGCCATTTTGAGAGTCCTGTGGCCGCCGCCTATCGCTGCACCGCAAGAGCGGGAGCAACTTAACTACATGGTGAGCGAGACGCTGTAGTCGCAAGAGCGGGCGGAAAACAGCTGAATGGCGGAAGAGGCACAGTGTAGCAAAAGCGGGCGGAATGGCAACTAAAACGGTAAAGGGGCGCCCCACTACAGCGTGTCTTCAGGTCAAACGGATTGTGGGACAAAGTCCAGAATAGAAGAGTCATCAAAAGGCAAAAAGTTCCGCCGGACCCCGGGAGCCGGCCGCCTATGTCGGGGGCGATCTCAGGCTACACCAGTGCTATAAGACTTGGGGAGGGGGTCGGAGCCAAGCGTCTTCTCCGAGTCCGTGCCATCACACCGCCCCTCGGGGGCCTCCGTCAAGCGGTTTAGGGAGGTACCATATAACATTGTTTTCAAATGCAGTCAGGTCCACAAACGACCCTCACTTACTTTGAGAATAGTGAAGCTGCAGTAGGTGGAAATAAGCTTCAGACAGTCTTACAAGCACTGCTTTTGTAAACATTTTTTGATTTTTTTGTATTTTTGCACAGTTTTATATATTTTTTTTGTTTTTGATGGAGGGGAAACAACAAAGCACAGGCATTGAAAAAGGCTCAAACTCAAAACTCTGAACTATGGCACCCAACATCCAGGACTTGCCATCCGGATCTTGGCGCCTTGTGCTGCTTCCGACCTATTCACACATCGGTCCACTACAGACATCATCTTATAAACCAACGTTATGTAAATAGTTATTTAATAAAATGTTTTACCCTGTTTCTTTGCTGGTGTGTTGTCTATATTTTTAATATTTGCATAGGGTTTGTCGTTATTTTGGGCGGATGGGTGACGGAGCCGAGCTGTCTTGCAGCCCTCATGGTGTGGAGCTCAGTTCATCTCACTATTTTCGTATTTCTCATGAAGGGTTGTTTACAATATTTCTATTTTAGCGAGGTCAAAAAGAGATCCAATTAGTGGCCTACTGATTTTGCTCGATTACTTTTATTTTTTTACACGATTTTTCACGATCTGCAAAGACTAAACAGAGTATTGCGACTTTGTGCTTGTTTGTAAATAGAGAATGAACCAAAGAGAATCAATTGTAAAACAGTAAATGCTTGGATAATAATCAATCAAATGGAGAGACAAGCAGGCAGGACGGATTACAACGGGGGTAAAGGCCTGCGTTAACTACTCTTCACTATCTGCAAAGAGAGAGTACTACTAAGAGAAAAGAGGGGAGGGGGCAGCGTTCAAAGCACATCAGCGTGCATAAACACGAAAAAGTTTTTATCTATCACGTACTTGACATTTTAAAGCTTTTCATATTTGCTATTAAAAAACCATTGAAATTCACTGAAAAAACCATAGGTTATAGTCGATATATAGTTAGGAATTTGCATTTACAAAACCTTGAAAATTCAATGAAAAAACCATTGGTTTTAGGCCATATATAGTTAGGGATTTGCATTTACAAAACCTTATTTTACTCGCATAAAACCATTGAAATTCCATATATAGTTAGATGCGCTAACTATATATCGCGCACCCGCAATCCACTGCTGATGATGTCACATATTACATCATTCATGACATGGTCAGTGACATCACTGATGACATCACTGATGACAACTCAAATGACATCACTGACAACATCACAGATGACATCATTCATGTGTTAATACGATGAACCTCTACAGACTCTGATATAACCTTAGATACACTCAGTGAAAACAGACACTCACAGATTGTCACTCATCCATGGAGTTACTCATACACCTAGACAGTCATGCAAAGAATCAATCACACCTCCAATTCCTCAACTATACAGTTATACACACCTTACTTATTGAAACATATTCTAACACATATTTACTCTCTTATACAATCACTGATACAAGTTTTCAATGATCCATGCAGCTACTCACACATTCACTGGCTCTTAAACACAGTAATTTATATATGTCAACTCTCGCATGTACTGTGTTTTACATATGTACTTACTTTGACATGTAGCATTGAGATATCCAATCACTCACCAATACACTCATGCACACAGTCAACCACCCATACAGCTGTTTCCACATGCAGTTTTGAACCCATACATCTAGTGAATCAGCTGTTCACACATCTATGCACAGAGTCACACACCTCCCAGCCACTCACACACATACTCAGTCTCCCATACAAATACTTGGGCAACCAATCAATAACCCATATAGTTACTCATATAGCTACTGATCAACACATGCAGCAGTTTACAGAACAACAGATATAATGATGCACAAATTAATACAGTTTAATCACTAACCCATGCACTCAGTGAGACACATTTAATCACTCCCTCATACAATCAGTTGCACCTACTAAATCCTTCATCCAGACATTTATACATCCACTCATTCTTCAATATGTAAGACATATTTTAACTTTACAGAAACATACAGTCACTGGATGTTGTCATCAGTGATGTCATCAGTGATGTCACTGACCATGTCATGAATGATGTAATATGTGACATCATCAGCAGTGGATTGCGGGTGCGCGATATATAGTTAGCGCATCTAACTATATATGGAATTTCAATGGTTTTATGCGAGTAAAATAAGGTTTTGTAAATGCAAATCCCTAACTATATATGGCCTAAAACCAATGGTTTTTTCATTGAATTTTCAAGGTTTTGTAAATGCAAATTCCTAACTATAGATCGACTATAACCTATGGTTTTTTCAGTGAATATATATATATACACACACACACACATATATATATTACCTACTGGCTATCGCCAGTAGGTATATATAGTTAGGATTAATTCCCTATGGCATTTCTGAAAATTCTATGTCTAATAACTTTGGCGTTTGTGGACGGAATCGGCTGAAATTTTCAGGAAAATGGCACATTTTGTTTCTGAGCAGCCCCCGAAAATTTGGGGGGGTTTCGTCAAGGGGGGGCCGAGAAAAAAGGGGGGTCCAAAAACGCGTTTTTCCCATGTTAATTTCCATAGGGCGGTTGGACTCACTTTTAGCTCGAACGGCTGAATGGATTTGCACGAAACTTGGCAAAATTGTAGGGACTGTTAGCCCGATGTGCCTTTGCTAGGTCTCAATATATGTGCTTCAGTGGATTTTGAGAAATTAACGTTTAAATCAAGATATATATCTGTAACAGCGCTCTGGGCAGCGATCCGGTCCGCTTACTTTTCGCGTTTCGGAACTTTGCGCGCAGAAAGCTGATTGGCTCTCCGGTGTCTGTCAACATTCTAAACAGTCCGGAGCGGCCGCCATCTTGTCTCTCGGTAGGATCGAGAGAGAAGAAGAGGTGAAAAACGAAGGGGGAATTTAATGAAAGGGGGCAAGGTATACACCTCTTGACCCCCTAGGAATGTTGTTGGGGTTATTAAAGGGTCCCGTGGGGAAAAGAAAAAAAAAATGATTTTTCACGGTAGAAGCGCTTCACGGGCCGCGAACTGGGCCGCAAACTGGTAGCGAAACGGGAATTCGCCATTTTGTGCTTCGTTAATTAAATTACTAGGTATAAGGGGGTGCGGGAGACGTATCCTAATCCCCTATGTTTCCTGAGGGTGGCTGAGGAGGCTGATATATGTTGATACATCTCTTCCAGCGGCTGCGCCATCTTGCCTTTTTTCCAATGCCACAATTTTGTCGTGCACGGCAGCCATTTTAGATGCCAGGCTGGTCCCAGGCTATCACCTACCCCTGCGGATGTAGTTTATGGCCCCAGCTGTAGAGAATTCAGACATGCCAACCCTCCCGATTCAGGCGTGTGACTACTGATTTCAGTGCTAGTCTCCCGCCTCCCGATTTCTGCAAGCAAAAACCCGGGGGCATATTACGAACAACTAGCGATAATTTTTGTCTCTAACTTGTTTAGAGACAAAAATTATCGCCGCACATCGGCGATTTTTATCGCAGATAAACTTTGCTATTATCGCAGAAAAGTCAGCGATATTCATGTATTATCGAGCAAATGCTCTTAGCCATGTTATCCACCTCCCATTGGATAACATGGCTAAGAACTGCTCAGGGCAGGTGTTAGATTTTGGAGATATTCGCGCTTAGCGCGAATATCTCCAAAAGTTGGTAATAGGAGATAGCGATGTTAGGGACTGTTTGCAGTCGCTAACATCTTGGCACTCCACTTTGCATGTCATTAGTGATAAGTATCACTGACATGCAAAGCGGGGCCCAAGATGGTCGCTATCTCCTTTTAGCTGTCACTAACTGGTGTTAGCGACA
The DNA here is from genome assembly GCF_964263255.1 of Lissotriton vulgaris. Taxonomy (NCBI): domain Eukaryota; kingdom Metazoa; phylum Chordata; class Amphibia; order Caudata; family Salamandridae; genus Lissotriton; species Lissotriton vulgaris. The sequence continues at coordinate 1,432,502,972 of NC_141687.1, forward strand.
GCTTGGTAATAGGGAGATAATTTTATCTCCGCTTTCATGGCTTTTAAAGCCAAAAAAGCGGAGATAAACCCCCTTGATAATATGCCCCACGATTCCTTGGGGGTTTCAGCTGACAGGGCTTGGTATTGTGTTACATGGTAATTTTTCCAGGAAACGTCAGAGGGTCGATGCAGGGGTTCTAGAAGAGGTGATAAACCATTTAAGCCTCATGAACAAGCGCATGGTCTTTTAAAGATTTGTGAAGTACTCGGGGCGGCGGTGTGTGTGTGTCCTCTTTCAGGAGCGGGCGGGGGGGGGGCACTGCCAGCAACTTGCCAGGCCAGGCAGTGTTCAACACTTGCATCACCCTTTTTCTGCCTGCTATTGCGCTCCATGCTTCGGAAAGGTAAGAAAAAGAACGTGCATTTGAGTTTGAAATGTCCGATCCTGCAGCAGCACACTTCCAAAGCCCACACATGACAATAACCCGATTCAAGGCCCTATTCACCCGTTTTTAAAAAAATAGATAACACTCCGACAAAGTAAGATTATAAAACTTTATTAACTTTTAACTATAATGAACGGAACAAAAACTAAAAACATTTAAACATTTTTCAACTCAAAAAGCAACAATGGTTAGAAGCTGTCTTTTGTGCGAATAGTCCCAAGGCAGCACAACGTGCAGAGTTCTGTACGGCACCCAGGTGATGTCGCCTGGGTGCCGCACTGGTTTTGGGATCCTACGATGCAGCACAGAAAAACAGCGTGGGGCGTCCCGGGTGGTGCGGGGGGAGGCCTCGTCAGTAGCGGTCTGTTGTGCGAATAGTCCCAAGGCAGCAGAACGCGTTGAGATGTTGATGGGACTGTGTCCAGTGTCCCATGGCTGACACAACATGTACGACAGGCACCCAGGTGATGTCCAGTAAACTGCCGCACTGGTTTTGGTATCCTACAATGCTGCTCCGAAAATTGGCGTGCGGCGCCCGGGGGGGGGGGGGGGGGGGGGGGGGGGGAGGCGGCGTGAACGGGCCTCCCCAGGTGGCGGCCATCTAGCTGAGTTGCGCCCGCTCTTGCGGCTACAGCGTCTCGCTCACCATGTTGTTCAGTTGCTCCCACTCTTGCAGTGCAGCGATAGGCGGCTGCCACATGGCTCTTAAAATGGCGGACGGCTCCTCGGCTTTGGGCCTGGTCCACTGAAATGGCCCTGGGACACCTTGGAACTCGGACGCTTGCCTGCTAGGGCTTGGGCTCCATTCTCGAAAAGCGTCCCCTCAGCCGTGAAGATTCTACAAAAGTCTTGGGGGCCCCCGACTCCCGCAGGCTTCCGGTGGGGAGCGGCTGCCATGATTGCTCGCGGAATGACCACGACGGAGCCACGAGATGGTGGTGCTCTCATGCTGACGCCAGCTTCAGTCTGAATGATCCAGAAACAAGGTGGGGCTTTCATCGTTTGGGAAAAAAAAATGTTCTAAACCAATGAAAAGTGTTATTTTTAGGTCATATGACCAAGCCTTCCATCTTTAGGAAACCAAAAGTAAAATGAACCAATGAAAAGTTTTATAAACAAGTCACATGACCTGTTATGCGGCATAGGGCTACAAAAAGCGTAGAAAATCCGTTGGCACGTGAGGCGGCGTCAGTAGCGGACCGATGTGCGAATAGGCCGAAGGCAGCACAACGCGCCGAGATTCGGGTGGCACCGAGGTGGTGTCCAGCAAATTGCCGCACTGGTGTGACCATCCTACAATGCTGCGCCGAAATACGGCGTGTCCAGCTGAGTTTCTCCCGCTCTTGCGGTACAGTGACTCGAACGCGCCGAGATCCGGATGGCACCGAGGTGGTGTCCAGCAAATTGCCGCACTGGTGTGGCCATCCTACAATGCTGCGCCGAAAGACGGCGTGTCCAGCTGAGTTGCGGTCACTGTTGCGGTACAGTGACTCGAACGCGCCGAGATCCGGATGGCACCGAGGTGGTGTCCAGCAAATTGCCGCACTGGTGTGGCCATCCTACAATGCTGCGCCGAAAGATGGCGTGTCCAGCTGAGTTGCGGTCACTCTTGCGGTACAGTGAGTCGAACGCGCCGAGATCTGGATGGCCCCGATGTTGTGTCCAGCAAGTTGCCGCACTGGTGTGGCCATCCTACAATGCTGCGCCGAAAGTCGGCGTGGGGTGCCCCGTTGGCTTATGAGGTGATGTCAGTAGTGGACCGATGTGTGAATAGGTCGGAACCAGCACAAGGCGCCAAGATCCGAATGGCAAGTCCTGGATGTTGAGTGCCTCAGTTGAGAGTTCTGAGCAGTGCTTGTAAGACTGTCTGAAGCTTATTTGCACCTGCTGCAGCTTCACTATTGCCCTGGTGTGGCCAAAGGTGGCACATGACATAGGCGGCCGGCTCCCGAGGTCCGGCGGAACTTTTTTCCTTTTCCTTTCTGCTTCTTTTCCTACAATCCGTTTCATCTGAAGACACGACCAGGTCCCTGAATGTGTGCAGGGGGACGCTATTGATTGAATGAAAATGGCGGCTTGACACAAAGCTGACTCAAGCGTTACTGTTGATGCTATACAGACAAAAATTGGTTTTCAGTTTGTACATTCTTCAGGTTTTTCTTTTCCATCCAAGTCTGATTGAGAGTTTGTAGAAAAATGGCTTCAGATTTTCCACATACTACTCTTCAACATTCTTCCTAAATGTAACAATGTGAAACTCACTAGGAGAACGGCTGTTTCTGTTTCCTTTCAAAATGCTGCCAACAATATTTTCTGAATGGAAGACACCATCTTGTAGCATAAAGGGCCGAAAGGGGTTCTGGTCTGGCCGATGTTTGGTGGAGACATTTTGACTATATGTTGGACCTGCCCGGCCTCGCCCAAAATGGCGCCGGTATAAATGGGACTCGTAACTCCTTGCCCGCAAATGTATATCTAGATAATGTTATTGTAAGTGGCCCTGTCGTATTTTAATTACAAAATGTACGTCCACCGATTCCGCAACTGTTAGACACCTTTGTTCTTGCAACCTAATGGCCCGCTCGTTACGTTCTTCTACAGTGTAAATGTCTCCTCATCATATACGATTTCAGTTTGCTCCGTGGCCGGCCCACGTGGTTATAGGCCCGTATTTGTATACTGACATTTTCACAATAAAGGTTTTTAAAACAAAACACGGTAGTAGTATTTACATTGGTAAAGTTTTTACTTTTAGTCACTGTTTTCGAATCAGTAAAGGCAAGTGAAATAAAGCAGTCCAATTACATGACGGAGAAAAAGTATAATATGTAGGAACGCAGTAAAGATAAATGCTTAAGGGCAGTTGTGTTTTTCATGTCTGCAATATAAAGTGATCGATAAGAATCTGATAATCAGGCGTATCGGCGACTAAGACAGCAGGCCGAATCTCTTTTACTCAACGGCTCCGTCATGGAAGGAAGAAACGCCCTTTTTCTCGAAAAAGGAATATATTTTACTTACAAGACAGTTGTAAATTTTCCGGGAAAGTACATTAGCCTGGAATATTATAACATATGTTTGAAAAAAAAATATTGTTCGAAAACAATAAAAAGCGTAATTTTTAGGTCATATGACCAAGCTTTTCATCATTAAATTAACAAAAGTAAAATGAACCAATGAAAAGTTTTATTAACAAGTCACATGACCTGTTATGCTTACGTTACGCGCTGCGCGCCGCGCCTCGGATCACTTCCGGGTGCGGTAACGCGGCGTGTCATATAACGCATTACGCGACAACGTAGGTCAAGAATATAGTCAAAATGTCTCCACCAACCAGCGTTCGGAAGACAACCCCTTTCAGCAGTCCAAAAAGTTCTGTTAAATGACAACAGAGGGGACAGGCAACAAGAACCATCAGTCAAAGAGGGGAGGGCAAGTTCTTCTCTTCCGGGTCATGTTGGGGCGCTACCGGAACTGATCGAATTGGTAGTCTACAGTGTTTCTGGATGTTTCAGACTAAAGCTGGCGTCAGCATGAGACCACTACCATCTCGTAGCTCCGTCGTGGCCATTCCACGAGCAATCATGGCAGCCGCTCCCCACCAGAAGCCTGCGGGAGTCGGAGGCCCCCAAGACTTTTGTAGAATCTTCACGGCTGAGGGGACGCTTTTCGAGAATGGGACCCAAGCCCTATCAGGGAAGCGTCTGAGTTCAAAGGTGTCCCAGGGCCATTTTAGTGGACCAGGCCCAAAACCGAAGAGCCGGCCGCCATTTTGAGAGTCCTGTGGCAGCCGCCTATCGCTGCACCGCAAGAGTGGGCGCAATTCAGCTGGATGGTGGGCAAGACGCTGTAGCCGCAAGAGTGGGCGCAACTCAGCTGGATGGGACAAGGTTCAGAATTGAAGAGTCATCAAAAGGCAAAAAGTTCCGTCGGACCCCGGGAGCCGGCCGCCTATGTGGGGGCGATCTCAGGCTACACCAGTGCTATAAGACTTGGGGAGGGTGTCGGAGCCAAGCGTCTTCTCCGAGTCCATGGCCATCACACCGCCCCTCAGGGGCCTCCGTCAAGCTGTTTAGGAAGGTAACTTATCACATTGTTTTCTAATGCAGTCAGGTCCACAAACGACACTCACTTACTTTGAGAATAGTGAAGCTGCAGTAGGTGGAAATAAGCTTCAGACAGTGTTACAAGCGCTGCTCAGAACTCTTAACTATGGCACCCAACATCCAGAACTTATGCCATTTAAGAATGGCAGTGACATCGAAGCAACTCAGGGACCAAAACCATTAACGTACTTTCACGTATGAAAATCTTACTTGGGGAGGGGGCAGGAGCGAAGCGCCCCCTCCCAGTCAGCGCCACCACACCGTATGTTGAAAATTTGAAGCCATCGTTCTACAAAGTCAACCAAACTTGGATTGAAAAATCTAGAAAAATGTACAAACTGAAAACCAGTTTTGGTCTGCATAGCATCAGTAGCAACGCTTGTGTCAGCTTTGTGTCAAGCCGCCATTTTGATTCAACAAAGCACAGGCATTGAAAAAGGCTCAAACTCAGAACTCTGAACTATGGCACCCAACATCCAGGACTTGCCATCCGGATCTTGGCGCCTTGTGCTGCTTCCGACCTATTCACACATCGGTCCACTACAGACATCATCTTATAAACCAACGTTATGTAAATAGTTATTTAATAAAATGTTTTACCCTGTTTCTTTGCTGGTGTGTTGTCTATATTTTTAATATTTGCATAGGGTTTGTCGTTATTTTGGGCGGGATGGGTGACGGAGCCGAGCTGTCTTGCAGCCCTCATGGTGTGGAGCTCAGTTCATCTCACTATTTTCGTATTTCTCATGAAGGGTTGTTTACAATATTTCTATTTTAGCGAGGTCAAAAAGAGATCCAATTAGTGGCCTACTGATTTTGCTCGATTACTTTTATTTTTTTACACGATTTTTCACGATCTGCAAAGACTAAACAGAGTATTGCGACTTTGTGCTTGTTTGTAAATAGAGAATGAACCAAAGAGAATCAATTGTAAAACAGTAAATGCTTGGATAATAATCAATCAAATGGAGAGACAAGCAGGCAGGACGGATTACAACGGGGGTAAAGGCCTGCGTTAACTACTCTTCACTATCTGCAAAGAGAGAGTACTACTAAGAGAAAAGAGGGGAGGGGGCAGCGTTCAAAGCACATCAGCGTGCATAAACACGAAAAAGTTTTTATCTATCACGTACTTGACATTTTAAAGCTTTTCATATTTGCTATTAAAAAACCATTGAAATTCACTGAAAAAACCATAGGTTATAGTCGATATATAGTTAGGAATTTGCATTTACAAAACCTTGAAAATTCAATGAAAAAACCATTGGTTTTAGGCCATATATAGTTAGGGATTTGCATTTACAAAACCTTATTTTACTCGCATAAAACCATTGAAATTCCATATATAGTTAGATGCGCTAACTATATATCGCGCACCCGCAATCCACTGCTGATGATGTCACATATTACATCATTCATGACATGGTCAGTGACATCACTGATGACATCACTGATGACAACTCAAATGACATCACTGACAACATCACAGATGACATCATTCATGTGTTAATACGATGAACCTCTACAGACTCTGATATAACCTTAGATACACTCAGTGAAAACAGACACTCACAGATTGTCACTCATCCATGGAGTTACTCATACACCTAGACAGTCATGCAAAGAATCAATCACACCTCCAATTCCTCAACTATACAGTTATACACACCTTACTTATTGAAACATATTCTAACACATATTTACTCTCTTATACAATCACTGATACAAGTTTTCAATGATCCATGCAGCTACTCACACATTCACTGGCTCTTAAACACAGTAATTTATATATGTCAACTCTCGCATGTACTGTGTTTTACATATGTACTTACTTTGACATGTAGCATTGAGATATCCAATCACTCACCAATACACTCATGCACACAGTCAACCACCCATACAGCTGTTTCCACATGCAGTTTTGAACCCATACATCTAGTGAATCAGCTGTTCACACATCTATGCACAGAGTCACACACCTCCCAGCCACTCACACACATACTCAGTCTCCCATACAAATACTTGGGCAACCAATCAATAACCCATATAGTTACTCATATAGCTACTGATCAACACATGCAGCAGTTTACAGAACAACAGATATAATGATGCACAAATTAATACAGTTTAATCACTAACCCATGCACTCAGTGAGACACATTTAATCACTCCCTCATACAATCAGTTGCACCTACTAAATCCTTCATCCAGACATTTATACATCCACTCATTCTTCAATATGTAAGACATATTTTAACTTTACAGAAACATACAGTCACTGGATGTTGTCATCAGTGATGTCATCAGTGATGTCACTGACCATGTCATGAATGATGTAATATGTGACATCATCAGCAGTGGATTGCGGGTGCGCGATATATAGTTAGCGCATCTAACTATATATGGAATTTCAATGGTTTTATGCGAGTAAAATAAGGTTTTGTAAATGCAAATCCCTAACTATATATGGCCTAAAACCAATGGTTTTTTCATTGAATTTTCAAGGTTTTGTAAATGCAAATTCCTAACTATAGATCGACTATAACCTATGGTTTTTTCAGTGAATATATATATATACACACACACACACATATATATATTACCTACTGGCTATCGCCAGTAGGTATATATAGTTAGGATTAATTCCCTATGGCATTTCTGAAAATTCTATGTCTAATAACTTTGGCGTTTGTGGACGGAATCGGCTGAAATTTTCAGGAAAATGGCACATTTTGTTTCTGAGCAGCCCCCGAAAATTTGAGGGGGTTTCGTCAAGGGGGGGCCGAGAAAAAAGGGGGGTCCAAAAACGCGTTTTTCCCATGTTAATTTCCATAGGGCGGTTGGACTCACTTTTAGCTCGAACGGCTGAATGGATTTGCACGAAACTTGGCAAAATTGTAGGGACTGTTAGCCCGATGTGCCTTTGCTAGGTCTCAATATATGTGCTTCAGTGGATTTTGAGAAATTAACGTTTAAATCAAGATATATATCTGTAACAGCGCTCTGGGCAGCGATCCGGTCCGCTTACTTTTCGCGTTTCGGAACTTTGCGCGCAGAAAGCTGATTGGCTCTCCGGTGTCTGTCAACATTCTAAACAGTCCGGAGCGGCCGCCATCTTGTCTCTCGGTAGGATCGAGAGAGAAGAAGAGGTGAAAAACGAAGGGGGAATTTAATGAAAGGGGGCAAGGTATACCCCTCTTGACCCCCTAGGAATGTTGTTGGGGTTATTAAAGGGTCCCGTGGGGAAAAGAAAAAAAAAATGATTTTTCACGGTAGAAGCGCTTCACGGGCCGCGAACTGGGCCGCAAACTGGTAGCGAAATGGGAATTCGCCATTTTGTGCTTCGTTAATTAAATTACTAGGTATAAGGGGGTGCGGGAGACGTATCCTAATCCCCTATGTTTCCTGAGGGTGGCTGAGGAGGCTGATATATGTTGATACATCTCTTCCAGCGGCTGCGCCATCTTGCCTTTTTTCCAATGCCACAATTTTGTCGTGCACGGCAGCCATTTTAGATGCCAGGCTGGTCCCAGGCTATCACCTACCCCTGCGGATGTAGTTTATGGCCCCAGCTGTAGAGAATTCAGACATGCCAACCCTCCCGATTCAGGCGTGTGACTACTGATTTCAGTGCTAGTCTCCCGCCTCCCGATTTCTGCAAGCAAAAACCCGGGGGCATATTACGAACAACTAGCGATAATTTTTGTCTCTAACTTGTTTAGAGACAAAAATTATCGCCGCACATCGGCGATTTTTATCGCAGATAAACTTTGCTATTATCGCAGAAAAGTCAGCGATATTCATGTATTATCGAGCAAATGCTCTTAGCCATGTTATCCACCTCCCATTGGATAACATGGCTAAGAACTGCTCAGGGCAGGTGTTAGATTTTGGAGATATTCGCGCTTAGCGCGAATATCTCCAAAAGTTGGTAATAGGAGATAGCGATGTTAGGGACTGTTTGCAGTCGCTAACATCTTGGCACTCCACTTTGCATGTCATTAGTGATAAGTATCACTGACATGCAAAGCGGGGCCCAAGATGGTCGCTATCTCCTTTTAGCTGTCACTAACTGGTGTTAGCGACAGCTTGGTAATAGGGAGATAATTTTATCTCCGCTTTCATGGCTTTTAAAGCCAAAAAAGCGGAGATAAACCCCCTTGATAATATGCCCCACGATTCCTTGGGGGTTTCAGCTGACAGGGCTTGGTATTGTGTTACATGGTAATTTTTCCAGGAAACGTCAGAGGGTCGATGCAGGGGTTCTAGAAGAGGTGATAAACCATTTAAGCCTCATGAACAAGCGCATGGTCTTTTAAAGATTTGTGAAGTACTCGGGGCGGCGGTGTGTGTGTGTCCTCTTTCAGGAGCGGGCGGGGGGGGGGGCACTGCCAGCAACTTGCCAGGCCAGGCAGTGTTCAACACTTGCATCACCCTTTCTCTGCCTGCTATTGCGCTCCATGCTTCGGAAAGGTAAGAAAAAGAACGTGCATTTGAGTTTGAAATGTCCGATCCTGCAGCAGCACACTTCCAAAGCCCACACATGACAATAACCCGATTCAAGGCCCTATTCACCCGTTTTTAAAAAAATAGATAACACTCCGACAAAGTAAGATTATAAAACTTTATTAACTTTTAACTATAATGAACGGAACAAAAACTAAAAACATTTAAACATTTTTCAACTCAAAAAGCAACAATGGTTAGAAGCTGTCTTTTGTGCGAATAGTCCCAAGGCAGCACAACGTGCAGAGTTCTGGACGGCACCCAGGTGATGTCGCCTGGGTGCCGCACTGGTTTTGGGATCCTACGATGCAGCACAGAAAAACAGCGTGGGGCGTCCCGGGTGGTGCGGGGGGAGGCCTCGTCAGTAGCGGTCTGTTGTGCGAATAGTCCCAAGGCAGCAGAACGCGTTGAGATGTTGATGGGACTGTGTCCAGTGTCCCATGGCTGACACAACATGTACGACAGGCACCCAGGTGATGTCCAGTAAACTGCCGCACTGGTTTTGGTATCCTACAATGCTGCTCCGAAAATTGGCGTGCGGCGCCCCGGGGGGGGGGGGGGGTGTGGGGGAGCCGGCGTGAACGGGCCTCCCCAGGTGGCGGCCATCTAGCTGAGTTGCGCCCGCTCTTGCGGCTACAGCGTCTCGCTCACCATGTTGTTCAGTTGCTCCCACTCTTGCAGTGCAGCGATAGGCGGCTGCCACATGGCTCTTAAAATGGCGGACGGCTCCTCGGCTTTGGGCCTGGTCCACTGAAATGGCCCTGGGACACCTTGGAACTCGGACGCTTGCCTGCTAGGGCTTGGGCTCCATTCTCGAAAAGCGTCCCCTCAGCCGTGAAGATTCTACAAAAGTCTTGGGGGCCCCCGACTCCCGCAGGCTTCCGGTGGGGAGCGGCTGCCATGATTGCTCGCGGAATGACCACGACGGAGCCACGAGATGGTGGTGCTCTCATGCTGACGCCAGCTTCAGTCTGAATGATCCAGAAACAAGGTGGGGCTTTCATCGTTTGGGAAAAAAAAATGTTCTAAACCAATGAAAAGTGTTATTTTTAGGTCATATGACCAAGCCTTCCATCTTTAGGAAACCAAAAGTAAAATGAACCAATGAAAAGTTTTATAAACAAGTCACATGACCTGTTATGCGGCATAGGGCTACAAAAAGCGTAGAAAATCCGTTGGCACGTGAGGCGGCGTCAGTAGCGGACCGATGTGCGAATAGGCCGAAGGCAGCACAACGCGCCGAGATTCGGGTGGCACCGAGGTGGTGTCCAGCAAATTGCCGCACTGGTGTGACCATCCTACAATGCTGCGCCGAAATACGGCGTGTCCAGCTGAGTTTCTCCCGCTCTTGCGGTACAGTGACTCGAACGCGCCGAGATCTGGATGGCACCGAGGTGGTGTCCAGCAAATTGCCGCACTGGTGTGGCCATCCTACAATGCTGCGCCGAAAGACGGCGTGTCCAGCTGAGTTGCGGTCACTGTTGCGGTACAGTGACTCGAACGCGCCGAGATCCGGATGGCACCGAGGTGGTGTCCAGCAAATTGCCGCACTGGTGTGGCCATCCTACAATGCTGCGCCGAAAGATGGCGTGTCCAGCTGAGTTGCGGTCACTCTTGCGGTACAGTGAGTCGAACGCGCCGAGATCTGGATGGCCCCGATGTTGTGTCCAGCAAGTTGCCGCACTGGTGTGGCCATCCTACAATGCTGCGCCGAAAGTCGGCGTGGGGTGCCCCGTTGGCTTATGAGGTGATGTCAGTAGTGGACCGATGTGTGAATAGGTCGGAACCAGGAACAAGGCGCCAAGATCCGAATGGCAAGTCCTGGATGTTGAGTGCCTCAGTTGAGAGTTCTGAGCAGTGCTTGTAAGACTGTCTGAAGCTTATTTGCACCTGCTGCAGCTTCACTATTGCCCTGGTGTGGCCAAAGGTGGCACATGACATAGGCGGCCGGCTCCCGAGGTCCGGCGGAACTTTTTTCCTTTTCCTTTCTGCTTCTTTTCCTACAATCCGTTTCATCTGAAGACACGACCAGGTCCCTGAATGTGTGCAGGGGGACGCTATTGATTGAATGAAAATGGCGGCTTGACACAATGCTGACTCAAGCGTTACTGTTGATGCTATACAGACAAAAATTGGTTTTCAGTTTGTACATTCTTCAGGTTTTTCTTTTCCATCCAAGTCTGATTGAGAGTTTGTAGAAAAATGGCTTCAGATTTTCCACATACTACTCTTCAACATTCTTCCTAAATGTAACAATGTGAAACTCACTAGGAGAACGGCTGTTTCTGTTTCCTTTCAAAATGCTGCCAACAATATTTTCTGAATGGAAGACACCATCTTGTAGCATAAAGGGCCGAAAGGGGTTCTGGTCTGGCCGATGTTTGGTGGAGACATTTTGACTATATGTTGGACCTGCCCGGCCTCGCCCAAAATGGCGCCGGTATAAATGGGACTCGTAACTCCTTGCCCGCAAATGTATATCTAGAAAATGTTATTGTAAGTGGCCCTGTCGTATTTTAATTACAAAATGTACGTCCACCGATTCCGCAACTGTTAGACACCTTTGTTCTTGCAACCTAATGGCCCGCTCGTTACGTTCTTCTACAGTGTAAATGTCTCCTCATCATATACGATTTCAGTTTGCTCCGTGGCCGGCCCACGTGGTTATAGGCCCGTATTTGTATACTGACATTTTCACAATAAAGGTTTTTAAAACAAAACACGGTAGTAGTATTTACATTGGTAAAGTTTTTACTTTTAGTCACTGTTTTCGAATCAGTAAAGGCAAGTGAAATAAAGCAGTCCAATTACATGACGGAGAAAAAGTATAATATGTAGGAACGCAGTAAAGATAAATGCTTAAGGGCAGTTGTGTTTTTCATGTCTGCAATATAAAGTGATCGATAAGAATCTGATAATCAGGCGTATCGGCGACTAAGACAGCAGGCCGAATCTCTTTTACTCAACGGCTCCGTCATGGAAGGAAGAAACGCCCTTTTTCTCGAAAAAGGAATATATTTTACTTACAAGACAGTTGTAAATTTTCCGGGAAAGTACATTAGCCTGGAATATTATAACATATGTTTGAAAAAAAAATATTGTTCGAAAACAATAAAAAGCGTAATTTTTAGGTCATATGACCAAGCTTTTCATCATTAAATTAACAAAAGTAAAATGAACCAATGAAAAGTTTTATTAACAAGTCACATGACCTGTTATGCTTACGTTACGCGCTGCGCGCCGCGCCTCGGATCACTTCCGGGTGCGGTAACGCGGCGTGTCATATAACGCATTACGCGACAACGTAGGTCAAGAATATAGTCAAAATGTCTCCACCAACCAGCGTTCGGAAGACAACCCCTTTCAGCAGTCCAAAAAGTTCTGTTAAATGACAACAGAGGGGACAGGCAACAAGAACCATCAGTCAAAGAGGGGAGGGCAAGTTCTTCTCTTCCGGGTCATGTTGGGGCGCTACCGGAACTGATCGAATTGGTAGTCTACAGTGTTTCTGGATGTTTCAGACTAAAGCTGGCGTCAGCATGAGACCACTACCATCTCTTAGCTCCGTCGTGGCCATTCCACGAGCAATCATGGCAGCCGCTCCCCACCAGAAGCCTGCGGGAGTCGGAGGCCCCCAAGACTTTTGTAGAATCTTCACGGCTGAGGGGACGCTTTTCGAGAATGGGACCCAAGCCCTATCAGGGAAGCGTCCGAGTTCAAAGGTGTCCCAGGGCCATTTTAGTGGACCAGGCCCAAAACCGAAGAGCCGGCCGCCATTTTGAGAGTCCTGTGGCAGCCGCCTATCGCTGCACCGCAAGAGTGGGCGCAATTCAGCTGGATGGTGGGCAAGACGCTGTAGCCGCAAGAGTGGGCGCAACTCAGCTGGATGGGACAAGGTTCAGAATTGAAGAGTCATCAAAAGGCAAAAAGTTCCGTCGGACCCCGGGAGCCGGCCGCCTATGTGGGGGCGATCTCAGGCTACACCAGTGCTATAAGACTTGGGGAGGGTGTCGGAGCCAAGCGTCTTCTCCGAGTCCATGGCCATCACACCGCCCCTCAGGGGCCTCCGTCAAGCTGTTTAGGAAGGTAACTTATCACATTGTTTTCTAATGCAGTCAGGTCCACAAACGACACTCACTTACTTTGAGAATAGTGAAGCTGCAGTAGGTGGAAATAAGCTTCAGACAGTGTTACAAGCGCTGCTCAGAACTCTTAACTATGGCACCCAACATCCAGAACTTATGCCATTTAAGAATGGCAGTGACATCGAAGCAACTCAGGGACCAAAACCATTAACGTACTTTCACGTATGAAAATCTTACTTGGGGAGGGGGCAGGAGCGAAGCGCCCCCTCCCAGTCAGCGCCACCACACCGTATGTTGAAAATTTGAAGCCATCGTTCTACAAAGTCAACCAAACTTGGATTGAAAAATCTAGAAAAATGTACAAACTGAAAACCAGTTTTGGTCTGCATAGCATCAGTAGCAACGCTTGTGTCAGCTTTGTGTCAAGCCGCCATTTTGATTCAACAAAGCACAGGCATTGAAAAAGGCTCAAACTCAGAACTCTGAACTATGGCACCCAACATCCAGGAGCTTGCCATCCGGATCTTGGAGCCTTGTGCTGCTTTCGACCTATTCACACATCGGTCCACTACTGACATCATCTTATAAACCAACGTTATGTAAATAGTTTTTTAATAAAATGTTTTACCCTGTTTCTTTGCTGGTGTGTTGTCTATATTTGTAATATTTGCATAGGGTTTGTCGTTATTTTGTGCGGGATGGGTGATGGAGCCGAGCTGTCTTGCAGCCCTCATGGTGTGGAGCTCAGTTCATCTCACTATTTTCGTATTTCTCATGAAGGGTTGTTCCTAATATTTCTATTTTAGCGAGGTCAAAAAGAGATCCAATTAGTGGCCTACTGATTTTGCAAGATTACTTTTATTTTTTTACACGATTTTTCACTATCTGCAAAGACTAAACAGAGTATTGCGACTTTGTGCTTGTTTGTAAATAGAGAATGATCCAAAGAGAACCAATTCTAAAACAGTAAATGCTTGGACAACAATCAATCAAATGGAGAGACAAGCAGGCACAACGGATTACAACGGGGGTAAAGGCCTGCGTTAACTACCCTTCAGTATCTGCAAAGAGAGAGTACTACTAAGACAAAAGAGGGGAGGGGGGGGGGTGCAGCGTTCAAAGCACATCAGCGTGCATAAATACGAAAATGTTTTTATCTATCACGTACTTGACATTTTAAAGCTTTTCATATTTGCTATTAAAAAACCAATGAAATTCACAGAAAAAACCATAGGTTATAGTGGATATATAGTTAGGAATTTGCATTTACAAAACCTTGAAAATTCAATGAAAAAACCATTGGTTTTAGGCCATATATAGTTAGGGATTTGCATTTACAAAACCTTATTTTACTCGCATAAAACCATTGAAATTCCATATATAGTTATAAGCGCTAACTATATATCGCGCACCCGCAATCCACTGCTGATGATGTCACATATTACATCATTCATGACATGGTTAGTGACATCACTGATGACATCACTGATGACATCTCAAATGACATCACTGATGACATCACTGAAAACATCTCATTTGACATGACTGATAACATCACTGATGATATCATTCATGTGATAATACCATGAACCTCTTCAGACTCTAATATAACCTTAGATACAATCAGTGTAAACAGACAGTCACAGACTGTCACTCATCCATGGAGTTACTCACACACCTAGTCAGTTATGCCAAAAATCAATCACACCTCCATTTTCTCAACTATACAGTTATACACACCTTACTTATTCAAACATATACTAACACATATTTACTCTCTTATACAATCTCTGATACATGTTCACAATGATCCATACAGCCACTCACACATTCACTGGCTCTTATGCACAGTTATTTATAGATGTCAACTCTCACATGTACTGTGTTTTACATATGTACTTAATTTGACATGTAGCACTGAGATATCCATTCACTCACTAATACACTCATGCACAGTCAACCGCCCATACAGCTGTTTGCACATGCACTTTTGAATCTATACATATAGTGAATCAACTACTCACACATCTATGTACAGAGTCACACACCTCCCAGCCACCCATACACACACACTCAGTTTCCCATACAAATACTTGGACAACCAATCAATAACCCATACAGTTACTCATATAGCTACTGATCAACATATGCAGCAGTTTGTAGAACAACAGATATAATGATGCCCAAATTAAAACAGTTTAGTCACTAACCCATGCACTCAGTGAGACACATTTAATCACTCACTCAATCAGTCAGTCATGCACCTAGTAAATCCTTCATCCAGACACTTATATATCCACTCATTCTTCAATATGTAAAACATATTTTAACTTTACAGAAACATACAGTCGCTGGATGTTGTAATCAGTGATGTCATCAGTGATGTCATTTGAGATGTCATCAGTGATGTCATCAGTGATGTCACTAACCATGTCATGAATGATGTAATATGTGACATCATCAGCAGTGGATTGCGGGTGCGCGATATATAGTTAGCGCTTATAACTATATATGGAATTTCAATGGTTTTATGCGAGTAAAATAAGGTTTTGTAAATGCAAATCCCTAACTATATATGGCCTAAAACCAATGGTTTTTTCATTGAATATATATATACATATATATACACACACATATATATATCTATACACTCTCACACACATATATATATACACTCACATATATATATATATATTCAATGAAAAAACCATTGGTTTTAGGCCATATATAGTTAGGGATTTGCATTTACAAAACCTTATTATACTCGCATAAAACCATTAAAATTCCATATATAGTTATAAGCGCTAACTATATATCGCGCACCCGCAATCCACTGCTGATGATGTCACATATTACATCATTCATGACATGGTTAGTGACATCACTGATGACATCACTGATGACATCTCAAATGACATCACTGATGACATCACTGATGACATCATCCAGTGACTGTATGTTTCTGTAAAGTTAAAATATCTCTTACATATTGAAGAATGAGTGGATATATAAGTGTCTGGATGAAGGATTTAGTAGGTGCATGACTGACTGTATGAGTGAGTGATTAAATGTGTCTCACTGAGTGCATGGGTTAATGACTAAACTGTCTTAATTTGTGCATCATTATGTCTGTTGTTCTGTAAACTGTTCCATGTGTTGATAAGTAGCTATATGAGTAACTATATGGGTTATTGATTGGTTGCCCAAGTATTTGTATGGGATACTGAGTGTGTGTGTGGGTAGCTGGGAGGTGTGTGACTCTGTGCATAGATGTGTGAGCAGTTGATTCACTAGATGTATGGTTTCAAAAGTGCATGTGGAAACAGCTGTATGGGCGGTTGACTGTGTGCATGAGTGTATTGGTGAGTGAATGGATATCTCAGTGCTACATGTCAAAGTAAGTACATATGTAAAACACAGTACATGTGAGAGTTGACATATATAAATAACTGTGCATAAGAGCCAGTGAATGTGTGAGTGGCTGTATGGATCATTGTGAACTTGTATCAGGGATTGTATAAGAGAGTAAATATGTGTTAGTATATGTTTGAATAAGTAAAGTTTGTATAACTGTATATTTGAGGAAATGGAGGTGTGATTGATTCTTTGCATGACTGACTAGGTGTGTGAGTAACTCCATGGATGAGTGACAGTCTGTGAGTGTCTGTTTACACTGATTGTATCTAAGGTTATATTAGAGTCTGAAGAGGTTCATCGTATTATCACATGAATGATATCATCAGTGATGTTATCAGTCATGTCAAATGATATGTTTTCAGTGATGTCATCAGTGATGTCATTTGAGATGTCATCAGTGATGTCATCAGTGATGTCACTAACCATGTCATGAATGATGTAATATGTGACATCATCAGCAGTGGATTGCGGGTGCGCGATATATAGTTAGCGCTTATAACTATATATGGAATTTCAATGGTTTTATGCGAGTAAAATAAGGTTTTGTAAATGCAAATCCCTAACTATATATGGCCTAAAACCAATGGTTTTTTCATTGAATTTTCAAGGTTTTGTAAATGCAAATTCCTAACTATATATCCACTATAACCTATGGTTTTTTCTGTGAATTTCATTGGTTTTTTAATAGCAAATATGAAAAGCTTAAAAATGTCAAGTACGTGATAAATAAAAACATTTTCGTATTTATGCACGCTGATGTGCTTTGAACGCTGCACCCCCCCCCCTCCCCTCTTTTGTCTTAGTAGTACTCTCTCTTTGCAGATACTGAAGGGTAGTTAACGCAGGCCTTTACCCCCGTTGTAATCCGTCGTGGCTGCTTGTCTCTCCATTTGATTGATTGTTGTCCAAGCATTTACTGTTTTAGAATTGGTTCTCTTTGGATCATTCTCTATTTACAAACAAGCACAAAGTCGCAATACTCTGTTTAGTCTTTGCAGATAGTGAAAAATCGTGTAAAAAAAATAAAAGTAATCGAGCAAAATCAGTAGGCCACTAATTGGATCTCTTTTTGACCTCGCTAAAATAGAAATATTAGGAACAACCCTTCATGAGAAATACGAAAATAGTGAGATGAACTGAGCTCCACACCATGAGGGCTGCAAGACAGCTCGGCTCCATCACCCATCCCGCACAAAATAACGACAAACCCTATGCAAATATTAAAAATATAGACAACACACCAGCAAAGAAACAGGGTAAAACATTTTATTAAAAAACTATTTACATAACGTTGGTTTATAAGATGATGTCAGTAGTGGACCGATGTGTGAATAGATCGAAAGCAGCACAAGGCTCCAAGATCCGGATGGCAAGCTCCTGGATGTTGGGTGCCATCGTTTAGAGTTCTGAATTTGAGCCTTTTTCAATGTCTGTGCTTTGTTGAATCAAATTTGCGGCTTGACACAAAGCTGACTCAAGCGTTGCTACTGATGCTATGCAGACCAAAACTGGTTTTCAGTTTGTACATTTTTCTAGATTTTTAATCCAAGTTTGGTTGACTTTGTAGAACGATGGCTTCAAATTTTCAACATACGGTGTGGTGGCGCTGACTGGGAGGGGGCGCTTCGCTCCTGCCCCCTCCCCAAGTAAGATTTTCATACGTGAAAGTACGTTAATGGTTTTGGTCCCTGAGATGCTTCGATGTCACTGCCATTCTCAAATAGCATAAGTTCTGGATGTTGGGTGCCATAGTTAAGAGTTCTGAGCAGCGCTTGTAACACTGTCTGAAGCTTATTTCCACCTACTGCAGCTTCACTATTCTCAAAGTAAGTGAGTGTCGTTTGTGGACCTGACTGCATTAGAAAACAATGTGATATGTTACCTTCCTAAACAGCTTGACGGAGGCCCCTGAGGGGCGGTGTGATGGCCATGGACTCGGAGAAGACGCTTGGCTCCGACACCCTCCCCAAGTCTTATAGCACTGGTGTAGCCTGAGATCGCCCCCGACATAGGCGGCCGGCTCCCGGGATCCGGCGGAACTTTTTGCCTTTTGATGACTCTTCAATTCTGAACCTTGTCCCATCTAGCTGAGTTGTGCCCACTCTTGCGGCTACAGCGTCTTGCCCACCATCCAGCTGAATTGCGCCCACTCTTGCGGTGCAGCGATAGGGGGCTGCCACAGGACTCTCAAAATGGCGGCCGGCTCTTCGGTTTTGGGCCTGGTCCACTAAAATGGCCCTGGGACACCTTTGAACTCGGACGCTTCCCTGAAAGGGCTTGGGTCCCATTCTCGAAAAGCGTCCCCTCAGCCGTGAAGATTCTACAAAAGTCTTGGGGGCCTCCGACTCCCGCAGGCTTCTGGTGGGGAGCGGCTGCCATGATTGCTCGTGGAATGGCCACGACGGAGCTACGAGATGGTAGTGGTCTCATGCTGACGCCAGCTTTAGTCTGAAACATCCAGAAACACTGTAGACTACCAATTCGATCAGTTCCGGTAGCGCCCCAACATGACCCGGAAGAGAAGAACTTGCCCTCCCCTCTTTGACTGATGGTTCTTGTTGCCTGTCCCCTCTGTTGTCATTTAACAGAACTTTTTGGACTGCTGAAAGGAGTTGTGTTCCGAACGCTGGTTGGTGGAGACATTTTGACTATATTCTTGACCTACGTTGTCGCGTAATGCGTTATATGACACGCCGCGTTACCGCACCCGGAAGTGATCCGAGGCGCGGCGCGCAGCGCGTAACGTAAGCATAACAGGACATGTGACTTGTTAATAAAACTTTTCATTGATTCATTTTACTTTTGTTAATTTAATGATGAAAAGCTTGGTCATATGACCTAAAAATTACGCTTTTTATTGTTTTCGAACAATATTTTTTTTTCAAACATATGTTATAATATTCCAGGCTAATGTACTTTCCCGGAAAATTTACAACTGTCTTGTAAGTAAAATATATTCCTTTTTCGAGAAAAAGGGCGTTTCTTCCTTCCATGACGGAGCCGTTGAGTAAAAGAGATTCGGCCTGCTATCTTAGTCGCCGATACGCCTGATTATCAGATTCTTATTGATCACTTTATATTGCAGACATGAAAAACACAACTGCTATTAAGCATTTATCTTTACTGCGTTCCTACATATTATACCTTTTATCCGTCATGTAATTGGACTTTATTTCACTTGCCTTTACTGATTCGAAAACAGTGACTAAAAGTAAAAACTTTACCAATGTAAATACTACTACCGTGTTTTGTTTTAAAAACCTTTATTGTGAAAATGTCAGTATACAAATACGGGCCTATAACCACGTGGGCCGGCCACGGAGCAAACTGAAATCGTATATGATGAGGAGACATTTACACTGTAGAAGAACGTAACGAGCGGGCCATTAGGTTGCAAGAACAAAGGTGTCTAACAGTTGCGGAATCGGTGGACGTACATTTTGTAATTAAAATACGACACGGCCACTTACAATAACATTTTCTAGATATACATTTGCGGGCAAGGAGTTACGAGTCCCATTTATACCGGCGCCATTTTGGGCGAGGCCGGGCAGGTCCAAGATATAGTCAAAATGTCTCCACTACCATCGGCCAGACCAGAACCCCTTTCGGCCCTTTATGCTACAAGATGGTGTCTTCCATTCAGAAAATAGTGTTGGCAGCATTTTGAAAGGAAACAGAAACAGCCATTCTCCTAGTGAGTTTCACATTGTTACATTTAGGAAGAATGTTGAAGAGTAGTATGTGGAAAATCTGAATCCATTTTTCTACAAACTCTCAATCAGACTTGGATGGAAAAAAAAAACCTGAAGAATGTACAAACTGAAAACCAATTTTTGTCTGTATAGCATCAACAGTAACGCTTGAGTCAGCTTTGTGTCAAGCCGCCATTTTCATTCAATCAATAGCGTCCCCCTGCACACATTCAGGGACCTGGTCGTGTCTTCAGATGAAATGCATTGTAGGAAAAGAAGCAGAAAGGAAAAGGCAAAAAGTTCCGCCGGACCTAGTGAAGCTGCAGCAGGTGCAAATAAGCTTCAGACAGTCTTACAAGCACTGCTCAGAACTCTCAACTGAGGCACTCAACATCCAGGACTTGCCATTCGGATCTTGGCGCCTTGTGCTGGTTCCGACCTATTCACACATCAGTCCACTACTGACATCACCTCATAAGCCAACGGGGCACCCCACGCCGACTTTCGGCGCAGCATTGTAGGATGGCCACACCAGTGCGGCAACTTGCTGGACACAACATCGGGGCCATCCAGATCTCGGCGCGTTCGACTCACTGTACCGCAAGAGTGACCGCAACTCAGCTGGACACGCCATCTTTCGGCGCAGCATTGTAGGATGGCCACACCAGTGCGGCAATTTGGTGGACACCACCTCGGTGCCATCCGGATCTCGGCGCGTTCGAGTCACTGTACCGCAACAGTGACCGCAACTCAGCTGGACACGCCGTCTTTCGGCGCAGCATTGTAGGATGGCCACACCAGTGCGGCAATTTGCTGGACACCACCTCGGTGCCATCCGGATCTCGGCGCGTTCGAGTCACTGTACCGCAACAGTGACCGCAACTCAGCTGGACACGCCGTCTTTCGGCGCAGCATTGTAGGATGGCCACACCAGTGCGGCAATTTGCTGGACACCACCTCGGTGCCATCCGAATCTCGGCGCATTGTGCTGCCTTCGGCCTATTCGCACATCGGTCCGCTACTGACGCCGCCTCACGTGCCAACGGATTTTCTACGCTTTTTGTAGCCCTATGCCGCATAACAGGTCATGTGACTTGTTTATAAAACTTTTCATTGGTTCATTTTACTTTTGGTTTCCTAAAGATGGAAGGCTTGGTCATATGACCTAAAAATAACACTTTTCATTGGTTTAGAACATTTTTTTTCCCAAACGATGAAAGCCCCACCTTGTTTCTGGATCATTCAGACTGAAGCTGGCGTCAGCATGAGAGCACCACCATCTCGTGGCTCCGTCGTGGTCATTCCGCGAGCAATCATGGCAGCCGCTCCCCACCGGAAGCCTGCGGGAGTCGGGGGCCCCCAAGACTTTTGTAGAATCTTCACGGCTGAGGGGACGCTTTTCGAGAATGGAGCCCAAGCCCTAGCAGGCAAGCGTCCGAGTTCCAAGGTGTCCCAGGGCCATTTCAGTGGACCAGGCCCAAAACCGAGGAGCCGTCCGCCATTTTAAGAGCCATGTGGCAGCCGCCTATCGCTGCACTGCAAGAGTGGGAGCAACTCAACAACATGGTGAGCGAGACGCTGTAGCCGCAAGAGCGGGCGCAACTCAGCTAGATGGCCGCAACCTGGGGAAGCCCGTTCACGCCGCCTCCCCCACCCCCGGGCCGCCGCACGCCAATTTTCGGAGCAGCATTGTAGGATACCAAAACCAGTGCGGCAGTTTACTGGACATCACCTGGGTGCCTGTCGTACATGTTGTGTCAGCCATGTGACACTGGACACAGTCCCATCAACATCTCAACGCGTTCTGCTGCCTTGGGACTATTCGCACAACAGACCGCTACTGACGAGGCCTCCCCCCGCACCACCCGGGACGCCCCACGCTGTTTTTCTGTGCTGCATTGTAGGATCCCAAAACCAGTGCGGCACCCAGGCGACATCACCTGGGTGCCGTCCAGAACTCTGCACGTTGTGCTGCCTTGGGACTATTCGCACAAAAGACAGCTTCTAACCATTGTTGCTTTTTGTGTTGAAAAATGTTTAAATGTTTTTAGTTTTTGTTCCGTTCGTTATAGTTAATAGTTAATAAAGTTTTATAATCTTACTTTGTTGGAGTGTTATCTATTTTTTTAAAAACGGGTGAATGGGGCCTTGAATCGGGTTATTGTCATGTGTGGGCTTTGGAAGTGTGCTGCTGCAGGATCGGACATTTCAAACTCAAATGCACGTTCTTTTTCGTACCTTTCCGAAGCATGGAGCGCAATAGCAGGCAGAGAAAGGGTGATGCACGTGTTGAACACTACCTGACCTGGCAAGTTGCTGGCAGTGCCCCCCCGCCCGCTCCTAAAAGAGGGCACACACACACCGCCGCCCCGAGTACTTCACAAATCTTTAAAAGACCATGCGCTTGTTCATGAGGCTTAAATGGTTTATCACCTCTTCTAGAACCCCTGCATCGACCCTCTGACGTTTCCTGGAAAAATTACCATGTAACACAATACCAAGCCCTGTCAGCTGAAACCCCCAAGGAATCGTGGGGCATATTATCAAGGGGGTTTATCTCCGCTTTTTTGGCTTTAAAAGCCATGAAAGCGGAGATAAAATTATCTCCCTATTACCAAGCTGTCGCTAACACCAGTTAGTGACAGCTAAAAGGAGATAGCGACCATCTTGGGCCCCGCTTTGCATGTCAGTGATACTTATCACTAATGACATGCAAAGTGGCGTACCAAGATGTTAGCGACTGGAAACAGTCCCTAACATCGCTATCTTCTATTACCAACTTTTGGAGATATTCGCGCTAAGCGCAAATATCTCCAAAATCTAACACCTGCCCTGAGCAGTTCTTAGCCATGTTAACCAATGGGAGGTGGATAACATGGCTAAGAGCATTTGCTCGATAATACATGAATATCGCTGACTTTTCTGCGATAATAGCAAGGTTTATCTGCGATAAAAATCGCCGATGTGCGGCGATAATTTTTGTCTCTAAACAAGTTAGAGACAAAAATTATCGCTAGTTGTTCGTAATATGCCCCCGGGTTTTTGCTTGCAGAAATCGGGAGGCGGGAGACTAGCACTGAAATCAGTAGTCACACGCCTGAATCAGGAGGGTTGGCATGTCTGAATTCTCTACAGCTGGGGCCATAAACTACATCCGCAGGGGTAGGTGAAAGCCTGGGACCAGCCTGGCATCTAAAATGGCTGCCGTGCACGACAAAATTGTGGCATTGGAAAAAAGGCAAGATGGTGCAGCCGCTGGAAGAGATGTATCAACATATATGAGCCTCCTCAGCCACCCTCAGGAAACATAGGGGATTAGGATACGTCTCCCGCACCCCCTTATACCTAGTAATTTAATTAACGAAGCACAAAATGGCGAATTCCCGTTTCGCTACCAGTTTGCGGCCCAGTTCGCGGCCCGTGAAGCGCTTCTACCGTGAAAAATCATTTTTTTTTCTTTTCCCCACGGGACCCTTTAATAACCCCAACAACATTCCTAGGGGGTCAAGAGGGGGATACCTTGCCCCCTTTCATTAAATTCCCCCTTAGTTTTTCACCTCTTCTTCTCTCTCGATCCTACCGAGAGACAAGATGGCGGCCGCTCCGGACTGTCACGCAGCAAAATAAAAAAAAGCTCACGCACAGCCGCTGGAAGAGATGTATCAACATATATCAGCCTCCTCAGCCACCCTCAGGAAACATAGGGGATTAGGATACGTCTCCCGCACCCCCTTATACCTAGTAATTTAATTAACGAAGCACAAAATGGCGAATTCCCGTTTCGCTACCAGTTTGCGGCCCAGTTCGCGGCCCGTGAAGCGCTTCTACCGTGAAAAATCATTTTTTTTTCCTTTTCCCCACGGGAACCTTTAATAACCCCAACAACATTCCTAGGGGGTCAAGAGGGGGATACCTTGCCCCCTTTCATTAAATTCCCCTTTCGTTTTTCACCTCTTCTTCTCTCTCGATCCTACCGAGAGACAAGATGGCGGCCGCTCCGGACTGTTTAGAATGTTGACAGACACCGGAGAGCCAATCAGCTTTCTGCGCGCAAAGTTCCGAAACGCGAAAAGTAAGCGGACCGGATCGCTGCCCGGAGCGCTGTTACAGATATATATCTTGATTTAAACGTTAATTTCTCAAAATCCACTGAAGCACATATATTGAGACCTAGCAAAGGCACATCGGGCTACCAGTCCCTACAATTTTGCCAAGTTTCGTGCAAATCCATTCAGCCGTTCGAGCTAAAAGTGAGGCCAACCGCCCTATAGAAAACTCAATGTAAAAAACGCGTTTTGGGACCCCCCTTTTTTCTCAGCCCCCCCTTGACGAAACCCCACCAAATTTTCAGGGGCTGCTCAGAAACAAAATGTGCCATTTTCCTGAAAATTTCAGCCGATTCCGTCCACAAACGCCAAAGTTATTAGACATAGAATTTTCAGAAATCCCATAGGGAATTAATCCTAACTATATATACCTACTGGCGATAGCCAGTAGGTAATATACACACACACATATATATATATATATATACACTCTCACACACACATATATATACATACACTCATATATATATATATATATATATATATATATATATATATATATATATTCACTGAAAAAACCATAGGTTTGACACCAGTTATAGTTAGCTGGAAATTTTACTGACATAAAACCATTGAAATTCCCACGTTATAGTTAGTTGGACTCACTATAACTTGCGCGCCTGCAATGCACTGCTGATGACGTCACATATTACATCACTCATGACATGGTCAGTGACATCACTCATGACATCACTGATGACACCATCCAGTGAATGTGTGTCTTTCTGAAAAATAAATATGTTTTATATATGTATATGTAAAGGTCGATGGAAGAATAAATGTTTAAATAAGTGTCTTAATGGATGTTTTTTTTTAAATTGATTGGTTAACTGGCTTATTAAGTGGATCTTAGTGAATACATATATTAGCGAGTATTGTTTAAATATTTGTATCAGTGTTCCACTTTGTGTATAAGTGGCTGCATGGGTTGGTGAGTAGCTACATGTGTGTGTATCTGGGTTATTAGATGTTTTTTTTAGTATCAGTATGAGTGTCTGTATGGTTTGGTGGGGCTGTTACTTAGCACATAGATGAATCAATGACTGACTCACTGTTTGCATGTGTTTTGAAGACAGCATATGTGCAGGACTGTATGGGTGGATGAGTGTGTATGTGTGTGTTACTGAGTGAATGACTGTCTCACTAGTGTCTTTATCAGTAACTACATATGTTTTAATCTAGTATATGTGAGTATTGATGTATATAAGTGAGTATATGTGAGTGAGAGATTGAAAGAGTTCTTGTTTAAATAAGCATGTGTTTCTATAAGTGATTGTTTAAGAGAGTAGGTGTAAGTTTCCTTAGATGTAAGGTGGTAGTGTGTGTATAGCTGTATATGCAAATAAATGGATGTTCAATAGTTTATTTGCATTTGTGATTATGTGTGTGAGTAACTTTTGGATGACTGTCGGTGTGTAACAGGATGTATAGGTGTTTCACTACATATGATGAGTGAATATATGTATGAGTGACTATATAGAACTGTTGGTGAATGAGTATTTTTTTGAAAGTTTTAGTTTCTATTTTTGAATATGTGTTTCAAGGGTTACATTACACTGAAAGGAGGTCTGTCACTCTGTCACAAGGATGGTGTCATCAGTGATGTCATGAGTGATGTCACTGACCATGTCATGAGTGATGTAATATGCGACGTCATCAGCAGTGCATAGCAGGCGCGCAAGTTATAGTGAGTCCAACTAACTATAACGTTGGAATTTCAATGGTTTTATGTCACTAAAATTTCCAGCTAACTATAACTGGTGTCAAACCTATGGTTTTTTCAGTGAATTTAATAGGTTTTTTAAATGCTAATTCCTAACTATAACTGGTGTGAAACCCATGGTTTTTTCAGTGAATTTCATAGGTTTTTTAAATGCTAATTCCTAACCATATAAGGCCTGAAACCTATGTTTTTTTCAGTGAATTTCAAAGTTTTTTTTAATGCTAATTCCTAACTATATAAGACCTGAAAGCCCACCAGGAATCTCCAGTATGCGCCAGGGGACTGCATTGCAGAGAGGTGTAATGAAGCCACGCTCCTTTTACACCTCTCTGCAACGCAGCCCCCGTGCATGTTTGAAGAGGGGGAACTAATTCCCCTTGCATACTGGGGCCCCTGGGGGCCAACTAGCCCACCTGGAACCTCCAGAATGCGCCAGGGGGCTGCATTGCAGAGGAGTAATGAGGCTATGCCCCTTGTTACACCTCTCTGCAACGCAGCCCCCTGCCGCGTTTGCAGAGGGGGAACTAATTCCCCTTGCATACTGGGGGTCCCTGGGGGCTAACTAGCCCACCAGGAGCCTCCAGTATGCGCCAGGGGGCTGCATTGCAGAGAGCTGTAATGAGGCCACACCCTTTTTTACACCTCTCTGCAACGCAGCCCCCGTGCATGTTTGAAGAGGGGGAACTAATTCCCCTTGCATACTGGGGCCCCTGGGGGCCAACTAGCCCACCTGGAACCTCCAGTATGCGCCAGGGGGCTGCATTGCACAGAGGTGTAATTAGGCTATGCCCCTTTTTACACCTCTCTGCATCACAGGCCACTGGAGCGTTTGCAGAGGGGGCAAAATCTGAAGAAACGAGCCGTGAGGTAAACGGCAACACAGCTCTTTGATCTGACCCAGGGCAGGAGCGCTGCAGTCACCATCTCCGCCGCAACCGCCGAGAGGGCCGGACTCCAAGCCCCAGGTGCCCCGGCGGTCGCGGACGCAGCCCGTCACAGCAGAGCGCCCGGAGGCACGATAAGAACAGAGGTGCGCCGAGCGCACACTGGGGGCAAAATCTGAAGAAACGAGCCGTGAGGGAAACGGCAACACAGCTCTTTGATCAGACCCAGGGCAGGAGCGCTGCAGTCACCATCTCCGCCACAACCGCCGAGAGGGCCGGACTCCAAGCCCCAGGTGCCCCAGCGGTCGCAGACGCAGCCCGTCACAGCAGAGCGCCCGGAGGCGCGATAAGAACAGAGGTGCGCCGAGCGCACACTGGAGGCAAAATCTGAAGAAACGAGCCGTGAGGGAAATGACAACACAGCTCTTTGATCTGACCCAGGGCAGGAGCGCTGCAGCCACCATCTCCGCCGCAACCGCCGGACTCCAAGCCCCAGGTGCCCTGGCGGTCGCGGACGCAGCCCGTCACAGCAGAGTGCCTGGAGGCGTGATAAGAACAGAGGTACGGCTCTCGCCCCGCGAGTCGCGTGCGGGAGAAGCCCGGTACAAGAGCGGGGCCGTCTATGGCCGTCAGTGGACTTCAGCGGCCGGCCGGCCCACCCATCTGACATTTCCTCTTAGGTGAGTGAAGTCCCATTGATCATGGCAAGTACTGTTATCACGCCTGAACTAGATGACTTCCCATTCCCTCCCCCCTCTTTTGAAACTCTATTAGAAAATGCTTTAAATATGGTGTCCAATGAAATCGCCAACACAGAAAGGAGAATGTCAATGAGCAATTCCAACATAACCTCTAAGGAACCACATACCTCTATTGTCCCTATTTCCCCTGTGGTTCTGATCACGAAATCCACTTCTGGCTCCTTGCCACAGGAGCCCGTCCCGAACGAAATTGGCTCTGCCATAATCATTGACTCTCAGTCCGATACCATTACATCTAATCTGGCGAATGGAAGCAATAAACCGGCAGGGGAAAAACGTAAAAGGGCCTCCATTAAACCTTCTGCCAACAAAAGGAGACAACCCACTTGCAATAAGAATCAGCCCACACCGCAGAGTATGTGAACCAAGCAGAAACAACAAACTTTGACTGGGCCATTAATTTCCACAGCTGATTCGGGACTTGTTGATCTCGATGTTACTTCTACTCCTATTGATATCCCTATTGGCAACAACAATACAATATGGACACAGACTGCCCCAGTAGGGGACAATAACCCCTTAACTAAGCATAATGGGAATCTGATAGAGACAATTGTGGACACAATTTTTAAACGTTTAGAGAGTCAAATGATCGTACAGTTTAAGAATGTTTTTAAGAGATTGGATAGGCTGGAAAACCTGGTAAAAAATGAGGAAGCCAAAAGAAAGGGAACTGTTGTTCTTGACCAGATTAGGGGCGACCGTTTACTGAAAGACTTGGAGACACTAAGCAACACCCTATCCACTGGGGGGTCTGTTACCCGTTGCACTACTAGTACTAAATCTGTCAATGCACTCACCATTGGTGGCACCCAGACACCTAGTCAACCACCCCCCCCTCCTGTTAGAACTAACAGTGCTGGTCAGAATAAGACCACAACTAGTTTGCAACCTAAAACGATCACATCTAATGTCTCGAGCACTTCACAACGTGCCTGCCCCACCACTAGTAATTTGAAAGACTCTCAGATACCAGCAAGACTAGGGTCTAATTTGGCCAGTACCAGCACAACGGGCCGGTCTAGTGACGGTAGACCTATAAAACATCAGGGACCCGCCCTGCACCTGCCCCCTGATGCCTGCCCTTATGTACTGGTCTTGGCAGGCGTTCCATCACTCAGAGAGGGACAAGGCGAATCATTGGTCCAGTTAAACAACAAATGTATTGACTGGCTGACAAAGCACAAAGGGGTGGGTTACGATATATCAAATGAGATCGTCTCAGCCCGCAGGGTATCGTGGGTAGGCCCCCTATTTAAAGGTGACTGCATTGTCATTAATTTTAGGAATCCCGGCACAGTCAGATTTTTGCTTAATACAAACCCGGCACGTCCAGGCCCGTCCACTGTTGTAACTCCATTCCCCCTAAGTTATTTTTATAGACCCCCACAAAGGCCACTACATTCAGTACTCTCTCCTTTTGGGCTATATAATAGCTTTGCACCCCTATCAGACCTAGATACTTTAGACTGACCACCAGTAGTCAAGTCAGCATCCACTATAGTGACTGATCAGTTATCAGTGCCAGCTAACCAAGATTTAGTAACAACGACCTCTGTGTCCACTTCGCCTATTGTTAAAAATAAATTGTCATGTACCACAGAAACGTCAGGGCAGAACTCTGACCTGTCCCTTATGAGCTGGAACATAGCTGGCCTTAAGTCGAAATTAAAAATCAAAGAATGGACAGATTGGATAAAAAACTTTGATATATTAAGGTTGCAGGAGACCTGGTGTACCACCCCACTTACACTAGAAGGGTTCTGCTGTCACAATCAAATTGTAAATGCCCCGCCT
This sequence comes from Lissotriton vulgaris, assembly GCF_964263255.1. Lineage (NCBI taxonomy): Eukaryota > Metazoa > Chordata > Amphibia > Caudata > Salamandridae > Lissotriton > Lissotriton vulgaris. The sequence continues at coordinate 1,432,532,479 of NC_141687.1, forward strand.
ATGGGTCGACCAAGCGGGTGCCTTTCAATCTGGGTAAAGATAAAAGTTGGTGTGCAAACCAAGTTGATTAAGAGCAATGCAAAGTGTTTTATGGCCTTGAAATACACCAACAGGTTAAAGTTATGTTTAATTAATTTTTATAATAATGATTTTATATCCCACCCAAATGAATTTTTTTAATATTGTTTAAATTTATTGATGATGTGATTGTCGGGCAAAAACATGGAATTTTTGATGGCATTTGTATTGGTGGAGACTTTAACGCCCATATGTACCGAAGCAATTATACGTGTAGGAGCGGAGAAGAATTAAGGGACCATCTTGCCCCCCGTGTTTTATTAAATGTTATGGAAATTGCCGGTACTGAGGGGAATGATGTTTCTACCCCCACATATATTGGCCAAGGGAGTCCCTCAACTATAGACTATATATTTGTCTCCCCAACACTGTGTGACATTTTGGAAAAAGCCGAGGTTGTTTGTTCCCCATACAGTGACCACTACCCACTATTAATACAACTAAAAAATCATGGGACTAATCAAGTTGAAATTAATAGGTTAATCGGAATAAAAAACTTGGAAGCATCAACTGATGGGTCAAGGGTTGTATGGAAGGGAGTGCACAATAAGGGCATTTTAGCACATGTGATTCATAAACATCTCACACTAATTATGAACTGCCTGGCCTGTGATAAACCGGGGCATGTTATCATTGACTCTTTTTGCGAACTTTGTACTGCCATCAAAAGAGAGACCTCTAAACCTGTACGGACCAATAGAACTAGCAACTCACGCTGGTTTGATTCGTCGTGCTCCCGGGCCAATAGAGATCTGAGGGACGCTATCAAGACCATACCGAGAGATTTGGCACTTGTAAGAACATTGAGGGCCAGATACAAGTCCACATTACGTACCCGCTCCGAAGCATTATTGAAGGATCATTGGGAGGCTCTTGTTCGCACTGCCGTCCTAAAAGATACTACTGGGTTTTGGAGGGAGGTTAAAGCCCTTAGATCACTAGGCTCTAATTTATCACCTATTAATTGTAACATCACAGGGGATACATGGGCCGAGCACTTTTCTAAAATTTATGCTGTCTCAGGGCCCTTCCTTGACACTGCCTTCCCTGTTAGGCCATTGAAGATTGAGCTACATGAGGTAGAGGACGCCATATCAGAAAGCGCGGGCAATAAAGCCCCGGGCCCTGATGGTCTTTCAATAGATCAAATCAAATCTGAAATTAGTTTTTGGGCACCCCTCCTTTGTAACCTTTTTAATAATTTATCTGATAACTCCATCCCAGATTCATGGTCTAACAGTGTTATCGTCCCGATATTCAAAAAAGGCGATAGATCCAATCCAGGCTGCTATCGCCCGATATCACTGATTGACAACACTTTAAAGGTTCTCGGGAGGGTGCTTTTCAAGAGGATAAACAGCTGGGCTAACGATAATGATATTTTACACCAATGCCAGCTCGGCTTTAGATCCAACGTGGGTACTGTTGAGCAATGTTTGAACTTAAGTCTGTTAACAGCAAAATATACTATAGTTAAAAAGTCCCCCTTGTATTTTGGTTTTATGGATTTAAGTTCTGCCTTTGATTTTGTTAATCGCTCACGGTTATGGTCATTCCTCCTTAAATATGGTTTAGATGATTCCCTGGTTTATTTTCTTTCCTATTTGCACAGAGATTTAAAAGCCCGTGTTCGCATCAATAGTGAGGGAGAGCTTTCTAAGGATATTTTAATTGGCAGGGGGGTTAGACAGGGCTGTGTGCTCGCCCCCCTGCTTTTTATTCTGTACATCAATGAGTTGAGCAACACCCTATGCACTTTTACTAATGATGTTCCTATCGTTAATGGCACCCCCATTCCCGCCCTATTATATGCGGACGACGCTGTGCTAATGGGCCGCACACCCAACGCCTTACGCATTTTAATTTCAGGATTTGTCTCTTTTATGGCAGATTTGGGTTTATCTACCAATTTTAATAAATCGTATATCATGAACTGCGGCCCCAAAAGATACAATATTACTACAATTAAATCTGGAGAAAATACCCTAAAAAGCACAAGCACTTTTCCGTATTTGGGACTACTTTTTTCAAACTCTGGATCCTGGCAACCACATGTTGCGTATGGGAGAAACAAGATTGGGAAATCTATTAATTCAGTTCTTTCCCTTCGCCAACCTAGACATGCAGATGTTGTCTCCTCCCTTATAAAGATTTACCGTACCCAGTGCCAACCTACTGGCACGTATGGATCAGAGGTGTGGGGATATTCTAACTGCACCCCTATTCAAACTGAGGAAAACAGATTTTGTAGAAACGTATTGGGGGGAGTTGTCTCTGCTGCAACGTAAGTTTGCCACAAAGAACTTAACCTACCGTTTATAGAAGACTTTATCCGTTCAAGACCAGCACTTTTTTGGCTAAAAACTTGGCTTAATCCTTCGGCCACTTTAACACGCAGTATACTAATGGATTGCCTACAAAGTGATAGGTCCCATCATATCCCATGGTTGAACACGGTCGAAAAAAGTCTGACCAGCGTGGGGTATGGTTCTTTATTTACTTCCCCTAATACCATAGACCATTCCCATAAGAATAAAATCAAGGGAGCTCTGTACAACCTGTATAACATGGAACGGACAAGACTCGAACATCTAAAGCCATCTGTTATTAATTACTTTACCCTTTGTGACTCTAATGTTGGTCTATCAGTGGCACCACAGAGATATCTGCTTACCACATTAGGTAGATGGAATAGGAGTCTTTTGTTCCGTTTCCGGGAGTATCGTGAATCTGTTACATTTTCCTTTGGGATACAACAAACATCTTGATAAGCTGGATTGTCCATGTTTGACGGGTGGTAAACAAAGCTTGGTGCACTTTTTCTTTTTTTGTAACTTTTACAGGTTGTATACCACTCGTTACTTAATGCCGTATTGCCGCAAACATGAACTTAGAGATTTTAATCTGGCATTAAAAACTTTTCGGATGTTAAAGTCAGACGAGGAGATATTCTGTGCAAGCAGCTTCCTTAAAGCTGCTCTCCGCTCCCGTGCTTCTATGGATGTAGTATGATGAAAAGAGTGAAATCGCATCTTTTGCACAAATCTATCTTTGCACACTTTTGAAGGGTGTATGTTTACGATTGTACATGTGTAAGGTCTCCTCTATATGAAATGATATTTTTATCTTTAATATAACTTTTGTGCAAATCATTATTTGTTTATTAATTGCACTAATATGATGTACCTGTTGTTTTAATTATGATGATTTTTATGTATACTGTACTTTTATGGACGTATTTACTCCGAATAAAGATCATTTGACTTGACTTGACTTGACGTTTGCAGAGGGGGGACTAATTATCCTTGCATACTTGGGGTCCCTGGGTCATATCTGCCCAAACACCGATATTCCGAACGACTGAAAATAACTTTTCTTGAGAAACATTTGGATTTGGATTATCATGTCCTATACTTTGGAATTTTTGAAAGACTGACTTTGAGGATGCTATAAATTACTCAAGTGTGCCTGAATTTTGTGGGTAAAATTGATACCTAGTCACTTTCAATAAGAATGTACTTACGTCTCGTCTAACATTTGGAAGAAATATCTAGTTATATGACAACAGGATACCGACATAACTTGAAGGAAATAAGAATGCCCAGAAGAAGTTCTATTGTACAGAACGAAACGTTTCGGCTGGCTGTGGTACATAAACTTAAGGAAAATAAAAGCATTTGAATATACACCAAGATTCAGCACTTCAATAAGGACTCTAAGTGATATGATTTGATTGGACTTATTGTGCAAGTGGTGCTGTGCCAAACTTTGGAATATTCTCCACTACTCACTACTACTTACTCTCTCCTACTTCACTACTCTCAAATACTCACTCTCTACTACTCAATCTCTACTACTCTACTACTCTCTACTACTCTCTCTCTACTACTCACTTCCTACTACTCACTATCTACTACTCTCTCTCTACTTCTCACTCTCTACTACTCACTCTCTACTACTCTCTACTACTCACTCTCTACTACTCTCTCTCTACTACTCTCTACTACTCACTCTCTACTACTCACTCTCTACTGCTCTCTACTACTGTCATGCCTCGAGATTCCCAAAAGACACTGTCCCTTTAAGACGAATGCTATTTAGAGCATCAGGAAGCTGGGAGAGACGCTTCACGTTCTTGCGTCAAGCTCCCTTCGTGTTCTGCATCCGTCTTGACCTTCTTTGCCTGACTTCCGTATTTGCTTTTGGGATTTCCTGTTTTGGAGCGCTGGTCGGCAGTTTGCTTTACCGGCCCCCGCGTTTCGAGCGGGCCTCGGATTGTTATTCTGATTCAGTGGCGATTAGTTTTACAGGCGTTCAGGCTTGGCGCTTGTAATCCTAGTGTTATGAGTTCACGTTCTTCGTGAACCTTTCCCAATTTTTCCTTGAAGACTTGTTCCGGCGGCCGGGGTTTTTCCCCCGCCTTTCCGGTTGTTCTCAGTTTGTGCCTGATTTGAAGGTGCTTTACCGGACAACCAGCCTGGATCTCTGTTGTCCCTTTTGGAACATTCCGTTTTTTTTCTCCCTTTCCCTTTAGCTAGATAGCTAGAATTTCTTCATTTATTTTTGTCCCCTACATTATTTAAATATCCCAACCTTATTATACTTCTGGAATACTGCCTTTGCATTTGGAGTGATTCTTGCGTGGATCCAAGTGGGTACTATCTTCAGCTTCTCTACAGGGAATCACGGTAACAGCGCTTTTGCGCTCTTTAATACTTTTGCTAAAACTAGTTATACATATGATTTATATATGTTGTTTTGCTTTTCATCTAGAGATAACCCAGCATCAGAAGAGGTGGCTAAAGGTTTCCTTACATATCACTCGTTAGTGACTAATGCTTCACGAAGTCCACAAAACAGCTAAAGTGAGAAGTGTATTACTTAGATCATAGAATCACTATTGAGTTTAGTGCATACTCACTAATACCTTACATTATCTTTGTCACAGAGCCAGATGATGTTCCTTATCTAGACGTCGTATATATACATGTTCTACAAAGAGTAAGGATTCCGGTATGTGTTATTTCTATTTGTAGTTATGCTAGTGTTTTCTTTGTAGGGTACCAATAGCTAGTTGCTTACTTGCTTTTCTTTGCAGGCTGCCTGTTGCCAGTTCCCCAATTGATGTACCATGCAGACTATCCAGAAGAGTACCTACACATCATTTCTTCTTCACCATCTTCCCTTGTTTTGTCTCCCTGTGTTCCCCTGGCGTGTCTCTCGTACTCTAGTGTTTGATAGAGTCGAAAGGCCGTAGGGGAGGACTGTGGATTATTCTTCGGATTCCTGACGCTCCTGTGGAACTATCTGCAATCCTTACAACTACTTACTCTACTACTCTCTACTACTCACTCTCTACTACTCTCTACTACTCGCTCTACTATTCACTCTACTACTCTCTACTACTCACTCTCTGCTACTCTCTCTACTGCTCTCTACTACTCTCTACTACTCACTCTCTACTCTCTATTACTCACTCTCTACTCTCTACCTCTCTACCTCTCTCTACTTCTCTCTCTACTAGTCTCTACCTCTCTACCGCTACCCCTCTACCTCTACCTCTCTACCTCTACCTCTCTACCTCTACCTCTCTACCTCTCTCTACACGCACACATATACACACATATATATATATGCATATATATTTATATATATGTATGTGTATGTATATATATATATATATATACATACATATATAAACATATATAATCTGTATATCTATATAAATACAAATATAAATGCATGCATACATATACAGATATGCATACAGATGCATGTTATTTACATGAAAGTTTAAAAAACACTAATAAGAGCAAAGCTAAAAAGCCACCTCATTACAAACAGAACGGCTTTAACTTTAATCGAGGGCGAGATCTATTGCATTTTCAATGCTTATTTACTTTGGTTCCATCAAGAAGGCATTCAGATGTGTCACACATTTGCCATAAATTCTGAATGTTACCACTCAAGTTGCTCATTAGATCACTGTAGTAAAGCTACTGCTCACCAGGGAAGTCTGCTGCTGGTATTCAAAGTGCATGTTTCAGTCTGCATGTCAGAATTACATCACTCATGCATGTCACCATGTCATGAGTGATGTAATATGTGACGTCATCAGCAATGCATTGCAGGCGCGCAAGTTATAGTGAGTCCAACTAACTATAACGTTGGAATTTCAATGGTTTTATGCGAGTAAAATTTCCAGCTAACTATAACTGGTGTGAAACCTATGGTTTTTTCAGTGAATTTAATAGGTTTTTAAAATGCTAATTCCTAACTATAACTGGTGTGAAACCTATGGTTTTTTCAGTGAATTTCATAGGTTTTTTAAATGCTAATTCCGAACCATAACTGGTGTAAAACCTATGGTTTTTTCAGTGAATTTCATAGGTTTTTTAATAGCAAATCTCTATAGGTATGAAATGTAATATTCTTTATGATGAATTTTATATTTTATAATTATGTATTACTATTTTTTTATGTTTTTTTTATTTGTTTGCCCCGGAGCGCTCCCGGGGCGCGTACCGATACGCTCACCGGTGAGCGCATTGCTACGGCGCGCCCCGGTGCACGTACCGGGGAGCGTCCCATTAGCGCTAATGCCGCGAATGAAAACATCATTGTGACGTTTCACGTAGCGATGTCCGCGTGATACGCACAGCGTAAGCGCACCCGGAAGCACCCACGTGCATACGAACGCGCTACGTAAGCGCCGCCAGGCGCGCACCGGGGTGCGTAACGTAAGCGCGTCAGGTCATGTGACCTGAAAATAACACTTTTCATTGGTTCAAAACAGTTTTGGTTTCCAAATGATAAAAGCCCTGGTCATGTGACCTGAAAATAACACTTTTTATTGGTTCAGAACAGTTTTTCCAAATGATGAAAGCCCCTACCTTTTTTCCTCATTCTCACTTTATTCTTTGAGAGAGGAAGACCTGTTTTTTTCTTACAGATATGGCTACAGTACTATCAGCAGCTGTAGCATCTGCCCCACCACCACCACCACCACCACCAAAAGGACCACCAGAAGATCACATTGGTGGTCAAGAAGAAGAGGAGGAGGAGGAAGAGGAGGAAGGGACAAGGCAGTTCCTGCATGAAGACAATCCCCCATACAAACCAAGAGAGCACTTCATATGGGAGGTTTTCAAAATCCCAAGGGGTTTAAAAAAAGTAAACGCTGCAAAGGTGACTTGCCTCATCTGTAAAGCTGTGCTATCCAGGGGAAACCCTGCTAAAAAATATTCCTTTGGGAATCATACTATGATACGACACATGCAGCGTTTACACCCTAATAACTATTCTGCAGCAGAGGTGAGGGAAATCTGCAGTAACCTACCCCAATCATCATCCAGAACCTCTACAAATAAAGAACTCACTCCATCGGGTCCAGAAGCAAGTGAGGTGATTCCCAATATACAAACAAAGTTTGGGGGATACAAAATTGTTTGTATTTATTGTAACAAAACCATTAGTTATGGTGAAAAAAGCATTACACTAATCACTGTTGCTGTGGATCACCACAAATGCCTGAGGAAACCATAATTTTTCCTGTTTTTTTTGTGCTCCGGTTGAGCCATTTTCAATTCCCTTTTTTTTTGTTTCCCCCCATAAAAAATACAAAAAAAATATAAAACTGTTCAGAAAAGCCAAAAAAAGAAAAAAAATGTTCAAAAAACAATAAAAAAATTATAAAACAACCAAAAGAATAAAAAACTGTTCTTTTTAGAACTACCTCCAATTTATAAAAAAAGGATTCATTTTTAAAAAACTCTGTCATTCTTTTTCCCCCATGGTACGCTCCGCGGTGCGCGTACTGGGTGCTCCCCCAGCAAAAATCGAAAAAAAAAGTAAAAAATGTTTTTGCCCCCCGGGGCCCTTTTATAGCCCCCACATCAAACCTATGGGGTCAGGGGGGGGTCTACTCTGCCCCCTTATGGTCAATTCCCCCTTTGTTTTTGCCTCCTCTTGTGTCTCGATCCTACCGAGACACAAGATGGCGGCCGCTCCGGACTGTTTGGAATGTGTACAGACACCCGAGAGCCAATCAGCTTTCCGCGCGCAAGTCGCGTAGCGCGCCAGGAGCTCTCCCCGGTGCGCGAACCGGGGCACGGCCATAGATACATATATTTTTTTGAACCTAAATTACTCAAAATCCACTGGAGCACATATCTTGAGACATAGCAAAGGCACATCGGGCTACCAGTCCCAACAATTTTGCCAAGTTTGGTGGAAATCCATCTCGGCCCCCGCTTGAGGAATCCCCCCCCAAACTTTCAGGGAAAGACCGGGGCACCACGAGGCCAATTTGAGGGAATTTTCAGGCAGATTCTTCAACCAACGCCAAAGTTATTCACAATAGAATGTTGAGATTTTACATTGAAAATAATCCTAACTATAACTACCTACTGGCGACCGCCAGTAGGTAATATATACACACAAATATATATATATATAGGGGGGCGTGGCTAGCAGGCCACCATGGCGGACGGAGTTTGCTAGTGCTCCGGTGCCGCTGGGAGAGGTAAAGATCCTGTAGCCTACGCCGAGGGTCATCTCCACCTGGAAATGGTTGTTTTTGGAGGCGCTTCTCCCCGACTGCTCCGCTGAAAATCCTGGAGCTCTGGTGACCGGGGTTCCAGACTTACGCCGTGGCTAACAGGGGGGCCTAGGATCACGCTGCAGACCGGGGCCTCGAGTGCCAGGGGTGCCCGGAGAAAGAGGACGGTGAAGCGACAGAGCACCGGAGCCTCCGATCCTGCAGGCGGACACCTGCACCTGGGATCCTGACCCTGCGGCTGCCGAGGGGCGAGGACGGCGCCTTGTGTACCTGGAAGTCGGGAGGAGGAACGGAGGCTGTGGACAGGCCGATGCTGCAGGCTGGGACGCCGAGACGCGGGCGCCGAGGGCCGGACATTCCCACCGCTGGCAGTGCCTACCTGCTGCGTGGGCCCCCCTGCCTGGCTTGCTGTCTGCCCGAACTGCATCGAAGGTGAGGAGCCCCGGGAGAGTGCGGGGCGGACCCCTGGGACCCTGCACTGGGCGGCGAGCCGGGTCTCGTGTGCCATTGCTGCCCTGGTTCCTGAGAGGGCGGACTGCGGAGAGGCGGGGACCCCTGCATTGGAGGCCGGGTCCGGCTGGGGCGCCCTCGATGCCTGGCAGAGACAAGGCTGGTGAAGGGACTATCCCCACGCAGTGGGCTGAGGACTGAGGCGCCGGAGAAACATGCAGCAGCACAGCTAACGCCCCCCAAAACGGCACTGTTACTGCGCCTAACCCATTCCCTTTGTAACTACGTTGTGCCCATACATTGCTGGGGGCCCAGGCGGGGTGCGCGCCCAACTGCTCCTACTGCCGTTTTTGACTGCTGCGGACGGCCTGATGAGGTGGGGGACATAGCGCTTCAGGGTGGTGAGCCCAGTGAAAACCCTCGGCGCTCATATACGCTGGGTGTGGTAGAAAGCGGCCCCTCCCCCCTGCGGAGACGCGGACACTGCCAACAGCTTCCCCAAGGTGGGAGCATCAGGTGTGACCGGCGGGGAAACAACTGGAACATAAGACGCACACTAGACGGCAAATACTCGCCCTGACCCGCGCTCCTACCGCCAACCAGGCGCCTGACGTCTAATATGGTGCGCAAAGGCGTGAAGAACATGGAGGGCAAGAAGGGCCCGGGCATAGGACCTGCCCGAGATACGGACCCTGGGGGCTCTGCACCGCTGACTCTGGCCTCCAGCACCTCAGAGAGCCAGCAAGGCGACAAACTAGACCTTATCCTAAAAGAGATCAGAGACTCTAGGGCCGTGATGGAGACGCAGATGGGCACCCTCACCACTAACCTATCCTTGCTTAAGGCGGACCACGAGAAATTGGCGGATAAAGTTAAAGATCAAGGTCTGTCGATAACTGAACTCGCCCCGACGGTGGCGGAACACACGGACTCCATCCAAGTGATCCAACGTCAAGTCAAAACCCTGCTGGAACGCGTGGAGGACGCGGAAGGGCGCAATCGGCGCAATAACATTCGCGTTATTGGCCTGCTGGAAAGAAGCGAGGGGTCCCGGCCGGCAGAGTTCATGGAACAGTGGTTCCGAGATAACGTTGCCCCTGAGGGTCTGTCGCCGTTTTTCTGTGTAGAAAGGGCACATAGAATCCCAACTGGCCAGCCAAAACCGGGACAGACACCACGGCCGCTTATTGTCCGGATCCTCAATTACCGGGATAGAGACATGCTGCTAACTCAGGCCAGAATCAAATCGGTCATACCATGGGAGAATAAACGAATTTCACTATACCCAGACTATACCACTCAAGTGCAAAAACAACGGTCCTCATACTATGAGGTAAAACAGAGGCTCCAAAAGGCTAAACTGCGCTACGCCTTATTGTTCCCTGCACGCCTAAAGGTGATCCACGACAAGAAGACTCACTTTTTCGAAAGCCCCACGGATGTGGAGGAATGGATGGAGGTGATGGACATCGAGGAGCGACTGGACCCGACGCAGGACTCCACAGGCAACGGATCCAGGGAAGACTCGACTCAAGGGGAGACCGAGAATGGCGCCCAATGCACTCATCCGAAGCAGCGCAAACCGACCGCCCACCAACAAAAGCAGGGACAGGCTGATGCAGTGGCAGCGGTGGGATCCTTCAGAGACGACGGTGCGACAATCAACACAGACACTGAGGATAGCACTGTACACTCTGACTCGGATAGCAGTATGATCCTATTTCCGACGGTGACGCCTAGAGCCGCGGATGAACTTATAGACAATGCCCAAGAGTAATACCTCCTATGAACTAGACCTGAGACTTGAATACAACACGATATCCTTTTCTGTATGAAGTGGGGGGGCGGCGGGGATGGGGGGGGGAGGGGAAATGTGCTTGCTCAGAATATGTATGTTGCCCTTTATTTGCTGGCGAGCACCGTGCGGCCTGCCCTGGATGGGGAGAAAAACTCAGATACAGGGATCGTGCGATGCGGTTCCTGCGCCTCCTGTGCTCCTTCGGCGCATAGCTGCAACGGGCTGGTTCTGCCAGTATGAGGCCGCCCTTGTCCCCCCCTCCCCTCCCCTGCCCCCTTACTTCCCCCCCCTCCACGAGACGTGGCTACCTACACTGACTAACTTCGAAAAGAACTCTCCCGGCGGCGCCGTTGCGCCGGCGACATGACCGAGCATGGCACTATGGACACGGCAGATGCTTGGCCGACCCCCCACTAGCGTATGCATTGTTACTTGTTTATTTACGTTCCAATGTTTCTGGTTTGGCACAGCAGGGTTTGGAGGCTGCGCCTTTACAGTTGGGGTTTGGGATAGGGAGGGTACTGTCTCCTGGGGGGCATGGAAGAATCACTCATTAGGACATATGGGAACACTACTTTTGACACCAACACGGGGCTATGGCTGACACACACGGAAAGTATAGGCTGGTCACCTGGAATGTGAGAGGGCTGGGGGCAGTGCAGAAGAGAAACAGGGTACACGCTTTCCTACTACGGCAAAGGGCACACATAGTGTTCCTACAAGAGTCGCACCTGACACACTCCGAGACACTCCTATTGAGAAAGAAATGGAGGGGTACTGTTTTTTCTACCACATACTCTGCCTTCTCAAGAGGGGCCACGATATGGGTGCGCCATGGTACTCCATTTGTGGAACTGGAGAGGCGGACTGACGAACAGGGACGCTATGTGTTGGTGAGAGGCACCTTGGACGGGGTAGTGCTGGGCAGCATTTATGCCCCGAATTTTGACCAGGATAGGTTCCTTACTGCTGTGGGCCAGGCGTTAGCGGATTGGGTGGACGTCCCCTGGATTCTGGGTGGTGACTGGAACATGATCTTGGATGTGACCCTCGACAGATCACACCCCCCCCTCCAGGCGGCGGGAATACATAAACTATCAGAGTCATTTGGGACGTGGCTTCGGGGTTGGAGTTTGGCGGATATCTGGCGCACACTGCACCCGACACACAAAGAATACTCATGCTACTCCCCTGTACACAAATTACATACCAGATTGGATAGGTTTGTATGCTCTAACTCTGTAGTGACTAGGTGTGCCACAGCAGATTACCTTGCTAAAACGTTCTCGGACCACCGACCGCTGGCGGTTGACCTACACTGGGGTAGAGTACCCTCACCAGTTCCTACCTGGAGGCTTAACCCTGCGCTGCTCGAGTATAGGCCCGTTCCGAGCACATTTAGCTGACGCCTTAACTGATTACTTCAATACCAATTGGGACTCCGCATCCTCGAACCTAGTGGTGTGGGACGCAATGAAGGCTGTCATACGGGGGGCTGCTATAGGCCGACAGGTGGGAGCCAGGCAGGAGATCCACGGTAAGCTATGTGAAGTGGAACAGCGCTTGCGCGACCTAGAAAATGCGGTGGGGCAGGACCCAGGCCGTACAACTGAGCTACAGCAGTGTAATATTGACCACGCAGAATTGCTAGAAACCCTGAGGGTGATGGACTATGGGGCCTATCTGAAAAGACAACAGGCGGAGGTGGACAGATCCGGCGCTCTGCTTGCCCGGCTAGTTCGGGATGCCCCCGAATGCCCTACCATAACGACTATCAGGAATGCAGCGGGTACACAGGTGCACACTCAAATGGAGATTAACACAGTATTTAAGACTCACTTGGAGAACCTCTACGCCCCCCCCTCTGTAGGGACCAGAGAAGACATAACGGGATTCCTAGATGACCTAATGCTCCCAGTGCTGACCCCGGGAATCCAGGCGGCTATAGCCGGACCTATTACACAACACGAAATAAAGGTAGCAATCCATACACTTAACCGGGGAAAAACCCCGGGCATGGATGGCCTGCCGGGGGAATTTTATCAAACCTACGCTGATGTGCTGGCCCCCGTGCTGGAGAAAATTTACAACACCGCCTATGAGGTTGGTCACCTCCCGACTACCACCATGCAGGCCTTGGTGATCTCTATCCCGAAGCCCGGCAGGGATGCTCAAGATGTGGGTAATTGCAGACCCCTATCCATGCTCCCCACGGAGTATAAGATCCTTAGTAAGGCTATTGCCATGCGGATCCAGCGCCACCTCCCTGGCCTGATCCATTCTGATCAATGTGGCTTCCTTCCAGGGAGGAGTACCTCCCAGAACTCGAGGCGACTCCACGCTCTCATGACAACTACACCTCACAACTTACCGCACGCTGGCTGCATAGCCCTTGACCTCCGTCAGGCTTTCGATTCCCTGACGTGGGACTTCATGTTTGAAGTCCTGCGTCGTTTTGGGTTCCCAGAGGCCCTTATAAAATGGATCCGCTTGTTGTACACAGGCCCGACGGCTAGGGCACGCACGGGAAGACACACATCGGACTGTTATGAGGTCCATAGGGGCACAAGGCAGGGCTGCCCACTGTCGCCACTGCTGTTTGTGCTGACGTTGGAACCCCTGGCTATTGCGCTTCGCATTAGAGCTGCGGAGGAAGGCATACCAGTAGAGGGCATCGACCACATGGTCTCAATATATGCTGACGACATCTTGGTATTTCTCCGGAACCTGCGAGGGGACCACTCGCCCCTGGCGACTGTTTTCAGACGCTTTGAGATCATATCTGGACTGGCTATAAACCCGGGAAAGTCCCTGGGCTTCTTCTTCCGAGAGGGCCAACAGCCCCCCTACATACAGTTCGGGGCCTATGAAATTCAAGTGGCACCAACCACGTTCAAATATCTCGGGATACAGGTCTACCGGGACCCAGAGGCTCAAATTGACGGTAATATCCGTAAGGCCATTACTGGCCTGCGAGGTAGCATAGGTTTCTGGACGTCCCTACCCCTATCGGTAATGGGACGGGTGGCGGTCTCGAAGATGGTCCTGCTCCCCCGCATATTATATTACTTTGTAAACCTGCCGGTCCTGCTCCCGCGACAGATTTTCACCACACTTGATACATTACTGGTCAGCCTCATATGGGGATCGGGGAGAAGACGAATTAGCCTTAAAAAACTGCAGCTACACACCAGACGGGGCGGCCTGGGCGTACCGGACCTGCGAAGCTACTACTATGCCAGCCAGCTCCAATGGTTGACCCGATGGGTGGCGGGTAGAGACTTGCATGAGATCGGTTACACGACGGACAAATTAGCACGTGGAGACCTACACTCCCTCCTCTTGCCCAATGCTAGGACCCCCAGGGACTGCCACCCCCTCCTGCATGTGGCCCTGACCTGCTGGAAGAAATCGCTGTCATACACGGCGGGGACCTCCCCATATGCGGATAATATCCCTCTACTGGGGCTCCCGACACCACAGGGGACTCTAACACAGCGCAGACTACGTCCATGGACGGAGGCCGGGGTGGACAGGGTGGGAGACCTGTTCGGCGATGACACCATACTGGACCATGCCTCGTTTGTGCAGGTCACAGGAGCCCCCTCACGTTTATACCTCCTACACACCTCGGTAACGCACTACATACGACGGACCTGGGCCCCACAACGTACAAAACCAGATCAACATGAGTTAGTACACCTCATGCATTATATGGGCACGGGGGGACACTTGGTGAAATGGCTGTATGTTGGTATCAGAGAACATGTGACGTCACCGATCGCCACACTCAGGGAGACCTGGACTGTAGACGCGGGTGAAGACATATCGGACGGAGAGTGGAAGATAATTCTGGGTCATCATAGACGGGTATCTAGGAATGTTAAATTTCAGTTCATACAAGCCATGATTCTCCATAGAGCTTACCTTACGCCCCAGAGACTACACAGAATGTTCCCTACCGCTGCACACTGCTGCCCGAGATGTCAACAAGACGAGGCACATATTCTTCACATGCTATGGGCATGCCCGAAATTACATACTTACTGGGGGACGATCAAACACACGCTGCACTCCATAACAACACTCCGGATCCCGGAGGGAGCATTACCCTGTCTACTAGGGAACAGGAAACGGCCCAAAACATGCAAGGCACAACTGAAGTTTGCGGACCTGGCGCTAGTGCTGGCGATCAGGGTGCTCACTATGAGATGGAAGTCGCCCAGGGCCCCGCAAGTAGCAGTGTGGCGCAGCGACATGCTGAAATGGGGTAAAGCAGAATCTGCAGCTTTGAGGGAGGAGGAGAGCAAGGGCCTTCGCAAATACCCCATAGCACAGGAATGGGACCAAATGCTGATAGAACTGGAAGAGACAGACCTGGACAGCCCAGGAGACCCGGTGGGATGAACTTACACAGATGGCAGGGGGGGCTGAGGCTCACGAGCAATGGGGCAACTCACCGGGGTTAGACCAGACCTAGGACCCTACACAAATTCCAGATAGACAGAGCCACCTTGGCCCGGGATATAGAGTGTAGGAGAGAGACCAACCAGGAGACAGAGGGGGGCGGGCGGGGAGGGGGGGATAGTTGGGGTTTGCCAATAATGAGAACCATGATTATGGTGTTTGAAACACATACTTGGGATGCATCCGGGGAATGTTATGATACGTACCTCACAACTGAAATGTTATACCCCCACAATTAATGGTTAAGAAAATGGAAAAGACTGCTGAGTGATATGAGGTGCAATTGAACAGAAATGTATGTCATCCTGAAACAGTCACGAATAAAGAGTTAAAAAAAAAAAAATATATATATATATATGTATATATATATATATATATATATATATATATTCACTGAAAAAACCATAGGTTATAGACCATATATAGTTAGGAATTAGCATTTACAAAACCTTAATTTACTCGCACAAAACAATAAAAATTCGCATCTATAGTTAGTTGCAATAACTATATATCGCGCACCCGCAATCCACTGCTGATGATGTCACATATTACATCATTCATGACATTTCTCAAACAAAGCTGAATCTGCGATTCACTCCTCTGCTTACGGCGTCCCTCAAGGGTCTATATTGAGCCCTCTGTTGTTCAATATTTACATCAGACCACTTGCTTCTATCGTAGAGGACGCCGGTCTGTCTATATACTCGTATGCAGACGACACGCAGATTGTGTTTTCTTTGTCTAGCAGCAGGGCTCAGGACACTTCTGCCCTTAAAACTGGCCTTTCTCGTGTTGCAGCTTGGATGCAAGCGCATCTGCTAAAGCTCAATGGTGACAAGACCGAGGTGATCATACTAGGCAAACATAAAGATCTGTGGGGCTCTAGACACTGGCCCAGTGATATGGGTCCGCTGCCTACCCCCGTGCCTGTTGCTCGTAACCTCGGTGTCCTGATCGACGATAAACTCTCGATGAGGCAGCAGGCAACTAAGGTCACTGCAATCTGTTTTAATACTCTACGCTGGCTGCAGAAGATCATATGGATGTTGCCTGAGTCCACTCGAAGAACTGTCGTACAAGCCCTTGTGATGTCCCGCATCGACTATGGCAATGTGCTCTATCTAGGAGCAGATAAAGCCACAATCAATAAACTCCAGGTTGTACAGAACTCAGCTGCTCGCCTGCTGCGCAATGTTCCACGTAGAACGTCCGCAATGCAAGCTCTGCGTGACCTTCACTGGTTAAAAATTTCTGATCGTGTAGTCTTCAAAACTTTGTGCTTCCTATTTAAGATTCGTCAGGGTTTTGCTAACATCTACCTGCACAATCTTGCCCAGCCATATCAGCCTGGCCGCTCTCTTAGGTCATCCAACAATGGCAATCTTGTGATTCCTAGAATCCAACTGGCAAAAATGGGAGGCCGTTCATTCGCATATCTAGGACCTAAGATGTGGAATGCTCTCCCGTTGGCGCTAAAAACAGAAACTAGTCTTCTTGCTTTCCGCAAAAAATTGAAGACTCTTCTGTTCTAAGTTCTTCGGTTCTGTTTTTCTTTTCTTTCAGCAATTGCTTGTTTTCTTCTTCAGTCTGTCCCTGGCGCCGGGAAACCCATTGCGGGTAGCTGTGCGCAATACAAGTCCAATAAATAAATAAATAATAAATAAATAAATGTTGTAATGGCAAGGGAACGAAATAGAGAATAAAATATAGTTGGTCACCATGGGGTTTAAAAAAGGGATGGTTCTTCACCAGATTAGATATTTTCCCAGACCCTCATTCTCCAATGTGATGAACTAGGCTAAAATTCTTCTGGTGCCTGCACCCTGTCACAGAATATCACCCTAAAACATGGAATCTCCCAAACACCAGATTGAGTTGAACCCCACAGTGAGCCTTATTTCTTCAGGGCCTCAGAATTTCTTTTGCTTTGCTCATGGAAATTGTGGGATATAGGAGAGATAAGGTGTCACCATTAAGAAAGGGTAGTATTTAAATTTGCATATCAATTATGTTAAACCTTTTAGACATATGATATGCTAGCTTGAACTTATGCTTTACATTTGAAGCCGAATTCAACAGCTTAAGTAAGTAGGTTTTCGTAGTTGTAATTTTAAAGGGTGATCTAGCAAGCTGTAAAGATTTTCTAAAACAGTGGAGCGTATTTAGTTTTTTAATGTACATGTTTATGAAACGATTACACAAATGAAACATTTGTGAGTTTTAAATTTCCGGAGAAGTATAATTCACCAATAGCTTTCTCTGTAGATGTTTTTCCATTAACAATTCCAGTTCCATCACCCGCCCAGGATATCACTACTGTTAGTTGTCATTGTTGCTTCTGTTTTAATAAAAAATGTTTTAAGGTGTTTACTGTTTTTGTTGCGATGTATATATTTATAATTTATTAAAGTGTTATAATCCTACTAATTTTTTATCGATTATTGCTTTTTGAGATATTCTCTGTCTACAAACAGAGAAGAATAGGAATATTCTGTCTCCCTTTGCAGATAGTGAAGGATAGGTAATGCGGACTTTTGTCCCCCGTTGTAATCCGTCATGCCTGTTTTTCTCCCCACTGATTGATTGATTGGCTGGACATTTATTGTTCAAGGAATAGTTCTTTCGAGGTATTCTCTGTTTGCAAATAATGTGGAATAGATATATTCTGTCTAGTCTTGGCAAGTAGTGAAGGGTGGGTAATGCGGACCTTTGTCCCCCGTTGTAATCTGTCATGCCCATCTACTCCCCACTGATTGATAAACTAGTTCCACCTGGCCCATTTATTAGAGGTACATCATCTGGCTCAACCGGAGGGTACCCCTAATAAAGAAGACATATGTAAAATATGAAGTAATCACTGTATCCTGTTAAACAGAAACTTTAGCATGAAACACACTTGAAAAGGAAGGGAAAGAAATCGAACAAAATCAGTAGGCCACTGATGAGTTTTTGACTTCGCTAGAAATAAGAAACATGAAAGTGGTGAGAGAAGCCAAGCTTGACATTACAGCAGCCACGAGGTAGCTAGGCTCCGCCACCCCCCCACTGCTCCAAGCATGTCTGTCCCACCGCCCGCCACGCCCAATAACGGTAACATGAAATAGATACAAATCAGCAGATACCTACCCCCATTCCGGAAACTCCCGAAGTGCAAAAGGGCCACGGTTACGCCCATCCGGAAGACGAGGCCTTCGGCACATGTAGGGCGAGTCCTGCTGGCAGCCGTCGGCCGGGGAGTTCGTCGCGTAAGGTGTGCCAGGTGAGGAGCCGAGGCCGACGGGATCCCTTGTCCCATCCTCTTCTTTCTTCAATAATGGCTACGACAATGGGG
Source organism: Lissotriton vulgaris (assembly GCF_964263255.1). Classification (NCBI taxonomy): domain Eukaryota; kingdom Metazoa; phylum Chordata; class Amphibia; order Caudata; family Salamandridae; genus Lissotriton; species Lissotriton vulgaris. The sequence continues at coordinate 1,432,551,163 of NC_141687.1, forward strand.
GGGGGATGTCTTGCACATGCCACCGACTCCCCCCTCTCCTCGTATCACCTGGTCTGGCCCGGCTTGGTATGAGCTCCCCGTTTGGTCCTGAAGCGGCGCCCTGCAGGCCACGGGGGGGATGTCTTGCCTCTGCCTCCGACCCCCCCCCCTCTTATCGCCTGGTCCGGACATCACGGATATCAACGCCAGGTGTCGGCGTGGGGTGCGCTGGGAGGGAGAGGCGGCGCGAACAAGCCTCTCCCACCCCCCTAGGTGGGGGCCCCTCAGCTGCACCCCCAATGCTCCACTCACCCAACAAAAGGTCTCGTCCACTATTGCGAGGCAATGATGCTCCGCTCACCCAGCGGGGGTCTCGTCCACTGTTGCGGTGCAACAGCGCTTCTGAGTTCAGCTAGAAAATGAGTCCTGCGTCCAGAAACATTCTCCTCGACTTTGAAGATTCTATAAGAGCCACAGGGGCCCCCGACCCCCGCAGACACCCCCGATGGGGAATGACTGCCATGATCACCCACGGAACGACCACGACGTAGCCGCGGGACGTCGGCGCGCTCATGCCGGCGCCGGCCTCAGTCTTGAAATGACCAAAATCCTGCAAGACTACCAACTTGATCAGTTCCGGTGGGACACCAGTATGACCCGGTAGGAGAGATTGTTGCCTCCCACCCCACTTTGACTGATGGTTCATGTCGCCAGTCCCCTCTGCTACCCTTCAACGAAAACTTTTGGACTGCCGAAAGAGGTCCCGGTCCAACCACGAGTTGGTGGAGACATTTTGACTATACTTGGACCTTCCTGACCTCACCCAAAATGGCGCCGGTACAAATGAAACTCTCAACTCCTTGTTGTGCCCCGATTGCTCAGCCTTGATATCATGAGATATGTATGCAGTTTTTAGCACATGAATTGATATGGGATAAGACTGATTATATGTTCGGACAATGAATTGATCCGGGATGGGTATTGATTATACGTTCGAACAATGAATTGACATGGGACGGGTACTGATTACACGTTCGGACAATGAATTGATATTAAGTTCTAATGCATCATTGATTAATGTATTTATTGAAGGTTCGAATTGTCGACACTTTTGGTACTTGCTCACAATGAATTATCAATATGATTTTGTTGCACTTGTCGCACTTTTTACTATGAAATCAACGACCACTGACTCCGTTATGTTTTCCACAAACAAATACCCCCCCCCCCATTTACAGTTCCAGCCTGCTCCGTGGCCGGCCCACGGGGTTGTAGGCCCGTATTTGTGCACCAACATTTTTATTAAAGGTTTTTGAAAAAGCAAACGTAGTTGTAACGCGTAGATTGGTAAGTTTCGAATAAATGGCCACTGTTTCCGATATATATATAAAAAAAAATCTGGTGAAATGAAGCAGCTCGATTAGTTAAGGGTTAAAAAGTATAGTACGCAGAAACATTGCAAATATGAATGGCCCAGGTTTGTTGTAACTTATGTTAAAAAGCGGCGACTGTTGAAAATGGTAATGTATATGTACATAAGCGGCGTTCATTTGTGTTCACCATACCCCTTGCTGTAAACAGAACGAATACCGCGAAACACTGACCGCATTATCCCGCCAGCATAGACCTATGCACGCACGCAAACGACAGCCATTTTTAGGCACCATGGCCTCTCTGCCCGTTTGTTAAACCCCCAGCACCCCTCCTGCGCACACAACTCATGCATCGACCATAAAGCCCTCTCCCTCTGCGTGACCCTCATGAGAAATAAAACTGTTCTTGTGTTCCTGCTTCCAGCGCCCGTCTCTTTATTTGGTAACCGTTCAAGATGGGAACTAAGTGGCGTCTTGTGCCAGCAGCCTGGGCATCGGTTGTAATCTGGGCTGAATTTTCCTCAGCACGGGGTGTGATTCTCAGGGAAGAGCAGCGCATATGGGAGGAGGTTTATGGCCCATGCATGAGAGAGAGAGCATGGGTGACCAGTGCATGGGGGAGATGCTTGCGAGGGTGGGGAGCCATGCTGAGGATCGGCGGCGTGCAGAGAGTGGGTCTGGGTCAAGGCATCTAAAATGGCTGCCGTGCACGACAAAAGTGTGGCATTGGAAAAAAAGCAAGATGGCGCAGACAATGTTTATCAATACGAATTAATTTATAACAATTATTTTTAACAATATATTTACTATCAGTGTCAAAATGGCGGTCAACACTTCCTGATTTCCTTCGAATCGAACATTAACAGCAAAAAAAAATAAAATAAAAATGCTCACGCGCAGCCGCTGGAAGACAAGTATCAACATATATGAGCCTCCTCAACCGCCCTCAGAAAACATAGGGGGTCAGGATACCTCTCCCGTACCCCCTTATACCCATTTCTCACATTGTTTTTCCTCCATCTTGTAATTTAATTAAAACGAAACACAAAATGGCGAATTCCCGTTTTGCGTCCCGATTCACTACCCGGTTCCCGAACCGGAAAGCGCTTCAAACGCAAAAAATCAAATTTTTTTTATTTGCCCCACGGGACCCTTTAATAACCCCAACATCATTCCTAGGGGGTCAAGAGAGGTCTACCTTGCCCCCTTTCATTAAATTCCCCCTTCATTTTTCTCCTCTTCTTGTCTCTCGATCCTACCGAGAGACAAGATGGCGGCCGCACCGGACTGTTTAGAATGTTGACAGACACCGCAGAGCCAATCAGCTTCGCTTCGCAAAGCTCCGTAACGCGAAAAGTTCGCGAACCGGAGTGCTACCCGGGACGCTGTCACAGATATATCTGTTTTTTAAAACGTTAATTTCTCAAAATCCACTGGAGCACATATATTGAGACCCAGCAAAGGCACATCGGGCTAACAGTCCCTACAATTTTGCCAAGTTTCGTGCAAATCCATTCAGCCGTTCGAGCTAAAAGTGAGGCCAAACGCCCTATGGAACAATGAATGGGGAAGAACGCGTTTTGGGACCCCCCTTTTTTCTCGGCTCCCCTTGACGAAACCCCCCCAAATTTTCAGGGGCTGATCAGAAACAAAATGTGCCATTTTACTGAAAATTTCAGCCGATTCCGTCCACAAACGCCAAAGTTATTAGACATAGAATTTTCAAAAGTTCCATAGAGAAAAAATCCTAACTATATATACCTACTGGCGACCGCCAGTAGGTAATATATATATATTTATATATATATATTACGTATCCCGCTTTCTAATTGCGCTGCAGAGATTTCACCAGCCAGCAAAAGGAAACTCGGACGCGGACCAGATAGGCTTCTGTTTCCTTTATTACAGAGGTGCAGTCAAAGACGTTTCGGCTCAACGGAGCCTTGTTCACATGACAACGTTTTGATCATTGGACAGCCCTTTTAAAGTGCTAGTGACGATAAACAATAAGTTTCACCTGTGAATTTCATTAGTATGGACAAATACTTTCCGCTATTAGACAATAGTATTAGCTTTTGCATTGAACGCATTGAATATCGGTAAAATACCCAAACCAGAACCCACATCATGAATATATACAACTGGATACTGATATAAATAAATTAATCATGGCAACAACAATAACTGTAAAATACATGTTAAAACCACAAGTTTAACTATGATTAAAAACATGAGGGCATACGAGAAATAAATAGAATAAAGTGCAAGTGCATAACTATACTTTGTAGATAGCTTTTTTTTTTTAAATTATGTGCAAATATCGCAAAATGTGCAATTTGAAGCAAAGAACATGTGCAAAATATGCCAATCTTTCTCCTCCCAGGGCTCAGTATTGCTACTGAAACCCAAACCTCATGTTTTATAGTAAAAACCTGTTATAATATAGTTTGTTTTTGCCGGCCCAGCCGTGTAGGTTCGTGATCTGTTATTATCTATTCAAGTTTGAAATATGCGATTCTTGTCAAGCTTTTTTCTCATTTGTAAATCATTTCATGAAAGTATTAAGACCAGAGGTACATGCTACCGTTAAAAAAATAGTGATAACCTTAACCAAAATAATAAAACTAAACAATGTTGATAAGTGCATAGTGATTATATAAAATCATTGTTGATGGCTTATCTATAAGCAGCAGCTAAGGTCGGTCAGATTTTAGGACTATTTATTCTGTCGCAGCCAATTCATGGTGTCTGCACGAGTTCCACCCAGCCGGGCTACCCTCCAGTACAGCTACCATGAAGAGGAGACATAAATAGGTGATGGGTCAGGGCAGGCAAGTGTAAAGATCCTCCGTGATGTTGAGGCCTGTCGGGGTCTTGGTATTGAGCCATAAGATGTACTTGGTTTCAAGTCTTCTTAATTTATTTTCCCTGTCACCTCCCTTTCTGCTATTGATAATTGCGTCTATCACCCAATACCTGAGATTGGTGTTGTCGCTCTGGTGACATTCCCTAAAGTGGCGAGCCACCGGGTAAGTGTTGTCACCGTTACTGATAGCACGAAGGTGCTGGAGGATTCTCTTGTGGACAGCAAGTTTGGTGCTGCCCACATATTTCTTTTCACAGGGGCACTGTAAAACGTATACTGCATATTCCGATTTGCATGTTAAAACTTGGTTTATCGGATGCTGCGTGTCAGTGAAACCATCTTTGTAATTTATATATATATATATATGTATATATATATATATACACACACATATATATATATATATATATATATACACACATATATATACACACACACATATATATATACACACACATATATTACCTACTGGCGGTCGCCAGTAGGTATATATAGTTAGGATTTTATCTCTATGGAACTTTTGAAAATTCTATGTCTAATAACTTTGGCGTTTGTGGACGGAATTGGCTGAAATGTTCAGAAAAATGGCACATTTTGTTTCTGAGCAGCCCCTGAAAATTTGGGGGGGTTTCGTCAAGGGGGGGCCGAGAAAAAAGGGGGGTCCCAAAACGCGTTTTTAACATTGAGTTTTCCATAGGGCGGTTGGACTCACTTTTAGCTCCAACGGCTGAATGGATTTACACGAAACTTGGCAAAATTGTAGATATGGTTTGCCCGACGTGCCTTTGCTATGTCTCAATATATGTGCTCCAGAAGATTTTGAGATATTAATGTTTTAAAAAACAGATATATCTGTGACAGCGCTCCGGTTAGCGCTCCGGTTCGCGTACCTGACGCGTAACGGAACTTCGCGAAGCGAAGCTGATTGGCTCTCCGGTGTCTGTCAACATTCTAAACAGTCCGGACCGGCCGCCATCTTGTCTCTCGGTAGGATCGAGAGACAAGAGGAGGAGAAAAACGAAGGGGGAATTTAATGAAAGGGGGCAAGGTAGACCCCTCTTGACCCCCTAGGAATGATGTAGGGGTTATTAAAGGGTCCCGTGGGGCAAATAAAAAAAATTTGATTTTTCGCGGTAGAAGCGCTTCCCGGTACGCGAACCGGGTCGCTCACCGGTAGCGTAACGGGAGTTCGCCATTTTGTGTTTCGTTTTAATTAAATCATAAGATGGAGGAAAAACAATGTGGGAAATGGGTATAAGGGGGAACGGGAGACGTATCCTGACCCCCTAGGTTTTCTGAGGGTGGCTGAGGAGGCTCATATATGTTGATACATGTCTTCCAGCGGCTGCGCGTGAGCGGAATTTTTTTTGTTGCTGCGTGACGTCTGTTAACGTTCGATTCGAAGGAAATCAGGAAGTGTTGACCGCCATTTTGTCACTGCGAGTAAATATATTGTTCATTTCAAAGCGTTGGAACATGGAAAAGGGAGAAGGTAGAGATTGTCTTGCTGCGTAGTTTTTCTCAGGGTGTGCAGTAAGGCCCCGGTTGTGCTTATACTCACGGTGGGGTCTTCGAACACTTTAGCAAATGATGATCCAAGCTGAGGCAAAGGAGGGTGTCATTCGGGGGGGGGGGGGAGCAATAGTGCAGATTTCACTTCCATGTCTATGTGTTAAAATCTGGTTTGCGATGTCAACATAATCGGCGCCACCTTGTCCCCACTCAGGCACGTACGCTCTAGCAAGCAGCAGCCATTTTGAAAGTGCTATGGCCCCTCTGCCCCTCACCGGTCCCCAGCGCGTCTTCCTGGCGCTACGAACACCCCCCTCTCTGACCACCCCCGCTCTCTCTGTGGAAAATTAATCCGTATTGATAAACATTGTCTGCGCCATCTTGCCTTTTTTCCAATGCCACACTTTTGTCGTGCACGGCAGCCATTTTAGATGCCTTGACCAGACCCACTCTCTGCACGCCGCCGATCCTCAGCACGGCTCCCCACCCTCGCAAGCATCTCCCCCACGCACTGGTCACCCCCGCTCTCTCTCTCATGCATGGGCCATAAACCTCCCCCCATCTGCGCTGCTCTTCCCTGAGAATCACACCCCGTGCCCGCCCGATACCTTCCTTTCACCCTATTCACTACCGCACCCTCTGACACTCCTCTTCCTCTGTGTCCGATTGTCCAGGCCGGTCCCAGGCTATCACCTAGCCCTGCAGATGTAGTTTATGGCCCAAATGTAAAGAATCACCCCTCTTCAAAGGAGTTATAATAGATCAAGGCCCCCACCCCATGAGATCCGTCACACCACACGCATTCCGGGAATCAGCGGAATGTCCTGCTGTTCCTACTATCTGATAACGATCCTGTATTGTGATTGGGGAGGGGATTCTCACTGTAAGGGTGTGTGGGACCGAGCCTGAAGCGGAAGAATCCAGGGATGCTTTTCTGTACATCAAAGTCTTCACAAGAATGTGTCACATGTAATAAAGCAATAAACCTGCGAACGGGCCTCCCCCGCCTCCCCAGGTGGAGGCTTCTCAGCTGCAGTGGGGCGCCCCTTGGCGTTTCACTCGCCATCCAGCTGAGTTGCGCCCACTCTTGCGGCACAGTGCCTCACCCGCCATCCAGCTGAGTTGCGCCCGCTCTTGCGGCACAGTGCCTCACCCGCCATCCAGCTGAGTTGCGCCCGCTCTTGCGGCTACAGCGTCTCGCCCACCATCCAGCTGAATTGCGCCCACTCTTGCAGTGCAGCGATAGGTGGCTGCCACAGGACTCTCAAAATGGCGGCCGGCTCTTCGGATTTGGGCCTGGTCCACTAAAATGGCCCTGGGACACCTTGGAACTCGGACGCTTGCCTGCGAGGGCATGGGTCCCATTCCCGAAAGCGTCCCCTCAGCCTTGAAGATTCTACAAAAGTCACCGGGCCCCCGACTCCCGCAGGCTTCCGGTGGGGAGCGGCTGCCATGATTGCTTGCGGAA